>NC_080030.1:80331685-80956038 GCF_030020395.1 Manis pentadactyla | reverse complement strand
AACTTTTTGTTGTACTGATCTCTTTATCATTATGGAACGTCCTTTGTCTCTTGTTATTTTCTTTGTTTTGTAGTCTATTTTGTGTGATATAAGTACTGCTACTTATTCAGTTTTTCCCATTTACTTACATGAAATTTCTTTCTGCTCACTTTCAGTTTATATATGTCTTTAGTCTGAAATGAGTCTCTTGTAGGCAGTATATAGATGGGCCTTGTTTCTTTATCCATTCTGCCACCCTATGTCATTTCATTGGTGCATTTGTCCATGTATATTTAAGGTAATTTTTGAGAGGTATGTACTTACTATCATTTTATTAATTGTTTTCTTTTGTTTTTTTAGTTCTTCTTTGTTCCTTTCTCTCATGCTTTTCTCTTGTGATTTGATGGTTCTCTTTACTGCTATGCTTGGATTCCTTTACAGATTTTTTTGTGCATCTATTATAGGTCTTAGGTTTGTGGGTAGCTTAAGGTTCATAGTTTCCTAAATGTATAACAGTCAATATTAATTTGAGGTCACTCTATTTCAAACACAACCTATAAGTACTACTTAAACAATTTTCTTCCTCCTTCACACCTTTGTATAAGATGTCATAATCTGTATGTTTTGTTTATCCTTTGACTAATTTTGATTTTGCTACTCTTGTTTTTCTAACCTCGTACTTGCTTAGGTATTTGTCTACTACCTTTTATTTTCACTGATGAGAAATATTTAGACTTCAGAACATTTCCATCTACAGAAGTTACTTTTGCATATCCTGTAAGTCTGGTTTAGTGGTGGTATATTCTTTTAGACTTCATTTATCTGGGAAACTTTTAATCTGTCCTTCAATTCTGAATAATAAAACACCAGAAAAAGGGCTAAATGAAATGGAGATTAGTAATCTTTTTGAGAAAGATTTCAAAGTAACAGTCATAAACATGCTTACTGAACTGGGGATCCTTGTTCAGTGAACCTTGCTGGGTAGAGGATTCTTGGTTGTAGGTTCTTTCCTTTCAATACATTAAATATTTCATGCCAGTCCCTTCTGGCCTTTAAAGTTTATGCTGGGATATCTGCTGATAGCCTTATGGAGTTTCCCTTACAGGTAGTATCTGCCTCTCTCTTGCTTCTTTCCTTTCTTTATCTTTATCTTTGCCATTTTAATCACTGTATGTCTGGTGTTGTATTCCTGGGGTTCCTCTTGTTAGGGGCTCTCTGTTCTTCTAGAGCATGGGTGTGTAGTTCTTTCCCCATGTGGGGGAAAATTTTCAGCTATTATTTCTTCCCAAAGACGTTCTACTTCTTTGTCTCTCTCTTAACCTTCCGGATACCTTGTTATGTGTTAAAGTTTTCCCTCTAAGATCAAGAAAAAGACAAGAATGCCCCTTTACCCTTCCCTGCCCAAAAGGAGGGAGAAGAATAGAGTGCAGAGGGGATAAGAACTCAGGAATCCTGTACACCTTGCTGTGAATATCTGGTCCAGAATAGGAGTCCACATTGCTTCAGGCTTTGGTCATTAATGGGACTGGACATCAGGGAGAGATGAAACACAGATGGTAGGCCAAGACTCCTGTCACTTGTGGAGGACAGGAATGCTCTGTCAGTCCCACTGAGAACCAACACAGAGGCAGCAGATTAAAATATTTGCCAGTTGCAGGAAGGGTGCCAGAGGGGTAGGGGTCAGAAGGAAAGGGTATGACCCATCCCCAAGCACTCCTTCAACCCAACTAGTCAGACACTACCTGTAGCCAGCTCCCTGTCCATTGCTGGAGGCTTAGCCATGCAGCACTGCTTATCTGTCCATCTGCCCCACACAGCCCACTCATCCCAGCAGCATTTCAACTTTGCTGGCTGGCAGGATGGAGGGAGAACACTTCCCAAGCTTTCCCAACACTCATTCAGCACAAATGGTACTGCCCTTGCAGGAGCCAGCTCTAAATTCTCACTGTCATCCTCTCTTCACCAGGTGTAGATAGTCTCACTCGCAGACTTCAGGTTGTTTTCAGGGTTAGTTGTATTTGCTGTTGTTACTCCCTTGGTGTGTACATGGTTTCTTGTCTGATTGCTGTGGCTTGAATTTCCAATAATTTGTTGAATAAAGGTGGTGAGTGAGAGTGGGCATTCTTGTCTTTTTCTTGATCTCAGAGGAAAAACTTTCAACTTTATACCATTGAGTATGATGTTAGCTGTGGTTTTGTCCTATGTGGCTTTTATTATGATGAGATTTGTTTCCACTGTAGCTACTTTGTTGTGATTTTTTATCAAGGATGGATGGAAAATGTTGTAACACGCTTTTTCTTCATCTATTGAGAAGATTACATGGTTTTTATTCTTCCTTTGTTAAATGGTATATCACAGTGATTGATTTGTGGATATTCAACCATCCTTGTATCCCTGGAGTGAATCCTACTTGGTCATGGTAAATGGCCCTTTTGTGGTTTTTTTTTTTTTGGGTAAATGGCCCTTTTAATGTATGTTTGATTTCAGTTTGCTAATATTTTGCTGAGGAATTTTGCATAGATCTTCATTTGGGATAGTGGTCTTTAATATTCTTATTTGTAGTGTTTTGTTATCTGTGATTGTAGCCTTGTAGAATGAATTTTGAATCTTCTGTTTTTTGGAATAGCTTGGGAAGGATAGGTATTAACTTATTTAAATGACTGGTAGAATTCTCTTGTGAATTAATATGGTACTGGACTGCTTGTTTGGACTTGTTTGATTTCATTACTTGTAATTGGTATGTTCAGACTTTCTATTTCTTTCTTGTTCAGTCTTGGACAATTGCATGTTTCTAGTAATTTATCCATTTCTTCTAGGTTGTCCAATTTGTTGGCAGATAATTTTTGTAATAATTTCTTGTAATTGCTTCTATTTCTATGGTGTCAGTTGTATCTTTTGTTTTATTTTTTGTTTCATTTGAGCCCTGTCTCTTTTTGCCTTGATGAGTGTGGTCAAATGTTTGTGTCCATTTTGTTTAGCTTTTCAAGGCAGCAGCTCTTAGTTTCATTGGTCCTCTGTATTGTATTTTTAGTGTCTATTTTCTTTCTGCCTTATCTTTATTAATTCCTCTTTCTACTAACAGGGCTTTGTTTCTTCTTTCTCTAGTTCCTTTAATTGTAGGGTTAGAGTTTTTATTTGAGATTTTTCTTGTTTCTTGAGGTAGGCCTGTATTGTTTTAAACTTCCCTCGAACTGCTTTTGCTGCATCCAAATATTTTCAGCCATGTGTTTCTATTTTCATTATTCTCCAATTATTTTTGATTTCCTGTTTTGCTTCTTCTTTGACTAATTGGCTGTTTAGTAGTTTCTTTGTTTTTTTTCCTTTTTTTTTTACTTGAAATTCAGTTTTATACTTTCATGGTTGGAAAAGATGCTTGGTAAAATTTTAAGTCTCTCACATTTATTAAGATTTGTTTTGTAGCCTAACATACTGTTTATCCTGGAATTTTCTGTGTGCACTTGAAAAGAATGTATATTCTGTTTTTGTATGTAATTTATGATCTGTATATATATATATATATATATATATATATATATATATATATATATATATACCTATTAAGTTCCTTTGGTCTAATGCGTCATTCAAACCCATTGTTTCCTTATTGATTTTCTGTTTGGATAATCTATATTTGTGTAAGTGGTGTGTTAAAGTTTCTACCATTATTATGTTACTGTCAATTTCTCCTTTTATGTGTTAATATTTGCTTTATATATTTAGGTGCTTCTCTGTTGGGTGTGTAGATATTTACAGTAGGTATATCTTCTTACTAGATTGAGCCCCTAATCATCATATAATTTGTCTCTTGTTTAAGTCAGATTTAAAGTCTATTTTGGGATAATTACTGCTGATCCAGGGTTTCTTTTTTTTTTCATTTCTATTTGCTTGGAATTTCTTTGTCCATACTGTTAGTTTCAGTCTGTGTATGTCTTTAGATCTGAAGTGAGTTTCTTGTAGGCAGCATATGGATGGGTCTTGTTTTAATTCACTCTGTGCCTTTTGGTTGTAGAATGTAGTCCATTTACATTTAAAGTAATTATTGAGAGATATGTATTGCATTCTTAATACATGTTTTCTGGTTGTTTTTGTTATTCTTCTCTGATCCTTCTTGTCTTGTTCTCTTCCCTTTTGTGTGATTACTTTCTTTAGTGTTATGTTTAGATTCCTTTCTCTTTATTTTTGTGTATCAAAGATTTTTAGTTTGTGGCTCTCATGTGGTTCATATATGATGTCCTGTGTAGATGTCAATCCATGTTGATGGTCATGTAAGTTCAAATGCATTCTAACAGCACTGTATTTTTAACTCCTCCTCCTCCTCAGTTTTATGGATGTCTTCTTTTATACTTTTTGTTTTGTGATTCTTTAATTAAATTTTAGAAGTAATTGATTTTACTGTTTTTGTCTTTTAACCTTCACACTGCCTTTTAAATGACTGATGTTTTCTTTTGCCAGTGAAATTTTTTCTTTTCATAATTTTCTTCTAGTTATGGCCTTTTCTTTTCCACTCAGAGAGGTCCCTTGAACATGTCTTGTGATGTTGTTTTAGTGGTGGTGTTCTCCTTTAACTTCTGAGAAGCTCTTTCTCTCTCATGATACAATTAACAACAGCAACAAAAATCAAAAGGAAATAACTGGATAAATTAAGATACATCTTATTTCTCTTCTGCACTTGAAGGAAATCACAGGTAGACAGTCTAGGGCTTTTTATTGAGCTGAAAGAATCATCAAGAATACTTCATGGTCCTAACTGCCTTTATGTCTGTAGATATCTTTTGCACATTCCAAGTTGTTCTCTGGAAGAAATGATAAAAACACAAGAAGGCCCACTTTCCAGTGCATTCAGCTCTCCTTCTTAAGGGGCCTTCTCCACATCCTACACAACACTTCTACTGCATGCCATTGTTCGGAATGCAGTTATATGGCCACATCCAACCAAAGGGGAGTCTGGAAGTGTATTCTTTTATCTAATGCATTACTTTTCCAAGTAGTATTAGGGTTATCTTCCTAATATTGGGAAATAAAGGGAGAAATGATGTTGTTATAGGATACTGTAGTCTTTACCAGAGCCAGAGGTGGCATAAACATAAAGACAGAGATTTAATAAATGTAAATAAATATGATTATAACATTCTTGGAGATTGTGATAAATGGTCTTAAAAGTTGTCAACATTTTTTAAATAGATTTAAAGATTCATTATATAAAAATAAAAATACAAAACACTTTATTTTGCCCTACAGAGACTTGTTGCATAGGCAGACACTGTATTTAGAATTTAAATTTCCATTCATGATAAACTGCAAAACGAATCCATATCATGTACCAAACTGATTTAAAATAAATCTACGTTTATTGAAAAAAATAAAAAATAAAATAAATAAAAATACAAAAATAAGACAAGTTGGTCTCCCCTTCCCATTTCTTTTTTTTTTTTTCCCCTGGATAATTATTTTTTATTGATCCCCTTCCCATTTCTGTGTCCCATTTTGCTGGTTCCCCTTTCTAGAGGCAACTACTGTTCCTAGTGTTTCCATTCTACTCTAGAGGTATTGTATGAATGTGTTTTTAAAAGTTTATTTTCATGTGCTAAAATGTTGTAGATTTAAAGCATTAATCAGAAATTCAGAAACCCTATTCAGTATTCAGAACTCTTAGTGTTTTGGATAGAAGGTGGTTATTATAAAGAGAAATGTTGCAGTTGGGAGTATGTGTGTGAATCAGCTGGAGATGGAAACAGCTTGAGAATCAGAATCGCATATTGAAACCTCTGTCATATGCCTGATACTCTGAACTGCTTCTGAGGCTTGCTTTCTCTTTCTTTCCTGAGCTAGCCTTACTATGGGGATTCCTCAATATAGTGAATAACAAACATTGTGGGGCGAGTACTGCTAACTCACTTGAGTCATTTTCATGATGTAGCTAGTAAGGAAAAGAACTGGGTCTTCCTATTACTCTTAGGATAAAGTTTAAAACTGTACTTGTCTAACGACTTGCCTGCTCCAGCGTCTGCCTGTCCTCCCAGTGTCGTCGTCTTCCATCATTCTTCCCATAGCTGATGTGTCCTACCCTGTGCTCTCTCTAAGGAGCCAAGTTTTTCTGCACCAGTTTGTGTCCCTGCCCTTTGCCTGTACCACCACCTTTGTGTTTCGCATGCTCAACCCGTATTCTTTTCTTTGTTTTTCAGATCTCATTTTAACATCACTGCTCAGGGAGCTCATTTCTTTTAACTCTCTAAATTGAGATATTAAGTTTTTCCTTTTCCCTATACCTAACACATTGTTACTTTATAGTTATTTATGTAGCAATCCGTAAAATATCCTGTTAAGCTCTCACAGTTGTTAGCTTCGTGAAGCTATGGACTAAGTTTTATACAGCACTGTTTCATTGACTTAGTAGTACCTGTAAGCACTGTTGAAAAATATCTGGTGAATATGATGTGTTATGTGAATACAGATTAGTTTTATGTGTCAACTTGACTGGGATACTGGGTGCTCAGACATTTTGTTGAATATTATTCTGGATGTGTCTGTGAGGGCGTTTCTGGGTGAGATTGATATTTGAATTGGCAGACTGAGCAAAGCGGACTTCCCTCCCTGACATCAGCGGGCCTTACCGAGCCAGTTGAAGGCCTGCATGGAGCTGAAAGGTGATGTCTCTCCGAGTGGGAGGGAACCTCTCTTGCCCGAGTGCCTTCAAGCTGGAACATTGGTTTTTCCTGCCTTTGAAGTTGAATTGAAACGGTGGCTCTTCCTGAGTTTTAAGCCTGCCGGCTTTCAGGCTGGAACCATACAGTGTGCGCTCCTGGTTTCTCAGGTCTTGGGACTGGCTGGAACCACACCACTGGCTCTCCAGCTTGCTGACTTCAGGTATGGGGACTTGTTAGTCTCCATAATTGCATGAGCCAATTCCTAATGATAGGTTTCTTCACATATATGATGTATGTACACACACCTTATTGCTTCTTTGGAGAACCTTGACCAATTCCATACAGTGAGCTTTATAGTCTTTCATAAAGTAACTGTAAGAGGAGACATTTCTGAAAATCTCAATTGTGGTTCTGAAGTAAGGAAGCCATCTTGTGGTGTTTCTGGGAGTATCATCTTGATATGTGAAGTATGCATATCCTTTAGGAAACTGAAGCATAGTTCTCTGCAACAATGCTTAACATATTTTGTATCAAAATCCCCTTTGGAAATTTGGTGAAGTCTGTGGACCCCTTAAAGCAGTGGTTTTAAATAAATAGAATACATAGTATTATAAAAGAAACCAATTATAATGAAATATAGATATACAAATATTAAAAAATAAATGTGTGATAATGAAGATCTATTACTCTTTAATAAAGACTTAAATAGCAAGACAATATATTTAAACATGTGCAATTTAAAGTAAATAATTTTTTTAAAGAGATTGATATGAATGAAGATGGTTGACATGACTAGCCTGCATATCTGTTCATATTATACAACACTTTCTTATGGGTCTAAAACTACTGTATTTCAAGGTAATGATAAACATAACTGATATTTCAAGATATATGCCAGAAATGTAATGTGATATAAAAATATTTGTCATTTCTATTTATGATAGAGTCACAGGAACTACTACGACTATTTCTCTTATTTATTGCCTACTTTTATAATGGAAAGAAGTACTACATTTCCTAGAGTTAATGAAAAAAGATATCCACATTTCAAGATTACTGAACTATATCCACTGATTGACTCCTTGAGTGTCTGTGATTTGGTTCATGGACCTTAAGTTGAGAACTTCTGATAGGGAACTAAATTGGGTCTTCACAAAAAGTACTGATTGGGCCTCTTAAAATGAATTAATTTCAGGAACTTTCTGACAATTCCAAGGTGTGAAGAATAAAAGTTAGTATTTAATACTTGTATATTTCTGACTTCATTTTAAAACTTACTATTGGTAGCAAGCATTTATATAACACTGTTATTTACATAGGACGCAGAAATATCTGGTGTCATTTTATCCTCCCAACAACCAAATGAGACACATATTAATATATACAATGTGTTGCATAAATATTTGGTTACTCTTATTTATATATACAGAAATTGAGGGTGTCTCCATTTAACCACAAATTCTTTAAGTACTTACTCAAAATCACAGCATTAAATAATGTCCACTTATAAATCAAACTTGGATCTGACAAGCTTATGTTGCTGTGAATTCATGTTTACTGGTGAATTATGCATGTAAACTTAATGTATGGATTAGTGCTATATGTAATACACCAAACAGCTGCCTAGAACAAAGAATCACTTGGTCCAAAATGTCACTAGTGCTGAGTTGAGAAGCCCTGGTTTAAAAGAAGGTAATTAAAAAAATCCCAACAAGCTCTGGTACTTATGTTGATATGTAGATAAGTCTTTTTGGCAAACCAAATTTCTCTTGACTGCCTGGTTTAAAGTCAATTTGAAAAGCTATTAATAGTGGATTAATTTAATTAAATGATTTTCTGTATTAGAGCTCAATTAGTATTTAAGAGATTTCATCATAAACACTCTGTGTTACTGCGTATATTTAAAAAATTTAGTTTCAAATTTAAATTGGGTGGGCTGCTTATTAAAAATAGAACTACAGAAGGTCCCTAACTTATGATGGTTCGACTTAAGATTTTTGCCTTTACTATAGTGCTAAAGTGATATACATTCAGTAGAAACTATACTTGGAATTTTGAAGTTTGATCTTTTTCTGGGTTAGTATTATATGGTGAGATACTCCCTTGTGACGCTGGGCAGCCGCAGCAAGCTCCAGCCAGCCACACGATCTCGAGGGTGAACAACTGATAGACTTAAAACCATTCTGCACCCTTACAGCCCTTCTGTTTTTCACTGTCAGTACAGTATTCAATAAATTACATGATAGAGTCAACATTTTATTATAAAATGGGCTTTGTATTAGGTGATTTTGTTCAACTATAGGCTAATGTGTTGTGAGCACGCTTAAGGTAGGTTAGGCTGAGCTATGATATTTGCTGGTTAGTTGTAGTAAATACATTTTCAACTTAAAATATTTTCAGTTTGTGATGGATTTATCAGGACATGATCCCATTATAAAGTCAAGGGAGATCTGTACATAGAACTGAACTACATGACATACCTGAAAATCATTTCAGATTCATACATTTTTTCATGCACATGTTCATTTAAAATTTATTGAGGTCTGCTCCATCTTGATGTTGTATTAGGTGTAGGCATACAAACATGAAGCCCTCTGAGTAAAACAGCTATTAAGCAGAAATAATGAAGTTTGGGAAGTTCCATGATAGAAGTATATGAGGTTGTGGGAGCGTTCTGGAGGACATCATCCTCATCCAGCGAGAAGGAGGAAGAGCCTTCTTGAAGGAGATTATCATTCAGGAGTATGTGAGGGACATTTACCAAATCATGTATAATTTAAGTTGTAATTAAGTGTGTTGAATTGTTAATTTTCATACTCTAGATTCTTCAATTCGCTTAAAGAGTTAAGAAATCAAAGGTACAGTAGACAATTATTTTATAATCCTGATCTTTCTGATTAACTATATGAGTAATCACTATGTATACTGTAGGCACATTTAGAGGATTTTGTCTGGGGCTTTTATATAAGTGGCGCGATCTGGCCGCGCCGAGTCGAGCAGGTCCTGAAGTGCGGAAGGCGGGGACAAAGAAAACAAAGACAGAAAGAACTGGGAAGGCTGATGCTCCTGCGTGTCACCAGCAAAGCTGTATTAGAGTCCAGAGTATTTATACAGCAAAGAAGGTACACTATTCCAGGAAATAGCATTATCCAATAGACAATCAAGCACAGTATGACGTCAGCGGTAGCCGGGCAAAGGTAGGCACAGCAGGGCTCCTTCAGTTGCTCATGGAATGCATAAACAGGATGTTCTTTGTTCTCCATTCCTGCCACATCAGCAAGTGGGGGAAGGGGCATCAGCCCACTCCCCACATCTCCCCCTTTTTTATTTTATAAGAGGGTGACAGTGCCTGTCTTAGGTGTTCCCGGATGACTCATCTGGACTTACCCGTCATTGGTACCCACATTCCATCATGAGGGCCCTGTCTTAGGTTGCCAGAGGTCTCCAAGACACTTACCCGTCATTGACTATCCTGTCCCCTTCTCCATATCCATATAAGGAGGGTGGCGTTTAAGAGCTAGCATATGGGTCTCGGAACCCAGTTGCAAAAAGGACCGTAATCCTAGTTTGATGACACAAGGTATCAATAATATCATTACAAGAAGACATAGCAGAGCAGTCGCAATGAATAACAGAAAATGGGGCAAGTCTCCCAACTTGCCAAAAGGAGAGGCTGCGTGCTTGAGGGTGTCTAGGATATCTTGAGCGGTTTTAACAGGATCAAACCACAGTTCTGCATTTTGCATATCAAGTATTTCCTTAGGTAGGTCTAGAAAATCTTTGGTGAAATTATCAGTAAGCCATATGCCCTGTAGGTGATTCTTTACCATTTCCCAACTATACTTAGATTGATTATACTCTTTAGATGTGACACAAATTTCATTATAAGCTGCATGACATTTCAATTGGTGCCTTAACTTTAGGCCCTGAACCTCTTCGCCCAAATACATGACCATGTCATATAGGGCATTAAGCTTATGGCTTATTTTCTCATCAATATTTCCTTGATCATTAAGAGCCTGAGTTGCATTTTGGGTCAAACCATTGACATAGATTGCAGTTTGTACATTCTCAGTTAATGCTACAGCTGCTACAGTAGAAGATACAATAAAGGAAATTAAAGATAACAACCCTACAATAATGAGGCCCACAGCTCTCTTGGGATGGTCTAGAGCTTTCTTCAATTCTGTCAACACTTACAGGCCCTTATCATCATACCAAGGTCCCGTGTGGTTCACGGGAATCAAAAGGAAAGGGGGTTGCTTAAGTAAAAGAACCATGGTATTGTTGGACACAGAAGAGATGCAGCTAGTGAGACTGCAATTTTTACAGGCAATGTGAAACATATTTTTCTGATAAGTCATATTAATAGAAATAGACCCTACCAACAGTGCATGGGGGGGGTGCAACGCAAGCTGCCACATGTGTGTCATTGTTTACCTTAACACTTGTACTATTATCTCAATCTAACCCTCCCATAGCCACCCCTATTTTCCACCAAGAGGTTTGAGGGTACCCATCTGGAGTGTACCAAAGTCCCATAGAGAGTCCTCTGTATTGCGGGGCCGGCGTCTTTGAATTTGGTCCTAAAGACCAGTCCACAATGTAAAGTTCTTTAGTGATGTTCATCTTCTGTGGCCATTCACCACCTGCGCCCGCAAGTGAAGGGGAGCCCTTGCACTTTGTCCTGGGTAGTGGCAATGTGTCATTTTTAAGTGAAGATGAAGATGTAAGCACACTGCACACAGGGTGGTCAGAAGGCAAGGTGCCATTGCTCCTATTGCTAGGTGTTCCGATGGGCCTTCCAAAATGTCAGAATCATTGGAGTAAATCTGTACCTCGGGAGACTTCCAACTGACTGGATGGAGCAGAGGAGGGTCAGCAACATATGTCCAATATGTGTGCTGAACTGCTTGCTCCACTGCTTGCTCTTCAGCTGGGGTCCTCCAAAGCTGGAGCAGGATCAGGAGGAATATGGTCTGCATGACGCACCAGCCTTTCTGGCAACCACCTCGGGCCCTCAGCATCCTATGGAAAGACACAAACGTGTCCTCGCCCCCAAAGAAGGAAGGGATCTGGACCTTGCCACGCCCCGGTCAGAGGATCTTTCCATCGCACCTGTGTGAGGGGTGGACGACCGCCAGACACCAAAAGCGCTCTGCGGAACTGCGTCCCACAAGGTCTAGAGTTAAAAAATTTAAAATATAGAGTGCATGGGATAAGTAATTCAAAGGTGTAACGGGGTATAACTCCCCCTTCTTAATTTTATTGAGCTGGGCTTTCAAAGTGCCATGGGCTCTTTCAACAATGCCTTGGCCCTGGGGATTATAGGTGATGCCTGTCTTGTGGGTAATACCCCATTGTGCACAAAATGTGCGAAAGTGGCTACTGGTATAGCCAGATCCATTGTCCGTTTTAATCAGCTTGGGTATGTCCATAACAGCAAAGCAAGAGAGGCAATGGTGAATAACTTGTGAAGTGAATTCTCCAGAGAGAGCGGTAGCATGCAAGAAACCTGAATAGGTGTCAATGGTAACATGAACATATTTTAATTTTCCAAATTCAGGGATGTGCGTGACATCCATCTGCCACAGGTGATTTGGCAGGCACTGTTGGCGTTCTCATAGGCCAACTGTGTGACTAGGGCGGTACTAGCCTCTGATTCTCCAAATGTTCTCCCAGCTGTCTTCAATAGGCGAGCCACAAATTCTTGAAATGGCTTATCAGGTCCTTGCCTGATCTTAGAGACCTCCTCTGTTCTATTAGTATTTTCTGGGAGAGCCTTCCATGCTCTTCTAGCTGCCACATTTGTTTGAGCATATACTGCTAACTGAAAGACCAACTGTTGATCTACCTCAGCATATTGGCCCTCTCCTGCCAACATGTCAAAAACAATGGGTATTTGCTGAGCAGCGTTAATCCTAGCTGTTTTCTGACAATTCTCATAAAATTCTGATTTCCATAATAGATGATCTCCCCCCGTAAGACATGCATGTGCTAAGGACTTCCAATCTCCCGCAGGCAAAGCTTCTGTAGTCACAGCTTCTAAGATGGTTAATGTAAATGGAGCAGTGGGGCCATATTTATTTCAGGCCTCTTTCAGCTCTTTCAACTGTTTGAAAGGAAATGGCACATTGTTGTCTGAATACCTCTCCGTTGTCACCTGGCCATTCTAACACTGGATAGACAAAAAATTCTTGTGTGTCCTCTCCCTGATCTTGAGCTTGTTGTAGTACTGCCTCAAGAGGAGTAACTTTTCGCTGTCTCTTCTGCATATTAACTGGGAGCACACGACGCTTTTCCTCCTTAGACTCTATGGGCTGTTTTTCTTTCTGTTCTAAACCCTTCTCTGTCTTTTGCTCCACTGTTTTCTCTTTAGTTTGTTCTGAGGATATAGGCTGAACAGGATCAAAACCTGCCCTTTCAAGGGGAGCTGTTTCAGCCTTACTCACAGAGGAGTCTCTTCTCTCGGGGTGCGGCTGTCCCATCTTTTGCTGCGCTTCTAAGGCTAAAGTAAGCCGCTTCAGGGTGCCCTTAATTTCATTCCACCGCTCTTTGAAAGGTATTCCGGATGGGTCTGCAGCGACTGTCCGCGTTGCTGTGAGCAGGGATGGATAAACTTTCTTGCTAGAGCCAATGGAGGCTATCTCTATTGTTCGTATCTCCTTATTACAAAGTTGAACTAAAGCTTCCTCCACTAGAGGGCTCTGTTCCTCCTCCATCTCCTCGTCAGAGCCGCTGTCCGGTTCGTGATAAGATGGCTCTGGCCCTTCCTGCGCTTCTAATGGCGGAGCAGTCAGGGAGATGGCTGGAGAAGCAAGATTGCTTTCGTTTTCCTTAGTGGCTTGACCCGTACCAAGGGCATGCTCTTTCACATTTTCTATCTTAAATCCTTCATGTCTAAGATCTAAAGAATCTCTAATCAAGGTCCACAGTCCAAAAGTATCTACTGGAACCTTCTTTGGTCCGTGGGCAGAATAATAAATTTGTAATCCCTCTCCTACCTTATTCCATAAATCTATGTCTACTGTCCCTTCTCCTGGAAACCACGGGCAGACTTCCTTAATAAAGTCTAAAAATCTTTCTAATTGGGGCTTCCCTACTATAATTCCCCTAATAGCCAATAATTTCTTCAACCCGCAGACATAAAGCTGTTTGCTTCCTGCCTGTTCCATATTGGACTCACAGAAAAATCACTTACCACATCCACGTTGCTTGTGCGCCTCTTCTCTCACGCGTCTTCTCTAGTTACCCTGGCCAGGGCTTTCTCTCCTCGACGTGGTGGCCCTCACCTTCTCCCTCTCCTTCAGGTTCCTGTTCGGGCGCCACTTGGCGCTGTCCGGCTGTGCCGAGTCGAGCAGGTCCTGAAGTGCGGAAGGGGGGCGAAGAAAACAAAGACAGAAAGAACTGATGCTCCTACGCGTCACCAGCAAAGCTTTATTAAGAGTCCAGAGTATTTATACAGCAAAGAAGGCACACTATTCCAGGAAATAGCATTATCCAATAGACAATCAAGCACAGTATTGATGTCAGCGGTAGCCAGGCAAAGGTAGGCACAGCAGGGCTCCTTCAGTTGCTCATGGAATGCGTAAACAGGATGTTCTTTGTTCTCCATTCCTGCCACATCAGCAAGTGGGGGAAGGGGCATCAGCCTGCTCCCCACATATAAGGTTTTTAGGGAGTGTAAATGTGCATGTGATTATACTAGAGGCTGTACCGGCAACCAGTATTATCCGTTTGGTTTGGATTATTTATGTACATTTCAATCCAAGATCTTAGATTTGGCTTTTTTTTATCACTTGTATACATTGGTAGTCTCCAGTTTATGAAGAATTATGGTTTGGTGACTTTGTGAAATTTTCTTTAAAACTTTTTTGGGCTCTCCATCTTGCTGAAAGGATTTTGAAACCTTATATTTGAAAGCTTATAATGATTTTAAGAGTTATATTTGGAAAAATGTAGTGTTGATATTAGTGGTTAATTTCTTAGCCTTTTAAAGAATTTATAAAGATGAGTAATTTAACTTCTAAGTGAGAAATACTTAAGCTAATGAAACCTCTCATTCAATATTTTTAGCATCGTTGGCTTTCTTAGGTAGATGTGTTCTTTCTTTTTTTAAAATTAAGCAAACCTGTCACTTAAGCTACAAAATAATCATACCTATATCCTGTAGTACCTTTTATCGTAGTTATGTTTTGCTGTAAATTTTAGGGTACGTAGGGACAAGTATATTTTAGATATACTTTAATAGTCATTACTATAATTACTATACCAATTTAAATTACTTTAGATCAGATACAAATAAAAGTTAATTGCTGTGTAATGAAACCATTTTTTCTTAACATAGCCATTGTTTATATGTTATTGGTTTTAAGTAATTGATTTTTTGCCTCTTAAGAGACTATCACTAGAGAATTTGGTTGCATAGCTGAAAATAATAATTTTTATATGACTTTTTCTGATATAAACATTACCTGGGGAATGTATATCCCATCTATCTGATTTAATTTTGAAGAAATGAGGTGGTATGCCACCAGAAAAATTCTAAAAGTTTATGTTATCAATTAGAATTAAAAAAAACTATTTCAAAGAACAATTTTTGGCACTCTGGAAGACTAGGGGGAAAGAACCCTTCAGTAGAATGTGTCCAGGACAAATTAATATCACTTCTTCTTCTATAGATATGTTATTGATATGAGCAATGTTAATACATTGGAAAATATTATTATATTTAAAACTGAGGCTCAATTTGGTCTCTTTATTTCAGAATAATACATAATAAATAGTAAAAGCCCCTCCTTTTATATTCATTACATATAAATGATTTCTTCTCAAAATTACTACTAAAATTAATTTCAAAATCTTTGATGTGAAAAGTACCTTTTAGGACAGATAGGCCATGTTATCTGTAATGTCACATTTATCAAATCTGTGTGTAGTTCAGTTGAAGTCATGAATTGTGAAAAAAATTTGGTAAAGTGTTAAGAGACAAATAAGATTGAAAAGGATATTTTGAAATTTGGAATGTGAAACATCAGTAATTTGCTGAGTGAACTTTTAGTCATTTTAATTGTATTCTTTCCAAATAAGGAGAAAATTAGCTGCTATATTGACTTTTTGTAGAGCCTAATAAAATTCAGTACAGTGAAATTCACTCTTTTTGGTGTACAATTCTATTAGTTTTGACAAATGTGCAATGTTGTATAAGTAGCACCACAATCAAGAAAAGTTCTATCACCTCAATAAAATTCCCCTGGGCTGCCCCCTGTGTAGTCAACTCTTCTCTTTAAATCCAGTCCCTGAGAACTACTGTGTTTTTAAAATACCCTTTTAATTTGCATTTTCAAGAATGAAATAAATGGAATTGTATACTATGTAGTCTTTTGAGTCTGGCTTCTTTCACTTAGCATAATGCATTTGAGATTCATTAAGTTTATATTTCAGTAGTTTTTTTTTTTTTTTACTGTTGAGTTATATTCTAGTGTACAGGTGTACTTTAGTTGTTTCAAGTTTTGGGAATTATTAATTTTCATATGCTTCCTTATTTTTTTAGCCTGCCTTTTTCTGCTTTGTCTTCTGCAAAGCATATAATAACAACTGTGTAGTTATAGCACATTATTAACTAATGGTTAATTACTGTTGATTCAACACATTTTTGTTAATTGCCTACAAGATGGCAGGTATTATTCTAGATACTAGGGATTCACCTGTTGAACATAACATACAAACATCTCTGCTCTAATATGACTGTGGACTCAGACATTAAAATTGATAAACTGTTATTTTAAGGAATTATACATGTATAGATTACTTGTTTTAAAGATTTTTGTGATTTAGATAATGTTTTCATTTTTTGCCATTTAGCTTGATTATTTTTAGTCATTTTCAGGGACGAAGAAGCCAAATTACTGTAGGTCACTGGAAACATTAAAGATGGTTGAAAGAATAATACATGACAACCAAGTGAGATTTATTCCAGGGATACCGGGATGGTATGATATTCATAAATCCATCAGTGTGATATACCACACTAACACAAAGAAGTATAAAAAAAACATCATCTCAATAGGTGGTGAAAAAGTATTTGATAAAAATCAACATCCATTCATGATAAAAACTCTCAACAAAATGTGTATAAAGGGTACATACCTCAACATAATAAAGGCCGTATATGTCAAACCCACAGCCAACATCATACTCAGTGGCAGAAAGCTTTTCCTCTAAGATCAAGAACAAGGCAAGGATGTCCACTTTCACCACTTTTGTTCAACATAGGACTGGAAGTCCAGGCCATGGCAATCAGACAAGATAAAGAGATAGCAGGTATCCAAATTGGTAAGGAAGAAGTAAAACTGTCAGTATTTGCAGATGACATGTATATAGAAAACCCTAAACATTCCACCAAAAAACAATTAGAAGTAATAACTGGTTTCAGCAAAGTTGTAGAATATAAAATATAAACAGAAGTTTGTTGCATTCTTATATACTAACAACAAACTAGCAGAAAGAGAAATCAGGAAGACAATTCCATTTATAATTGCATAAAAACGAAGAAAATACCTAGGAAATAACCTAACCAAGGAGGTGAAAGATTTGTACTCTGGAAACTATAACGTACTCCTGAGAGAAATTGAAGAAGACACAAATAAATGGAAATCTATCCCATGCTCCTGGATAGGAAGAATTAATACTGTGAAAATGGCCATCCTGCCCACAGCAATTTACAGATTCAGTGCAATCCCTATCAAAATACATCAACATTTTAAACTAGAGCAAATAAGACTGAAATTGATTTGAAACAACAAAAGACCCTGAATAGCCAAAGCTGTCCTGAGAAAGAAGAACAAAGCTTGGAGTATCATGCTGCCTGATGTCAAGCTATTCTGCAAAGCAACAGTAATTAAAACAGTATGGTTCTAGGACAAGAACAGATTCATAGATTAATGGAACAGAATAGGGAACCTGGATATAAACCCATTCATACGGTTAATTAATATACAAAAAAGAACTATGAATATGTAATGGAGAAAAGACAGTCTCTTCAATAACTTGGGGAAAACCAGACAGCTACATGCAAGAGAATGAAAGTGAATTACTGTGTAACTCCATACACAAAAGTAGACTTGAAATGAATTAAAGAATTTAAATGTAAGACATGAAGCCATAAAACTCTTAGAAGAAAACATAAGCAAAAATCTCTTGAACATAAGTATGAGCAATTTCTTCTTGGATATATCTCTTGGGGCAAGGGAAACAAAATAAAAAATGGGACTACATCAAATGAAAAAGTTTCTATATAGCAAAGGAAACCATCAACAGAACAAAAAGGCAGCCTACAGTATAGGAGAATATATTTGTAAGTGATCTATCTGATAAGGAGTTAAATCCAAAATATTTAAAGACCTCATATGACTCAACACCAGAAAAAACAAATAACCTGATTAAAAAAATGAGTGGAAGGCCTGAACAGACATTTTTCCAAAGAAGTAAAGGTGGGCCAACAGGCACTGAAAAGATGCCCCACATCTCTAATCATCAGGAAAATGCAAATCAAAACTACAGTGAGAGATCACCTCATACCAGAATGGCCATTATCCAAAAGACAAGAAATAACAAGTGTTGGCAAGAATGTGGAGAAAAGGGAACCTTTATACACTGTTGGTGAGAAGGTAAATTGGTGAACACTGTGGAAAGCATAGATGTTCCTCAAAAACTAAAAATAGAAATACCATACAACCCAGTAATTCTCCTTGGAATTCACACTAAGAAAACAAAATCCCTGATTCAAAAAGATATTTGCACATCTATGTTTATTGCCACAGTACTTAACAATAGCCAAGATATGGAAACAACCAATGTGCCCATCAATAGATGACTGGATAAAAAAGAAGTGGTACATATACACAATGGAATTTTATTCAGCTGTAAGAAAAAGGAATTCCTTCCATTTGTGACAACATTGATGATCTAGAGGGTATTATGCTGAATGAAATAAGCCAAGTGGAGAAAGACAAATAACTGTATGATTTCACTTACTTGTGCAATCTAAAAACAACAAAACAAAATGAGCAAAATAGCAATAGTCTCATAGACACTGAGAAGTGACTGGTGTTTACCATGGGAGAGGGATTGGGTTGTTTGGGTGGAGAGGGTGTGGGGGATAAAAGGACACAAAATTTCTCAGTATAAATTGGTTATGGGGATGGTAATACAGCATGGAGAATATAGCCAATTATTCTGTAACCTCTTCCTGTGTTGACAGTAACCACACCAGTGGGGGTGTGGATTTAATATTATGAGTAACTGTTGAATCACTAGAATCACTGTGTTGTATACTTGAAACCAATATAAGATAACAATGATGTAAGATTTAAAAAAATAAATTAAGAAAAAAAAAGATGGGTGGTGCAGAATACAAAATATATTTGTTCTGTTTTTATGGTAATAGCTTCTGATAAATTGCTCGGGACAGGCTTTCTCAGTTACCATGCAAACATTGTTTCTAATGTAAATCTCTTGTTATGCCAGGAATTTTGTTTTTGTTTCTGCTTGGGAGTCTCAGTTTTCTCAAGAAGATGTACATGGCTGAATTAGTAGAGTCCAGAAGAATAGTTTTCCTGTTTGCTTTCCTCAGCAGTGAAACAACATACCATTCTGCTGTCTGGGGATCTAGTTCAAAAGTTTTTTAAGGAATAGGGAAAGTAAAAGAAAAGGAGAATACCAGGGTTGAACCTAGAGTGTATGAGAATGCTTTTAGGGAATTCGAATTGTAGGTGGTCTGCAAACCTAATAAATTTATAGACAACTAAACTTTTAAACTATATGACTCAGTAGTAATCACATGGAAGTTAGAGCCTGCATGCATACTTTGGATACACTGTCCTTTGTTGGCTAAATCTTCAGGCTGACCCTAAGGTTAAAATTCTTTGAAACAGGTATATGTCACATTCAACTTTATTAAGGAGAATGTACTAAGTTAGCATTTCGCCATCAAGTTTTAAACATAGCTGACCTGTTTATAAATTTCTACAAAATATATCTCCATCCTTTTAAAAAAATGAAATATGGAGTCAGGATTATTAAATGGTTCAAAATAATGCCTGTTATTTCTCTGAATGCTTTTTGGGAACCTGCTGGTTGGTAGGAATCACATTGATGTGTCATTTTTAAAAACGACATTGATGTGGTTTAAATGAGAGAATGCCACATATATTTTTAAATTTGTAGGGATTTTAAGATTTAAGTTACTAATTGAATTTTTAAAAAAATTCAAAAGGGGTAGTAAAAGAATGTGAACTCGGTCATAGAACTTTACCTTGGCCCAGTTCTCCATATTTCTAAGCCCAATTTTTTTTTTTTAATAGTTCAATTGGCACTTTACTGTGTCTTAGAAAATTTGGTTAACAGTTTATGAGAGTTTGTAGTTACTAAATATCAAAGGACATCAAAAGATACCAGACGGCATCATTTACATGGCATAAGGTATGGGAGATCTGTTAGATTTAGAAATTAGTTTCTATAAAATTGGAAAATTTATGTAAGCCGATTGGCTAATGATACCAATAAATGATTGCTAAGTCCCATCATTAAGTGAACAAAGGAGCATATGTTAGTACTTCTGATAATAAACCTTGTTCCCAGGATATTGATGTTTTGATTATTATTTTTGCATGCAAAATATGATTATTATATTTGATTATAATCTGCATTTTCAAAGAAGAATATTCAAAAAAGTTTATTGCTTTTTCACATATATTCATGTATTTTTGAGACTCTAGCTTTGGCCGGCTTTTTTTCCCATTTTTAATTTCTAAAATTTTCATTTCAATATAGAGAAAAATCTATTGAGTTTTCTCTTTTTCAAAGGTATATTGTGCATATTTTTGCTTCATTTCATGGAGTTATTTCATGATGTTTTGCTTTAAATGATCAGTCTTCCCAGTTACATCTCTAACAAGCATGCCCATTTTATAGTCACTTTTTCACAAAAATATCCCTTTCTGGTTGTTTTAAATTTTAAACGTAATTATACCAGAATTAACATGCTGAGCAGCTTCCTGAGTAGCAATTTTGCTTTTTATGTTTTAATATAAATCTCTAAAATGAAATATATAAAACTTCCTGTTTTGTTTATGCAGCAAATTACTGAATTCTTATTGAGTCAGGTACTGTTCCAAGCACTAGGGATAAAACAGTGGAAAAAAACAGACAAAATTCCTTGACCTCATTTTACATTCTGGCACCGGGACACAAACCACAGATAAAAAAGGAGAATGGCATGCAAAAGGTTTCAGCAGTACCCCAAGTATCTTCTGGTGCTGGAATTCCTAGGCAAAGAAATGACAGGCTGCACTGGTCTGCTGTTCTCCAGGCATCCACAAGATGGTGATTGGGCCAAACACAGCTGGACACACTGGATTATCCTCTAGGAAAGGGACCATCCTGCTGCTGTGCATGCATATTGGAGTTCCACAGGACCTCCAGTTAAGCATGTGACAATGGGGGCCTTAAAAGTCATGAGAGTGGTTGCTAGTGGAGAAAAATGTCTTGGAACTGGGCACCAGCTGATAGCACTTGGAAACCTTTTGAGAAGACAAGATTGTGTGCAGCTTCTTATGCTGTAGTTTCTAGAGCCATTGGTCCCAGCTAGCTTTTGCAGACAACTTAGCTCCACCACGGGTCATTCAGTGGACAAATATATTTGGCTTTCTTCAGTCTGCCCTGAACCCAGAAGTCTAAACATAAGGCTTTCCATAAGTGATATGAATTAATGGGGCTATACATACAAACATTAGAAGAAAGAGTTGTTCATCTGTTAACCTTCACCTACTTACTGGGGTTGGACATGTTCATTCCCAACCAATCAGCGTCTATCATCTACCTCTGGGATGAACCAAATTGTCCTTTCTCAGAGTGATAAACTTCCTTAAGACTCAGGAGATACTACTCTGCCATTGCAAGAAACTTCCAGGAGCAGAGGAGGCTGGCTGTAGAATCACTCAATGCAAAGTCAGGGAGCACATTCCTGCCCATCCAAGTGGTCTAAGAAACATCG
This sequence comes from Manis pentadactyla, assembly GCF_030020395.1. Taxonomy (NCBI): domain Eukaryota; kingdom Metazoa; phylum Chordata; class Mammalia; order Pholidota; family Manidae; genus Manis; species Manis pentadactyla. Next base: position 80,934,360 of record NC_080030.1, on the reverse strand, counting down.
GCAGTGAGCACAGCGAGCGAACCTGACCATCATGTCAGTACACTTTTGCCAGACCCAAAGGGATAGCAGTCGGTCTAGTCAGAGGCCTTTTGGGCTTCACTCTCTCAAAGGGGTGTCGTCCCCAGGGGAACTGCTCATCCCAGTCCTCCAGGTCGATAACTACTGAAGTTTCTCTGCTGTCACTTCCCCTTGTCTTACATATTCCAACAAATCTCTTAGGTCCAGTTTCAGTTTTTGCATCAAACCATCAATTCTATTCTGTTTGCTTGTTTTTGAACCTCACTGTATTACTATTTTTTATACAGTCAGTGTTCATGTAAACAGATAACAGGTATAATAATAGGGTTCTAATGGACATACTGGATAAGACTGGAAAGGCTTTAGAGAGAAGGGAGCATGAGGTAAGGCTTGAAGGGCATAGAAGCATGAAGTCTTGGAAGAATAAAAGGGTATAGTGTGTTCAGGAGGTAGTAAGTTCATGTACTTAGGAGTATATAAAAATAGTGGGAAATAACTTGGGAGAGGAGTGTTTGAATAAGGTGTCTCAATCATATAATCATTTCCTGACCTATTTTATAGGGAAGTGCATGAAGGGTCATAAATGATCTACTCTTGTTCAAAATTTAAAAATCTCATAATAACGCCTATTCCTTTTTATGTTTAATGACATTAATAAGGATATAACTTTAATTTCCATGTCTTCAAATTGTTTCCTCCTGTCCATTACCTAATTTCATCCTAACAATATCAGAGTGACACAGATTTGAAAATATAATAATAACCTATTATAATATAACCTATTATAATTTTTATAAGTTTAAAAACATTTAAGTAAATTATAATCTAATAACAATAAATATTAAAATTTAATATTTAAAGATGGGGGAATGACTATTGGGAGATTATGTGATGTTATATTCAAGAGGACATGTTTAAATCAGACCTGATTTTTACTTCATTTATTTGTTGGGTTTTATGTGTGTGTGTGTGTATAAAATACATGTACTTTTTGTCTTTCTTCCCCCTCTAATAATTGTTTTTTTCTTTTCTTCATAGGACTTGGCTTTTTCCCTGGAAGAGAGACAACAACTGAACATTCACGGACTGTTGCCGCCTTGCTTCATTGGTCAGGATATCCAGGTCCTTAGAGTGATTAAAAATTTTGAGCGTCTGAGTTCTGACTTTGACAGGTAACACATTTCTGAAGATGATTTTTATTCTTCTCTTAGGGAAAATTGTCTAGTTTACTTTTTATGGGATGAGAAAGTTAAAATATTTAGTGATTTGATAAGAGTAGTTAACTTTGAGGAGAATCTGTCTGCAAATACAATCGTGTTTTTTAAAAATTTACCCCTGTAGGAGCATTTGAATAAAGTAAAATTTTCCAAACTATATCCTCAGAGAGATCACTTCTCTTTGGTGATAAAATTATTACTATAAAGGTGTATTATCAGAAAATGCATCCTAGACAGAGCAAGACAGATTTAAGTGGCTTTTAGTCAGACATTAAGTTCGTTGTAGGTGAAAGCACACACTTTTTCAACTTCCAAACTTGGTTAACACAGTTATAGATGTAGATCTTTGTTTAGGTTTCCATCTTTGCACAAAGATGGAGGTAACATTGTCTTCTACCTTGGGAATTAGGTCTGTGTTGAAATTCTGGCTGCCTCTCACTAGCAGTGGGGCCTTGAGTAAATCACTACAACCACTGCCATGACCACTGTATGTCTTGCCCTTAGCTTTTGATTCTCTCCTTCCTAAGGTCCTGAACCTTTAAACCACAGGGTTTTCATTTGTGGATTGAAAAAATAATAGTTACTTGAAAATACAGTTTTAGGTTAGAAGAGTTAGTTAACCCAAACCTAGTAGGTATTTACATTACTCAGGGTTCTCCAGAGAAACAGAATCAACAGGATGTGTATATGTGTATCAACATCTTATTGGTTTTTATTTATTTAGTTAGTTACTTTTATTTTAAGGAATTTGCTCATATGATTATGGAGGCTAGGTAAGTCCTAAGTCTGTAGGTAGACTGTCAGGCTGGAGACCAAGGGGAGAGCTGTAGTTCGCGTTCAAAGGCAGTCTATGGCAGAATTCCTTTTTGTTGGGGGATTGAAGAGAATAATAATAATGGAGGATAGTCACCCTAGCTAGCATAGTAACTCCATTCTTTGCCTGTTGATTCAGAGGCATGTGGTTCCCAAAGTGGCTAGTGGATGTCTTAATTTCCAGTTCAGTGGAATCATTGTCTCTGGGTAGAAATGTTCCTACTTTTGGTACTAAGACTTCTAGGTCAGCAGAACATAAGGTCACAAGGGCAGGATGCAGAAATTTTGCCAATGGGTCACTGGGGGTAATACTTAGTGGTGCCGCTTGAATTTCTACTCCTTGGTTCCTGGACCTGGGAATCTCAGCTATGGGAGAAATAGCACCATATATTGCACACTGATTCAGAGCATTATATCCTCCAGGGGAGTCTTGCTCCAGCTTTGCAAGGTGTTGCCACCTAGCTGGTGCTGTAACTAAGTCTTCAGAAGCCATTCCACCCTTCTATCAAGCCAGCTGCTTCAGGATGGTTGGGGGCATGGTAAGACCAGCAAATTCTGTGAACACAGGTCTATTGTCACACTTCATTTGCTTTGAAGTGAGTTCCTTGATCAGAAGCAATGCTGTGTGGAATACTGTGATGGTGAATAAGGAATTCTGTAAATCCACAGATTGTAGTTTTGCCAGAAGCATTGTGTGCAAGGAAGGCAAATCTGTATCCAGAGTTAAGTATCTGTTTCAGAAAGAACAAACATCACCCCTTCCATGACAGAGCAGTCCAGTGTAATCAGCCTGCCACCAGGTAGCTGCTGATCACCCCATGGAATGGTGCCATATCAGGTGCTCAGTGTTGGTCTCAGCTGCTGGCAGATTATAGACACGTTGGCATTGGTGAATGGAAATCCATGTTGCTGAGCCCATGGATAACTCCATCCCTGCCAAGGCCACTTTTTGTAGTGATCCCGTGGATGATGACAGGTAGCTAGGTAAAGAGGTTGACTCCATTTATCTAATGTATCTAAAACTCCATTTATCTAATCTATTTGCTGCTGCTTAAATTTTTCACAACTGCTTTCACTTGTTTCTTAAGCCCTTTCTTCAGACTCTTATATTTTTATTTTATATTCTTTTCCTGGGCCATTTTTATTAGTTATCTCCTAGGACCTACTGACTTTCATATTTTTACCATAGACTGTTCTTAAAATATTTATTGAGCATCAACTCAATATTAGGTGGTCGTTTAGATATTGGGATTATAGACAATGATCTCTGCCTTTGCAGAACTTGGGTAAATTATTTTAAAAAATTATTTAAAAATACTAAATAGTAGAATAATAAGTAAATTATTTAATATTTTAGGAAGTGACAAGTGCTAATGAAAAAAAAAGAAAGCTAGGGTAGAGCCGAGGGACTGAGAATGCCGGGGGCTGGTATCATCAATTTACCCTGTTAAATTGGGTGATCAGGATAAATTTCATTGAGAAAGCTATTTATGAGCAGATAACCAAAGCCGTGAAGAAATCTGAGGAACAGTGTTCTTTAGCTGATATGTTCAAGGATCTGCAGGATGACCAGTGTCTGAAACAGATTATGAGTGGCTTTGAAAGCCACTGAAGGACTTTGGTTTTTACTCTGAATGGAAAGGGGAGTCATTCAAGGTTTTTAACAGAAGATTAAAATGATCTGAGCTATATGTCAAGTACACTGACTGCTATGTTGAGAATAGAATGTAGTCTGGAAGAATATTAAGGAGACTCTTAGAATAATCCAGGCAAGAGATGATGGTGATTTAGATCCAGAGTGGTAGCAATGAAGGTATTTAGAATTTGGATTTATGTTGAAATAAAGCCAACATAATGTCCTAATATATTAGAGATGAGTGTTAGAGAACTTTCAGAGAAGTGGAGAAAACAACAAAGAGACAGAAAAGGAATGACTGGTGAAATAGGAGTAAAACCAAGAGATGATAGCCTAAAAGCCAAGTAGAGAGAGTGTATTGAGCTCCAGGGAATGCCACCTGTATCAAATGTTATGATAGGTAAAGAAAAGATGAGGTTTGAGAATTTATCATTGATTTAGCAATGATTACTCACACATTGCTAAATCAATTTTAGCATGTCTAAAACTCATCATCTTCTTCCCAAATGTTAATTTTTTGGCTTGGTAAACCCATTGGTATTGCCAAGCTTTAGAATCCTGTCTCTAAATCCAAATTTGGTGCATTTTCAACTATTTGGGGGATTAGAAAAAAATCCAAAAGGCTGGTAAGACTGTCAAATATAGTTTTCAAGATTCTTTCAAGTTGTATCAAGCAGTTTGAGTTTTATTCTGTAAACCACTGAAAATTACAGGTAACATGGTAAGGTTTATGTTTAGAAAGATAACCTGGGTCAGAATGCTCTAGAAAAAAAAAAAGGCCATTTAATACAAATAATAAGAAAAGGCCCTTGAACTTGCTAACCTTCATAATTTTTAGGATTGGTGCTACATTCCTTACTGCTTCCTTATCTCCTTTTTGTTTCCCTTGGTTAATCAGTACTGCAAGTTAAAGGATGAAGTCTTTCTGTTTACTTAATGTTTAAACTATTAAAAAATGTTTAAACTATTAAAAAGAAAGTATTTCTATAGGGGTATTTTCATCTGTCTTTCATTTTAAAATAGGGATAAAGTCTTTTTGAATATAAAACTGTGCTCTCTCAACAATGATTTTAATGCTTGAATGACTCAGTTTATGGTTTTTCATTCTTTGAGGTATTTAAGGATATTTCTAAAGTCTTGTTTGATCAGATGTTTAGGTCTTCATGACCTAAAAAATACTTTGTACTTTGTTGAAAAGTGTTTGGTTAGATTTCTAAGCAAGCTGTTGCATGATTTTGTTGGAATATAGATCTGATTAGGTCCCATTTCCACAGGTATCTTCTCTTAATGGATCTTCAAGACAGAAATGAAAAACTCTTTTATAGAGTTCTAATGTCTGACATTGAGAAATTCATGCCTATTGTTTACACCCCCACTGTGGGTCTGGCTTGCCAGCAATATAGCTTAGTATTTCGGAAGCCAAGGTATGTAAACTTTTTAAAAAAAATACAACTTGTTGTGTCTTTAAATTTTTTTTCTAATATTTTTGGAATAATTAAAAAACATTGAATGGAATTGAAAATTGGAAAAAATCTAAGTAAAACTTCATTTAAAGAATATTAAATATTAATATATATAACATTTTAAAATGTAGAATTTTCTTTCTAGATTTAAGATCATGGTATAAACCAATTTAGTTTTCCTTTTATAAACAAACTAATTTTTTTTTTGTTTGGAAAGAAAGTAATTGTTCATAATTAAGCTTGTCTTTGAGATGTTAATTACCACATTTTATGTACATTTTATAAGTTAAAACAAAAGATTCCAAATTTTTCTGAAAAGTGAGGAATATGTTATTTTCTAAATTCAGAGTTGACGTTAAAGTAGCTCTTTTGTTGATTTCCCTTAAGTGAAATAGCAGTCACCTTTAAAATTTATCAAATACAGAGTACAGTTTTTCTAAATCCATCTTTATTCATTATATTACTTTAAATACTTTTAAAGCAAGTAACAATTGAAATAAATATTAATAATTTCTTAAAAGCAGGAATAACAAAAGCTCAAGTTGAATATATTTGTGTTACAGTTCTGAATTAAAGATAAAAAAGAAGTGTTTGTAAGTTTATACCACAAGAATAAAAGCCTATTGAAAGGAGTATTTTGGAGGTAGTATTTGAAAGTTAGATTGAATATGTGTATTTTATATACATACATTATGTAGTGGTAGTATTTAGCACATTTATGCCACATTACCTGTTATATAAAGAAAAGAATTAGCTACCTCATCCTTTGTGTAAAGAATTAGATAAATACCTGCAGATGGTCTGTTAAATTACATTAGTAGCACATACCTATGTGCATTTTATTTGTATAATAGATGTATTAACTGTGAATTTTTTTTCATAGAAGAACAAGAGTTTGAATTTAACTGGTAATTGTATTGTAAAAATAATTCTTTTTTGGATATAATTTTTAAATTATTTAAACAATATATATTCATTATTAAAAAATGAGAAAATACATACAGAAGGAAGAAATATTTTAAAAATACCTAATGTCACAATACCAAAAAACCCTGAAACACACAAATACATGCTGTTGGCCTTATAGAAGGGATCATACTATGTAAACTGTTCTTACCTTCCTGTCATTCTCTGAGTGACATCATAGACATCTGTCATGTCTATAAAATATATTTCTACATAAAAAAGAATCTTAATCAAAGAATAAGTATATATAATTGGCTGTTTTAGAATGTAATTTAAGCATATTTGTTGAAATTCTAAGTTTTCTATGAGATGCTGAGAAATGCTAACAACTTAAGAAATGTAGAAGAGCTTAATTCAAACAGTATTTGAGTTGAAGTTGACATAGAAGTCTCAACAGCAACAATTGTTTTTTGAGCTGGTACTATGCACTGGGTGCTTTTCTCAAGACTTGGGATACATTGGTATACATATAAATCTAAGAGCAGAGGAGAAGACAGGGAAATAAAAAATAAGGAAGTAGTCTACAATGTTTGAAAGTAATAGGTGTTATGGAGAAAGAAATAGCAGAGCAGGAAAAGGGGTATCTGGAGTATTCTTTGCTTTTTGGGGGACAGTTGCAATATTCAGTGATGTGGACAGTATAAGCTTCAATGGAGATTATACTGGAGAAGTGAGAGAGGGAGTCATGTAGATACAGGGGGAAACATAACCCTGGCAGGAGGAATAGTCAGTGCCAGGGCCCCAAGTGGGAACATTCCTGGCGTCTGGGAACTACAGAGAGACCAGTATGGCTGGAGTGGAGTGAGGGAGGAGAGAGTAGCAGAGGTCACAGATGTAAGATAAACGGTGGTACAGAACCTATGGTTTCTTGTAAGCTATTTTAAGAACACTGACTTTTACTATTAGTTAAATGGGTAAAAAAATCAGGTAGCTTAGTTTAGTAGGCTATTGAAATAAACCCAGAGATAGATAGATGATGGTGGCTTAGATTAAGGATAGAAATGGTACTAGGAGTATGAGTTCATATTCTGCATGAAGATGAAGTCATGAGGATTTCCTGTTCATTTGGAGGCTTCCTAGAGCAGTGGTTAAAAGTGTGGGCTCTGGAGCAGATTGCCTGTTTTCACTTACTGGTTTTGCCAACTTGTTCTAGTCTTGAAGAAGTTATATAACCTTTCTGTGCTTCAGTTTCTTCCTCCATGATGTGGGGATAATAGTACAGCCCACCATCCTTTATCCACATTTTTAAAATGTGAAATTTTGAAAACCAGAACATTAAGAAGGAATCTTATTTGGGACAAAACCTGATCTGTTTGAACCCATTTGGTGACAAAACTTGAACTGAATTTATATAAGGATATTTATAGTATTTATCTCAGTGTCATTGTCTTAGAAGTATTAATGTATCAATTACAGGGGGCTTTGTCAGAGATAAGTAAGTTGGTTGATAGATAAGGGAGGAAGAGAGGAAGAAATGGGCAGAGGTAGCAAAGCATTTGTAACAGACTGCTACAAATGTTGAATCTAGGTGGAGGTATTGTATTCTTTTAACTTTTTTGCAATATTTGAAATTTAAGTCAAGGTTTGCTTTACTAACAAGATAAAATTTCTAAAACCATTTCTGTATGATCTCTTTATGGTTGTTTTTTGTGTGTATATTTTATTAAACTTTGCTTATTTTGAATTCTTTGGTAGAATACTCATAATCTCACAATTATAAAAAAAGGAACGTGTTTGAAAATGTGTCATTTGGCATATATAGACAATGTTTTTATTAGAAAGGAAATTGTAATTGTGTTTGAATAATGATGGATCTTTTAGGCATCAGTTAACATACAGGCTATTGTTTGTTTTTTTTTAAGCTGAAATTGACAAATGTCTATTAACCATTTCCTACTGCATCTGCAGGTATTCTAAGACATTGAGAGTGAACAGGATGATTATGCCTCTTATGTTTATTTGTGGATATGGTGGTAGCTATAGGAACATAATAAGTGAAAGTTAAGGGACAGTAATACAAGTACTGAGCTTAATACGATTGCAAATACGTGTATCTTTTGATTTCATACTTTTTAACATATCAATGATATGATACTTTTCTGTGGCTAGATATTTGTTTTTCATTTTGAATATGGCATTACAATCTGGCAAGGTATTCAATAAATTCTTATATGAATAACTGTACTTTCAACATTTTTTTTCCTAAGGTATGATGCTGGAATATCCATTTATTGGTTTTGTGTAGAATTTCTTTTCTCTTTGGCATGTGTAGATACTTTGTGTAGGTTTTCAAGATGTTGTGGATAATGATTTTTAAGAATGTTGAGTTTGCTTGGATTATTTTGTTCCCTTCTGCCTGCAGCATTTTAACTCTTGCAGAATTTTCAGTATTTGGTAATGAAATATGCTTATGTCAGCACACCTAATTGTGGCAAATTTGTAGATAGAGGTGTGATTTTTGGAAGCTAGTGACAGTAACTTTTGTCTTTACAGAATGTAGAGCCTACTTTTTTTGCTTTCTGTAATCTGTGAAACATCTTTCAAAGAAAAGTTTTGTGTACATTGATAATGCAGGGACATATAAAGGACAACTAGAGCAGATTTATGTAACTTCATTGGAACTATTTCTACTTGATATATTTTACACTGCATTTACAGGAATCATCTCCCTCTTAGAAGAGTTCTTATTAGTTGCATATCATTCTACCATGTCGTTGGCAATTACTCATGTTCCTGCTTTTGATTTGCTAATGTTTTATCAAAGTACTCTTGGCCTCTTCTCTTTTTTTTTTTTTGAGAGGGCATCTCTCATATTTATTGATCAAATGGTTGTTAAAAACAATAAACTTCTGTATAGGGGACTCAATGCACAATCATTAATCAACCCCAAGCCTAATTCTCAACACTCCAATCTTCTGAAGCATAACGAATAAGTTCTTACGTGGTGAACAAATTCTTACATAGTGAATAAGTTCTTACATGGTGAACAGTAAAAGGGCAGTCATCAGAAACTTTTGGTTTTGATCACGCATTATGAACTATAAACAATCAGGTCAAATATGAATATTCGTTTGATTTTTATACTTGATTTATATGTGAATCCCACATTTCTCCCTTATTATTATTATTATTATTATTATTATTTTTAATAAAATGCTGAAGTGGTAGGTAGATGCAAGATAAAGATAGAAAACATAGTTTAGTGCTGTAAGAGGGCAAATGTAGATGATCAGGTGTGTGCCTATAGACTAAGTATTAATCCAAGCTAGACAAGGACAACAAAACATCCATGGATACAGAATATTTCTCTCAAAATAGGGGGGGTGAGGTTCTAAGCCTCACCTCTGTTGATCCCCAATTTCTCACCTGATGGCCCCCCTGCGACTGTGCCTGTCTTAGGTTGTTCCTCCCTTGAGGAATCTTACCCGTCTCTGGCTAACCAGTCATCTTTCGGGTCTTGGCCTCTTCTCTTTTATATTTTATTTTACTTTTATTGAAATATAATTGATAAATAACATATTAGTATCAATATACAGCATAATTATTTGATATTTGTGTGTATTGCAAAGTGTTAAGTCTAGTTAGCACCCATCACTGTACTTGTTATAAAGACATTGTTTTTTCTTGTGATGAGAACTTTTAAGGTCTACTACTCTCTTAGCAACTTTTAAATATGTAATACATTATTATTAACTATAGTCAACATCCCTAAGATTTATTTTGTTTGTAACTGGAAGTTTGTACCTTTTGATCTCCTTCACCCACTTCACCGACCCCTAACCTCTGAAAACCACCAATCTGATCTCTTTGTCTGTGAGCTCGGTTTTTTTTTCCTTAGTCTCTTTATTGGCATTTTACAATTCATTTAGTCACAAGTAGACTGTCTCTAGGAGAAGGCATCATATTTTATAAATTATTTGTGTATTCCCATGCTGTTTAATCTTAGTCCTGAATTAGTATATGTTGTTTGCTACCTCATAGAAATAATAACAATATTATGCTGTTCAGAAAAACATTATGCTCACAGAAAAACATAGATTATAGGTATGTTCATTATTTCCCTTACTGTTTGGGTATATTATCCTAACAGGTAAATTCTCATAAATAATAGATATGAAAGAAATTGTACTCACTCCAAGGAATCAGGCTGTGAGGAGGTAAAATTTTGATTAAATATAGATAATGCCCGTTTAAGTTCATATTATACTACTTTCAACTATTCATCCTCATCTTTATACAGTACATCACTGGTATGATTTTGGCAAAAAGGATGATCTATACAACAGTTTGCTGATGATAATTTAAAAATAAATTATTTCCGAAGTCTGATCTGACTAGCACCATTGATTGGTTTGCTGAAAGTTATGGTGAAAAAAGCATTCAGTATTCAGATTAATTGGAGAAAACCTGAATTAACTAAACTATCAAAAGATTCCTTACTGTGAGATTCCTTCCTTACTTATTTCTCAGAATAGTACTTATTTTGCATGGTTTTTGGAGGATGGGATTAAGTTTATTATAAACAGTCTAATATAATTCTTACTTAAAGTAGCTGTTGCCAAGTAGTAGTTATTAAAACTGGTATTTTAATGCCCAGGTTTCTTGATGACTAAATAGATGGTATTATTCACTGAGTTTCAGTATAATAGAATATGTTTGCAATTGTCTTGCCAATGGGTTTCAGCCTTGGACAAGTTCACTATGGATTCAGGGGGACCAAGGAATGATAGTGGAATGCTTTGGGGGTAAAAGGGTTTATTACCCAGCTTGCTCTCCTGGCAATAGGTCAAGTAGTAGAATTATGTCTGCATCTAGCAGTCTGCAAGTCTGTAATCCTTCTTTGTCTCTGCCTCCTCCCAGAGCACTGGGCAGAGCTCTTATATATAGTATATAGTGACTCAGTCAATAATAGCTTATTGCCTAGGGTGTGGAAGCAGTAGCCTAGCAGCAGGCCAGTTACATCATCAAGTAGTTTAGGTTCGGGTGAGGATCCTGGCCATAGGAACTTCCAATTTCCCCACAGTAAGGGAGATAGGAAGTTCTTTTTAAGACCCATTGAGTTTTAAGTGTCTTTGGGACTTCCAAATAAGGGATGGTCTAAGTAGGCAGTTCAATGTATGGACCTGGAACTTAGTAGATAATGTAAAGCTCCTAGTATTTTAACTCACATGTTATATATTCTACTAAAGTGGTAACTATTTTGATTTTGGTAGTGATGAAGATTATCATTAACATGACTAATTGTCAAAGAGAGTCAGTCAATAAGAAGATGTGGGCTTTTTTTGCTTTATTTTTTTCTAGAAAATTCTTAGAGAAATGCATAAAAGGAAATAGTAAGATGAACAAACAAAATACTAAAATAGCTTTTCTACATTTGTTTGTTTATACACATATTTCCTTCAGAATTCTGAAAAGAACTTGAAGGAGTGTTCATTATTGAAATTGTGAGGACTGTCCTTTCTTTATTAACCCATGTGAAATTTCATATGAGATCATATATCTAGTAATATAGAAATGGTCATAACCATGACCACCTGTCTTGCCAGTGGGTTTCAGCCGCAGACAAGTTCACTATGGATTCAGTGAGACTGAGGAATGACAATGGAACGTTTTTGGGGTGAAAGGGTTTATACCCAACTTTATTTCCACGGTGGCAGGTAAATCACTAGAATCCCATCCACTCAGAATCCCATCCACTCACAGTGTGTCTGCATGCAGCAAGCCAGTCTCTGCCTCTGGGCCTCTCTGCCCCCACAGCCATCTCAGTCTCTGTCCTCGGTGCTGCTGCCACTCCAGTCTCATCTCTGCTCTCCTGCAGCTTTGCAGCCATGCCACCATCGCCCAGAGCACTGGATGGAGCTCTTTATATGTCAATAGGACATATTGCCCACACGTGTGTAGTGAGCTAGCTAACCAGGGCCAGGTGAGAATCCTGGCCACAGGAACCTTCATTTTATCCACACCATGATTAGACCATTACTAGAAATGGAAATTATTTACTTATATGGGAAAATATTTTCTGCAGGTATGCCAAAAGTTCAGCAAATTTTGTAGGGTAAGCATATGGTGAGGGTGTTGGTCCTAACTGATTTTTGGTTTGTGAAATAACAATAATCATAAAGAGAATACAGGTAAAACGAAACCTTCCCAAAGTTAGTATTCCCTTAACCCCTATGGAGAAAATTGAAGTTCCCATGGCCAGGATCCTCACCTGAACCTAAACTACCTGATGATGTAACTGACCTGCTGCTAGGCTACTGCTTCCTCACTCACAGGCAATAAGCTATTACTGACTGAGTCACTATACAAAGAGCTCTGCCCAGTGCTCTGGGCCAAGGTAGGGACAAGGAAGATTATGGACCTGCAGACTGCTGGATGCAGATATAATTCTAGTGCTTGACCTATCACCGGGAGAACAAAGCCAGGTAATTTTACCCCAATAATGTTCCATTGTCATTCCTCGGTCTCACTGAATCCATAGTGAACTTGCCCAGGGCTGAAACCCATTGGCAAGACGACCCCAGAATGTTCTCATTATACAGTGCAGTTATAATTACAATAACCATTAGAATGGACACTTTCACGTTATTCTTGTTTTAACTCTACCTGTTTTTCTTAGACATATCTGTTTTTATGAGGTATGTGATGCCGATTTACTTAGTTAAGCTCTTAAGTACTTCAATAACTCAGTAATTAATTGTAAATAAATATCATTTAAGATGCTTATAGAAAAGAAACATGATTTCACAGTCAATTTTAATAGCTGTGAATTAAATGTTTAACAGTTAAAGTACGGCTATGGCACTAATAGTTTAATGCTCTCTGTTTATATTGTAATGTAAAGAGCCCACTGATCCAGCTCCAAGAGGTTCAGTATTTCCAGCTCTCCTAGGTCATCTCACAGCAGTGGGAGTTTCTGGGAAGGGGTGAGAGGAGGTCCTAAATCTCCAAGCAGATGCCAGAGCTGCCCAGCTGGACCAGGATTGTTCTTGATTGGATTTGGCTTTCTTCAATTATGCCACTTTAGACTCTCTAGAAATATTTAGAAGACTTGAGAACCAGGGAATATTTTTGGCATACATCTCTGGTTTAGTTTATAATTTTTATTTTTTACTGTATTAGATTTTTCTGCACCACTAGAAATTCAAATAGCTGCTGTTTAAGAAAGCAACCAATTTTTTAACACTTCTAGAAAAGTGATTAACATTAGATGCCAATAACCTATAGTTTTCACCATTTACCTACAATATTAAGTCCTTGATTTTGATTTATGCTTATTCCAAAATATTATTTTGTCTGTTTATTTCTCTTGAGGTAAGCCTAATATTTGCATCTATCCTGACCTATGAGAAAAAGCACTAAATGTTGGAATTTTTTTTCAAAGACATAAAACAAGTTGATGGAATGTTGGAACTAGCTCAAGTCTCTTAACTGATACTTCAATTGATTTTTTAGAGATAATTATTTGCAAAAAGTTTTCTTATGGAGATACAGATGATGACTTCTTGAGCTACTAAATAATTCAAATTAACTTTTTCTGAGCAGATTAAATCTTATATTTGTGAAAATGTATATGTGACTTGTGCTAAATAGGAGTAAGGTTGAGTATCCTATCTCTTTTAAGTACTGAATATTTAGTGTGTTCTGTGGTTAATGTGAAGGTTCCTAGGCCAGGATTCTCACCTGGCCCTGGCCAGCTAGTTTCTTTTTTTAGGGGTAGGGTGGAGGTGAAAGGGTTTATACCCAACTTTATTCCCATGGTGGCAGGTTAATCACTAGAATCCTGTCCACTCAGAGTGAGTCTGCATGCAGCAAGCCTGTCTCTGCCTCTGGGCCCTGCAGCCGTCTCAGTCTCTGTACTCGGCGCTGCCACCACACTCTGCTCTCTTGCAGCTGTGCAGCCCTGCTACCACATTGCCCAGAGTACTGGGTGGAGCTCTTTATAGTCAGTAGTAACATATTGCCCATATGTGTGTAGTGAGTTAGCCGACCAGGGCCAGGTGAGAATCCTGGCCATAGAAACCTTCACTTTATCCACATTCCACCCCTCCAGGATTCTTGCCTCTCAATCTGTGTGCCTTCAATCCTCTGCAATGGCCCCTGTGTGAGGAAGCTGAAACATTGTAGCAAAATTCCATAATAACATAATACAATATACAAATAACAAATTTTGACAAACTATAATAATCCTCAAGCCTGAGGAGATGTATTGCCACCAAGTGGTCATCCTGGCTGTATTCAAACCAGTTCTACTGAAATGAGTTTACCAAAAGAATCATGGGTGGGCCTTACAGTACCTACCTTCTCCAGCCTCTCCAGCAGAAAGTCTTGCAGACACACAGGCCGATCTTGTTGCCTTGCCTCTGGCTTCTGCTTCGTCCTCAGTGGCCCGAAGTGCTGCTCCGGTCTCAGTTGTTCCCACAACTCTAGTAAGAATCTGTTTGATTTCCATCCAATTTCTTTCTGCCTGCTCCTGCCTTTATCAAATCAACCCACTCCTGGGTCCTCGTGACCTTCACAGGGCCCTTTAAATTCTTCCTTTGAGTAGCAGACCATATTTCCTTTTGTACTTTAATTGCTTGAGCCTGAGGATAGGAGCTGAGCATAGAGTGCCCCACGACCTGAGGAGGGTGCCAGCACCTTTCCTGGAGGAGCCGGCAGTTGCTGAGTCTTTATTTTCTTTCAGGCTTTCCACCAGCTTTCAACTAAGGGTCTTGTGGCACTGGCAGGGCCTCCACCCCACCTGTTCATCAAACCTCTGCCCCTCCATTTCTGGGGCTGACGGCTCCATGACATCCTTCACCTGCCCCACAGCACCTGGCAGTCTGCACTCTTGTGCTGCTGCTTCCTGTGCTGCTTCCTCTCGGGCTGCCATGACATCCTTCTCTGTTTCCACAGCACCTTGCAGGGATGCCATTTCAGTCACCAACAAATTTTTTACCTCCTCAATGGCACCTCGCAGCTCACGTTCTCGTGCTGCCTCTTCTCGTGCTTCTTGCAGGAGGACATCTTTCTCCCTTATGGCCTTTCTCAATATTGTGAGAAAAAAAACATCCCACTGTTCCTGCTGCCTCACAGGCACTCTGTTTCTCTAAGGAATTCCCTATTTTGCTGAGGGCCGACTTTACTGCCTTAGGTGTTGCCTCCACCCCTTCCCAGTCTTGGCTGGAGCCCAGTCCTCTAGCAGGCAAGCCACCTTGGACCACATGTCCACTGGGGGACACTTGGATGCCTCCCCGTCACTCCTCCCACCAGAGAGCAGCCTGATCTGTTCCTCAGTCAACAATGAATCCTGCTGATGTCGCCAATTGTCTTCCAATGGGTTTCAGCCCTGGGCAGGTTCACTATGTATTCACTGAGACTGAAGAATGACAATGGAACATTCTTTGGGTGAAAGGGTTTATACCCAACTTTATTCCCACGGGGGCAGGTCAGTCACCAGAATCCCATCCACTCAGAGCGAGTCTGCATGCAGTGAGCCGGTCTCTGCCTCTGGGCCTCTCTGCCCCGCAGCCGTCTCAGCCTCTGTCCTCGGCGCTGCTGCCACTCCAGTCTCTGCTCTCCTGCGGGTGTGCAGCCGTGCCACCCTGTCACCCAGAGCACTGGGCAGAGCTCTTTATATAGAGTCAGTAACAAGGTATTGCCCACACATGTGTAGTGAGCAAGCTGACCAGGGCCAGGTGAGAATCCTGGCC
Organism: Manis pentadactyla; assembly: GCF_030020395.1. NCBI lineage: Eukaryota > Metazoa > Chordata > Mammalia > Pholidota > Manidae > Manis > Manis pentadactyla. The sequence continues at coordinate 80,918,552 of NC_080030.1, read as the reverse complement.
ATAGGAATCTTCACTTGCTTTACAGGTCCCAGAAGTGGTTTAAAGTATCAGACTTTCTTCTTTCCTAAGTATTGCCTTAATTTTAGGAAAAATTTGGAGAATGGAAAAAATGCAGGTATGATTCAAACATTAATTCTTTACATCTTGATCTATGGACTAAGTGTAAGCATAGACATATAAATTTCCTTAGCAAGGCAGTGAAACTTGAAATTTATGGTAAAAACCCTTCAGAGTGTAAAGTAACAGTTCATTGAGTCTCCATTTTCATCTAGAGACTTTAAGTGTGGAAAATTTGAATGGAAATTTAAATTTAGGATCCAAGAAAAAGTTTGCTGCAGTCTTTGTGGTAAACCCAAGTGTTTTGATTTAAGTTTCCATAGCATAGGGAGGGTAAGAAAAACTAAGTTTTATCTCAGGTGGTATTCATGAAAGTGTATTAATTTGGGTGTCATTATATATTTTTAAGAAGAAATATTAATCCCAGTCTGTGTTACTAAAATAAGGAATATTTTAAAAGGAAGGTAATAGTCTTTACATCATATAACCAGATCATATCTGCAGTTTTGTGTTTAGTTTTGGTGCCATATTTTTGAAGGGTCATTGCCAAACTCAGGTATATCCAGAGAAGAGTGACCAAAGCGTGACGGTCATTGAAACTTATATGAGAAAGAGTTAAAGGAAATAGAAATGTTTAGCCTAAAAGAAAAGACTTGAAAGATATAGTTAAGTCTTCAGTTATTTGTAAGGTTTTCATGTGGAAAAAAAGTATACTTGCATGGTATGGCTTCAGAGAGTAGGACTAACTAAAATCAGAGGATGGAAGTTATTATAGGGACATAGATTTAACTTCAATGTATGGGAAGCTTTTCTGATAATTTAACTATCTGGCATTGGAATAAATGTCCTTATTCTCCATCCTTGGAAATAGTCACATGGTTTGATTAATCATTGGTGAAACGTATTACAAATGAGATTCTTGCATTGGGTGTGATTGTAAAATAGTCACTTTGAACTAGAAAATTCTGTGAAATTTTAAAAGCACAGCCTACAGATGAATAAGTCCAGGTATTTGGAACATCTCACAACTAATATCATTTCAAATAACCCTGTTTCCAATTCAGAAAGCTTTTTAGTAACAGTTTTACTCACAACTTTAGGAATTATTAAAAAATAATAGGTTTTTAAATAAGTATTTTAAACAGATATAAAGTAATTTGATGACATATCTCATCAAAATTCCTACTCCTTCCCCAAAACAAATATACATGTCAGTTTACACAGCTGTATCCTGGCTGCAATGTTTTGGTTTGAACATTTTTCCAATTTGAATGGATAAAAAGTTCAGTGTTAACATTTTCACATTTAAAGTAATCACATTCTTCTGATCTAATTTTTTTTATTCTTTGTAGTTTGTCAGACTATTTGCTTTTCTATGTATGCTTTTAGGCTCTCATTTATTTTTATGTTTTCCTTAACTTAGTTATTTAGGTAGTAGAGAAATTATTAGTAAGAATTTTCTCTGAGGCAATGCTTTTACCCTCCCTGTTGGAGACAGTAGTTGAGGAGAAAGACTGGTTAGAGTTTGCTTATATTATCCATCCCAAAATTTCCTGCATCTTCTCAGGCATGCTTTTGAAAATTAGGAGATTTGCTTTATCAGTTTTCTTGACAAAGTAATCTATATTTAATATAATCTAAAAATTCTTTTATATAACTTTAGAAATGGTGGATATTTTTCACCTAGGTAATTTTATAGTATAAATTGTAACTCTAATGTAAAGTTGTAATTGAAATTATCAAGTTTAGCTTTATACTATATATCTTATAGTATTTATATTCACTGTAGTTAAGCTTATAAAATATTTGATAGAATTCCAAATTATATAATTAGCTGCTTAAATCATGAAACTTAATGAATTTTATTTCTTTCTAACAAATTTCTCAATTAATAATATAAATACAGTTGACTATTCAACAACATGGATTTGAACTGTTTGGTTCCACTTATATATGGATTATTTTCAATAAAGATACTGGAAAATTTGTTTGAGATTTGCAATAATTTGAAAAAACCCCCCTTTTTTTAAGAGTACAGTATAAAATATAACACAAAATATGTGTGAATGGACTGTTTATGTTATTGGTGAGGCTTCTGGTTAACAGTAGGGCTGTTAGTAGTTAAGTTTTTGGGGAGCCAAAAGTTATATGTGGATTTTTAAAATTCACTTTATTATCATTAATCTACAATTACATGAAGAACATTATGGTTACTAGACTCCCCCTTTCACCAAGTCCCCCACAACAAACCCCATTACAGCCACTGTTCATCAGCATAGTAAGATGCTGTAGACTCACTACTTGTCTTCTCTGTGCTGCACATCCCTCCCCATGCTCCCCCCCACATTACACATGCTAATCATAAGGCCCCCTTTCTTTTCCCCTGCCCTTATCCCTCCCTTCCCACCGCTCCTGCCCAGGCCCTTTCCCTTTGGTAACCGTTAGTCCATTCTTGGGTACTGTGATTCTGCTGCTGTTTTGTTCCTTCAGTTTTTCTTTGTTCTTATACTCCACATATGAGTGAAATCATTTGGTACTTGTCTTTCTCCACTTGGCTTATTTCACTGAGCATAATACCCTCTAGCTCCATCCATGTTGTTGCAAATGGTAGGATCTGTTTTTTTTCTTTATGGCTGAGTAATATTCCATTGTGTATATGTACCACCTCTTCTTTATCCATTCATTTACTGATGGACATTTAGGTTACTTCCATTTCTTGGTTATTGTAAATAGTGCTGCAATAAACATATTTTTGCATCTGTCTTTTCAAACTGGAGTGCTGCATTCTTAGGGTAAATTCCTAGAAGTGGAATTCCTGGGTCAAATGGTATTTCTATTTTGAGCTTTTTGAGGAACCTCCATACTGCTTTCCACAATGGTTGAACTAATTTGCATTCCCACCAGCAGTGTAGGAGGGTTCCCCTTTCTCCGCAACCTCGCCAACATTTGTTGTTGTTTGTCTTTTGGATGGTGGTGATCCTTACTGGTGTGAGGTGATATCTCATTGTGGTTTTAATTTGCATTTCTCTGATGACAAGTGATGTGGAGCAACTTTTCATGTGGCTGTTGGCCATCTGAATTTCTTCTTTGTAGAACTGTCTGTTCAGCTCCTCTGCCCATTTTTTAATACGATTATTTGCTTTTTGTTTGCTGAGGTGCGTGAACTCTTTATATATTTTGGATGTCAAGCCTTTATCGGATCTGTCATTTATGAATATATTCTCCCATACCGTAGGGTACCTTTTTGTTCTATTGATGGTGTCCTTTGCTGTACAGAAGCTTTTCAGCCTGATATAGTCCCACTTGTTCATTTTTGCTTTTGTTTCCCTTGCCTGTGGAGATATGTTCATGAAGAAGTCGCTCATGTTTATGTCCAAGAGATTTTTTTTTTTTTTGGTATCATTAATCTAGAATTACAGAAAGAACATTATGTTTACTAGGTTCCCCCCTTCACCAAGTCCCCCCCTACATACCCCTTCACAGTTACTGTCCATCTGTGTAGTAAGATGCTGTAAAATCACTACTTGTCCTCTCTCTGTTGTGCAGCCCTCCCCATGTCACCCACACACTATACATGCTGATCGTAATGTCCTCTTTTGTTTTCCCCGCCCTTATCCCTCCCTTCCCACCCATCATCCCCAATCCCTTTCCCTTTGGTAACTATTAGTCCATTCTTGGGTTCTGTGATTCTGCTGCTGTTTTGTTCCTTCAGTTTTCCTTTGTTCTTATACTCCACATATGAGTGAAATCATTTGGTACTTGTCTTTCTCCGCTTGGCTTATTTCACTGAGCATAGTAATAATACCCTCTAGCTCCATCCATGTTGTTGCAAATGGTAGGATCTGTTTTTTTCTTATGGCTGCATAATATTCCATTGTGTATATGTACCACATCTTCTTTATCCATTCATCTACTGATGGACATTTAGGTTGCTTCCACCTCTTGGCTATTGTAAACAGTGCAGCAATAAACATAGGGGTGCATCTGTCTTTTTCAAACTGGAGTGCTGCATTCTTAGGGTAAATTCCTAGAAGTGGAATTCCTGGGTCAAATGGTATTTCTATTTTGAGCATTCTGAGGGACCTCCATATGGTTTTCCACAATGTTTGAACTAGTTTACATTCCCACCTGCAGTGTAGGAGGGTTCCCCTTTCTCCACAACCTCACCAACATTTGTTGTTGTTTGACTTTTCAATGATGGCGATCCTTACTGGTGTGAGGTGATATCTCATTGTGATTTTAATTTGAATTTGTCTGATGATTAGCGATGTGGAGCATCTTTTCATGTGCCAGTTGGCCATCTGGATTTCTTCTTTAGAGAACTGTCTATTCAGCTCCTCTGCCCATTTTTTAATTGGATTATTTGCTTTTTGTTTCTTGAGGCGTGTGAGCTCTTTATATATTTTGGATGTCAATCCTTTATCGGATCTGTCATTTATGAATATGTTCTCCCATTCTGAAGGATACCTTTTTGTTCTGTTGATGGCGTCCTTTGCTGTACAGAAGCTTTTTAGCTTGATATAGTCCCACTTGTTCATTTTTGCCTTTGTTTCCCTTGCCCAGGGAGATATGATTATGAAGAAGTCACTCATGTTTATGTCCATGACATTTTTGCCTATGTTTTTTTCTAAGAGTTTTATAGTTTCATGACTTACATTCAGGTCTTTGATCCATTTGGAGTTTACTTTTGTGTATGGGGTTAGACAGTGATCCAGTGTCATTCTCTTACATGTAGCTGTCCAGTTTTGCCAGCACCATCTGTTGAAGAGACTGTCATTTTCCCATTGTATGTCCATTGCTCCCTTATCAAATACTAATTGGCCATATATGTATGGGTTAGTGTCTGGAGTCTCTATTCTGTTCCACTGGTCTGTGGCTCTATTCTTGTGCCAGTACCAAATTGTCTTGATTACTGTGGCTTTGTAGTAGAGCTTGAAGTTGGGGAGCGAGATCCCCCCCACTTTATTCTTCCTTCTCAGGATTGTGTTGGCTATTTGGGGTCTTTGGTGTTTCCATATGAATTTTTGAACTACTGGTTCCAGTTCATTGAAGAATGCTGTTGGTAATTTCATAGGGATCGCATCAAATCTGTATATTGCTTTGGGCAGGATGGCCATTTTGATGATATTAATTCTTCCTAGCCAGGAGCATGGGATGAGTTTCCATTTGTTAGTGACCTCTTTAATTTCTCTTAAGAGTGTCTTATAGTTTTCAGGGTATAGGTCTTTCACTTCTTTGGTTAGGTTTATTCCTAGATATTTTATTCTTTTTGATGCTATTGTGAATGGAATTGTTTTCCTGATTTCTCTTTCTATTAGTGCATTGTTAGTGTATAGGAAAGCTAGAGATCTCTATGTGTTAATTTTGTATCCTGCAACTTCGCTGAATTCCGATATTAGTTCTAGTAGTTTTGGAGTGGAGTCTTTAGGGTTTTTTATGTACAATATCATGTCATGTGCAAATAGTGACAGTTTAACTTCTTCTTTACCAATCTGGTTTCCTTGTAGTTCATTCTTTTGTCTGATTGCCGTGGCTAGGACCTCCAGTGCTATGTTGAATAACAGCGGGGAGAGTGGGCATCCCTGTCTTGTTCCCGATCTCAGAGGAAAAACTTTCAGCCTCTCACTGTTCAGTATGATGTTGGCTGTGGGTTTATCATATATGGCCTTTATTATGTTGAGGTACTTGCCCTCTATACCCATTTTGTGGAGAGTTTTTATTATGAATGGATGTTGAATTTTGTGGAATGCTTTTTCCACATCTATGGAGATGATCATGTGGGTTTTGTCCTTCTTTTTGTTTATGTGGTGGATGATGTTGATGGATTTTCAGATGTTGTACCATCCTTGCATCCCTGGGATGAATCCCACTTGGTCATGGTGTATGATCCTTTTGATGTATTTTTGAATTCAGTTTGCTAATATTTTGTTGAGTATTTTTGCATCTACGTTCATCAGAGATATTGGTCTGTAATTTTCTTTCTGGTGGGGTTTTTGCCTGGTTTTGGTATTAGGGTGATGTTGGCTTCATAGAATGAGTTTGGGAGTATTCCCTCCTCTTCTGTTTTTTGGTAAACGTTAGGGAGAATGGGTATTATGTCTTCTCTGTATGTCTGATAAAATTCCGAGGTAAATCCGTCTGGCCCAGGGGTTTTGTTCTTGGGTAGTTTTTTGATTACCGCTTCAATTTCTTTGCTGGTAATTGGTTTGTTTAGATTTTGTGTTTCTTCCTTGCTCAGTCTTGGAAGGTTGTATTTTTCTAGGAAGTTGTCCATTTCTTCTAGGTTTTCGAGCTTGTTAGCATATAGGTTTTCACAGTAGTCTCTAATACTTCTTTGTATTTCTTTTGAGTCCATCGTGATGTTTCCTTTCTCGTTTCTGATTCTGTTGATGTGTGTTGATTCTCTTTTCCTCTTTATAAGTCTGACTAGAGGCTTATCTATTTTGTTTATTCTCTCGAAGAACCAGCTCTTGGTTTCATTGATTTTTTCTATTGTTTTATTCTTCTCAATTTTATTTATTTCTTCTCTGATCTTTATTATGTCCCTCCTTCTGCACACTTCAGGCCTCATTTGTTCTTCTTATTCCAATATTGATAATTGTGACTTTAGACTATTCATTTGGGTTTTTTCTTCCTACTTTAAATATACCTGGATTGCTATATACTTTCTTCTTAAGACTGCTTTCGCTGCATCCCACAGAAGTTGGGGCTTTGTGTTGTTGTTATCATTTATTTCCATATATTGCTGGATCTCCATTTTAATTTGGTCATTGATCCATTGACTATTTAGGAGCGTGTTGTTAAGCCTCCATGTGTTTGTGAGCCTTTTTGCTTTCTTTGTACAATTTATTTCTAGTTTTATACCTTTGTGGTCTGAAAAGTTGGTTGGTAGAATTTCAATGTTTTTGAATTTACTGAGGCTCTTTTTGTGGCCTAGTATGTATGTGGTCTATTCTGGAGAATGTTCCATGTGCACTTGAGAAGAATGTGTATCCTGTTGCTTTTGGGTGTAGAGTTCTATAGATGTCTATTAGGTCCATCTGTTCTATTGTGTTGTTCAGTGCCTCTGTGTCCTTACTTATTTTCTGTCTGGTGGATCTGTCCTTTGGAGTGAATGGTGTGTTGAGGAAGTTTCCTAAAATGAATGCATTGCATTCTGTTTCCTCCTTTAGTTCTGTTAGTATTTGGTTCACATATGCTGGTGCTCCTGTGTTGGGTGCATATATATTTATAATGGTTATATCCTCTTGTTGGACTGAGCCCTTTATCATTATGTGATGCCCTTCTTTATCTCTTGTTACTTTCTTTGATTTGAAGTCTATTTTGTCTGATACTAGTACTGCAACACCTGCTTTTTTCTCCCTATTGTTTGCATGAAATATCTTTTTCCATCCCTTGACTTTTAGTCTGTGCATGTCTTTGGGTTTAAGGTGTGTCTCTTGTAAGCAGCATATAAAGGGGTCTTGTTTTTTTATCCATTCAGTGACTCTATGTCTTTTGATTGGTGCATTCAGTCCATTTACATTTAGGGTGATTATCGATAGGTATTAACTTATTGCCATTTCAGGCTTTAGATTCGTGGTTACCAAAGGTTCCAGGTTACTTTCCTTACTATCTAAGAGTCTAACTTAACTCACTTAGTATGCTGTTACAAACACAATCTAAAGATTCTTTTCTATTTCTCCTCCTTTTTCTTCCTCCTTTCATTCTTTATATATTAGGTATCAAACTCTGTACTTTTTGTCTATCCCTTGATTGACTTTGAGGAGAGTTAATTTAATTTTGCATTTGCTTCATAATTAGCTGTTCTACTTTCTTCACTGTGGTTTTATTACCTCTGGTGACAGCTATTCAACCTTAGGAACACTTCCATCTATAGCAGTCCCTCCAAAATAGACTGTAGAGATGGTTTGTGGGAGGTAAATTCTCTCAGGTTTTGCTTATCTGGAAATTGTTTAATCCCTCCTTCAAATTTAAATGATAATCTTGCCGGATAAAGTAATCTTGGTTCCAGGCCCTTCTGCTTCATGGCATTAAACACATCATGCCACTCTCTTCCGGCCTGCAAGGTTTCTGCGGAAGGTCTGTTGTTAGCCTGATGGGCTTTCCTTTGTATGTGATCTTATTTCTCTCTCTGGCTGCTTTTAGCAGTCTGTCTTTATCCTTGATCTTTCCCATTTTAATTACTATGTGTCTTGGTGTTGTCTTCCTTGGGTCCCTTGTGTTGGGAGATCTGTGGATCTCCATGGCCTGAGAGACTATGCCCATCCCCAGATTGGGGAAGTTTTCAGCAACTACCTCCTCAAAGACACTTTCTATCCCTTTCTCTGTCTCTTCTTCTTCTGGTATCCCTATAATGTGAATATTGTTCCGCTTGGATTGGTCACACAGTTCTCTCAATATTCTTTCATTCTTAGGATCCTTTTTTCTCTCTGTGACTCAGATTCTTTGTATTCCTCTTCTCTAGTTTCTATTTCGTTTATTGTCTCCTCCACCATATCCAACCTGCTTTTAATTCCCTCCATCGTGCTCTTTAGCGATTGGATCTCCAACCTGAATTCATTCCTGAGTTCTTGGATGTCTTTCCATACCTCCATTAGAATGTTGATGATTTTTATTTTGAACTCCCTTTCAGGAAGAGTCATGAGGTCCATATCATTTAAATCTTTCTGGGGAGTTGTATTAATAATTTTACTCTGGACAAGTTTCTTTTGGCGGTTCATGTTTGTATAATGCACCCTCTAGTGTCCAGAAGCTGTAGTGTCTGGAGCTGCTCAGCCCCTGAAGCAATGTCGGGCATCACAGGGGAGCGGTACTGGTGCCTGGGGGGAGGAAAGAGCTGTTCCCCGCTTCCCAGCTGCTGTGCCTGTCTCCACTACCTGAACCAGTGGGCCGGGCACACAGGTATAAGGTTTTGTCCCAGAGCAGCCGGATATGGATCCCTGCTTTCCACAAGTGGCCGGAATCCCAGTCTCCCCAGGAATTCTGCCTGTATTAACTTTCCTACCCAGTAATCATGTGAGTCTCATGAAAGCACTGTGTAATGTAGGTTTGTGCCCCCAGAGCAGATCTCCGAAGCTAGGCATTCAGCAGTCCCAGGCCTTCCACTCCCTCCCTGCTCCATTTGTCTTCCTCTTGCCGGTGAGTTGGGGTGGGGGAGGGGCTCGGGTCCCGCGGAGCCACAGCTCTGGTACATTACCCCGGTCTGCTCTTTTCTCCAGGTGTATGCAGTCTGACGCTGTCCTCTTTCCTGTTGCTCTCTCAGGATTAGTTGCGCCAACTATATTTTCTAATTGTATCCAGTTTTAGGAGGAGGGCCTCTGTCCTCTCACGCCACTATCTTTAATCCAATCTCCTCCTGCTAGTGATTTTAGGGTCAGTATAAATATCCATGTCACCTCATCTACTTATAGCCATCACTGCAGGACTAAGAGACTGTGGAGTTATTCCCACATAAATTGGTTATTGCAGCTGGCAACTGAGTCAGTTTACAGCCTTGCTTGATTTCCTTGCTCCATATCCCAAGCAGATCAAGTCCACTCAAAGTAATTAGGACAGATGAAAGCAGAGCCAGTGTCACAACAGTCTGCTTACTGATCTTTATTTCCATTCTAGTCCCTCATTTCCAATCTTTTATCCACACAGCAGCCAGAATAAACTTTTATTGGATTCTTTTCTTCCTCTGCTTCAAATACCTCAGTGGCTTCCCAAATGGATTAAGAATAACAATGAAATTCTGCCCTGACCCACAAGGCTCTACATGTGACTGCCTACCTCAAACCTCATCTCCTGCCACCCGCATGTCCAGACTTTTTCAACATGCTATGTCCTCAGCCTCAAAATGTTTTTTTTCTTCTAGTTTTCACAAGTCAACTCCTTGTCCTTCAGATGTCATCTTAAATACTATTTCATCAGAAACACATCCCTTACTACACTATGAAAGGAAATCCTCTTGTTACTCTTTATCACCATCCTCCTCATTTCCTTCATAATACAAGCTGTACACTTGTATTATGAGTATTTCTTCACTTGAATATTACCTGTAGAATCCACAAAAGTGGGAGATGTATTTTATTACCTATACTCAGATTAATAAACTGCCTAGCATGCATTGGACAATCAAAAAATTTCAGTTAAAGAAAGGAGGAGAAAAGAAATAATGACCACAGAGACACAGCAAGAAAATTTTGAAAAAGTGGCAGAGCTGGGAATAAAATGAATCAAGGACCTTCTGGAAGAAATGAGTGATCAACAATGCTATTTGGCCTTTTCTAAACTGAGATCTCCCAACACAAGGGACCCAAGGAAGACAACACCAAGACACATAGTAATTAAAATGGGAAAGATCAAGGATAAAGACAGACTGCTAAAAGCAGCCAGAGAGAGAAATAAGATCACATACAAAGGAAAGCCCATCAGGCTAACAACAGACCTTCCGCAGAAACCTTGCAGGCCGGAAGAGAGTGGCATGATGTGTTTAATGCCATGAAGCAGAAGGGCCTGGAACCAAGATTACTTTATCCGGCAAGATTATCATTTAAATTTGAAGGAGGGATTAAACAATTTCCAGATAAGCAAAACCTGAGAGAATTTACCTCCCACAAACCATCTCTACAGTCTATTTTGGAGGGACTGCTATAGATGGAAGTGTTCCTAAGGTTGAATAGCTGTCACCAGAGGTAATAAAACCACAGTGAAGAAAGTAGAACAGCTAATTATGAAGCAAATGCAAAATTAAATTAACTCTCCTCAAAGTCAATCAAGGGATAGACAAAAAGTACAGAGTTTGATACCTAATATATAAAGAATGAAAGGAGGAAGAAAAAGGAGGAGAAATAGAAAAGAATCTTTAGATTGTGTTTGTAACAGCATACTAAGTGAGTTAAGTTAGACTCTTAGATAGTAAGGAAAGTAACCTGGAACCTTTGGTAACCACGAATCTAAAGCCTGAAATGGCAATAAGTTAATACCTATCGATAATCACCCTAAATGTAAATGGACTGAATGCACCAATCAAAAGACATAGAGTCACTGAATGGATAAAAAAACAAGACCCCTTTATATGCTGCTTACAAGAGACACACCTTAAACCCAAAGACATGCACAGACTAAAAGTCAAGGGATGGAAAAAGATATTTCATGCAAACAATAGGGAGAAAAAAGCAGGTGTTGCAGTACTAGTATCAGACAAAATAGACTTCAAATCAAAGAAAGTAACAAGAGATAAAGAAGGGCATCACATAATGATAAAGGGCTCAGTCCAACAAGAGGATATAACCATTATAAATATATATGCACCCAACACAGGAGCACCAGCATATGTGAACCAAATACTAACAGAACTAAAGGAGGAAACAGAATGCAATGCATTCATTTTAGGAAACTTCCTCAACACACCATTCACTCCAAAGGACAGATCCACCAGACAGAAAATAAGTAAGGACACAGAGGCACTGAACAACACAATAGAACAGATGGACCTAATAGACATCTATAGAACTCTACACCCAAAAGCAACAGGATACACATTCTTCTCAAGTGCACATGGAACATTCTCCAGAATAGACCACATACATACTAGGCCACAAAAAGAGCCTCAGTAAATTCAAAAACATTGAAATTCTACCAACCAACTTTTCAGACCACAAAGGTATAAAACTAGAAATAAATTGTACAAAGAAAGCAAAAAGGCTCACAAACACATGGAGGCTTAACAACACGCTCCTAAATAGTCAATGGATCAATGACCAAATTAAAATGGAGATCCAGCAATATATGGAAATAAATGATAACAACAACACAAAGCCCCAACTTCTGTGGGATGCAGTGAAAGCAGTCTTAAGAGAAAGGTATATAGCAATCCTGGCATATTTAAGGAAGGAAAGGAAAAAAATCACTAGCAGGAGAGAAGATCTGCTTCTTAAGCTTGCAGGCTTCATGCAGTTCATTTTATTTACAGTCCAAGGCAGTCCTCTTACGATTTTGTCCTTTGTACACTGCAGGAGTCCACCCTGAACCAGCTCTTTCTTCCTCTTCAAGGAAGAGCCAAGTAGACCGTGTTTCAGTTGGCCTGCCACCGAATACTATCATTTCATTTCTGTTCATTTTCTTTTTTTTTTTTTTTTTGGTATCATTAATATACAGTCACATGAGCAACATTGTGGTTACTAGACTCCTCCCATTATCAGTCCCCACCCCATACCCCATTACAGTCACTCTCCATCAGTGTAGTAAGACGCTATAGAATCCCCACTTGTCTTATCTGTGTGCACTGTTTCTTAAACTAAAATACTATTAACGTGGGGATCGAGTTTTATTACTCTGCCTGCATTGTTCGATCTCAGCGGGACCTTTTGGTCCACAGTTTAACCCCAGCTGTGTTCTTGGCCCATCTTACTCTGTGATTGTGAGAATGTAAACACTGCACCATATCCCCCTTATCTCTTATATTCCTCTCCATGTACCCTGTGAATTCATTGGCTTAACATTTTGTTTCCATGAACTGAAGCTAATATATTTTTCTCTTCAGTGTGTTTCCTTCTTTATCTGTGCAACTAAATGCTGTGATCCATCCCACCCACTGAAGTGTCCGTGCTCTCTAAGGTTTCTTTTGGGTCCTGTTTTCTTTGTATACTATTATTCCCCAGCCTAACACCCCAGACCCCCAGGTTTCTTAATACTGTAAGGTGCAACACCATCCACTTAGTCACCTAAACTGGATAGATACCTTGGAGATATTCAGGACTTTCCCCTCTCCTTTTCTCTTTTTGAGCATTGCCAGTTTTACCTGTTAACTGTTGAATTTGTCTTCCATTGAAAGACTCTATTGAAATTTTTCTTCCCTTGCAAGAGTCCATTCAATCCAGTTGCTACTCTTAGATTAGGCCCTTCCCATTTTAAAAGAGTGAGTTTTCAAAAAGGGATGCCCAAGTATGTTAATTTTCTAAAATCATTAAATGACTCCCATTTCTCCCATTCATGAAATCCAAACTCCTTAGCATGACATTCAAGGATTTTTGTAATTGGGCTCCTTTGCCTTCCTCACTGTCTTCATTGTTACCCCTTTCCTACTCTTCAAACCCAAGTTAAGTGTCTCCCAAACCCATGGGTGCTTTCATAGTCTGTATCACACTGACATATAAAAACTGAATATCTATCTGAGAGCCCCTCTTGACTGTTTTTTTTCTTGAGGGTAGCAACTCTGTATCCTTCATTTCTGCTGTGGAACCTAGTAGAAAGTACAGTCTTTGTTGAGTGGATAAATGGTTAATAGAGCATGAATAAACATTGTTAGTGCATGTGCTTTGGACCTGAAGAGACTTGATGTAAATCCCTTTATTGCTTCTTATTAACTGTGAGATCTTAGGTTGGTAACAATTTGATCTTTAGTTTCCTCAATTGTAATAGGAGTTTTGTTACTATATTTAAATAAGACGATCTTTCTTAAACCTATTTTGTTTGACAGGAGGTATATAGCAGAAATTAAGAGCTGATTTATCTGAAGTTCAGATGTACTTAACAGTTCTGAAATAGCAAATTCTTAACTTGTGAAGCAGAAATTTGTTTTCTAATTATTGAAATGTAATTTAACATTGACTACAGTTGTGATAATTGGAGCGTAATTAATTATGGTGTTGTAAAATGTACTTAGTAAAATATGAGTAGAAAAGGATGGATTTCATATGAATTATCTATCAACTCATGTTTTTAGGATTAGAAGATTAAAAACTATATGCAGATATGTATCATAAGTATACATGTAATTAATGAAGACGTTTTAAAGACACTAGCAAATCAAGACTCATAAAATACTGTTTTTATAAGTATTCTAGAACACAAAGGAAATTTATGTGTTATTCTGCCTCATGACCAATATATTATATTTAGTATTTCCAAGGAAATACAAATATTTCAGAAAACAGATGGAAAATGTTAAGTATAAGCAATAATTGAAACTGTATAGCTTCTCAAGGAAGCCCTCACCCAGAAAAAATATCTTTGATGTTGGGGAGTTTTTTGGGTCACGTGAGAAGAGCTTACTAATTTTACCAGTAAGATAAATGAGATACTGATGTTGCATGCTTCTTTTTGCAAAGATTATTTCTATACCAAATTTGGCTTCTAATTTATTATCTTCCAGTTATAATACATTCCTAACATGTGACTGTTAAAGTCTCGGACACGGCTTGTGGTTTCTTTTTCCTTTATTACTCTTCATTATTTCTCATGTAACAAAATAGAGCACAGTAATTTGAAAAGTTGTACTAATAAAATGTGTTTTATTAGTAAAATAAGTAAGGAAGCAATTTGAACACTGTTTATGTTAAAGTATGTAACTCACTAATAACATGGGCAATACCAAAGAGTACATATAGTAGAACACCTTTCTTCTTGCTTTTATTTGGAATGAGATATATGTCCTTCAAAATGAAAAAAATACAAAACAGTCTCAGAGGACAATCTTTTCTCCTTATCCAGAGAAAACCACCAATGAGTCTGGTGGAAAAAATCCCTTGTGGTTGGAAAACAGATGAATAGTTGCTGGAAGACTCATTTATGTAATAAGCTAGTTGAGTCAGTTTAAGAAACCTTTTATATGAAGGATTTCTGTTGTGTAGCCATCTGCTAACTGCTACCTTGAATTTCTACAAAAACTTCCCTCTACTCATAGTACCCAGTCAATAGATATAATTACTCAGTAGAGAGTATACCTCCTAGTTTGATAGTTTAACAATATAGCAAAGTATTCTCAGTGAAGTTTATTTTTTGTGTATTCAACCTGATTTTCAGGAATTCATAACAACATTATATTCTATTTTTATCAGCATCCATATGAGGAAGACAAGCCAAATAGAGAAGGCTCTTCTATATCTTTTATTAAAGCTTCTACTGGAAACAGTGTCAAATATATTTTTCATTGTCCTTTATATAAAGACCCATTTGATACATTCTTCTCAACATTAAAGAAATGCCCATTTTTTTCTTTCTGAGACACAGTGGTCTATTTCTTTTCATTAAACTTAAAAATTAATTCTGTTTTCACTCTTGGGCTTTGGCTGTATTTTGCACTCAGTTGTAGCAGTTTTCTTTAGACCATCTTCTTTTTTCTGTCCCTCCTACCCCACCCCACACAGCACTGTATTAATTCTGTTTAATTAGCAGGTCTTGAAAACTCAGGTTTTAGACAGTCATCAGATCTCAAGTTCCTCCCAGGCTAAGTGGAAAGCCCATATCCTCTTTAAAAAAAAATCATCTTACTAGGATTTCACATCTCTTTCCTCCAGGGTACGGTTGTATCTTGCAGCTCACAGAAAACAGAATAAAGCTTGCCAGTTCTGGATCTCTGGGCTCACTGTTATTTTTCTATGATTTGAATGATTTCATGGTTTTCTGAGTGTATAACTTCTATGGGTTACAATGCCTCAAAACCATTTTAATTTAGTGACAATTTTATCAATTTGATTTTGTTTTATTTTAGTTCAGAAGGAAGAAAAACAAGAACATGAACTAAAACCATCATTCAGCCTTAGTTTTGTTTTAATTGGTTTTTAACACCAATGTCTTTATTTTCCCAGCTATGAACATGTAACAGTTAACTAGCAAGATCTTGAGGAAGACTGATGCCTGAGATCCCAAAGCTTTCACCCATTTTCCTTCAAATAATTCTTTACCAACCTATTGCCTCTTCTTTGAAAGCTAATTTGTTAGTTATGTATTTGGGAGCTTAAAAGATTACATTATTTTGATTGCCAATATGCTGTCAAATATTATGATAAATTTAAATACTTCCAATAATTATATTTTCAAGTCTGCAGTTGCATGCTTGAGAATAACTGGTAATTTCATCGATGCCAAATGATTTCTTTCCCTTTTCTGAAGAGAGATTCTTGACAGAAAATTTTTTTTTCCTATTACTTCATGGCATATTGTAAATAACTACACCATTGGGAGAATTCTGCAGCTATTCGCAATGTAGGGGAAACACAAATCCTTAATTTAGTAAGAACGGTCTGGAAATAGTAAAAGTCACATTCAAAATCCATATGTTTTTTCTTAAATACAGTGAAAACTGTATTTCTAAAATCCCTGATAATTCTTTATTGAAGTATATGTATTCTTGGTATACCACTCAACTGATTGATGAGAGGAGTTACAGAGGCCATCCAGAATCAAGGAGGAAACATAACCCCACTTTTCTATGGGAGGGGTGTCAAAGAATTTGTGGCTTTCTTTAATCTGCCTGAGCTACTGTGTGCCAGACATTATAATAAAATAATAAACAAAACAGATATAACAGTTAGCTTTGTGAAGCATATGGTGTAATGGAGGAGACAAACAATAAGTGAGCAATTAATACTCTATGGTAAACAGCCTGATGGGAGAGTGTAGGTGCTGTGGAGTCAGAGGAGGAGCCCTTGCTGGACAGGACGGGAACCCAGGCACAGGTCCCTGGAGGGAGTAGCCCGACAACTCTGCTAGAAGTCATGTTGTTTGACTTTATCCTTTAATTTCCCTGAAGTTTTTTGATGTTATTTCAGAACTTGTGCTTTTTGAAAGCACATTTCTCACTTATGCTTGACTTAAAGGATACTAGTTATAGAGTTCCTGTGATAGTATAAATTTGAATTTGAGCAGGGATGGTCTAAATGAGGGAAAATGGGCACTATTTGATTTATGGAGTAGGATCGGGGGGATCACTTTCTTAGAATCCAACAGTTGCAACCTTCTCTGGAAAATTCTTTGGAAAACTGGCCTCAAGTCAAAGGAATTTGTTTGAATGTATTTGGCAGTATACCAAATACTGCCTGTGTGGCTTATATATCTCCATTGATGAATTTTCTTTCTCTAAAAGGAAAAAAAAAAAACTAGGGCCAATCCCTATTAGCACCAGTTTTTTCTTAGGCTAATAAAGACCTGTTCTTCTAATTCTCAGCATTTAAAAATCTCTGTCAATTTTAGTTTTCTTCAGTATTGGAAAAGGAAATGAGAATAATTGGTCGAATAGTTTGATCACTAGCTTTGGGTTTAGATAACTGGTCTGCAAGAATATAGACTTCCAAGGTAAAGATCAACAAAAGAGAGACTTCTGGATAAAGGCACAGAGTTAAGGCTGTGGTATTTACTTAGCAATTTGAAAAGAACCTGAAAACAAATCTTCGACTAAGAAGCTCTTGCTGTCCAAGAATGTTTATCAGAAAAATGAGAATGAAAGAATTAGAATAAACTTCAGTCAGTTTATAGCAACAGCAGCATGATTTTTGAAAGTTGTTACATTAATGTAGAGATTCTCTAAGGTTTTGGACCTGGAGTTATGAGCCTGAGTGGGTAAATTTCATGTCAACATTGGGGCAGATTTAATGATCTGAATAAAATATTCTATGTGTGAAATCATTGAATTCTTCTGTATTCTTGTTTTCACTGCTTTTTTCTTGTCTTTAGCGACTTTGGCTTCTTGCATGAAAAGTGGCGGTATTACTTGTCTCAGAGTACCTCCACGCGTCACCGGGGCTCTTTTATTTCCTCTCCTGGACCCCATTGCACAGTCTGTTTATATTGGCCCTTCATACGGCTCAGTCCATGGACATTAAGTAACTGCTGGATTTTTTCTTTGCATTGCCAACTGCATTGTTTGATAGGATATATGTAATTTCCCTTAAAAGTGATAAGAAAAGCGCTTTTCCCCCTTTACTTCATTGCTGTTATTTTAATATTGGAAGGGAACCTGAGATCCAGCCTAGATGTGAGAATAGGTGATTATTCTGTTCTGATGGAATTTGATGATTCAAACAGGATGAGCAAGGTAGACGCTTGGCACGTATTGGGAATACCGATGTAATTTTTGTGTGTGTATAGGACTTAACAATTTTATGACCATTTCTCCCGTGTTTCTTTATCCTCATTTCAGCTTCCTTTACAACTGGGTTTTTAAAAAATTTTCCTCTCTATAATGTAATATTCAAAGAATTTTAGTCTGTCCTATCAGACATTTCTAGTGTCTTTGCTAACAATATTTACTGAAAAGGAATTTAGAAGAAGCAAAATCCTAAGGGATTAAATGCAAGGCAGGTAAAGTTAACTGATTTTTTTCCTTGCAAAGTTAAATTGTAAAATTTGTTGTGCCTTTTCTTCTTACCATATAGTATATTGGAATAATAGTAACACAGACTGAGAAAGGCCTGGATTTGTTAGTTATTTTACTTCCTCAATTTCAAATGTCACAGAAAACCTTGAACACATCTACAAATTTCCTAAACTTACCCATTTTAATATTTAGCAGCTTTTGCAAACAACACGCTGAATTATTTATGTTTCATCTAAGTTTTTATTCTTCACTGAGGTTTTAAAAATAATGATTCTTATGCTCTTTGTAATAATCCTATAAATACTTAAAAACATCTTTTTCTGTGTCTTCTCTAATGTATCCTTCTAAAATTTTCCTGTAAGGATTTCCTTTTAGAACATTGAATAATTTCTGTCGTTCTTTTAAGACCCTTTAAAAAATTCACTATGATCAGTTTAACTCTTATTATACCAAAGTTAATTTGATTGAAAATATATCAGACTTTGATATAATGACTGCCAGGTTGACCTGAGAAAGAACATATTCCTTCCTTTGAAATTATTGTAAAAAAAAACAGAATTCTTATGGCTTTTATTTATAATAGTAGTAAATATTGTTT
The DNA here is from genome assembly GCF_030020395.1 of Manis pentadactyla. Taxonomy (NCBI): domain Eukaryota; kingdom Metazoa; phylum Chordata; class Mammalia; order Pholidota; family Manidae; genus Manis; species Manis pentadactyla. The sequence goes on along the minus strand of NC_080030.1, from coordinate 80,899,815 downwards.
ACTTTTGCCTGATATGACCTTTTGAAATAAATGAGAGCATCTTTTCTCAGGATATTGAGAATTGGCCTCTTTTTTTTTTTTCCATTGAGTGAGCATTCAACATAGGAAATGTTTATCTTGTTCCTGTAAGTTATAGAACTTACAGGAACAAGTTGTAAGTTCTTTTGTAAGCTGAAAGTTAAATATAAAGCATATATATATATATAGCCTAAAAAATAAAGGGAACTGACATGTTACGAAATGACTAAAACAGTATCATCTATGTGTAAAGGGTACTAGCCATCTATATAAAGAGAGCTGCCAGTTCAGATCAGCTGGCATGACTTGTGTGGAAGAACATACGTTCTTTTTTTTTATTATTAAGGTTTTATTGATATACACTCTTATGAAGGTTTCACATGAAAAAACAACGTGGTTACTACATTCACCCATATTATCAAGTCCCGACCCATACCCTAATGCAGTCACTGTCCATCAGTGTAGTAAGATGCCACAGAGTCACTATGTGCCTTCTCTGTGCTACACTGTTATCCCCGTGATGCCTCACACCATGTGTACTAATCATAATACCCCTCACTCCCCTTCTCTCTCCCTTCCCATCCGCCCTCCCACACCTTTGGTAACCGCTAGCTCCTTCTTGGAGTCTGTGAGTCTGCTGCTCTTTTGTTCCTTCAGTTTTGCTTTGTTGTTATACTCCACAGATGATGGAAATCATTTGGCACTTGTCTTTCTCCGCCTGGCTTATTTCACTGAGCATAATACCCTCCAGCTCCATCCATATTGTTGCAAATGGTAGGATTTGTTTTCTTTTTTATGGCTGAATAGTATTCCATTGTGTATATGTACCACCTCTTCTTTATCCATTCATCTACTGATGGACACTTAGGTTGCTTCCATATCTTGGCTATAGTATATAGTGCTGCAATAAACATAGGGGTGCATATGTCTTTTTGAAACTGGGCTCCTGCATTCTTAGGGTAAATTCCTAGGACTGGAATTCCAGGGTCAAATGGTATTTCTATTTTTAGTTTTTTGAGGAACCTCCATCTTGCTTTCCACAATGGTTGAACTAGCTTACCTTCCCACCAGCAATGTAGGAGGGTTCCCCTTTCTCTGCATCCTTGCCAGCATTTGTTGTTCTTAGTCTTTTCGATGCTGGCCATCCTTACTGGTGTGAGGTGATATCTCATTGTGACTTTAATTTGCATTTCCCTGATTATTAGTGATATGGAGCATCTTTTCATGTGATTGTTGGCCATCTGAATTTCTTCTTGGAGAATTGTCTCTTCATACCCTCTGCCCATTTTTTAATTGGGTTATTTACCTTTTGGGTGTTGAGGTGTGTGAGTTCTTTATATATTTTGGATGTTAACCCCTTGTTGGATATGTCATTTACAAATATATTCTCCCATACTTTAGGATGCCTTTTTGTTCTGTTGATGGTGTCCTGTGCCGTACAGAAGCTTATTAGTTTGATGTAGTCTCATATGTTCATTTTTGCTTTTGTTTCCCTTGCTCGAGGAGATGCATTCAGGAAGAAGTTGCTTATGTTTATATTCAGGATATTTTTGCCTATGTTGTCTTCTAAGAGTTTTATGGTTTCATGACTTACATTCAGGTCTTTGATACATTTCGAGTTTACTTTTGCATATGGGGTTAAACAATAATCCAGTTTCATTCTCTTGCATGTAGCTGTCCAGTTTTGCCAACACCAGCTGTTGAAGAGGCTGTCATTTCCCCATTGAATGTCCATAGCTACTTTATCATATATTAATTGACCATATATGGTTGGGTTTATATCTGGGCTCTCAAGTCTGTTCCATTGATCTATTTTTCTGTTCTTGTGCCAGTATCAAATTGTCTTGATTCCTGTGGCTTTGTAGTAGAGCTTGAAGTTTGGAAGCGAGATCCCCCCTGCTGTAATCTTTATTCTCAGGATTGCTTTGGCTATTTGGGGTCTTATGAATTTTAGAAATATTCAAGTTTGTTGAAGAATGCTGTCGGTATATTGATAGGGATTGCATTGAATCTGTAGATTGCTTTAGGCAGGATGGCCATTTTAACAATATTAATTCTTCCTACCCAAGAGCATGGGATGAATTTCAATTTATTAGTGTCCTTTTTAATTTCTCTTAGGAATGTCTTGTAGTTTTCAGGGTATAAGTCTTTCACTTCCTTGGTTAGGTTTATTCCTAGGTATTTTATTCTTTTTGATGCAATTGTGAATGGAATTGTTTTCCTGATTTCTCTTTCTGCTAGTTCATCATTACTGTATAGGAATGCAACAGATTTCTGTGTATTAATTTTGTATCCTGCAACTTTGCTGAATTCAGATATTAGTTCTTGTAGTTTTGGAGTGGATTCTTTAGGGTTTTTTTATGTACAATATCATGTCATCTGCAAACAGTGACAATTTGACTTCTTCCTTACCAATCTGGATGCCTTTTATTTCTTTGCATTGTCTCATTGCCGTGGCTAGGACCTCCAGTACTGTGTTGAATAAAAGCAGGGAGAGTGGGCATCCTTGTCTTGTTCCCAATCTTAGGGGAAAAGCTTTCAGCTTCTCCCTGTTAAGTATAATGTTGGCTGTGGGTTTGTCATATATGGCCTTTATTATGTTGAAGTACTTGCCCTGTACACCCATTTTGTTGAGAATTTTTATCATGAATGGATGTTGAATATTGTCAAATGTTTTTTTCAGCATCTGTGGAGATGATCATGTGGTTTTTGTCCTTCTTTTTGTTGATTTGGTAGATGATGTTGATGGATTTTTCTAATATCGTACCATCCTTGCATCCCTGGAATAAATCCTAATTGATCATGGTGGGTGATCTTTTTGATATATTTTTGAATTCGGTTTGCTAATATTTTTGCATCTATGTTCTTCAGGGATATTGGTCTGTAATTTTCTTGTGTCTTTGCCTGGTTTTGGTATTAGAGTGATGCTGGCCTCACAGAATGAGTTTGGGAGTATTCCCTCTTCCTCTACCTTTTGGAAAACTTTAAGGAGAATGGGTATTAGGTCCTCACTAAATGTTTGATAAAATTCAGCATTGAAGCCATCTGGTCCAGAGGTTTTGTTCTTAGGCAGTTTTTTTGATTACCAGTTCAATTTCGTTCCTGATAATTGGTCTGTTCAGATTTTCTATTTTTTTCTGGGTCAACCTTGGAAGGTTGTATTTTTCTAGAAACCTGTCCGTTTCTTCTAGGTTATCCAGTGTGTTAGCATATAATTTTTCATAGTATTCTCTAATAATTTTTTGTATTTCTGTGGTGTCAATAGTGATTTTTCCTTTCTCATTTCTGATTCTGTTTATGTGTTTAGACTCTCTTTTTTTCTTGATAAGTCTGGCTTAGGAGTTTATCTATTTTTGTTTATTTTCTTTAAGAACTAGCTCTTGGTTTCATTGAGTCTTTCTATTGTTTTATTCTTCTCAATTTTATTTATCTCTGCTACAGTCTTTTTTACGTCGCTCCTCCTACTGACTTTGGGCCTCATTTGTTCTTCTTTTCCTAGTTTCGCTAATTGTGAGTTTAGACTACTTATATGGGATGGTTCTTCTTTCCCAAGGTAGGCCTGTATTGCAATATACTTTCCTTTTAGCATGGCCTTTGCTGCGTCCCACAGATTTTGTGGTGTTAAATGATTGTTGTCATTTGTCTCCATATATTGCTTGATCTCTGTTTTTATTTGGTCATTGATCCATTGGTTATTTAGGGGCATGTTGTGAAGCCTCCATGTGTTTGTGGGATTTTTCATTTTCTTTGCATAATTTATTTCTAGTTTCATATCTTTGTGGTTTGAGAAATTGTTTGGTACAATTTTGATCTTTTTGAATTTAGCAAGGCTCTTTTTGTGGCCTAGTATATGATCTATTCTTGAAAATGTTCCATATGCATTTGAGAAGAATGTGTATTCTGTTGCTTTTGGGTGGAGAGTTCTATAGATGTCTGATAGGTCCATCTGTTCCAATGTTTTGTTCAATGCCTCTGTCTCCTTTCTTATTTTCTGTCTGGTTGATCTGTCCTTTGGAGTGAGTAGAGTGTGAAATCTCCTAGAATGAATGCATTGCCTTCTATTTCCCCTTTTAATTCTGTTAGTATTTGTTTCACATATGTAGATGCTCCTGTGTTGGCTGCATAGATATTTATAATGGTTATTTCCTCTTGTTGGACTGACCCCTTTATCATTATGTAATGTCCTTCTTTGTCTCTTGTTACTTTCTTTGTTTTGAGGTCTATTTTGTCTGATACAAGTATTGCAACTCCTGCTTTTTTCTCCCTATTGGTTGCATGAAACATCTTTTTCCATCCCGTCACTTTTATTTTGTGTATGTCTTTGGTTTTAAAGTGAGTCTCTTGTAAGCAGCATATAGATGGGTCTTGTTTTTTTATCCATTCAGTGACTCTATGTCTTTTGATTGGTGCATTCAGTCCGTTTACATTTAGGGTGAGTATCAATAGGTATGTAGTTATTACCATTGCAGGCTTTAGATTCATGGTTACCAGAGGTTCAAGGTTAAATTCCTTACTATCTAAGAGTTTAACTTACTCCCTTAGTATGCTATTACAAACACAAACTAAAGGTTCTTTTTTCTCCTCCTTTTTCTTCCTTCTCCATTCTTTATACATTAGGCATCATATTCTGTACTGTTTGTCTATCCCTTAATTGACTTTGGGGGTAGTTGATCTAATTTTGCATTTGCTTACTAATTAACTGTTCTACTTTCTTTACTGTGTTTTAATTTCCTCTGGTGACAGCTATTAAACCTTAGGAGCACTTCCATCTATAGCAGTCCTTCTGAAATAGACTATAGAGACAGTTTGTGGGAGGTAAATTCTCTCAGGTTTTGCTTATCTGGAAATTGTTTAATCCCTCCTACAAATTTAAATGGTTATCTTGCCGGGTAAAGTATTCTTGTTTCGAGGCCCTTCTGCTTCATTGCATTAAATATATCATGCCAGTCTGTTCTGGCCTGTAAGGTTTTTGCTGAGAAGTCTGATGATAGCCTGATGGGCTTTCCTTTGTATGTGATCTTATTTCTCTCTCTGGCTGCTTTTAATATTCTGTCCTTATCCTTGATCTTTGCCGTTTTAATTACTATGTGTCTTGCTGTTGTGTTCCTTGGGTCCCTTGTGTTGGGAGATCTGTGCACCTCCATGGCCTGAGAGACTGTCACCTTCCCCAGAGTGGGGCAGTTTTCAGCAGTTACCTCCTCACAGACACTTTCTATCCATTTTTCTCTCTCTTCTTCTTCTGGTACCCCTATAACAAATATTTTTCCTTTTGGATTGGTCACAGTTCTCTCAATATTCTTTCATTTTGAGAGATCCTTTTTTCTCTCTGTGCCTTAGCTTCTTTGTTTTCCTCTTCTCTAATTTCTATTTCATTTATCATCTCCTCCACCATATCTAATCTGCTTTTAAAACCTTCCATTGTATGTTTCATTTCTTATGCTGTGTTCTGTAATGATTGGATCTCTGACCAGAATTCATTCCTGAGTTCTTGAATATTTTTTTGTACCTCCATGAACATGATTTTTATTTTGAGATCTCTTTCAGGAAGATTCATGAGGTCGATTTCATTTGACTCTTTCTCTGGTGTATTTATGGTTTTGCTTTGAACCAGGTGCCTTTGAGATTTCATATTTGTATGTGGCGCCCTCCACTGCCCAGAAGCTTTACTCTCTGGAGCTGCTTAACCCCTGGAGCTATGTTGGGGTTCACAGGAGAGCGGTTTTGGTGTCTGGGTGAAGGAAGAAGCTGTTTACTGCTTCCTGGCTGCTATGCCTGTCTCCACCACCAGAACCAGTGGGCTGAGCACACATGTATAAGCCTGTGTGCTTTGTGTTTGTAGCTGCCATAGGCGGGGCTTTCCTCTGGGTGGCCTAACACCAGGCAAGGTTTTCCAGCTTGTGAGTCAGGTGCGGGCTGGCTGGGAGGAAGGTGGAGCAGGCTGCGTATCATGGTAGGGGACCTTGGAGCTGCATAGCCAGCCAATTGGATGGAGCACCTGAAGCTCCTGAAAGTTCCCAACCTGTTGGGCAGAGTGAGCCCGGACAATTTTGTCTACCTGTCATTACCTGAGCAGTAAGCTCTGTGCAATCCTTGCCCCTTTAGCAGCCTTCTCACTTTTAGGAAGTCTCTCAAGCCTTCCCGCCTAGATCAGCTAGATATGGTTCCCTGTTTTCCACAAGCAGGTGGAATCTCAGTCTCTCCAGGTATTCTGCCTTTCTTAGGTTTCCACCCCCACTAATTACCAGAGCACCATGCAATGTATGTTCGTGCCCCAGGGAAGATCTCCAGGGCTATGTGTTCAACAGTCTTAGGCCTCCACTCCCTCCTCGCTCTGTTTCTCTTCCTCCTGCCAGTGAGCTGGGGTTGGGGAAGGGCTTGGGTCCCACCGGCCACTGTTTTGGTATGTTACCCTGATCCATGATGTCTGTTCTTTTCTCCAGGTGTATGAAGTCTGGCACAGCCTTCTGTCTTGTTACTCTTTCAGGATTCATTGTATTAATTATATTTTCTTATTATATGTGGTTTAGGGGTAGACCTCTGTCTCACCTCTCACACTGCCATCTTTTCCAGTTGATTTTTTAATATTTCGTATGTTCTTAAAAGTAATTTTGTTCACAATGAATATGTAATGATCACCATATTGTGAGCTTGTATTGATGGATTGACCAAAAGGCAAAGTAGTCTATTTTATGAAACATTCTTAAAAATTATCACCAATTGTGGTAAAAATACATATTGAAACATCAATAGTAAGCAATATTTTTCATCTTAAAAGGAGGGTCCTTTTGCTACCAGTCATTTGAAAATGGAAGATATTATATCAAGCTTAGGAACAAGGCATTTTCATTATATCATGACAGACTTTGTGTTTACATAAAAGGGGAAAATAAGGTCATTGACTTTTTGGAAAAGCCAGGTAATTGCTTTAAAATAATGTAATCAGCCAAAACTCTCTAAATACAGGATATTTTTAAAATCACGAAACAATATCTCAATTCACTTCAGTAAATATTTTGAGTACCTGTAGTATATTTGGTCAAGGATAACAATGAATTACATGTTCCCTTTAGGCTACCAAACAGTTCAGTAGGTCTTTAATTTTCCACTTATCATCCCTCTTTTTTCAGGTAATAACTCACATGACCTGATACTTAACTTTGTGCCTGATACTACAAGAAATAGTGGGGAAAAATCACATAAGAACATTAAAGGATTAAAAAATCCATTTGTATTTTTCAAAAAGTCTGTTTTCTTTGGAAGTAAAATTTCTCCATTCACATTTCCTGTAGTTCTGCTGGTAGGTAGTGTATATTATATAGGAAAATGAAAACAAAGTTGGAAAATTCTCTTTTGCTATCTTAGGAGTGGAAAAGATGATATCATAGAGTCAGAAGTTACTGAGTCAAACTTACTGGTCATTCTAGAACAAATTTTTACATATTTGTAAATTACTGAGGCAAGAAAAGTTAACTGATGGGTTTAAGGTTTCAGAGCAGTGACTAAAACTCCTAATCCTATCCAGTGCCCTCCTATAGTATGAATAAAAAAATATGTGCCACTGATTGAAATGTTACATGTGTTAGTTTTATAAATCAGTGTCCTAAAAGGTGAGACCAACGTATGTTGCTTTATTGTATGTTAGTTCATTATATGAAAATATTTAAATAACTCCTTTGAAATTAGAGAAACAAATGCAACAGCAATAGAAAATGTATAGAGGCCATGAAAGTAGCAGAATTAATAATTAAATATTAATTTCTAGTACAAAGTACATGGAAATAGAGAACCAAGTTTATTAATATGCTTGCAGAAATCATTAAAACATGGTTTTTGTGCCATGGTTCTACCATTTTAAAGATTTGTTTCTTGGCAAAGAGTGTGGAGCCAAGGGGAATGTCAAAGAAAGGACCGTCAGTTCCCAGAAGGTCATCACATGATCCGTATCTCTATTCCCTCCTGTCTACTCTCTTTTTACATCTCATAAGTTTCAAACCTTCTTGTTAGACATTTGATTTACCTCTCCAATTCTCAACCTTCCTACTTTAATCATTAGTCTGTGGCTTTTCTCTTTCACCATGACATATGTTGAGCTATTTGTCGTTGGGACTGGCCCCAGGCCTCTTCTTATTTGTGAATAGGAAATGCTGACTGGACGTAGCTTGGTCCCCGGGCTCCACCTCATATTCTACTCTCCCTAGTCAGCTGCAGACTCAGCTGGTTTATAATGCCTCTGTATACTAGTAGTTAGAAAGAGCTTATGTCTCATAGTAAAAAGGAAGGAGCACTGCTCTAGGTTTCAGAAGATCACAGAGTTTTTGTTGTACCTCTACCAGTAAGTAGCTGTTACTAGCTAGAGAAGAATTACTCAGCCCCCTTCTCAAAGAGAAATATATTTACTTTTATTTGACTTTTCCCTTAAAAGTATAAAATAAAGTCATTTTTTGAAAGAGCCAAAATGTAGGAAAAGTACAAAGACTAGTTACAATAATCTAGAATTGACATTTCTTAACACTGTATCACATCAGCTAAAAAAAAATGAATGGTAACATCATTTGGACCCCCAGCCTTACTCGCATTACCATTACCAACTCCTCAAGGCACTTATTTATCCATTCGTCATTGCCAGCTTGCAAAAAATATCTGAAAATATAAATAGCATTAGATTAGATGAACATTAAGTTATAATAATGTGATTGTTATGACTAAACTAAGCTGTGAAAAATGAATTCTTTTTAAAGTGGATGGTTCTTTTATTCATCCAAAAATGTTCCTATTTTCTCATATACTATCTCTGGGACATTACTACATTCTTGTAAAAGAATACTGCCTTTGCCTTCTTTTGGAGTTAAAAATATTGAATTGTAACAGCTAGCACATTCCCACCATTTGGAAGAATATTCACAATCTTAGTAGTCACTTTTGATTTCTGGAAACTATAACGCATGCTAAATTGCTATGGATTGGTGATTGGGTCACAGAAGTGACAACACAACTGTTCAGCAGTATGCAGATAGTCCTCTTGTATTTCCCCTGGTGTCTATCTAGCACTGTGTCACATCTATCACAAAGTAAATACAAATATAAATGATGGAATGAATATCCAAATTATACTTCTATATGCACACCATATTAGTAACACACTAACTGTACTGCTGTGTAATATTTGTTACAGCAATACATACAATACAGTTAGTGTGTTACTAATATAAGTATTATGTATATAAGAAGGAACACTTTGCTTAAGACAGCTTATTAGCTTACAGTTATAGGTCAGAAATCTGGCATGGTGTGGTTGGTTTCTACATTTAGGGTATCACAAGGCTAAAATCAAGGGGTCAGCCAAATTAAGTACTGGTCTGGAGACTTGCAGAAAAATCTGATTCCAAGCTCATTATTATTGATAAAATTCAGTTCCTTGTGATTGTAGGACTCAGGTCCTTGGTTTCTTGCTGGTTGTCAGCTAGAGACTGCTCTCAGCTGTTAGAATTAGCTCTTATTCTTTGCCACTTGGCCCCCTCTATCTAAATTTGAAACTGTACTTGAATCCTTATTCTTTGAACCTCGACTTCCCCTTCTGTGACCAGCTGGGGAAATTTCTTTGCCTTTAAAGAGGGCAGGACCACCCAGATAATCTTACTATCTGCAGACCAACTGCACTATCTAACATAACCTAATCAGAGTAAAATCCGTACTATTGAGCTGTAAGCATTATCTTCAATAAAGAAAGTGAATTCCCAAGATTATCATTGCTGAACAAAATCAGATAGTTACACAAAAATACCACAAATGTTAGTAATAGTAGGATACTGTACAATAGTAAAAAAGAAAAATCTTACTTTTAAAAGTAGTTGACAAGAGGAAATGGGAAGTCTGCCTTATTCTTCTGACCTTTAAGAAGTTTTTTTACTTCTGTAAAAGGACTGGTTTCAGTCACAGGGATATTACCCTCCACTGGCCTCTGCACCTTCCACAGGGTCCCTCCCCACTTACAGGCTCTGTCTTATTCTAGTAAACCAGACTGAAGCCTGAAGCACTGAAACTACTTTATTTACCTTTCTTCCTGGTGTGATTTTACAATTTGCAATTTTTCCTCAGACTTGGTGGCCCTGGAGCTGTTAATTGGTTCTCTCATTATTTCTCAGTTTCTCTGCTGTCATCAAGGTCCGTTGCCCTGTCTTAGCACTGATTTCTCAGATTGCTGATCTCTGGACACTCAAGTGTTCCAAGTCTGAGAACTGGGCATTTGCTCTGGCACTTGCTGTACTTTCCCAGGGGCTTTTCTCCTAAATATTGATTCTTCTACCTATTCCTTGGCCTTGTCATTTTTCAGAAGACCCCAGAATTATATGCAGTGACCACATTCTCCTGAGTGTTCTTTATTCCAGATTTTTTGTTGAAGTGTTTTACCCACCATTGGGTCAGCTATTGCCATATTAGCTGAACCACCTCCTTTCTCCTTACCTATGTTCTATTATTTCCTGTATCTTTCTTTTCTTTCTGTAAGAAATGCAGAATTCCTGATTTCAAAAGTTCATAATCTAAGGATAGACATAAAAGAAAGTGAAAATTTATATGAAAAATATGACAAATGTTATATTAAAGAAAAACAGCAAAGTTTGTGGATTACAGAGAGATTCCAGCTCAGCTTGAATGTGGGTCAGGAAATATTTCCAAGAGGAGGTAACACTCACACTGCCTCTGATAAGTAATGAGGAGCTAGCTTGACAGTGAAGGAGCTGGAAGTATTGGAGGGATGCCCAGACGAATCCTTAAAAGATCATCCAGAGTCGGAAACCAGATAGCTTACAGTCTGAATTAGTTGATCAAATGCCAAGAGCAAGGATCAGACCAAAAATGGGAGATAAAGCTAAAATATCAGATATCCAGCAGAAGCAGAGGCAGCATGGACCTTGAAAATGAGTCCAAGAGTGGGATCAAGGCAGAGTTCCTATGCTTTCACTGTGCATTAGAGTGAAAAAGAGAACTTTGATTTGAATGTGGAGAATTAACAGCATTTAAGGGTTAAACAGAAACAGAGGAGATTGTGACAAAGACTGAGAAGTGGCCAAGAGTGACAGCATGAAGATAACTGGACAGCATGCAGACGGAGACACTGGCACTTCATTCACTAGTGAATAATGGATAGTGGAAGGAAATGTATAGGTGGATAGCGAAATGCTGAAAGTCTCTATTTTATCTTCAGAGTAACAAACGTATGCTAATCAGATGAGAGAATAGAGGGGTGGAATGGAGACAGGAAAAATAGGAAGTAGCTCTCATGGAAGGTACTCAAGAGTCATGAGTCATATGTGAGGACCTAGCTGACACCAGAGAGACTGAAGTTTTAATGGATCTAACACACCTAGTTGTGTGAGCATTTCAAGCACCATTCTACAGTAGGGCTTGAGGAAAAGAGAAGGCAGATAGATAGAGATTTGGGGCTTTTCAGAAAGGTGTGACAGAAAGAAAAACACAAGGGAGTTAAGAATGGTTGGCAGAATGGATATAACCTAGCTGAAAAAAGAAGGAAATTTAATCAAGACAGACCGATAATTTGGAGGAAAAAAATAAAAGCAGGTGTGAAAAGACAGAAGACATTACTGAAGTCAAAGTGTAGTTAAACCAGAAGTGTGATATTTGGAAATGTATGAAGTAGGATATTAGATCCTCACATCACAGATTGTACTGAAATTTTAGATAAATTTATGGAACTGAATAAAAAATGTGAATATACATCTCTGTGTGTGTATATATATATATATATATATATATAAATATATACACACACACACATAATGTATAAAGTATGTATGTACACATATATTCTCTAGCTCTGTCCATTGAATTAGCCTGGAGTAGCAATACCCCAGTAACAATGAGCCCATCTAGCACTCATATCTAAATACTGTTCTCCATCAAAAGGAACCAAAACTCCTGTGCCAGGATAATAAAAGTTGACCTTGGGACTTCTTGTACCAGAAGATAAAGAAGTGCTCAAAGAATGATGGCATTTTGTTAAAAGAACACAGAAGCCAGTATGAAGGGACTCCCAGGAGCCAAATATGAGACATTTTGAGCATAAAATAAATAATGTGCTATAGATTAAAATCTATTGAATAAAACAATGAACACAAGCTTACACTGATATGAATATATAAGTAAATAAATTGAAAGTTGGAAGGAGCAACAGAGAATTCAGGGAGTTTTGAAGACTCTTCCCATGAAATACTTGCTAAATACAAAGCAGAGAAAGAGTAACTTTGCAGTGAAGAAGGCTGGAAGACATCACCTTAATCAAGAGGTCAAAGAGAACATCATCAATAATGGGACAAACCAGGAATGGTGCCACCTTACTGGATGCAGTGAGAACAAGCCAGTGTCACTCTTGTGATGTTCCTGCTAAAGATGTGTAATCTGATTCTAGTCATGAGAAATAACCCACAAACCCAAACGGAAGGATATTCTATAAGAACACTGACTTGTAACTTCAAAAATATTAAGGTCACAAAAGTCAAGGAAAGACAGTGGAAATGTTCCAGATTGAAGAGGACCAAAGAAATATGAAAGCTGAATACAATGTAGGATTTTCAGCTGGGTATTTTCTTACAAAGGACATCATTGGGAAAGATGGTGAAATATGAATGTGTCTGAGGATCAGTTGACAGCAATGTATCAATATTAATTTTCTGGTTATAATTATATAGGAGAATCTGTAGGAAATGTACTAAGTTAAATCGTAGTGAAGAGGCCTCATGTTGGCTACTTAATTCTCAAATAGTTAAGGACTAAAACAATTCTTTGTAATACATTTAGAAGAATTCTTCTAAGCATTTACTGCAGGATAAGAATATTGATCCATGCTTTCATAACATTGTCCTCCCTTGAATTCTTTTGGCTTCAGAAATACGGGTTGGTCTACCTGTTTATTGTTTTTTTGTCAAGGACTCTTATTCATCCTATTCCTTTATTGTGGATACTAATTTGTAATGCTTTCCCCTTGGCCTTTCTGTCTTCTTCTTTCTCTTTAGTAATTTCTTTTACTCCTTTCAACTCAAGTATATCACTCCTCACTCTGTATCCTAGGGATCTCCTCATCTTGGACCTACATTTTGCCTGAATTTAGCTTTCTTTAGTACTTCTTTTCCCATCATCCCAGTCTGCCTGGATAAGTCAACCTTGGGTTAACTCCCAAGGCTTAGTAGTGCGTAGTCACATTTTGTGAAAAATATAGGGTCTAATTTTCTTACTTCAAAGATAGTAAAATGAGCTTTTATAGTGGAAGAGAGGATTATTACAGAAAATGTAGAGTGGTTACCTACCACTGGGTCAGGAGCAGGGTCATGAATGTATTTCCAGAAGAAATACATCTAGTTAGAATAGAAAGTTGCATGTTAGAAAATGAACTCTATTATATAATTATTTACTTTTGGTGTCATTAATGTACATTTACATGAACAACATTGTGGTTATTACATTCCCCCCATTATCAAGTCCCCACCACATACCACATGACAGTCACTGTCCGTCAGCGTATTAAGATGCTGTAGAGTCACTACTTGTCTTCTCTGTGTTGTACAGCCTTTGCCCTGCCCCCCCTCCACATTATGTGTGCTAACCATAATGCCCCTTTTTCTCCTTATCCCTCCTTTCCCACCCATCCTCTCCAGTCCCTTTCCCTTTGGTAACTGTTAGTCCATTCTTGGGTTCTGTTAGTTTACTGCTGTTTTGTTCCTTCAGTTTTTGCTTTGTTCTTATACTCCACAGATGAGTGAAATCAGTTGATACTTGTCTTTCTCCATCCTGCTTATTTCACTGAGCATAATACCCTCTCGCTCCATCCATGTTGTTGCAAATGGTAGGATTTGTTTTCTTCTTATGACTGAGTAATATTCCATTGTGTATATGTACCACATCTTCTTTATCCATTCATCTACTGATGGACACTTAGCTTGCTTCCATATCTTGGCTATTGTAAATAGTGCTGCAATAAACATAGTGGTGCATATGTCTTTTTCAAACTAGGCTGCTGCATTCTTAGGGTAAATTCCTAGGAGTGGAATTCCTGGATCAAATGGTTTTTCTATTTTGAGTTTTTTTAGGAATCTCCATACTGCTTTCCACAAAGGTTGAACCAATTTACATTCCCACCAGCAGTGTAGGAGGGTTCCTCTTTCTCCACAACCTTGCCAACATTTGTTGTTGTCTGTCTTTTGGATGTTGGCCATCCTAACTGGTGTGAAGTGATATCTCATTGTGGTTTTAATATGCATTTCTCTGATGATTAGTGATGGGGAGCATCTTTTCATGTGCCTGTTGGCCATCTGAATTTCTTCTTTGGAGAAGTGTGTCTGTTCAGATCCATTGCTTTTTGTTTGTTGAGGTGCATGAGTTCTTTGTATATTTTAGATGTCAACACCTTATCGGATATGTCATTCATGAATATATTCTCCCATACTGTAGGATATCTTTTTGTTTTACTGTTGGTGTCCTTTGCTCTACAGAAGGTTTTTAGTTTGATATAGTCCCACTTGTTCATTTTTGCTTTTGTTTTCCTTGCCTGTGGAGATATGTTCATGAAGAAGCTGCTCAAGTTTTTGTCCAAGAGATTTTTGCAATGTTGGAGGTCGCAGGGTTGATACTTGGGGGGAGTAAAGAGCTGTATCCTGCTTCCTGGCTGCTATGCCTGTCTCCATTGCCTGAACCAATGGGCCGAACACACAGGTGTAAGCCTATATTTTTTGTGTTTGTAGCTGTCATAGGCGGGGCTTCCTCTGGCTCGCCTGATGCCAGGGCAGGGGTTGCTGGTTTGTTAGCCTGAGCCAGGTGCACGCTAGCTGGGAGGAAGACACATCAGGCTGCATATCATGTTGGGGGTCCTTGCTGTTGCGTAGCCAGCCATGGGGATGGAGCACCTGAAGATCGTTTTAACTCCCAACCTGCTGGGCAGAGTGCACCTGGGCAATTTTGTGTACCTGTGCTTTCTCCTTAGCAGTAAGCTCTGTGTAATCCTTGCCCCTTTAGCAAGGATAGCAAAAAGCACCCTTGCTTTTAGGAAGTCTCTCAGATCAACCAGATATGAATCCCTGTTTTCCACAAGCAGCTGGAATCTCTGGGTATTCCGCGTGTCTTAGCTTTCCAACCCCACTAAATCACCAGAGCACCATTGCAAAGTAGGTTTGTGCTTCCAGAGGAGATCTCCAGGGCTAGGTGTTCAGCAGTCCCAGGCCTCCACTCCCTCCTTGCTCTGTTTCTCTTCCTCCTGCCGGTCAGCTGTGGTCAGGGAAGTGTTTGGGCCCCACTGGGTCACAGCTTTGCTAAGTTACCCTGTTCCATGAGGTCTACTCTTTTCTTCAGGTGTATGCAGTCTGGTCCAGCCTTCTCTCCTGTTGCTCTTTCAGGATTAGTTGTATTAATTATATTTTCATATTATATGTGGTTTTAGGAGGAGGTCTCTCTCTCACCTCTCACGCCACCATGTTTAATCCAATCTCTAACATTAGGATTATCTTGAAACTATTGCCAGGAAATGCAATCCAGGGAGATCTCCCTGTATGCCAGGTGAGACTTCAACCTGAGAGAAGGTTCTTGATTGATCAGGAAAGAATTTATGAGCAGGACAAGCAGTTACAAGCAGAGAGTAGTTGAGTAAAGCAGAAGTAGATACTCAAAGAGGGAGTGCAGTCATGCTCCAGAGATAAGCAAACTTTGAACTCTATTTTGATATGAAATAAACATCATCAGGGATATTATCTGTATCAACATGAAGAAGTAAGAGTATTATCTCATCTTATAAATCTGTTTTGAAGAATTGAACATATACAATGTTAGAGTTTATGAGAAAAGTTTGAATTATATATATGAGAAAATGATCCACATTTCAGAATTCTCAGTTCTAACATGAAATAGACACAAAAATATGAGTGTTTAATTGACCTGTTTAATATACTTTGAATAAATATTAAATATTTTGAGCAAATTGATGAATAAGAACATGAACATAGAAAAAGTGTTTATTGTAATTCTATCCATTAAAAATATAATTGGTACTTAACTTTCTCTTCTAAACTTTTCATTTTAAAAGTGTAAATAAATATATATATTGAATATTTTCATATCCAGCTCTATACCAGCAACTGTGAGTCATTTATGTGCTGAATCGTTGTTAGATATCTCATTAGGTTTCTGACCAAGAAGATGTTCCAAAAATGTTATCTCAAAATGCTTGACTTTGGTGAGATATTACAGATCCTTCATTTATTGAGCTCTCCTTGAGAGTAAGCGTTTTTGCCATAAATGAATCTCTGCTCAGTGCAAGAGATTACAGGTAGCCAATGGTTGTCCCATTGAAGTTGTACTCATATCCTTGTACAATAAATTTTGACATTTAATTTCTTGTAAATTTAAATGTACGTGAAAATATAAACATTGTCCCTCTTGTTTAAAGAGATACTCTTTCCTGAGACCACTGTTACTTGGTGGAAAACCTTAGCTAACTAGTAAGTTCCCAAGAAATATTATTTAATGGTGTATTGCCAAGAACGTCTTAGCTAATTCAACAAAACTGTCATCTTTAAAAGGCCTGAATATATTTCATTTTAATTGTACAATTGTTTATTCAGAGCTTGTTGACTGTTGGATGTGGTAGGGACCAAACAGAATATATGACTTATAAAGAACTTATAATCATTTAGGAACAACAAAATAAATACATATGAAATGGCAAAAAAAAAACCCAGGAAAGAATATAATTTAGTGCCAACTTGGTAAATTAATATTTCTGTTGAGTCAGACAGTCATCAGTAATCTGTCTGCAGGACTCAGAGTCATCATCTAATTTTTGGTTACTTGATAAGTCAGTATAAATCTAGGCTTATTTCATGTCTTCTGTACTTTAAAAAAATTTGATTATAGGAACCTTAACTTTTCAACACTGAAGTCAGCACATATTGTTGGACACAGTGTGTGCCAGCACACTTGTAGGCCTTGGCATTACAAATGTGAGCAAAATAGAGAGTTTCTGTTCTTAAAAAACTTGTCTTTTTTGTGTGTATATGTGTGCTGGGGGTGAGGGCAGGGAGACAGTAAACATGTGAAGAAATAAAAAGTCAATTTCAGATACTTATAAATATTACTGAGATGGTAAAGATGTTAGTGTGGGGGTGCTTTGACCGCTGTTGTCAGAGAGAGCAGCCTGTCTGAGGAACTAAGGTATGTGCACTGAGACCTAAACATGAGAGGGATCAATTATATATAAGCATGCAGATTTACAGTTTGGAGCTCAAGAGAGTAGTCTAGGTTGAAGACAGATGTTTGAACGTCATCATTATGAACATGTTATTTAAAGCTATGTTGAGCACAGTTGAGAGTCAAGTAAGATGAGAGTTAAGGGTTGACCTTTGTCTTTAGTCAGACGTAAGTCACTAGTGACTTTGATGAGAGTTGTTTTTGTGGAAAAGTGAAGGAGTAAAGCCTTATTAGTAGAATGAAGAGAGAATGGGTCGTGGAGGGTTCGGGGGGAGTGGTCAGGAAACAGTAAGAATACACAAGTCTTTGAAGACTTACGCTATGAAGGAGAGGAAAATAGGGACAAGATCAAGTCTTTCCAAAAGATGGGTAATATTAAGGCATAATATTGTTATGCAATAAGAATGATCTAGTAGAGAAAGTGATGGTGTAGCATAGAGACAGGATAATTGCAGGATTGAAGCCTTTGAAAGCTGAGATGGGATAGGATCCAGAGCATAAGTGGAAGGATGGCCTTGATAATAGGAAACTTCTGTCTACAAAAGACACTGTCAAGAGAAAAGACAGACCATATACTGGGAGAAGATATGTGCAGAAGACATATCTGATAAAGGACTATTACCCAAAATAATACAAAGAACTCTTAAAAACTCAACAATAAGAAAAAAAAGAACCCAATTAAAAAATGAGCCAAAGGCATTACAAATCAGGAGAGTGGTTATTCTTAGGAGGGAGGGGTTTTTGACTGGGAGAAAACTTGTGGAGGGCTTCTGGGTAGCTGACAAGATTCTCTCTTTTCACCAAAAGAGATATACAGATGGCCAATGAGTATATGAAAAGATGTTTCACACTGTATGTCATCAGGGAAGTATAAACTAAAACAGCACTGAGATACTACTATTCGTTTATTAGAAAAGCCAAAATCAAGAGTAGTGAGACCACCAGATGAAGACGAGTATGTGGAGTAACAGGAAAGCTCATTCATTGCTGCAGGGAATGCGGAATGGTACAGCCACTTAGGAAGATAGTTTGTGGGTTCTTACAAAAATACGCTCTTATCAGATGAGCCAATAACTGCTCCTGGTATTTACCCAAAGAAGTTAAAAACAATGTCCACATAAAAACCTGCACATGAATGTTTATAGTGACTTTACACATAATTGCCAAAACTTGGGAACAAACAAGATGTTGTTTAGTGAGCAAATGGACAAATAAACTGGGACACAAACAATTGAATATTATTCGCTGCTAAAAAGAAATGAGCTCTCTCAAACCATGAAAAGACCTGGAGAAACCTTAAGTGCATATTCACTAAATGAAAAAGCCAATCTGAGAAGGCTATAAACTGTATGATTCAAACTATATGATGTTCTGAAAAATGCAAAACTGTGAAGACAGTACAAAGATCAGCAGTTGCCAAGGGATTAAGAGACGGAGGGATGAAGAGGTGTTGTACACAGGACTTTTAGAGTAGTGAAAATACTCAGTGTGATACCACGATGATGGATACATGTCATTATACATTTGTCCAAACCCATAGAATATACAACACCAAGAGAACGATAATGTAAACTATGTACTTTGGTGACAATGATGTGTCAGTTTAGGTTCATCAGTTGTAAAAAATGTAGTGCTGTGGTGGGGGATGTTGATAACACAGGAGTTTATGCATATGTGGGGTCAGGGAGTATATGGGAAATCTCTTATCTTCTGCTCAATTTTGCCATGAACCTAAAACTTCCCTAAAAAGTAAAAAATTTAGATATTAAACAGCAGCAGCTGCTAGAAATCACAGAAAGGACTATAAGATATTATGAATCTTCTGATAACACCAAACCATGAAGTGTCTTGAAAAAAAACTGAACACATAAAAAATAACTAATTGAGTCTTTTAATTCAGTTACCAATTTTCCAAGAAATTCAGGGGAAAGATTAACGTGGTAATCTGTGCAATAAGGATACAGTCAGCAAATCTAGATTATGGGAAACTTTACCAGACAAATGAAATAGTGGTGTCTGGGAATGGTTTATCATTTTGATGATAAAACTATAAATTAAGGAAAGGAACCATAAAAGCCAAGACAGTGGTTATTCTTAGGAGGAAGGAGTTTTTGATTGGGAGAAAACATGGTGGGGGGCTCCTGGGTAGCTGACAAGATTGTGTCTGTTCAAATGAGTTACGTAGAAGGGTGGTTGCCTTACAATTCATTAAGTTATACATTTGTTGTATGTGGTTCTCTGGATTTGAGTAATATTTAACAATACTAAAGTACAACTTTTAAGTGAGGTTACAACATTTAAAATTAAAAATATTTTTTTTAAAGTTAATTTTTAGCTTTCTTAGGAAATGGGGGCAGGAACTGAGCAGTTAAAGACTTCAGTTGAGAGTGTAAGTAAGAGTTAGAAACAGCAACTAAGGCCGTAAATCTAAGAATCAAGTAAATTCCACATGAAAGGACTGCTCAGCATTAATGAGGCACTTCAGAGTGTCAAATACATGTTCTTATCTGCACACTGTGACTATAATAAGTGGAATATATACTGAACATGTCTATTTACAATACACTTGATGTTTTTAAATGTGTTTTTACATGTTATTTAATAAAAGACTGTAAATGTATCTATGGTATTGATAATACTTAAATTCTCTGTATATAAAAACAGTGAATGTTTCTGTAAATAAAAAGTATTTAAGATTAATGCAATATTGGGGGGGAGTCTAGTAATGTTGCTCATGTAACATAATGCTCATGTTACATTAATTGGTAGATTAATGATACCAAAATTAAAAAAAAGAATATGCAATATATGTATGAATCGAACTTTACTGTAGATGTCAATGCATTTTTAAAGTAATTTCTCCCTTACAGTTGAGATTCCTGTCCCTTATTTGTTTAAGGATATAATTTTCAATAGTTTAATAAAAATGGAGATAAACTGATTAGAAAATTTTAAAAAATGTTCATGATAGTTTCACAAGTTGAAGTAAATTAAAACTACTCTTCTTCTTTTTTTTTTCCCTGTCAGAGGTCTCTTTATTAGTATCCATGATCGAGGGCATATTGCTTCAATTCTTAATGCATGGCCAGAAGATGTCGTCAAGGTAAGTTACGAAGTTTTTCCACTATGGCAAGTTTGTTCTTCTCCCTGCCCTGAAATATATTGACAGTTTTCATGACATTAGGTAACATTCACTAGCTTTTCTAGTGTATGGCTCCTAATTTATTTCCCTTTGATTTTTGCATGGTGGACTAATTTTATTCTGCTACCACTTATGTACTAAGCTTTCCCATTATTTCTAATTTCTTATTATTTCTTTATTCATGGTAAATGATGATAAATGTTGAAGTAGTGTCTGAATTTATTTTAAGCAAAGTCCTTTTTCATATCTGTAGTGTTTAATCATCAATTAAGAGGAATTCAGGGAGGTAAAAAAAAATCTGTTAATTCATTTCCTTTATAATCTAATTTCCCTTTATAATCTAATTTGAGTAAGCAAATGAAAATAAAATAACAATTATATCTGACATTTGGTAACCTCTTTACTTGGATTAACTCGTAATTGTCATGATAATTCAATGAGGAAAGGAAACAGGTGGATTGCACAGTAGTGCCTAGGGGAGTGGAAATTGAATGCAGTCCTCAGAGCACTTGCTTTTTTTTTTTTTGTCTAAAGAGGATTGTTTATTTATTTATTTATTTTTGTAGATAATTATTTTTTATTGAAGGGTAGTTGACACACAGTATTACATTACATTAGTTTCAGGTGTACAACATAGTGATTCAACATTTATATACATGATAATTCTAGGTACCAGCTATCACCATACCAAGTTGTTACAATATTTTGACTATATTCCTTATGCTATACATTACATCCTGGTTACTTATTTATTTTACAATTGGAAGTGTGTACTTTTTTTTTTTTTTTTTTTTTTGTGAGGGCATATCTCATATTTATTGATCAAATGGTTGTTAACAGCAATAAAATTCTGTATAGGGGAGTCAGTGCTCAATGGACAATCATTAATCCACCCCAAGCTTAACTTTCATCAGTCTCCAGTCTTCTGAGGCATAACAAACAAGTTCTTACATGGAGAACAAATTCTTACATAGTGAATAAGTTACATGGTGAACAGTACAAGGGCAGTCATCACAGAAACTTTTGGTTTTGCTCATGCATTATGAACTATAAACAGTTCAAATATGAATACTCATTTGATTTTTATCCTTGATTTGTATGTGAATACCACATTTCTCTCTTTATTATTATTATTTTTAATAAAATGCTGAAGTGGTAGGTAGATACAAGATAAAGGTACAAAACATAGTTTAGTGTTGTAAGAGAGCAAATGTAGATGATCAGGTGTGTGCCTGTAGACTATGTGTTAATCCAAGCTAGACAAGGGCAATAAAACATCCACGTATGCAGAAGATTTCTCACAGAACAGGGGGGTGAGGTTCTAAGCCTCACCTCTGTTGATCCCCAATTTCTCACCTGATGACCCCCCTGCGACTGTGCCTGTCTTAGGTTGTTCCTCCCTTGAGGAATCTTACCCGTCTCTGGCTAACCAGTCATCTTCCGGGGCCATACAGGGAGATGTAAAGTTGGTAAGTGAGAGAGAAGCCTTATTGTTTGAAATGGTTAGCTTTTTACTTCTTTGCATATTTGTGCCCTGTGGCTTCTATGCCCAGCATTTGTCTTGAGGTATCTTTACCACTTGGAAAAATTATGTTACTCAGTGAATTCGATATGAGGCACGAATTCTATTTAAGGGTTGTAATTAGGAAGGAAGAAGAAAAGCTATAGAAGTAGCAGGCGGAAGAAAACATGGGAAGATTGATTATTTCTTTGACATATCTTCTTGTAGAGTAACTTCAGCATGTATAGGTTTTAAGCTACTACTTAAATTGCACACACACATTAACATAATAGGAGTATAGTTACATAACCAAAGCATACCTGTAATTACCAGCCATCTCCAGTGAAACCAAGAAAACCAGTTAGGCACCTTAGGCATTTGTGAAAACTTATCTATGATATGGTGGATAATGTCCAACTGAACAGTCTGAGAGAAATCAGACAAATTAAAACAACCCATTCCTGGGGAATGTTCACATCCCTTATGTTCTTTTAACAGTAAATAGTCTGTAGTTGTAAGATTTTGGAGCGCTACAATTTGCACTTCTCCTAATTCTTGGCTGAGTTCCAACAGTATAGATCCAGTCAAATTTGTTGTTTTACTGTATGCACAGGCCAGCTTAGATATCTCCTTCTTCATTCCCATGGCAAGTCCAGGAACTAGTGGGATGAGTGCATCTACAGCTGTGCAGTGCATGGATCTTTGTTGGGGTTTTTTGATGATCATCTTCTTGCATGAGTCTTCCCGAGAGTGCTGATGTTGGAAGTTCTTTTTCATACCGTATCTCAGTTCATTTTCGGGGTAGCCCAATTAGGCTTTGATCCTCTGTATAAACACAAACAGACCCTTTGCCTACACTTTTATATGTCCTTTATACCCTTGTGTAGAACTCATTGGAGGTCACCACACAGGAACTGCCTTTTTTTTTTTTTTTGTATAACTAATCTACACTTATATGATGAATATTATGTTTACTAGGCTCTCCCCTATACCAGGTCCCCCCTATCAACCCCTTTACAGTCACTGTCCATCAGCATAGCAAAATGTTGTAGAATCACTACTTGCCTTCTCTGTGTTGTACAGCCCTCCCTTTTCTCCCACCCCCCCATGCATGCTAATCTTAATACTAAACTACTTCTCCCCCCCTTATCCCTCCCTACCCACCCATCCTCCCCAGTCCCTTTCCCTTTGGTACCTGTTAGTCCATTCTTGAGTTCTGTGATTCTGTTGCTGTTTTGTTCCTTCAGATTTTCCTTTGTTCTTATATTCCACAGATAAGTGAAATGATTTGGTATTTCTCTTTCTCCGCTTGGCTTGTTTCACTGAGCATAATACCCTCCAGCTCCATCCATGTTGCTGCAAATGGTTGGATTTGCCCTTTTCTTATGGCTGAGTAGTATTCCATTGTGTATATGTACCACATCTTCTTTATCCATTCATCTATCGGTGGACATTTAGGTTGCTTCCAATTCTTGGCTATTGTAAATAGTGCTGCGATAAACATAGGGGTGCACTGATCTTTCTCATACTTGATTGCTGCATTCTTAGGGTAAATTCCTAGGAGTGCAATTCCTGGGTCAAATGGTAAGTCTGTTTTGAGCATTTTGATGTACCTCCATACTGCTTTCCACAATGGTTGAACTAACTTACATTCCCACCAGCAGTGTAGGAGGGTTCCCCTTTCTCCACAGCCTCGCCAACATTTGTTGTTGTTTGTCTTTTGGATAGCAGCCATCCTTACTGGTGTGAGGTGATACCTCATTGTAGTTTTAATTTGCATTTCTCTGATAATTAGCGATGTGGAGCATCTTTTCATGTGTCTGTTGGCCATCTGTATTTCTTTCTTGGAGAACTGTCTGTTCAGTTCCTCTGCCCATTTTTTAATTGGGTTATTTGTTTTTGTTTGTTGAGGCGTGTGAGCTCTTTATATATTCTGGACGTCAAGCCTTTATCAGATGTGTCATTTTCAAATATATTCTGCCATACTGTAGGGTTCCTTTTTGTTCTATTGATGGTGTCTTTTGCTGTACAGAAGCTTTTCAGCTTAATATAGTCCCACTTATTCATTTTTGCTGTTGTTTTCCTTGCCCAGGGAGATATGTTCAAGAAGAGGTCACTCATGATTATGTCTAATTGGTTTTTGCCTATGTTTTCTTCCAAGAGTTTAATGGTTGCATGACTTACATTCAAGTCCTTGATCCATTTTGAGTTTACTTTTGTATATGGGGTTAGACAATGGTCCAGTTTCATTCTCCTACATGTAGCTGTCCAGTTTTGCCAGCACCATCTGTTGAAGAGACTGTCATTTCACCATTGTATGTCCATGGCTCCTTTATCAAATATTTATTGACCATATATGTCTGGGTTAATGTCTGGATTCTCTAGTCTGTTCCATTGGTCTGTGGCTCTGCTCTTGTGCCAGTACCAAATTGTCTTGATTACTATGGCTTTATAGTAGAGCTTGAAGTTGGAGAGTGAGAACCCCCTTCTTTATTCTTCTTTCTCAGGATTGCTTTGGCTATTCGGGGTCTTTGGTGTTTCCATATGAATTTTTGAATTATTTGTTCCAGCTCATTGAAGAAAGTTGCTGGTAGTTTCATAGGGATTGCATCAAATCTGTATATTGCTTTGGGCAGGATGGCCATTTTGACGATATTAATTCTTCCTAGCCATGAGCATGGGATGAGTTTCCATCTGTTAGTGTCCCCTTTAATTTCTCTTAAGAGTGACTTGTAGTTTTCAGAGTATAAGTCTTTCACTTCTTTGGTTAGGTTTATTCCTAGGTATTTTATTTTTTTTGATGCAATTGTGAATGGAGTTGTTTTCCTGATTTCTCCTTCTGTTGGTTTATTGTTAGTGTACAGGAAAGCCACAGATTTCTGTGTATTGATTTTGTATCCTGCAACTTTGCTGTATTCCAATATCAGTTCTAGTAGTTGTGGAGTGGAGTCTTTAGGGTTTTTTATGGAGAGTGTCATGTCATCTGCAAATAGTGACAGTTTAACTTCTTCTTTACCAATCTGGATTCCTTGTATTTTTTTGTTTTGTCTGATTGCTGTGGCTAGGACCTCCAGTACTATGTTAAATAACAGTGGGGAGAGTGGGCATCCCTGTCTAGTTCCCGATCTCAGAGGAAATGCTTTCAGCTTCTCGCTGTTCAATATAATGTTGGCTGTGGGTTTATCATAGATGGCCTTTATTATGTTGAGGTACTTGCCCTCTATTCCCATTTTGCTGAGAGTTTTTATCATGAATGGATGTTGCACTTTGTCAAATGCTTTTTCAGCATCTATGGAGATGATCATGTGGTTTTTGTCTTTCTTTTTGTTGATGTGGTAGATGATGTTGATGGACTTTCGAATGTTGTACCATCCTTGCATCCCTGGGATGAATCCCACTTGGTCATGGTGTATGATCCTTTTGATGTATTTTTGAATTTGGTTTGCTAATATTTTGTTGAGTATTTTTGCATCTGCATTCATCAGGGATATTGGTCTGTAGTTTTCTTTTTTGGTGGGGTCTTTGTCTGGTTTTGGTATTAGGGTGATGTTAGCTTCATAGAATGAGTTTGGGAGTATCTCTTCCTCTTCTGTTTTTTGGAAAACTTTAAGGAGAATGGGTATTATGTCTTCCCTGTATGTATGATAAAATTCCGAGGTAAATCCATCTGGCCCGGGGGTTTTGTTCTTTGGTAGTTTTTTGATTACTGCTTCAATTTCATTGCTGGTAATTGGTCAGTTTAGATTTTCTGTTTCTTTCTGGGTCAGTCTTGGAAGGTTATATTTTTCTAGGAAGTTGTCCATTTCTCCTAGGTTTCCCAGCTTGTTAGCATATAGGTTTTCATAGTATTCTCTAATAATTCTTTGTGTTTCTGTGGGGTCCGTCGTGATTTTTCCTTTCTCGTTTCTGATACTGTTGATTTGTGTTGACTCTCTTTTCTTCTTAATAAGTCTGGCTAGAGGCTTATCTATTTTGTTTATTTTCTCGAAGAACCAGCTCTTGGTTTCATTGATTTTTGCTATTGTTTTATTCTCTCAATTTTATTTATTTCCTCTCTGATCTTTATTATGTCCCTCCTTCTGCTGACCTTAGGCCTCATTTGTTCTTCTTTTTCCAATTTCTATAATTGTGACATTAGACCATTCATTTGGGATTGTTCTTCCTTTTTAAAATATGCTTGGATTGCTATATACTTTCCTCTTAAGACTGCTTTTGCCGTGTCCCACAGAAGTTGGGGCTTAGTGTTGTTGTTGTCATTTGTTTCCATATATTGCTGGATCTCCATTTTGATTTGGTCATTGATCCATTGATTATTTAGGAGTGTGTTGTTAAACCTCCATGTGTTTGTGAGCCTCTTTGCTTTCTTTGTACAGTTTATTTTTAGTTTTATGCCTTTGTGGTGTGAAAAGTTGGTTGGTAGGATTTCAATCTTTTGGAATTTTCTGAGGCTCTTTTTGTGGCCTTGTATGTGGTCTATTCTGGAGAATGTTCCATGTGCACTTGAGAAGAATGTATATCCTGTTGCTTTTGGATGTAGAGTTCTATAGATGTCTTTTAGGTCCATCTGCTCTACTGTGTTGTTCAGTGCTTCTGTGTCCTTACTTATTTTCTGCCCGGTGGATCTATCCTTTGGGGTCAGTGGTGTGTTGAAGACTCCTAGAATGAGTGCATTGCAGTCTATTTCCCCCTTTAGTTCTGTTAGTATTTGTTTCACATATGCTGGTGCTCCTGTGTTGGGTGCATATATATTTAGAATGGTTATATCCTCTTGTTGGACTGAGCCCTTTATCATTATGTAGTGTCCTTCTTTATCTCTTGTTACTTTCTTTGTTTTGAAGTCTATTTTGTCTGATATTAGTACTGCAACCCCTGCTTTCTTCTCGCTGTTGTTTGCTTGAAATATGTTTTTCCATCCCTTGAGTTTTAGTCTGTACATATCTTAGGGTTTGAGGTGAGTTTCTTGTAAGCAGCATATAGATGGGTCTTGCTTTTTTATCCATTCTGTTACTTTGTGTCTTTTGATTGGTGCATTCAGCCGATTAACATTTAAGGTGACTATTGAAAGATATGTACTTATTGCCATTGCAGCCTTTAAATTCGTGGTTACCAGAGGTTCAAGGTTAGCCTGTTTAGTATCTTACTGCCTAACTTAGCTCACTTTTTGAGCTGTTATATACACTGTCTGGAGATTCTTTTCTTCTCTCCCTTCTTATTCCTCCTCCTCAATTCTTCATATGTTGGGTGTTTTGTGCTGTGCTCTTTCTAGGAGTGCTCCCGTCTAAAGCAGTCCATGTAAGATGTTCTGTGGAGGTGGTTTGTGGGAAGCAGATTCCCTCAGCTTTTGTTTGTCTGGGAATTGTTTAATCACACCATCATATTTGAATGATAGTCGTGCTGGATACAGTATCCTTGGTTCAAGGCCCTTCTGTTTCATTGTATTAAATATATCATGCCATTCTCTTCTGTCCTGTAGGGTTTCTGTCGAGAAGTCTGATGTTAGCCTGATGGGTTTTCCTTTATAGGTGAACTTTTTCTCTCTAGCTGCCTTTAAAACTCTTTCTTTGTCCTTGATCTTTGCCATTTTAATTATTATGTGTCTTGGTGTTTTCCTCCTTGGATCCTTTCTGTTGGGGGTTCTGTGTATTTCCGTGGTCTGTTCAATTATTTCCTCCCCCAGTTTGGGGAAGTTTTCAGCAATTATTTCTTCTAGGATACTTGCCATCCCTTTTCCTCTCTCTTCTTCTTCTGATACCCCTATAGTACGGATATTGTTCCTTTTGGATTGGTCACACAGTTCTCTTAATATTGTTTCATTCCTGGAGATCCTTTTATCCCTCTCTATGTCAGCTTCTATGCGTTCCTGTTCTCTGGTTTCAATTCCATCAATGGCCTCTTGCATCCTATCCATTCTGCTTATAAACCCTTCCAGAGTGTGTTTCATTTCTGTGATCACCTTTCTGGCATCTGTGATCTCCCTCCGGACTTCATCCCATTTCTCTTGCGTATTTCTCTGCATCTCTGTCAGCATGTTTATGATTCTTATTTTGAATTCTTTGTCAGGAAGACTGGTTAGGTCTGTCTCCTTCTCTGGTGTTGTCTCTGTGATCTTTGCCTGTAGCTTTGCCTTTTATTGGTGATAGGAATAGTTTGCAGAGCTGGGACGAGTGACGGCTGGAAGAACTTCCCTTCTTGTTGGTTTGTGGCCTCTTCTCCTTGGAGAACAGCGACCTCTAGTGGCTTGTGCTGGGTAGCTGCGCGCAGACAGGGTTTCTGCTTCCTGACCGGCTGCTATGGAGTTTATCTCCGCTGTTGCTGTGGGCGTGGCCTGGCTTGGGCAGCTCCTCCAATGTGTTCGAGTCGTGTTGGAGGGGGAGTGGCTGGGATGCTATTTATCTCCGTAAGGGGCCTCCCTGCTCCCTGCAGCCCAGGGGTTATGGTGCCCAGAGATCCCCGGATTCCCTACCTTTCGATTAAGTGTCCCACCCTGTCCCTTTAAGACTTCCGAAAAGCACCCGCCAAAACAAAACAACGACCACAAAAAAAAAATAATAATAATTTTAAATTAAAAAAAAAAAATGTGGCCCCTCGTTGTTCTTTATTCTACAGCGCTAGCCTCAGGCATCTGCTCTCTAGTCTTGCTGCCCTGTTTCCCTAGTATTGGGTTCCCCATCCCTTTAAGAGTTCCAAAAAGCGCTCGCCAAAAGAAAACAGCAAAAAAAAAAAAAAAAAATGGTTACTCGCTTTTCTGGTGGCCTCTGGCGCCAGGCCTCCGGTGTCCGCTCACTGTTCTTGCTGCCCTGTTTCCCTAGTATTGGCTTCCCTATCCCTTTGAGACTTCCAAAAAGCGCTAGCCAAATCAAAACAGCAGAAAAAAAAAAAAAAGGTCGCTTGCTTTTCTTATGTCATCCGTCGCCCAGCCTCCGGTGTCCGCTCACTGTTCTTGCTGCCCTGATTCCCTAGTATCCAGGGTCCCCGGCGCACACACTATGTCTGCACTCTGGCCCGGATGGCTGGGGCTGGGTGTTCGGCGGTCCTGCGCTCCGTCTCCCTCCCGCTCTGCGTATTCTTCTCCCGCCGGGTGTTGGGGGGATGGGCGCTCGGCTCCCGCCGGGCCGGGGCTTGTATGTTACCCCCTTTGTGAGGCACTGGTTTCTCTCAGGTGCGGATGTGGTCTGGATATTGTCCTGTGTCCTCTGGTCTTTATTCTAGGAAGAGTTGTCTTTGTTATATTTTCATAGATATATGTGGTTTTGGGAGATTTCCACTGCTCTACTCACGCCGCCATCTTCCGATCCCTCCCACTTGCTTTTTTTTTTAAATTAAGGTATCACTGGTACACAGTCTTATGAAGGTTTCACATGAGCAACATTGTGGTTAGAACATTCACGCATATTATCAAGTCCCCCCGCCACCACCACAACCTGTTGCAGTCACTGTCCATCAGCATAGTAAGATGCTTAGAGTCATTACTTGTCTTCTCTGTGCTATACTGTTTCCCTGTGACCCCCTACATTACATATGTTAATCATAATGTCCCTTAACCCCTTTGCCATTCCTCCCCATACACCTTCCCCAACCCCTTTTCTCTTTGATAACTACTAGTCCCTTCTTGGACTCTGTGAGTCTGCTGCTGTTTTGTTCCTTCAGTTTTGCTTTGTTCTTATACTCCACAGATGAGTGAAATAATTTAGTACTGGTCTTTCTCTGCCTGGCTTATTTCACTGAGCATCATACCCTCTAGCTCTATCCATGTTGTTGCAAATGGTAGGATTTGTTTTCTTCTCATGGCTGAATAATATTCCTTGTGCATAAAGTACCATCTCTTCTTTATCCATTCATCCACTGATGGACACTTAGGTTGCTTCCATTTCTTGGTTATTGTAAATAATGCTGCAGTAAACATAGGGTGTGTATGTCTTTTTGAATCTGGAATCTTGTTTTCTTCAGGTAAATTCCTAGGAGTGGAATTCTTGGGTCAAATGGTGTTTGTATTTTTAATTTTTTGAGGAACCTCCATATTTCTTTCCACAATGGTTGAACCAATTTACATTCCCACCAGCACTCTGCATCCTCTCCAGCATTTGTTGTTCTTTGTCTTTTGGATGTTGGCAATCCTAACTGGTGTGAGGTGATATCTCATTGTGTTTTTAATTTTCATTTCCCTCATAATTAGCGATGTGGAGCATCTTTTCATTTACCTGTTCGCCATCTGAAGTTCTTCTTTGGAGAGGTGTCTGTTCAGATCCTCTGGCCATTTTTTAATCGGGTTATTTGCTTTTTGGGTGTTGAGGCATGTGAGCTCTTTGTGTATTTTGGATGTTAACCTCTTATGTGATAAATTGTTTACAAATATATTCTCCCATACTGTAGGATGCCTTTTTGTTCTGCTGATGGTATCCTTTGCTGTACAGAAGCTTTTAGATCAATATAGTCCTATTTGTTTATTTTTGCTTTTGTTTCCTTTGCCCAAAGAAGTGTGTTCAGAAAAAAGTTGCTCGTGTTTACATTCAAGAGAGTTTTGCCTGTGCTTCCTTCTAAGAGTTTATAGTTTCATGACTTACATTCAGGTCTTTGATCCATTTCGAGTTTACTTTTGTGTATGGAGTCTGACAATAATCCAGTTCCATTCTTTTACATGTAGCTGTTCAGTTTTGCCAACACCAGTTGTTGAAGAGGCTGTCATTTTCCCATTGTATATCCATGGCTCCTTTAATGTACATTAATTGACCCTATATGCTTCTGATTATATCTGGGCTCTTTATTCTGTTCCATTGATCTATGGGTCTGTTCTGGTGCCAGTACCAAATTATTTTGATTTCTGTGGCTTCATAGTCGAGCTTGAAGTCAGGGAACGCAATCCCCCCAGCTTTGTTCTTCCTTCTCAGGATTGCTTTGACTATTTGGGGTCTTTTGTGGTTCTATATAAATTTTAGAACTATTTGTTCCAGTTCATTGAAAAATCCTGGTGGCATTTTGATAGAGATTGCATTGAATCTGTAGATTGCTTTAGGCAGGATGGCCATTTTGACAATATTAATTCTTCCTCTCTGTGAGCATGGGATGAACTTCCGTTTTTTGGTGTCTTCTTTAATTTCTCTCAGGAGTGTCTTGTAGTTTTCAGGGAATAGGTCTTTTACCTCCTTGGTTAGGTTTATTCCTAGGTATTTTATTCTTTTTGATGCAGTTGTGAATGGAGTTATTTTCCTGATTTCTCTTTCTGCTAGTTCACCGTTAGTATATAGGAATGCAGCAGATTTCTGTGTATTGATTTTTTATCCCGCAACTTTGCTGAATTCAGCTATTAGTTCTATTAGTTTTGGGGTGGATTTTTTACAGCTTTTTATGTACAATATCATGTCATCTACAAACAGTGACAGTTTGACTTCTTCCTTACCAATCTGGTTGCCTTTTATTTTTTTGTGTTGTCTGATTGCCATGGCTAGGACCTCCAGTACTATGTTGAATAGAAGTGGGGAGAGTGGGCATCCTTGTCTTATTCCTGATCTTAGAGGAAAGACTTTCAGCTTTTTCTATTAAGTATGATGTTGGCTGTGGGTCTGGGCCTCAATTTATTAAAACAAAATAGAACAAATGAAAATACACAATACAAACTTACCTATGTTTTCTGTAGAGTTTTAATTTGTGATATTCTAATTTTGCTTTATTTGAACCCTGGTTTAAAACAAACTCTTCAACTAAGCAAGGAAAATCTCTTTTAAAAAGTACCTGCGTAAAATATCAGTCAAGATTAAAGTAGAAAAGACAGGAAAATATCCTGTGAAATATCTAATATTCTTGTCAGCCCAGGAGGTTTGGGTTAGAGAGGAAATAAATATGGGAAGATTGTTAAAAAAGAGTATTTATAAAGATATCTGTTGCTGTGAACACTAAAAAGAATTTAAGTGAAATTGTTATTTATGTAGAAGGACACTTCCTTTGGCAGAAATATGTGTTATTCTTACAGATCAGCTCATAGTACTAATTGATTCTTTGCTGTTGAATGAGATTTTTGAGTAACATGTCATGGGCCCACAGTTGAGTTCTGACATGGAATTGTTAATACATTTTAATACAGATATCCTATTTTCCATGTCCAACAATTGAATATAGTGCAAATGAGAAAGTACTCATCAGAGCACTTTGAAGCATGGATTTTAAAGTGACACTCTTATTAAATATTGATTCTTTCATTTTGTCTTCATGTATCGTTTCTATATTACAGCAGGACTTAGAGCTTCTAACTTAATGGGGGAGCCCAGAGAGTATTCCAAGTCTAAATCTGTGGTTCATGTAATGCATTGTTGTTGATCAAAGTTTTATGTTTTCATAGTTTTTTAAAAAATTACTCTTCCTAGAGTTAGTCTTAGCCTTTTGTAGAGTTAGGTTTAGTCAACAAGTACTTTTTTGCTATAAATAACCATGTTAAAGGTTTATTGACAGAGCAAACAGACATAGCAATGAGTGTATTAGCTGAATAATTTTACTACATCAGCCTCCTGAGTCTAGTGACCAGAAGATAGAAAAATAAGAAAAAGAGATCCCCCAGTGTCTTTGGAGCGCAAGTCCTCTGGCCAGGGATTATTTTTCTTTTCTGACTTTAGATGCCTTCCTAGCTGCCAGGAATGCTTTGTTGCAGAGTAGAAGACAGTGAAAAAGGTCACACACACACACACACACACACACACACACACACATGCGGAATTTCTTCCACCCTCTCTTACTCATAGAATCCCATTTTCCTTTTGCCACTCATCAAGCGAGAAATAATGGTTCTTCATGGATAGCTATCTGCATCGAGTGCTCATGTCTGGTGCCATGCTGACTTTGAATTCTAGGAGGGAGATACCAGAGAAAAGTTGGGAAACTACTGCCATTTCAGTGTTACCATGAAATCTGTTTTCTTTTCCATTCTGCCTGCTAATATTTACCTTTCAGAGTCCATTCCATCCAGGGCTTTTCACTGCATTCAGTGAGACAGACAGGATGGAATGTGCTCATTTCATCTTAACCTGATCCAGAACCTCTATAGTTAAGTTTTAAAATTAAGTTTTAAAAGATTGTGTTCTTTTTTTGTGGAGATGTAAGAGTTCTTTATATATTCTGGATATTAATCCCTTATTAGATACATGACTTGAAATATTTTCTCCTATTTTGTGGGTTGTCTTCTCATTCTCTTGATACTGTCCTTTGATGCATGAAAGTTTGCTTTAATGATGTCATTTTATTTTTTCCTCTGTTGACTGTGATTTTGGTGCCCAATCCAAGAAGTGATTGTCAAATCCATTTCCATAAAGATTTTCCATCATATTTTTTTCTAAGAGTTTTATATTTTAGCTCTTATCTTTAGGTCATGGTCAATTTCAAGTTAATTTTTTTATATGGTTTAAGGTAAGAGTCCAACTTCATTCTTTTGCTTGTGGACATAGAGTTTTCCAAGCACCATTTGATGAAAAAAATACCTTTCCTTATTGAATGGTCTTGGCACCCTTGCTGAAAATCAATTGACTACATATTGTGAAAGTTTATTTCTGGGATGTTTTATTCTATTGGGCTATATGTCTGTTTTTACTCCAGTACCACACTGTTTGATTACTGTAGCTTTGTAGTAAGTCTTGAAATCAGAATGTAGGAGTCCTCCAACTTCATTCTTTTTCAAGACTGTTTTGCCTGTTTGGGACCCTTGAGATTTCATATGAGTTTTTTAAAAAGACTTTTTTTAGAGCCTTTATATGTTCACAGCAAAATTGAGGGGAAGGTACAGAGGTATAACCTCTTCCCTCATACATGCATAGCCTCCTCCATTATCAATATCCCCCACGAGAGTGTCACATTTATTACAACTGATAAGCCTAGTAACACATCATAATCGCCTAAAGTCCACCATTTACATTATGGTTCACTCTTGTTGGTGTACATTCTACAGATTTGGACAAATATGTAATGATTTATCTACCATTGTGGTATCATACAGAATATTTCCATTTTCCTAAAAATCCTTTGTGCTGTGCCTGTTTATCTCTCTCCCCTACCTCAACCCTTAGCAACCTCTGATCTTTCTCCTGTCTCCATAATTTTGTCTCTTCCAGAAGGTCATGTAGTTGGAATCAATAGCACATAGCCTTTTCCAGTTGGTGGTTTCTTTCACTTAGTAACATGCATTTAAAGTTCTCTCATGAACTTTAATGAATTTAATGAATCAGTAGCTCATTTCTTTTCAGTGCTGAATAATATCCCATTGTTTTGGTGTACCACAGTTTATTAATCCATTTACCTATAAAAGGACATCTTGGTAGCTTCCAAGTTTTCGCAACTATGAATAAAGCTCTAAATGTCTGTGAGCAGGATTTTGTGTGGACTTAAGTTTTCAACTCCTTTGACTAAATTCCAAGGAGTGCAATTGCTGGATAATATAGTAAGACTATTTTTAGTTTTGTAAGAAACTGCTAGAGTGTCTTCCAAAGTAGTTGTATCCTTATAAATTCCTTTCATTGAATGAGAGTTCTCATTGCTGTACATCCTGTCCAGTGTTTGGTGTTGTCAGTGTTCCAGATTTTGGCCATTGTAATAGGTGGGTATTGGTATCTCATTTTAATTTGCATTTCCCTGCTGACATATGATGTGGAGCATCTATCCATATGATTATTTGATATCTTTATACCTTCTTTGATGAGTTGTCAATTCCATATGAATTTTAGGATGTGTTTTTGGGTTTCTTTTAAATGCTAGAACTTGAGTTTTCTAAAGAAGAGACCATATACATTCCTATTTCCTAATTCTCTTTCTTATCTGTTGTTTCACATTGTTGTGCAACAAGTCTCTAGAAATTTTTCATGTGAAAATAAATTTTTGAAAATGTATTGCAGCTCTAATATATATGAGATTGGTAAAATTATGGATTTATTTCCTTTTGATTTTTCAAACATACTGTCGTTCCTTTTTTTCAAAAAAAGCCTCTGTAGGAAGGAGAACTGACTAATTGTAGTGTGCAAGGTCATCTTTGCCAGAAATTGGGACAACCCTCTTGAGCTGGACTAGGCCTATGAGGCATTTCATAGGTATAGTAGTTTAATGCTTGTAGTAGCAGGAACAAGGGCTTTGGTTTTGTGATTGTCATGGCTGGTCGTAAGTATGGAAGAAGTGATTGTGTAGGTTGGTATGGACAGATAATATTAGTAGTCTTGTCTCCAGATCTCCCTGTAATTCTGCTTATCATCTTGGCATTATTCTTTGAAATACTGTTCTTATCTTTGAGGTATATGGTCTTATAAAACTGGAATGACAGATATGATCTATGATCCCCTGTTTCTATTCTTGGGTTTGACATGAGGAGTATAGAACTTCAGCTCCAAGAAGAGTGCTCATACTCTCATCAAGGGGATATAGAAGGAATGTGCCTCAACATAATAAAAGCCATGTGTGACAAGCTAACAGCTAGCATCATACTCATGGTGAAAAGCTGGAAACTTTTTCTCTAAGTTGAGGCACAAGACAAGGATGCCTACTCTCCCCACTTTCATTCAGCATAGTACTGGGGGTCCTACCCAGAGCATTAGGCAATGAAAAGAAATAAAAGGCATCCAAATTGGAAAGGGAGAAGTAAAACTGTTGTTATTTACAGATGACATATTTTATATAGGAAACCCTAAAGATGTCATCAGAAAACTGTTAACACTAATAAATGAATTCAGCAAAGTTGCAGAATACAAAATCAATTCATAAAAATCTGTTGTATTTCTATACACTAATAATGACCTGTCTGAAAGAGAAATTAAGAAAACAATCCCATTTACAAATTCATCTAAAAGAATAAAATACCTATGATTAAATTTAACCAAAAGGTGAAAGACCTGTACACTGAAAACACTGATGAAATAAATTGGTGAAAACACAAATAAATGGAAAGATATTAGGTGCTCATGGATTGGAAGAATTAAAATTAAAATGTCCATACTTTCCAAAGCAGTTTGTAGATTTAATGCAATTTCTATCAAAATTCCAATGATATTTTTCACAGAAATAGAAAAAAACCAGTCATAAAATTTGTAAGAAACCAAAAAAGACCCAAAATAGCAATCCTGAGAAAAAAGAGCAAAATTGGAGGCACCATGATCCCTGTTTCAAATTAAATTACAAAGCTATAGTATAGTAATCAAAATGATATGATATTTGTATAAAAACAGAGCACACAGATGAATGGTACATAATAGAGAATCCAGAAATAAACCTGTCAGTATATGGTCAGTTGACATATATGACAAAGTATATGACAAAGGAGCCAAAAATATACTTTGGGGGAAGAACAGTTTCTTCAAAAAATGGTGTTGAGAAAACTGGATAGACATGTGCAAAAAAATGAAACTAGACCACTACTTCACACCACATACAAAAAGGAATTCAAAATGAAATAAAGACTTGAATGTAAGACCTGAAGCCATAAAATGCCTAGACAATAACATAGGTGGTAAGCCTCTATGGCAGTCCTGGCAAAGATTTTTTAAAAAAATCTAACTCTAAAAGCAAAGGCAACAAAAGCAAAACTGAACAGGTGGGAGTAAATCAAACAAAAATCTTCCACATGGCAAAGGAAATCAACAAAATGAAAAGGCAACCTACCGAATGGGAGAAAAAGAAAGTGTTCATAAATTTATGTAGAGCTTCATATTCCAGTATGTTTGTAGAAACAGGCCATAACTTACTCCATTACTCTATTTGGTTTTTGTTGCTTTCTCATTTTTCACTGGTTTGTTTTGTATTATTCTTATTCATATTTTATATTTTATCTTTTAAACTTTTTACTTTGAAATAACTTTAGCTTTACCAAAAGATTCCAAGAATGGTGCACAGAGTTTCTATCCCCGCTTCCCTAGCTTCCCCTAATGTTCACATCTCACATAACCATAGCACAGTCATCAAACCAGAAGAAGACTGTTGGCACAATACTATTGATTGAAGAGTACTGACTAGGTATTTTGTAGAATGTTGGTCACTTTGGTTTTTCTGATATTTGCTATTAGATTGACATTGTGCATTTTTGGCAAGAATGCCACAGAAGTAATTTAGTGCCCTTCTTTGTATATCATACCAGGAGGTACAAAATATGGATATGCCCTAATCTTGGTGAAATTAACTTTGATCACTTGCTTAATGTGGGGTTTGCCAGCGTTCTTCTCTATAAAGCTATAATTTTTACTTTTCAAATTAATAAATGTGTGTGTCTTGTGAGGAATTACTTTTATACTATGCCTATTTTTGTCCCTTATCATACTTTTACCCACCAATGTTAACATATATTTTTGTCTGCAACAATTGCTACTCTTGTGTTTAAGTTTTCTTTTTCCACCATTCCTTCTATGCTTATTAACTAGATTTATACTGAAAGGAAGAGCTGGCCCCTTCTCCGTTTATTTATTTGATTATTTATTCATGTCAGTATGAACTCATGGATATTTATTTCAGTCTGTGGTTTAATTCATT
Source organism: Manis pentadactyla (assembly GCF_030020395.1). NCBI lineage: Eukaryota > Metazoa > Chordata > Mammalia > Pholidota > Manidae > Manis > Manis pentadactyla. Next base: position 80,862,436 of record NC_080030.1, on the reverse strand, counting down.
ACTATTATTATTTGGTTTGCTGCTTAAATTGTCCCTGATTTGGCCCCTGGTACCTCCTTCAAGTTAACTTTTGTGGCCTTTCAACAGACCTTCGTTATTTTTCAAATAGTTCTTACTTTCTGGCATCACATGATATTCCAGGCTTATCTTGTGTTTTCCCTGCTCCAGTTCAAGACTTAACCACTTTTTGAAGTAGCCCTAAGTATGTTTACTGATATTTAGAAATGAAGATTTGACACTACGTGGCATATAGTCACATATACAAACCACACACATTGATGTTTAATTCTATACCTATCCATCTCCATATTATTAAAAATCAGGAGTTCATAATAATATCTCCAATTCAGCCCCACATTGCAGGATTCATGGTAGCCATCTCCCTTAGTTTATTTGTAACTCCTTTCTCTGACAGAAAATTAGATCTTATTATCCATAATAATAGTGTTTATTTGTTTACTCTGTCCTAGTATGCACATAAAGTAATTTCAGAATTGCTTACACATAACCTGTGACACACAAATTTTAAAACTGGAGTATAATATTTATTTACAGTATTTTTTTATTATAGTGTGACAGTATACACTCAAATTACTGGTTTCCAAAGTTATCTAAGTTTAATCTTTTCTTCTTCACCTCCTTTGGTATCATTATATAATCATGTTATTCATTTTTAATATAGTCAAGTTCATTTGTTACTGTTTACATTCCATGTCGGGCATACCTTAGACAGACCACTCACAACTCTGTTTTGGTCTTCTTTGGCTGCTTGCACAGAGCCTCAGAATCAGCCAGAAAGGAGAAATTGGGCATTTTCAGGTCTTTTCCTAAATGTTTGCATAGCCTTTCATAAGTAGGTGGCATTCTGGATTCTCAGGGATATGCTGGGAGCTTTTCTGAGTCCTCTATGATGTCTCTCTCCCCAGTTTTTCATTTTAGTTTTTGGTTTCCAGCAGCTGCAGTGTTAAACAACCACCGCTTGTTGTTTTCAACAAATGCCCTTGGGTTGAGAATGGAGATAGTCTCACTGAGTGAGCTCTGAGTCCTGTTAAATAAAGACTAGACATGAGAATGGAGCTTTTCTTTGAGGTGCCAGGCAAGTCAAATAATAATAATTATCTGGAGTAGAGGCTTTGGAGGAGTTTCAAATCTGTTCTTTCCCTTCCAGTGACTGTAGGTAGGGCTTAGGTTTTTTTTTTAACTCTTGTAGTTATGAATCTGTTAATTTTCAAGGCTGTCTTTGAGTTGGGTGGGGTGGGTAAGATTAGGGCAAATTAAAACTCCACAAAGCTTGATGTGAAAGTTGCTAAGCAAGTAGATCTTAAGTGTTCTCATCACAAGAAAAAATAGTGATTCAATTATTTATGTATATTGCTAGATGATTAGCACAATAAGATTAGTTAACATCTATTACTACAGATAGTTACAATTTTTTTTCTTGTGATGAGAACTTTTAAGATCTTCTCTTTTAGCAACCTTCAAATATACAGTGCAATATTGCTAACTATAGTAATCATGCTGTATATTACATCCCCAGGGCTTACTTATTTTATGACTGGAAGTTTGTATCTTTTGATCACCTTCACTCATTTCCCCCACCACCCCCACTCCACCCCCATCAGTGGAAGCCACCAATTTGTATCTATTTGGTTTTTTTAACTCCACATGTAAGTGGGATCATACAGTATTTATCTTTCTGTGTCTGACTTATTTCACTTAGCATAATGCCTTCAGGTTTCATCCAAGTTGTCACAAACCACAAGATTTCTTTTTAAGTCTGAACAGTATTCCTCTGTGTGTGTATGTGTGTGTGTGATATTTTCTTTTTAATTAAATTCCTTATTTTAAAATACTGTATATTCACATGCAGATGTGAGAAGTAATGCAGAGAAATCCTGTGTATACTTCACTGAGTGATAACAATATAATAAATGTTATATCAGGATATTGACATCAATGCACTCAGTGTACAGAACATTTTGATCACTACATTTCCATCCATTATATTGCCCTTTTATAGCCATTCCCACTTCTCTCCCACCTCCACTACTGTCTTCAACCCTGAGATTACTACCTTTTCCATTTCTGTAATTTTGTCATTTCCAGAATAATGTATCAGCGGAATCATACGATACACAACTTTTGGGGATTGGCTTTCACTCAGCATAATTTTCTGGCAATTCATCAAGGTGTTTATGTATATCAATAGTTTATTCTTATTTTTTTTTTTTTACTGTTGAGTTTCAAGAGTTTTTCATATATTATAAATATCCATCCTTTGTCAGATATGTAATTTGCAAACATTTTCTCCCACTCTAGCTTATCTTTTCATCTTCTTAACAGGGTCTTTCACAGAGCAAAAGTATTTTTTTTTAAATATTGACAAAGGCCAATATATCAAAATATTTGTCTTATGTATTGTATTTTTGACATAAAGTCTTGGAGCTCTTTGCTTAGCTGTTGATCCCAAAGATTTTTCTCTTATGCTTTTGTCAAAAGTTCTGCAGTTCTATATTTACATTTAGGTCCTTGATATATTTTGAGTTAGTTTTTGTAAAAGGTGTGATATTTAGGTTTATGTTTACTTTGTTTTATATTATTTATTTTATTTTTATTTATTTTTTCCCTGTGGAAGGCGGTTGCTCTAGCACCATATGTTATAAAAAAGGCTATCTTTCCTACACTGAATTGATTTTGAGGTGGGTGTGGGGGAACATGAGTGGGATACAAGGGCACAAAAATTTGCAATCACAATATAAGTTGGTCACAGAGATGGTAGTACAGCATGGAGAATATAGTCAATGTTTCTATAACATCTTTCTACATTGATAGATAGTAACCACACTAGAAGGGGTGAGGATTTAATAATATGGGTGACTGTTGAACCACTGTGTTATACATTTGAAACCAACATAAGATTGTATATCAATAATACTTCAAAAAAATTTTCTTAAATTGCATAGGATTAAAATCACATGACTACAATGTATGCTTCAGAGATATTCAGGGTGATTAGAAATAGACTTAGCAAAATTCATTAAGTCTAGTGGAAGATTAGCATGTAAGAGAAGTAGCAGACTGTGCTTGGCATACTTCAAAGATGGTAGAAAAATACCCAGTGGTTATAGGAGTTAAAGAGGCTGAATCAACATTGTTGTGAAAATAACAGGATGGTGTCAAGATGAATAAACCAGAGATGAGAACATTTGGGGGCTACTTAGTAAATATGCATTATTTAACTGTGGGCACTCATATAATTATCAAAGTGGATATAACTAATTTCATAGTTGTTCTAAGTTTCACTTTAGTTACCAGTTTGAGCTCTTATTTTCCTGTCCTCTTCCCACTTGCACCTCTTGATTGAAGACTGAGTTATTTGGGTGTGAATCTTTATGTACATACCCTCTCTTCTTTTTTCAATAACTAAATTAATCATATATATGTATTAAAATACTTAAGATACATGTATCAAATTTAATTCTCCATACTCTTCCACACATACAAAAATATAAAATCTTTTCTATGTACATTCAATTTATATTTTTGACAGCTTGCTATTTTATTTTGTCAGTATTAACTTCAGAAATAGAGACCAGGAACTGTGCCCCAAGATTTGCAAACATCTATTAATAGACATTTTTTCTTTTTCCTCTAGGCTATTGTGGTGACTGATGGAGAGCGTATTCTTGGCTTGGGAGATCTTGGCTGTAATGGAATGGGTATCCCTGTGGGTAAATTGGCTCTGTATACAGCTTGTGGAGGGATGAATCCTCAGGAATGTCTGCCTGTCCTTCTGGACGTGGGAACGGAAAATGAGGTAAATAATTTAAGACTGTAAGACTATACACCTTAAAAATAGCACAAATTCTTGCATTTTGAGCTTATTCCAGGAACTTGATGCAGTTCATTTTTTTTCTGTCTGGTTCTATTTCTCACTTCAAACCCATCCTCTAACTCTTAAAAGAAAATTATTCTTTCTTTTTTCCTTTTCCCTTCTCCTCCTCTACAGTGTGATTAATCTTTTACCAGCTTCTTTAGGGTTTTCTCCTTTGATGAACATTTATACCATTATTCTATAAAGTGTATGTTTTACTTTATGAGATCATAGTTACTTATTCAAAAATATTATTTCCATGCTATGCAGTAATTAATCCCAAAGGACTTATACTAGGTTTAATCAATCTGAAATCTTGTTCTGAAAGTCTATATTGAACTTGAAGTAGATGATTTGGGGTTTAGCATTTCTCATTCCTGCATCAGTATTTTAGTATTTTAAAGTTCTGTATCAACTAATTTTTTTGTTCATTCTTTATTTAGGATTTGTTATGGGTGATAGATACTAAAAATAAACGTAGAATTTTCTGAAATAGAGATGAATGATCATGGTAAGTTACAGATAGACTTTTTTTAAAAGTTGCATGCAAATATCAAATCCAGAATAGATTTATCACCAAAATAAGACCTTGATAATTTATATGTGTACCATTTTTATAGTTGTTTTCTTTGTCTCTTCTAAAACAATTAGACTAGTAATAATTTGTTATAGTAATTTGAACAGTTTTTATGTAAATCTATACATACAAGGTTATATATAATATTTAACTTCCTGTATACATGAGTGCTCATCTAACCTTTATAAAGGATGCATTTTGATAAAAACACATTGCTCATCTGGCATTTTCTTTTTCAATACCAAAAGAAATGATTCAGAAATTATTAAATTGACCTCTTAAACAAGTGCCCTAAGATTGTATATATACCTTGAACATTAAGATTTTATTTTTTCATATATTTAAAAATATTCTGTGAAAAATTGCAATGAAATCAAATAAAATTTAAGTACCACAAAATCTGTAGAACATCTTAAAAATTCTAGGAGAGAGGAAGAGGAGTAAAGAGTGATGAGACAGGAATGCAAAAATTTAAGAATTCAGTCTTAAACTTGGGCTTTTTATTGAGAAGTTGTCAGTATAATGTGGAGATAGAGAAAGTGGTGCACTAAGGGAACACCATTGGGACTCTGATTCTTGCATTACTAGAGATTATGTTAGTTACATGAAATACTTTATTTCATGAAGGTATGTCTTAAACTTGCCAAGTTGGCCACTTGTCTTGAATTTTCACACATTGTAGTGTAGTCCCGTATTCCTGGTATTCCCTGTATTCCTTTCCTCTTTTGGTATCCAGTGCTCTTATGTTACTTCATTTCTGTCCTGCATCCTACTCTTGCGGCTTGTGGAGCTGTATCCACCTGTCCTTCATCAAATTTCTGACTTTGCTGTGTTGTACATCTCACTTTTTTTGTTCTTTTCCCATTAAACATGTTTGGTGCTTATTACATATTTCACTGTTTTTCAAACAACTAAACTAAAAAATAATCAGATAATTTAAATGAATCTATTGTTAAAGTACTATTAATTGTTTCTAGAGATTTTTGCTTACCACTAGTGGACTTTTGGACATACTAGTAAAAAAAAATTAACTGAATAGTAGAATTTTAACTCTTTGACAGGTTACTGGAGAATATCTTCGTAGCTTGAGGGACCTTTCTGAAACTCTTCAAATTCCACTATGTAGATTTAATTGAATTAGACAAATATTGAGCATGTACTATTTGGCAAGGCCTAAGCGAAGCCTAGGTGATATCAATTAATAATTATTAACTTAAAGAATGAGTATTTTTTTTTAGCCAAGTACTTCTGTGGTTCAGTTTCAGTGTCTTCATTCTTTAAACTTCCTTTAGTTGAAAGCTGTGGAGTTTTAAGAAGTCAGGCAAGCATGACTTAATAGCAAATGAGAACTGTCTTATTCAATTGTTAATTCCTTTTCTATGATCACTACTCCTTAATACAGGTATTTATGTTAAAGTGGAAAACATTTGTAGTTTATATAAAGGAGTCTAGTTTTCATTAAATTTTGTGAGGTTACTCTGGATAAGACACTAAGTTGTGTTATCAATTCGTTTTTATATTTTTATTAGGAAGGATAAACCTGAGCAGAGATTTACAAAGGGGATGGAATTAAAAATTATTACCACAGGAATGTTTTAATTAAAAGCTTTTTCCAAACATATGAAAGTGAAACACAAACATCAACATAAAAACTCCACTAGTTTACACGAATCCGTCAACTCAGTCATATTTTATTAACCTGTTTTCTTATCTTCTCAGTAAAGCAGCAATACAAAATAAATAAAAAGAATAAAATGTCAGAATGAATAAAATAAGAACATTAAGCGTTAGTATCGACTATTTTTCTATTCTCCATTTATACATTAAGAGCTAGGAACATAAATTTAGGTTAGGTTACTTACAGGTTAGAATATTACTAACATATTTTGAACTCCAATAACTCACAACAGACAAAGAAAGTCACATATTGGAGTGTTTCTATCCATTTTAAGCAACATAAGATTAATCCAGAATCTCAAATGGCTTCTACTCTTAATTCTGAAATGTAAGTGCATTATTGCTACTGAAATAGTTGATATGTGTTGCCAAAGTCAGTAGCATTATGAGAAAGTTGAGTAAAATACAAAAATATATTTTGCTTAATAAATAAAACATAGCTCTATTGGTTCTTAGAAAGAATAGGGCAGATATGTACTTTTTATAAAAAGAAAATAATTCTTCTGATGAACCAAATAAAATGTCACTACTTCTTTGCTTAGAAATGTTGGTCATTAGCAGAATAAACTATTGTTGCTATTGCAAATGAAACAATTTTTGTTAACTGATTATTATAAGCCACAGCAAAGTTGTCGAGTTTTTAATATTTATTTTATAAGCAGCCACTTTACTGAGGGCTCTAATTTGGTCATCATATTTTTAGTTGATTGTCTTGGGTTTCATCAAAAGATAAACATATTGCTTATAAATAATGGTAATTTGGTCTTTTCCTGTCAGTCAGTTGTAGCCCATTTGTTTTCTTATTGCACAAGCTAGCACTTTCTGAATAATGAAGAAGAGAATAGCAGTGGTAACAAGTATCTTGATAAACCTTTAAAAAGGCCTCTAATGTATCACCATTAATTATGATATTACTAGTGGTTTGAACAGATAGTTTCTGATAGTAAAAATATTCTTCAAGATTCAGTTTGCCAATATTTATGAAGGATTTTTGTTTCTACACCTACATTCATTAAGGTAACATTTACTTAGTGCTTACAAAACGCCAGTCACAATTCTAAGCATTCAAAGAGTTTTAAATCATGCCGTTCTCTATAAGGTGGGTACTCATTTTACATGAAGAAACTCAAGCACAGAAGTGCTAAGTAGTTTTTTCAAGATTACACAGCTGGAAACATGAGTAAACATGAGACTTTTAATTAACTAATTTAAATTAACTAATTAGCACTTTCTTGTTATGTGTTGTTTTTTTACCAGATTTGGGCATCAAGGTTATGTTCTTTTCATAAAATGACATATGAAGCTGTCAATTTTAATATGCTCTAGACATTCTATATAGCATCAGAACATTTCCTTAGAAATTTGAATGATCAAACCCATAATCTTACCTGAGTTTAAAACTAAATTCTATTTAACATTAAACTTTAGACCCACTTGTTCATTTTTGCTTTTGTTTTCCTTGCCCGGGGAGATATATTCATGAAGAAGTTTTTTTTTCTAAGAGTTTTATGGTTTCATGACTTACATTCAGGTCTTTGATCCATTTTGAATTTACTTTTGTGTATGGGGTTAGACAATGGTCCAGTTTCATTCTCTTACATGTAGCTGTCCAGTTCTGCCAGCACCATCTGTTGAAGAGACTGACATTTCCCCATTGTATGTCCATGGCTCCATTATCAAATATTAATTGACCATATATGTTTGGGTTAATGTCTGGAGTCTCTAATCTGTTCCACTGGTCTGTGGCTCTGTTCTTGTGCCAGTACCAAATTGTCTTGATTACTATGGCTTTGTAGTAGAGCTTGAAGTTGGGGAGTGAGATCCCCGCCACTTTATTCTTCTTTCTCAGGATTGCTTTGGCTATTCGGGTCTTTGGTGTTTCCATATGAATTTTTGAACTATTTGTTCCAGTTCGTTGAAGAATGTTGTTGGTAATTTGATAGGGATTGCATCAAATCTGTATATTGCTTTGGGCAGGATGGCCATTTTGACGATATTAATTCTTCCTAGCCAAGAACATGGGATGAGTTTCCCTTTGTTAGTGTCCTCTTTAACTTCTCTTAAGAGTGTCTTATAGTTTTCAGGGTATAGGTCTTTCACTTCTTTGGTTAGGTTTATTCCTAGGTATTTTATTCTTTTTGATGCAATTGTGAATGGAATTCTTTTCCTGGTTTCTCTTTCTATTGGCTCATTGTTAGTGTATAGGAAAGCCACAGATTTCTGTGTGTTAATTTTGTATCCTGCAACTTTGCTGTATTCCGATATCAGTTCTAGTAGTTTTGGAGTGGAGTCTTAAGGGTTTTTTTATGTACAATATCATGTCATCTGCAAATAGTGACAGTTTAACTTCTTCTTTACCAATCTGGATTCCTTGTATTTCTTTGTTTTGTCTAATTGCCATGGCTAGGACCTCCAGTACTATGTTAAATAACAGTGGGGAGAGTGGGCATCCCTGTCTTGTTCCCGATCTCAGAGGAAAAGCTTTCAGCTTCTCGCTGTTAGACTTCGTTTAATTTAATCACCTCTTTAAAGGCCCTGTCTCCAAGTACAATTGTATTTTGAGGTACTGGGAGTTAGGACTTGAGCATGTAAATCTGGGGACGCAATTCAGCCCATAATTCAAGGTCAGTCTTCAAGAGGGCATGGGGCAGAATGAACAGGAGACTATGTGCATAGTTATTCTTTGTTTATTAAAACATTGCTCCAGGTCTCAGCTTTTCTGACTCTGGTTTTATGTTTAGTCTGGCCTTCTATTCATGTGTACAGTGTGTCAAGAATCCTATCAAGATCTAGAACTCATACAGTTAAGACTCTTCCCATTTTGAAGGTTCCCCCTTGTGTTTTAAAAAGTGATCTTCATCTTTGGCATGAACCAGTTATGTTCTGAATGAAAGACAAACCTTGTACATTTTCTGTCATATGTACCTACTATGTATCTTTTAGCCCTTGTACCAAAGCTAACGTTGGCACTAAAATGTGGCTTGAATTAGTTTCCTATTGTACCATAACAAATTATTACAAAACTAGTGACTTAAAATGACACAGATATATCACCTTATTTTTCCATAGATCACGTTTGACACAAGTCTCAAAAGGCTGAAATCATGAAAGGTGTCAGCAGTACTGCTTCCCATACCCATGTCTTTTCCAGCTTCTGGAGACTGCCTCTTCCTTTGGCTCCTGGTCCCCTTTATCCATTTTTAAAGCCAGCACTGTCATATCTTTCTGATTCCTACTTTTGTCATCACATCTCTTTCTGTGACTACAGTCAGGAAAGGTTTTCCACTTTTTGGGAGTCACCCCTAATCACATCTGTAAAGTCTCTTTAGCCACATATGGTAACACATTTGTGAGTTCTAGAGCATGGTCCAGGCTAGACTGGCATCGTTTCTCCCTCGCCTTCCTTCACTTCTAGCCTTTATCCTTTCCTATTGTGGGGATTGCTTGCCATTTCAGACAAGCCATCCTGCACTGGATTGAGTACTAATCATTATAATAATGTCAGTGGAGAGAAAATAATCCTTCATTTCCTATGCTCTCAGTTTGTAGCATCATGTTCTTACTTTTTGGTGGTCTCCTTTTAACTCACCCTTTCTAAATCAGAAGATGGTAATGGATTATATTAAGAATTTCTTTATTTCCTGAGACACTACACCAGTTCTCTGGGAAATAAGATAGGGTTTTTCTTCAATTTGGTTTTATATTCACTATAACTATTAGGAACTCCTTGAAGTTTGTGACATATTTTAGAAATACCCATTTTATAAACTAAAATAGAAAACCTGTTTACATGAGACAGAACCTTTTGGGAAGTAGAATAATTTTATTTCACCCTAATAATAGAAACTTGAAATGGGTGTTCTTAATATATATTCCATTGACAAGCCCCTTAAGGAACCAGGGGCATGTGCTAAGAATGCAGAATCCATGACCCCACTCCAGCCTTAGCGAATCACAGGAAAATTTTAATTGTTTTTATTTCTACCACTTTTTAACATTCATACCAGATTATATACATGCTAACATTTAAGTATAGCTTTAAAATCCTGACTGACGTTGGCAGTTAGTTTGCTTAAACTTATTGATGATAAAGAGCCAGCAAGGCAGCAAAAAATTATGTATTATTTCTTTATGTAATTTTTTATTTGAAGATAATAAATGATTATCTGCATATTATAATTAAAATTATTAAATGCTAAAATAGGAAATATTCATAATATGGCAGACAAAGGTTTATAGTGTTCTTAATATTCAAACACTTAAAAACACTCTAAGTCAATAAAAATGTTGAATGTGAAATATAAAAATTGCTTAAGGATATATAGGCATAGATAATTGACAAGTGAAGAAATAAAAGTTGTCAATAAAGTTATTAAAAGTTCAACAGTATTAGAAAAGAAATACAAATGAATGCTACTTGGTAACATTATATATAATATATATGTATATTTATATGTATTTGTATGTATGTTTCATATATGTGCACACAGATATATGGAAGACAATACTTTTACTTGAGACTGCCACAAAAGAGACATTATATGTCATGTCAGGGTATGAAGGAGTTGTTAATTTTTCATCCTCTCTAGGAAGGCAAAGTTCTAATACAGATCACAAGTTTTAAATAGGTTCATCTAGTGACATGAAAACTTTTCACAATATATTCTTATGTGAAAAGAGATTATAGGACAGTCTATGATATTGCTCCAAATTCTGACAGCTAATATTATACATGCGCAGACATAAACGAAAGGATCTAGAAGAATATACATCAAGGTGCTAGTGGTAGGTAGTTCTAAGTATAGAGATTATTGGTATTCTTGATTTTAATTTTACTTTTTCAGTGCTCTTAAATTTTCTGATAGGCAAATACTGCTTTTGTAATGATAAAAAACTTAAAATATTAAGAAAATATTTTTTAATTCTCAGGAACCTAAGATTAGAAATGTAGAAATGTAAGCAACGAGCATGAGGTGAGAGAGTGGTTAATGATTAGTATTATTTCAAATAAGTTAATGCTTCCAGAATTGAAGTAGCTAACTAATTGAAGTAGATAACTAACAAGTAGCAGAATTGCTAACAAATAAGATAATTAACTTTACCAATATACAGCCTTCTTATCTCCTTTTTAGAATTCTCTTCTATTTCCACATGCATTGTCTTTTAACCTTTTCAACTAATCTTTTCCCTTCTCTCATACTTGTCTTTATAAGTCTTAGTGATACCACACGCATTACATGTGATGCTGCTTGCTTAATACCAATTCTTTCATTTGTTCTCCAACACAGAGCTAAATAAATGTTTACTCTTGACTACATGAATTTTTTAATGCAATGATTTGACATCACTTCTGGGCTACGCTACTTGATCTATGGACCCATTATCAAAATTGTGTAATCTTGTTAAGTTGCTTTTTGTAGATACTAACTTTTTTTTTGTCAGCCAAATCTCAAAGTTATTCAAGCCTTAATTATGGAATTTTAAAAAACAGCAATTTTTGATATGTGTATTATGATTGCAAGATTTTCATAGTTTCCTGATTTCATTCAAAAACTTTATATTATTCATAAGTCTTTATAATTGACTCTTTATTTTTACTCAGACTTCTCCATGATATATACTTTAATTTTTAGCCTGGGAAAGAATGAGAGAAAAGAGAAGGGGAAGCATGTAACATGTTTTCTCAATGTGTCCTTTCTTTTAATTCACAGTTTAGCCGTTCAAATATATATTCTGGACATGGAGAAAGTATTTTAATTCTGGCAGCCATTAGTAGCTCATTGGCACTTCAACCTCAGCTGTTCAGAAGCCTGCCATTATGTTGTATAAAGTTTTTAGGCCTCAAGGAACAACTGGGCTTTACAACAGCCCTGTTTCAGATTTTACATTTCACCTAAAATACAATTATGTGATTAAATATGTTGCCTTCCTGCTAGCCAGAAAGTCTTAACTCATTGTTGTGCTCTTTATTGTAGGTAGGATGACCATATAATGTTTGGCCAAACCAAGACGCTTTCACAATGAAAGAGGGTTCTGTTAATAATTGTATTAGGATACTAGGTGTGAACTAGGTTATAATTTCTGTTGGCTTTGAGCAGATCCCAACTCACATGATTCAAATGATTTGACCATTTTAACATCACCACACCTGCAAAAACATATCATTTATGTATAGCAAATCACCTCCAAATTTAGTGACTCAAACAATTACTATTTTATTAATGTTCATGATTCACTGAGATGGCTAAAAAGCCTGGGACAGCTTGGCCTTTCTCCATATAGATTCTCATCCTTCACAGATCATTCACCTTCCACATGGATACTATACTCATCTCCATCCTAGGTTCTCAAAAGCTTCACCCCAGTAATAGCAGTAGGCCCTTAGTCCAGGATCCTGCCTCTGGATCAGGCAGAGATGCAAGTGTAGCTCCTTGATGTGGCTGCTTTTATGTGTTCCCACACACCAAACTGGTGCGGCAAGGCCAGGCAGAGAACCAGAATCAGTACCCCCTTCAAAATGGGAAGAAGAAGAATCATAGGGCTCTACCCGGTTCATAGCAATTTTGAACCCCACTGGATACATGTTGTGAGGCCACCTATTTGGGGGTCAGGGAATGTTCTTTGATTAGGGCCCAGCTTTATTTTCTCTGGATCTATCTGAAGTTCATTTTCCCTTAGGCTTCTGGCTCTTTCTCTGGGCTTCTGGCTCTGTCCTCTGGAGATTTCCTTTCTTTTCCATAAGAAAGAGCCGTTTTGAAGCTGAATAGCTTTCTCAGCCTGCCTTCTTGCTATGGAAGGTTGGGGACTCAGAGAAGGATTTTCATTTTGAAGTGTCTCTGTGCCAAATAACCCAACTGTGTAGCACCCTTAAATTTTTTTATAGGCTGTCTATATATCAGATTATAGTTTAGTCTATTAGATAAAGGCCCACCCACAGTTTTTTCAAATGTATAGTTTCCCTACATTGACTTTTCAGAGTGCTGTGGGACCAGTTCCAGTTTTTGAAATATACAGTGTATAAATCTTAGTGTACAGCTTGATGAACTTTCACATGTGTATATAGTCATCTATCCATCATTCTGATCAAGATACCAAACTTTCTCACTAATTTTCTTTTTCTTTCTCCTATTTCACCCATCCCCTCATCTGCTCTTCCCTATAGTAACCACCAGTCTAGTCTCTGTGTTTATGAATCCATATCAGTTTTGTTTGTTCATTTGTTTGTTTTGCTTTTTAAATTCCACATGTAAGTAAAATCATATGGTATTTACCTTTCTCTGACTTCACTTAGCATAATACATTATAGGTCCACCCATGTTGTTGCAAATGGCAAGATGTCATTCTTTTTTATGGCTGAGTAATATTGTATTACCATTGTGTGTGTGTGTGTGTATATATATATGTACCACATCTTTTTTATCTATTCCTCTATTGATGAATATTTAGCTTGTGTCTATATTTTGACTATGCTGCAGTAAACATAGGAGTGCATATATTTTTCAAATTAGTGATTTTATGTCTTTGGATAAATTCCCAGAAGTGAAATTGCTAGGTTGTATGGAATTTCTACTGTCAGTTTTTTGAGAAACCTCCATACTGCTTTCCATAGTGGCTGTACCAATTTGCAATCCCACCAGCAGTGTGTTAGTGTTCCCTCTTCTCCACATCCTTGCCAACACTTGTTATTTTTTGTCTTTTGGGTAGTAGCCATTCTGCCTGGTCTGAGGCGATACCTCATCATGGTTTTGATTTGCATTTCCCTGAGGATTAGTGGTATTGGGCATCTTTTCACATGTCTGTAGACTATCTATATGTGTTTGTTGAAAAAACACCTATTTAAGTCTTCTGTCCATTGTTTAATCAGGTTCTTTGGGTTTTTTTGGTGTTGATTTGTATGAGTTCTTTATATATTTTGGATATTAGCCCTTTAATCAGATTCATCATTTGCAGGTATGTTCTCAGTACATAGGATGCCTTTTTGTTTTGTTGATGGTGTCCTTTACTCTGCAGAAGTTTCTTTTTCAAAAAAGTTGCCACAACCACATCCTTAATTTGATCTTTGCAGGCCTTTTTTTACTTTGGAAATACTTACAAGCAAGTCTTGTGTCCTCTATATTCTCTTTAAATTTTGCTCACAAACTGTACCTCTTCTTATTTATTTCATCTCTGTTTTAACGTCAGCTATGAGAAGCCAATTAACACAGCGTTCTGACTGGAAATCTCGTTAGCCAGATTCACAAGTTCTTTAAGTGTATTTCCTCTATTCCAGGTTACTGAGGTGATAGTTCTGTCAAATGTTTCACTATTACATGTCATAGATTGTTATTTTTTTCCAGCTTGCAAAAGCAGTTTGTCATTATGAATTTCTTTCAGCAATACATGGTAGTTCCAGTGTACAGGATTTAGATGTATTTTATTAAATATTTCACAATGAATTTTATATTTTGGAGTGCTGTTGTAAATGGAGTTGTATGTTTTCTTTCAGCTGTTCTTTGCTAGTATGTAGAGGTAAAACCAACTTGTGTATATTGACCTTACATCCTATGACCATGATGAAATTCATGTATTTTTTTCTACTGTATTTTTTTAGATTCCTTAGTGTTTTCCATGTACATGATCATATGTATACAAATAAAAACTATTTACTTCTTTCTTTCTAATCTGCATTCCTGATTTTTCTTTTTCTTGCTTTGTTGTAATAGCTAGAGTCTCCAGCATAATGTTACATAGAAGTGGTGAGCATGGATATCCTTGTCATCTCTGATCTTAGGGGAATAGCTTTCAAACTTTCATTGTTAAATGTGTTATTAACTGTGGATTTTTTACACATGTCCTTTATTAGGTTGAGGACATTTCTATTCCTAGTTTACTGGGAGCTTTGGTTATGAATAGGAACATTTTATAGTACATTAATTATACCTCAATTAAAAAACCAAGTTAATAAAAACAGTATTATGTGTACTAAAACATGGACATAGCAGTGTTGTCTCATATCTATCAATTTTAGAAAAAACTTAAACTTTGTAATAAAAAGATTAAGAAAATGTATAGTCAAGGCTAAAAATTATTTTTAGCATCAACTATTGTATTAAATATATAATCAAAATGTTTGTCAAACATTTTGCTTTTAGAAACAGAAAATAAATCTGAGAAAGGATTTGCTATGTTTCCATTTCCTAAGCTAATATAATACTTCAAAACCCAACATTATTTTTCTGTGTAATAAACTTTGCTTGTAAAATCTAAATAGAGCTTTTCTAATTATCTGAGAGAGAATGAGAGATTTTATTCCTTTTTTCCCTTAGAATAAGGCAGAGTGTTTTTAATGTTTAGTGATTATTTTCCTTATTGTCATATTAATACTGTAGTTAGATTCTATATAATACTAAATAATAACCTTGTCTGAATCAGTATGGAAACATTTTATTTCTATTCCCATTCCTATTATACGGAGGAGGAACTGAGGCTCAGAATCAGTAACTGACTTGACCATAGTTATTTCTATATCTCTGGTAACTTTTTTTATCTAGGAGTTACTTAAAGACCCGCTGTACATTGGACTGCGCCAGAGAAGAGTGAGAGGGCCTGAGTACGATAGTTTCTTGGATGAATTCATGGAGGCAGTTTCTTCCAAGTATGTAGGATCTCTATTTTATCTATATTTGAGTTAAATTTAAAAAATTAAAGATAACTAATGTAATAAACTATAGGAATATCCAAGTTTGGTGTTGTATCTTTAATAATTAGAACTGATTTGAATGAAACACTCACACACACACATACATACCCTTGCCTACATAATTATTAGTGGCCAAATGATAACATCATGTGTCTATCCCAAAAAAGGTTGTCTCTGCTGCTATCCCTGGAGATACTTTTCTCTTCTAAGAATTGTTAGATCCTGTGGCTAATGAAATGCACGATTGTCATGAATGAGGCAGTGGCCAGTGACTAAATTCCCTGAGCAAGACTTTTTGTAATTATTGGCAGTCTGTGCTTTCTTTCTGGCTGGTGATCAAAATCTGATCTTTAGTCATCTTGGTGGGTATATATATGATCTTTTTGTGGTAGGAGAAACAGAGGAAGTGGGGACTGAGCATGAGTTAGTGTAATCCACAAGGGTCCAGAAATAAAGTAGGAACCAGGACAGCCAATCACAATCATGAATCTCTGGTTAAGTCTACAGTATTTGATTAAAATATAGTACATTATTATATTTCACCTAGTTTAGGTAACATTTAATTGGGGGCCAAGTCCTACTGTAAAATTCTCCAAATTTTTTCCTTCTAAGAGCTGACTTCTATCATAATTTAGAAATATGTCCTGAGAGAATTTTGTTACATTAACAGACAGACATCCCATTTGTTACTCTATAGACACAGAAACCACATACTATTTAAATATATGTATGTTGCCTTGGTTTTTCATAGAAATAAACTCATCACTAGAATCAATTGTAACTAGAGACATACTTACGGTTTCTTTTTATTTTTTAAGGTTTAATTTCAAGAAGTTGTATCCAACAGCAGAAAGTACTTTCATTAGCTTGCACAGTATTTAGAGTATATTGAATATCTCATTACCCAAGATTTTAGTGTAGTGTGCCAATAACTATGCACTACGTTTTAAAAATGCATGCTTTATTTATTATTTATTAACTTGATTAAGCTGTACTTATTCATAGAAATAGTTGAGAAACTCTACTGTTTAAGTTCAAGATTGTATGTACAGTTAATTTGTAGTAGTTTTTCATATTTAATTATAAATTCCTTACTCTGTAAAACTTATACAATGTTTTGAAATCATCTGTAACTTTCCAGGTAGCAACATTAATCAAGAGATTGTATAGACACTATTATGAGGCTGTATGAAAGAAAAGGAAAATGCAGTTCTCAACATATTTTTTAAATTGTCTTTTGTGTAAAAAGAGTCTGTCTTTATATACACAACTTCAGTATACTTACAATGAAGCTGTTAAACAAGTTATGAACATACTATATGTGGCCTATATACTTAGATGCTGATGAAATAAAAATAGGATAATTCCATTTGGAATCAATGAAAAGCTTTTTGGAGAAAATGAGATATGAGCTGGCTTTGAATGCTTTGTGTCGATATAGGATCAGAAAAACTTTGTATTTTTTTTTAATATTGAGGGGTTACCTAAGAACTTTGATAGGAAAATGGCGATGGACATGAGTCAACAATAATTTTAAATGCAGAGAACACCTGTAAATTGGGAGTTATATTTCTGGGCTCTTCCCGGAGAAGAATCCCAAAGGCTTTTAAAATATACTTCTTAGTAGGACACTACTTTGGAAAAGGTTTTCTAGAAGTGACATCTAGCAATACCCAATTAAATTGGAAAGTAGTCCTGAAGATAAGCTCAAGATTACTTAAAAAGGAAATGTAACATAAATTCAAGGTGGAAAATGACTGTTTCACATTGGGTTGCCCAAAAATTGGATTCTGAAATAGAGTTTATTAAGGAGTGCCCTTGGAATCAACTCCTATGGAAGGGAGGGGACAGAGACAGAAGTGACAAGCGGAGAAGTCCAACTGTAGTGTGGACCCATGAGCGACCTCACATGATTTCACTGGGGCCATCCCTAAATGCTGTTTAGGTACTTAAAGGAACACTAATTTCTACCAGTCTCTCCCTGTACCTGTTCATTTTTAAATTTATTGCCTTGTCAGGGTTGGGGTGGGGCAGTTTCAAATTCTTCCTCTTGGCTTTCTCTGTAATTATAGCTCTTAGTTTATAGGCCAAGGACTTGATTTGTGTATTTTGGCACTTACCAAGTATGTCTTATTCTGATTACATATTTTGGGACTGAGGAAATCACCATCAAGTAGGTCTGTGGTCGTAATGGACCCAGTAAGAGCTAGACCTTGGGCAGGGCTCCATTTATCTCCATTCTAATGAGGAGGGATGGCTTCAGGTCTCCTGGTGTTACTGGCAACCCTGTGCCCTTGAAGTGTTTGGGTATCCCTGTTCCCAGTGCATACTTAACTAAGTAAAGGTCCTTTGGAGAAGCAGAGGGCAAATTGTTACTGTGTATTCTTGCTATGGTGTTGCAGGGTCCTTCCCTCTGGAAACTGGGCCTCTTCAGTTAGAAGGTTCTGGCTGCAACATTAGCTCAGGTTTGGAAGCTGAACAGGAAATTGTGACTTCACAGGGACAACATTCCTGTTTTGTGGTCATTCATTTTTTATTTCTTTTGCATGTGCACACTGAGTAGTAGCCATGCCAGCTATTTGCCTCTAGGGATGTCATGTTATTTTAACTATCTCAGTCATTCTCTGGGTCAGCTCCCCCATACCGCAACCATGTCAATCTTATGATAATTGTGTCCACTTTGCTTCTGATGGCCTCTGCTCCTCACCTGGTCCTGTCATTCCCATTATTGTCGGTGAGCCTAGTTCTATACCAGCCCTTCCTCTGTCAGTCCTGGCCTTTAAGAGACAGCCACCATGAAGTTCACTGATATGGGTGTCTTTTCACTAGTGTGTTCCTTATGGCTTTGGTAAATGGTGTGTTTTCTGGGCCTTTCTGTGAAACATAATCAACAGATGGGTTTTCTGGCTTTATGTAGCACATGCACTCCAGAATTCACTCTCTGAGCCTTGTAATCCTGTCTTCTGCCTTCTGGCACAGCATTTCTTGCATTTCAACCATATTTAATATGAGCTATTACTTTTTCCAGGTCTCTAGGAACCATCTTAGTAGTGATTTCTCATTTCCTGAGATTCTTGCTGGCTGTATAACCTGCATCTCAGGAGAGTGGCCTTAAATAAAAAAATACTCCCTTGATTAATCTTAAATGTGGGCCCCTTTAATCAGGCACCCTCAGAATTTAATCTCACACATACTCCCCTGGCCAGTATAAACTAGCTGGATCATCTAGTTCCTTTGGGTAGTAAACCTCTCTATTAGGCCAATTATTTCTCAGGTGGGTTATCCTGTGACATAACCCCAGTTCTAGGCTTGAGGGCCTGAAGAAGTAAGGGTAGCAAATGGGGGCTGGGGGGGCACATGTTGTCTTAGGACGGTGGAGCCTTATGTACATCATGCCCAAGAAGGAAGGGGAAGGCCACTTTTGCGGGTTCAGAACGTTCTGGGGAATCTGGAATCTCAAGATGTGGGGAGGTGTCAAACCAGACATCTCTTCCTTTGTGGCAGGATCCTGTTCTCTCCCAAAGAGGATCTTGACTGAGCAGTTGCTTAAGCACTTGCTTAAGAGTTTTGGAGTTTTGACTACTCTGATGACTGATCCTTGCTCCTGGTCATTAGCTTTCCCTGCCCAGGAGCTACAGGATCTGAGAGCTTTTTTGTATCCACCAGGGAGGCCCTTTGGGCTTCACAGTGGTGACTACTTGCCCTCAACTTTTTGTGATCTTTTTCTGTTGTTCTTAGGTTTCCCATTGTCCCTGAGAAAGAGCATGGCCTACAGTGTAGTGCTCTCTGCAGTTAAGGAAATCCCTGGGACAACAGTGGGAATAAGAGTGCCATATCACAGTCTTCAGCACAATGACATTTAGATAAAGATAAAATTTGATTAGAAAAAGTCACAAGGTTTGTAATTAAGGCAACTTCTAGAATCTGTAGAATGGATGCCATTTCTGATATCCTGTTATCAAGCCACAGGACAGACAAGTGCTGGCCTCAGCACTGAATTTTTGGTTTAGAAAAATTGGCCAATGGAGCAAATCATTAAGTTTCCCCAGCTATCTGGGCCCTAACAGGGACTAGATTTCTCTAGTAAAAGTGTCATGTAAAACTATTTTTTCTTTCTCATTGTTTTGATCCATTCAACCATTGTTTGAAAACCAGGTACTGTGTTTGGTGCTGGGAAATCAGAGATGATTAAGATAAAAGCATCCCTATCTTTCATATACCTTATTCTCTACTTGAGGAAACAGGTAGTAACAATTGAAAAACAAAATAATCAAATGAAACAATGAAATTGTAATAAGTGCAATGAAGGAAATAAATTAAGTCACAGGGAGTGACTTAATTTATATAAATCAGATGAATGTTATAGTTCTCCCTTTTATGAAGTCAGTTGCCAAAGTCATACTTTTTTAGCCAATAGCTTTGTTGGAAATTTTTGTGAACTCTTTGATTATAGTTAGGTGAATTCACAAACAATGGAAAAACTGAATTAAAAAAATATTGACTGATTAGCCTGGATGTTAATCAGCATTTCTAGTGTAGTACTGCAGGTCTGATTCCCTTGTACTTGCCTTTTCAACAGTTTTATCAATTGGGCCTAATAGTGCTACGTCTGAAAATATAGGTTAATAAAGTAATCCTAAATAAAGAATAAACTTTATGCCATTATGTTCACCAAGCATTTTTATTACATGATTTCCTTCCCTTTGCCTCCAGAATAGCACACTCCCCTGGCCTTTTTCCTACTTCACTTGTTCCTTCATACCCCTTGGCTTATTTCTCTCATCCCCCTAACCTCTGTGACTTAGAGTATCCCCCAATTGGAACCTAAGCCTTTGCTCCCCACTTCCTGAGTGCCTCATCTGTTCTGTGACTTCCATATCTGTTTCTCCAGCCTGTATCTCTTTTCTGAACTCCGGAATCATAGTCTACTTCTTCCTTCTCATTTCTACATTTCTACATAGATTTATAAAAGACATAGCATATGGAACATGTCCAAACTGGATTCCCAATCTCCCCGCTCCCCTGCTTCTTCTGCCTCAGTACTTTACATCGCAGTAATGACAACCCCATTCTTCCTGTTCCTGAGACTAAAAATTTTGGAATTATCACTCTGTATCCATGCTACCTGAAAAACTTGTTAGCTTCAACTTCAGAATATATCCACAATCTAACCATCTCTCAGTGCCCATGCTATTACTGCCCTTATCTGTGTCTCTTTTCCCTGATTACTGTAACAATTTCCTGATTAGTTTGACTGGTTACTCCTTTGTTGCCCTTCAGTCTGTTCTCAGTACAGAAGGTAAAATGATTCTATGTTAGATTATTCCTCTGCTCAAAACCTATAAAGGTTAATCATTTCATTCAGAATAAAAAAAGTCCTTGAAATAGCATAAAAGGTCCTGGAACATCTGACTCCCTGTTGTCTTTATCATCTTACCCTCTTCCTGGTTTCTTCCTTGCCCACTTTGTTCTAGCCACACCGCCTGTTTGTGATTTTTCTAATTCAAGCCAGGCATTCTAATTCCTAAAGCCTTGTCATTTCTTCTGCTTAGAATCTTCCCCATCTGCACCTCTTTCCAGTTTTCCACATTGCTAGCTCTCTTACCTCCTTCAAAATTTCCTCAAGTATCTCTTTCTCAATGAGGCCTTCCTTGACCAACCTATTTAAAAATCTTTCCTTCACCTCAATTGCCTTCTTCCCTAACATATTTAATTATTTATCCGACATATTATCAATATCAGTACCTGACATATTTAATTACTTATGTTCTGTCTACACCTGTGTATTATCAGTTCCGTGAGTTTAGGGAGCTTTCTCTTTTCTTCACTGCCATATCCCTGGTTCCTAAAATACTATCCACATGTGATAAGTACTCAGTAAATATTTATTACATGAAGGATTAAATTCGATGTGTATATATATTTGCATTTAAACTATTTGTATATAGCTTAAAATGAAAGGTATGAATGGAAGAACTTTGGTGTTTTAAAGAAATCCTTTTTTTAATTTCAGGAAATATTATAGCTCATATTGTGTGAGTGATTTAATTTCAGGAAATATTGTAGCTCTTATAATCCTTACATACTGCCAAGTATATATTGAAATCACCACATGTAGGCACTACTTAAGTATTTCTTTTTGAGGTTGTACTTAACAGTAGCCTTTTCTTTCTTAGTTGAAGTTAGTATATTGTCACCTGACATACTATGCACTACAAAAAGCTATCACCACCAATAGTCCAGTCATCGTCCATCACCATGTGATTCACGTTGCTCACTCGTTTCTCCCACCCGCGACTCCTTCCCTTCTGGTAATTGGCAATCTGTTCTCTGTATCTATCTATGAGTTTCAGATTGTTTAGTTTCTTCATTAGTTACTTTTTTTTAATATTCCACATGAGTGAAATCATATGGGATTTTTCTTTTTCCATCTGACTTATTTCATTTAACATAATACCCTCATGGTCCATTCACATAATTGGTGCAATGGCAAGACTTCATTCCTCCTTATGGCTGAATAATATGTCATTGTGTGTTGTATATATATATATGTATCAC
Source organism: Manis pentadactyla (assembly GCF_030020395.1). NCBI lineage: Eukaryota > Metazoa > Chordata > Mammalia > Pholidota > Manidae > Manis > Manis pentadactyla. The sequence continues at coordinate 80,840,071 of NC_080030.1, read as the reverse complement.
ATCCTCTTTAACTGTTCATCTATCTATGGATGCTTAAGTTGTTCCCATATCTTGACTATTGTGAAAAATGCTGCAATGAATATAGGGGTGCATATATATTTTGGAATTAGTGTTTTTGTATCCTTCAGATAAATATCCAGAAATGGAATAGCTGGATCATATGGTAGATTAGATTTCCCTAATAAGTGATATTGAACATATTTTTATATGTATGTTGGCCATCTGTCTGTCTTTAGAAATATGAATATTCAGATCCTCTGCCCATTTTTTTAATCAGATAATTTTGAGTTGAATCAGTTCTTTATATATTTTGGATATTAACCCTTTATCAGATATATGATTTGCATCTCCCATTCAGTAGGTTATCTTTACATTTTGATTATGGTTTCCTATACTATGCAGAAGCTTTTTTGTTTGATAGAGTCCCACTTACTTACTTTTGTTTTTGTTTTTTTCCTAGCCTTTAGGATCAAATCTACAAACACTTCACTAAAAGTAATGTCAAGGGGCTTACCACCTTTTGTTTTCTTCTACAGATTTTATGATGTCAGGTCTTACAATCAGGTATTTAATGCATTTTGACTTAATTTTTGTGTATAATGTAAGATAGTGTTCTAGTTTCATTCTTTTGCATGTGGCTGTCCAACATTCAGCACAATTTATTAAAGAGTTTGTCCTTTCTCCATTGTATGTTCTTGGCTCATCTGTTGAAAATTTATTCTCCAGGTACATGTGGTTTATTTCTGGGCTATTTCTACTCATCTCTATTTCTATTTTTAATACCCATACCATACTGTTCTGATTACAGTAGCTTTGTAGTATAGTTTGAAATGAGGGAGTATGATACTCTAGTAGCTTTTTTCTTCTTTCTCAAGATTGCTTTGGCTATTCAGGATCTTTTGTGGTTCCATAGAGATTTTGAAATTATTTCTTTCAGTTCTGTGAAAAATGCCTTTGGAATTTTAATAGGTATTGCGTTGGATCTATAGGTTGCATTGGGTAATATGGGCATTTTAACAATATTAATTCTTCTAATCTCTAAGCATGGAATGTATTTCCATTTATTTGTGTCTTCAGTTTCTTTCATCAGTTTCTTATAGTTTTCAGTGTATAGGTCTTTCATTTCCTTGGTTAAATTTATTTCCAGGTAATTTATTCTTTCTGATATAATTGTCAGTGGGATTGCTTTCTTATTTCTCCTTCTGATATTTAGTAGTGTATAGAAATACAACAAACTTCTGTATATTGATACTGTATCCTGCAACTTTACTGAATTCATTTATTCGCACAATTTTTTGGTGGAGAGATTAGGGTTTTCTGTATATAGTACACCATCTGCAAAAAGGAACAGTTTTACTTCTTCCTTTCCAACTTAGATGTTCTTTGTTTCTTTTTCTTACCTTATTGTGGTGTCTAGTACCTAAAATACTATGTTGAATAAAGGAGGTGAGAATGGGCATCCCTGTCCTGTTCCTGAGGAAAAGCTTTCAATTTTTCACCATTGGGTATGGTGTTCGCTTTGGATTTGTCATATATGGATTGTATTATATAGGTACATTCCCTATATACCCACTTTACTGAAAGTTTTTATCATAAATGGGTGCTGAATTATGTCAAATGCTTTTTATGCATTTAATGGGTTGATTATGTGATTATTAATCCTTCATTTTGTTAATGTGACATATTATGATTGATATGTGGATGTTAAACTATCCTTGCATCCCTGGGATAAATCCCACATGATTATGGTGTATGATCCTTTTAATGTATTGTTGAATTTGGTTTGCTAATATTTTGTTGAGGAGTTTTGCATCTATGTTTATCAAGGATATTGTTCTGTACTTTTCTTTTTTCATTTTTCCTTATCTGGTTTAAGTTTGGAAGTGTTCCCTTCTCTTAATTTTTTGGAAGAGTTTGAGAAACATAGGTAGTAAATCTTTGAATATTTGGTAGAATTAATCAGTGAAGCTGTCTGTCCTGGGATTTTGTTTATTGGGAGGTTTTGGTTACTGATTCAGTCTCCTTATTAGAAATCAGAATTCAGATTTTCTTCATGATTCAGTCTTAGAAGATTGTGTTTCTAAGAATTTATCCATTTCTTCTACATTTTCCAATTTGTTGGCATATAATTGCTCATAGTACTTTTTTACAATTCTTTGTATTCCTGTGGTATCAAGTGTAATTTACACTCTTTTATTTCTGATTTTTTTTCATTTGAGCCCTCTCTTTTTCTCTTGGTTAGTCTAGCTAATGGTTTATCAGTTTTTCTTTTTTTTTCAAAAAACCAAAGCTTTTCATTTCATTGATCTTTTCTGTTGTCTTTTTAGTCTCTATTTTATTTACTTCCATTTTGATCTTTATTATTTCCTTCCTTCTGCCAACTTTAGGCTTCATTTGTTCTTTTTCTAGTTCTTTTAGGTATAAATTAAGTTTGTTTATTTGAGATTTTTCTTTATTCTAGAGGTAGGCCTATATTACTGTTAACTTCCCTTGTAGAACTGCTTTTGCTGCATCCAATGGATTTGGGTATATTATATTTCTGTTTTCATTTTTCTTTAGGTATTCTTTGATTTCTCCTTTCATTTCTTTGATGACCCTTTGGTTGTTCATAGCATGTTGTTTAATCTCCACATTTTTGTGATTTTTCTGACTTCTTGTAATTGATTTCTAATTTCATATAATTGGGGCCGTAAAAGATTGTTGATGTGTTTTCAGTCTTCCTGAACTTATTAAAACTTGTTTTGTTGCTTTACATGTGATCTATCCTGGATAATATGCCATGTGCACTTGAGAAGAATGTGTATTCTGCTGCTTTGGATTGGAATATTCTGTATTAATATATTAAGTCACTCTGGTCCAATGTGACATTTAAGGCCTATGTTTCTTTATTGATTTTGTTTGGTTGATCTACCTAATGATGTAAGTGAGGTGTTAATGTCCCCTAGTATTATTGTATTACTATCAATTTCTCCCTTTATATCTGTTAGTATTTGCTTTATGTATTTTGGTTCTCCTATGTTGAATGCATATATATTTACAAATGTTGTATTTTCTTGCTGGATTGACCCCTTTATCATTATATAATGCCCCTCTTGGTCTTTTATTACAGTCTTTTTTAAGAAGTCTGTTTTTCCTGATGTGAGTATAGCTACACTGGCTTTTTTTCATTCCTGTTTTCACAGAGTATCTTCCTCCATCCCTTTGCTTTCAGGCCTTTTGTAGGCAGCATGTAGATGGGTCTTCTTTTTCTTTTATCCATTCAGCACTTAGTCTCTTGATTGGAGAATTTAGTCTATTTACATTTAAAGTAGTTATTAATAGGTATGTACTTATTGCCATTTTGTTCATTGTTTTCTGTTTTTGTAGTTTCTATATATTCCTTTATTATTCTCTTTCTCTCTTCCCTTGTGGTTTGATGGCTTTCCTTAGTGTTATGTTTAGAGTCCTTTCTCATTTTTTTTGTGTGTACTTACTCTAAGTTCTTGCTTTCTGTTTGAGATTTGCAGATAATATCTTAGGTATCTAATGGTCAGCTTTGAGTTGATAGGAACTTAAATTTGGCTGTCATCACACATTTTATTAGATTCATCACATAACATTTAAGGAAAATAATCTTAGTCTTAAGCCATACCATCTGGTGTATGCTGCAAAGCATAATGATGATATTTTCATAAAATGATGCTTTCTTCACTGATTCATTATTGAACTAAAGCGTTGACTCTGCCTGAGATAGATCAAACTATTCAGAGAAGCTATTAATTTGATTGGAGTTCTTGAAGGTCACATGTCAGATTTCAAAGGAATGAGATATAGCACCTGATTTTCATGGCCAAATTTACTAAATTTACTTTTGTTATTATTAATTCTACCTAAAGCAGTCATTAGTATGTAAATTTATATGCTCTTTACCCTTACACAAAATTACAGTTTAATGGTTTCTTCACTATTTTACACTAAATCTTTGGCCTCACCATAGGGAAGAGGCTTTCTCTACTGCCCTGCTATCCTTTCTGCCATTTCTGCTGCAGTTAATTTCATGGCTGACTTTCTGTGCTGCCTTCTTCCACCTGTTCCAATCACTGCCTTTTATACTTGAACCTTTTTCCAGATGAATGGATGTATTTATAATTTAGATGATTGTATCATTAAGTCTGTGAGACCCTTTGGAGTCCATCTGTCACTTTGATCAGCATAATTTACCTTGGTTTTCATAAGAAATTTAATGAAAACATATGACTCTGTGGGACACCACCTGCTGTTCTGTGGTCCAAACTGATGTAAAACACTTGAGAAAAAAAAATCAAATGGAAAGAATGTCTGTCAATATGAGAAAAATCAGCACCATGTTACTAAGGAACATGACTGAAATCAGATTTATGACTCAACTTTTTCCCACTTTCTCATCCAAAGAAAGATCAGATTCATAATTTAACTATAGCCATATTTCTCTTAAAATGCCAGCTATTTCTATATTTATGTTTCTCTCCACTTTTTTCAAGTGAATTAGAAAGATAGGTCATGTGAGAACTAGAAATCTATAGGCATGCATGATGTGCATGTATGTATGACTGTCTATACACTTATATCCCCTAGAGGATTAAGGTGGATATGTACTTCAGTATTTTAATGTTAATTTTTCATCTTTGCCTGTATCCTGGCCCAGCCTTGGAAGATTCAGTTTGACTTGGAGGAACAAGTCAAGTTTACCAGCTTTTTCTGAACATGGTTTACAATTCTTTTCTTTTAGATGCCTTCCTTTCTGAATCCTATTTTATTCTAATCATTAATTCTAATTATATTATTTCCAGCATTTCTTTAATATGGGTCTAAATGTTTTACACTGGTTTTATTCTATTTATATGAGCACTATTCCACTGTGCATTATTTTCCTTACTGGGATGTGAGTTGTGTCAGAATAAATACTTTATTATCAAGGGGTTACTTTTTTTCTTGGTTACCCTACATTATACTGTATCACATAGTAGATGTAAAATAACCACTGTTGAAAGCATTACTTAAACACTGAATCTAACCTTCATGTAACTACAGTGACTTTTATCTAAAGGAAAGGTGGTTCCCTAATGTAAGTTAGAGAAACACACAGTTTTTAAATAAAGTAGCTCAGCCTGTAGTAAACTAAAGATTTGAATTTTAATTACATAGATATACTTACATTTTAGGTTTTAAATTTTCTTTGAGAAAAGCATTTTAATAGATTCCTGTTGCATATATTATTACTTATCTTTTTTTTCTCTCTTTGAATCAATATTGACATATAGCAGAACCCCTTAATATTTTATCTGATCTTTGTAAGGCTAAATTATTATATTTATTAAAGATAATCATTGTAGTTTAACAATCTGTATACTATGCTTCTTCTCTGTGTCTCTCTTCTTTGCATATGGTCATGACTTTATTTTGCAAAGTGAAGCTCAGTTTCTTAGAAGCTTGTGTTTTTTACTGTTTTCTATCTATATTACCATATGTAATAAATTAGACAGTAAGAATGAATATATTTGATCATTAGTAATATTCCAAAAGACACTCAATGTAGATTTCTTTGTTGTGCTCATAGATTAATCTAAAAATGAAAGCAAAAAAAATACTATCAGTAGTAATGCCTTGGTGGTCAAAATAAGGTCCTTTATTGTAATCTTCTCTTCTTGCCCTCCTTAATATACATGTATTTGTAAATAAAGATAAAGCAGGTGTTCATATATGAAAACAATTTTTATTTTTAAGGACTATCTGTATGGCTGGTTTGGTGGGAAAATAGCATAACGGTACAAGATAAATAGAATTTTATTATTGGAAATTAAAGATGCTAAAAGGAAAAGAGTAATTAAGGAAGCAAAGTTAGATAATTGATTGGGTTAAGGACAGGTATTATTGGGACTTTTTTGTTGTCTAGGAAATGTGAAATCTAATTTGTAATATCAAATCTTGACCTAATCTATTACTGATGGTCAGTACATTTCAATTAGTAAAAGCCAGTCCTTATGATGGTGCCTCTTGGCCTCTGATGCGCTGTGCTGCAGCTGCACTCTCAGACCGCGTTTGCCGCCACAGAATTGTCAAGGCGCTGTCCCAGCTGAGAGTACTGGCCCTTTCTCTTCTCTGAAATATTTTTCCTCCAGAGATTGACTTGGTTAATAACTTAATGTTTTTCAGTATTTGTTGAAATCTTACCTTCCTCTGAGGTTTATCCTCATTACCCCATATAATACTGCCCCACCTTCTCTCCACCCCTGGCTTTATTGATACCCTTGCTTTGCTCTACTTATTGTTATGCAATTTTATATAATTTACTTATTTATTTATTACTTATTATGCATCTCACCCACTAGAATGTATGCTCCCCAGGGATAGGGATCTAGCTGTTCATTGCATGCACAAGTTCCTCTATCAATGCCTGGCACAAAATAGATACACAGCAAACATTTTTTGAATTGAATTGAATGATTTAAAGGGAGGCCACATTAGAGATTGTGGGTGGAGAGGCACAAATCTTTCACCACTACTAGAAACTTGAATTTTAAGCATGCCTTACTTTTGATGAGTTACTAGCATCATTTTCATGTGGAAAGGAGAGCTGTAGGTCATGGGAAATGATGACTGATTTTCGCAGGTCTCATGAACAGATTATCCCTTGACAGACTGGAGGTAAGTACTGAAATTGGTATGTTACATAAAGTAACCTAACTACATTTAATACATGTAGTAAATATTTTTTGAGCTGATAGATGTCAAAGGTTTATTATTTAAAGATGTAACAAAGTTTGTGTAAAATTTGCCATAATCAAGACATAAGAACAAAATAATCATTTTTGCCAAGATGATCACATTCTGGCTGACTAAATTTTCCATCATTTGATTGTTATTTTTAGTTTGCAAACTATAAAGCAAGCCAGTATTCACACAGAATTCCATAGTTTTGATTTAATCATGATGTAGTGATTAATTCTTAGGACTGTTTTTCTTTGTGGTGTCCACAGGTGGCTACTCACTTTTTTTTTCACATCTTTGGTCAAAATAACACCACATCCTACAGTACACATGGTAAAGACTGACACATTTGTGAATAAAAAGCAAAATAAGCAACTGTTAAATTTATTTCTAACCGGTATGGTTAGATTGTGAAGTGCAGAAATTCAAAGGAAAAAGGCTCAGTCACAGTGAGCACACGCCAGGTGGTTTTGCCTGGAATGGAGCTGCTGTCTGTTTCTTCAGACATTTCCTGCTTCGGTGATTTCAGCATGGTCTGTGGTCTCTCGGCTCAGGAAGTCTAGAAACTTGATCTTGCCAGCCTAACAAGGCCTCATGTAAGGGACACGCAAGAAGTAACACCTGGCCTTTGAAATCAGCCCTCAGCCCTGTCAACTACTGCAATTGCATCCCTGGGAAAGTCACTTACCTTCCCTAAGGCCTAATTTTTCTTGAAAAATGTGAAAAGTAATAGTGGCATGTCTTTCATAAGGTTGTTGTAATGATTAAACTTTAAGAAAACATTAAAAAACAAAATCACTTTTACTAAGTGCTAGAAATAGTAACTATAATTGTGTTTTCCCAGGAAGGATGATTAGGGCCGTTAATGTAGTCAAGTTATAGGCTGGCAAATTTGGTTTGATATTACATAAATGTTTAATAGTTAGAATTGTACAAATATAAAGTCATGTAAAAGTATTCACCATGGTGCTTGCACATAAAAAATTGCTCACTAGTTGTTATTTTGTTGTTATTATTATTTGTGACTTGTCACTCTGAGTTACATAGGCAGATGCATTTATGTATATGAAGATTTCTGCCTTAAGTGGGAGACTGGATCAGAATTAAACATTCTCCAAAGTGTTCCAACTTCAGGATTCTATGAAATCCTGAAGTATTAAAGAAGCTCTATTTTGTTTCAATAATCTGAGCTGATCCATATCATAAAATGCAGCAGTTCTGTGATAATTGTGATCATTATGAGTCAGTTGAAAATGTTTGATTATCACATTATAATTACCCTTGACCCAGAGGAGTAAACTCCTTATTCAATGTTTTAAAATGTTTTGCATTAACTTTACTTTTCCTTTGCTACCCAAAGTTTATTATCAGGATCTTGAGAGACAGTGGCAGGGTGATTCAAGAGAAAAAAAATTTCACAAGAGGTTTTTACTTGCCTTGCATTGTATTCTCTATGCTATGTATTAATTGTATATAGTCAACTTCAAAGTTCATAATTAGAGATAAAAATAAATACAGTAAAAATGACAGAAAGATACTAAAAATACTGAATTAGCTTTGTGAAGATTAAAAATGAGACTTGGGCTTACATAAGCCATTGATGCCAATCAACTAGATCAGTTCTTGACCTTTTCTCTCTTTAAAACATCTCTTTCTGTATCATCTGATTATATCCCAAAGCAGTTGAAATAATTTCTTCTTCTTGAGTACTTTCTAGGACCTCCCAGTGTTTTCTTGTACATGTATCTAAAGAACAGATTCATTGTTAAACCCAGGCAGACAGTTCCTCCATTATGTCCTTGTTCCAGGCCCTGACTCCTTTCTATAGCAGAACCCTTCAGTGGCTTCTAATTGTCTTTTTTGTTATATTAGTCTTCATGAACTTATCTTTATCCCTTTACTAAGTGTTTTCATCTTCTCCATATAAATCCCTTGCTGATCCGGCCCATGCACTTAACCTTCCGTCTTGCCACCCTCCACTGCACCATATATCCTTTACACCATTTATGAAGAACTCATTTTAGTTGTGGATACATGTCACTGTTCTGTCACACCTCTGTTTTTGTACCTACTGCTTCTGTTTATTCTTCTCTTTCATAACTGAGCTTAAATATTAAGACTGTGCTAGTCTAGACTAAAGCTTCCTATGTAGTTCCTTAGCATGGATATACTCTAATGGCATGTATCACACATGTTGTAATTATATTTATTCATCTGAATTAGCACTAAGTCTTGGAGACCCCAGAGGTCATGGACTAGATATTTTGCTTCTCCTGTATAACACTTAACCATAATACATAATACCTATGTAATAAATGGTTATTGAAGGAGGGCTAAGGTATAGTTTTACAGTTCTGGAATGCCAGAGATATATCTGAAGACTGTGTAACCTTAAGGGAATGTATATTGATGGTTACTTGAAATTAACTCTGAATTCCATAATGAAATAGTTTTTCTACTCCTTGTAGCTTTAGAGTATAAAACTAACAATTCTTCATAAATTAGCAAAACATACATAGAGTGATCCTAAGTTTTTTCAGTGTTTTTGGTCAAACTTTATATTGTATATATATATTTTCATAGGAAGTAGAAGTAGAAGTAGAAGGTATGTCCCATATCTAATGTGTCATTTAACCAGGAAGCATTTATCTTGATTCCTGGTTACAAATAGTTAAGGATATAAACAACTAAAAATTCTGACCTTACTTAGTTTTATTAATTAAACCCATAGTCTGTGTCTGATGGAATGTACAATTATAAATCTCACATGTACCCAAAGAGTAAATAAAGAGAGGTTACGAGTAAAACAGTAGAAGTTAAATGTTTAGTTCATTTTAGTGGTGTTTGTGCTAAAAGTAATGCTGGAGAATTTGTAAGGTAGAGATGCTGTTTGGAAATAGGAAATGGACAAAAGAGAGATTGGGGAGGTGACCAGCAGCTGGGAAGGACAGTGAAGCAATTGACCCAGAAGCGCATGCAGTAAGATATCCCTTTCCCTGCTCCCGTTCCACTCCTTTGCCCCATCCCACATGTATACATGGTTGATTTCCGTTTTCATTCCGTTTATTTTAGGAAATTTTCTTGTGCAGGTTAAAATGCTAGGCACTGAATCTGCAGTTTGGTAACATATATACCTAAATAAAATTCTGTCCATAAGAAATTGTTAGCGTGCAAATCCATATGAAGTATCTAAAAAAGTCAAAATCATAGGAGTAGAAAGCAGGTGGCTGACAAGGGCTGGGGAGAGGAGAGAGGGAGAATTAGTATTTAGAAGGTACAGCATTTCAGTTTTGCAAGAATAAAAAGGTTCTAGAGATATATTGTACAACACTATAAATATACTTAACATTGTTCAACTGCACATTTGAAAATGGTTAAGATGGTAAGATTAATATATATTTCTTATGTATTTTGTATGTATTTATAAAATGTATAATTTTATATATTTATATATAAAAATGTTATATATTTATGTATAAAAATTTTATATATTTATATATAAAAGTATATTTACATATAAATATATATGATTTATGTATAGATCTTACATATATATATAAAATTTATATATTTCTTACCACAATAAAAAAAAGAAATTGTTAGGAAAGTTTTTGTAGTTGAAAACTTGAATTAAAAAGGTTTTTATAATATTAATAAAATATCATTAAATGTTAGAAACTAAAAGACTTTATTTTTATGATTAAATAAAATATACTGTCCATGTAAGTGTTTGGAATAGTAAGTGTTCAATATTATAATTAAATACAGTAACTTCTACTTTTCAATGCATATTGGTGTTAATTTTAAACTTTTTACTGACAAGATACTAGCACTGTAACTCAAAATAGTCTCATACATTTCACAAGTGCTATATATAGATAGAAAATACTTTGAGGCACAACCACAACTTTTGATGTAAATATACATTTTTCAGGAATAATTTATGCTTTGTAAGAACTACAATTCCTTGAAATAGCTACTGTACTCTGTTTATCACTTATCTATGTTTTCCTCCTAAGTGAAATGCAGAAGACTTTGCCTTTACACACTACATAATGAGCACTCATAAATATTAGGTATTCAAAGGTCTATTTTCTTCTTGGAAATTATCACAAGGTAACTTGATTTGAATGCATTGTTTGTTTTCTTGACACTAAAAATCATCTCTAAATGTAAGAATGAATATTGGTATACTTTCAAGTCTTGTTTTTGAATCTTCATAAATTAAAGAATGATTTTTACTGTTGCCATTAAGAGAGAACAAAGATTAAAAATTAAGGAATCATGATTCCTTCTTATTTTGGTTATGAGACATCAAAAAAGACCCTACCAGATGTCTTCCATCAACATTAATAACAGTAACAACCACCACAGCAGCTAATACATCTTTAAGGTATGCATCAGGCTCTATCCTAAGTGCTTTACATTCTGTCAATCTTCAAAACAGCCCTATGAGATTCTCACAAGTATTTATCCTCATTTTTCAGCTACGAAAACAGAAGCAAAGGGAGATTAAGTAAATTTCTATAGCTACTCAACTAGCAAGTGACAGGGATGAGATTCAAATCCAGACAGTCTGGCTCCAGAGCTGTGCTCTTAGTAATTCAGTACATTCCTCTGATTTTAAGGCATGTTTTATCCAGATATATTAAGCGCATAGAACATGGTGTCTGTAGTACATTCTGAGTTCAGACATCTTAATTTTTAAATTAATATTTAAATGCTGTTAATTCTAGCCTAGAAAGGTATAAAACTTTTCCAGACATCTTTTTGAACAGAAAGATAGCCACTTTTATTGATAATTTGATTGATTTTAGCAATATAATGTTGTATGTAGGAAAAGAACATGCTATTGCCAAACAAGGCTTAATGTGAATGTTCACTGTAGTGTTGGTTCATGGTCATACCAATAATTTTTATAGTTGTCTGAGTTAAACTCTCAGGGTAAGCTTATTGATGTAGAAGAAAAAAATAAATGATAAGATAAAGGAAACAAAACAAAATGTAAACCAAACATTGTTGACTGTTATACAGTGATGGAAATTAGCTCAGTCTTCTATAGCTATTCCCTATTGTACCAATGATTCCTCTAAACTTAGTTAAAGAAAATATTTAGGGTACCTTGAATCATTTATTCATTCAACACATTGAACCATCTATATGTGTCAGGTATTCCTTTTGATAAATGCTTTTAAAGAACTTAATGTAATTGGGGAAAGATATAAATAAACAGGCATCATTTTCAATAAAGCTCTTAGAAATGATTTTAGGTTACTGTAAGAGAATATAAAAAATAATGTACCTAAATAACTTGGGGGAGATGAGTTGTCAGAGAAGACCTGTCTCATTTCTCTCTTCTGGCTTTTATGGAAAGACTAGTATTAACTGTTCTTTTTCTTAAGTGTTAAACCATATGCAATTAAAATCAGGGGCAGATATAGCTCATTTCATTCATTTTGTTTCACCATCATCCCTTGATAGTTTGAAAAGTTATATTAAATTTTCATGAAATTGGCTTTAATCATGGGGTAAAGCTGCCTAAATCTGCATAAATATCTGGAGAGCTTTCAAGTGTTTTATGTTTAAAGACTTAGACTCCTGGTCTCAGCACTTTTAATGCACCAGATGTATTCTCCAGGCATACTCTTAAGTACTTCTATAAGTTAGATTTCAGAAATGAAAGCAATATAGGAGACTTTGTTTTGTTTGTAAGATGAATATTAAAGCAAGTTGATAAATAATATAAAAAATATATATTTTGCTCCTTAGCAGGTATCAAATATTCTTCCTTTTAACATCAATTCATTTATTCATTCAATAAATATTCAGTATTTCCTATATGCCAGGTGTTGTTCTAAGTACTAGATATAGATGTATTTTTATTACTAGTGATGAGGATATATTCAGAAAGTTCTCAAATCCTTCCCCCTCTTGGCAGGTGTGGTGAAAAGCCAGGGAAGCCAAGGAAACAAGGTTTCTGTTGAGGCTTCAGGAATGTAGAGGAATCACAAGGTGCTTGGTTGCTTGGGATTGAAACAATGTACCAATGTATCCCCCCCTCCACTGGGACTCAGAGGTATGGAACAGCTTGTTGATCACAACCATGGAAGCGCATTAGTTTATAATACAGTATCCGGGTAACCTTTACAGAAATGAATTAAAATATAACTGGCATCCTGAATACACCTATAGTGACTTAATAGGTCCCACTGCAATGGTTCCCGGTTGCTGACTCCCCCCTAGCTTTGTAAGAAATGTATAAAAGGCATGGCCCTGCTGTGTCGGGGCTCAGACCTTTGGAGAGCACTCTCCTCTGAGCCCGTAGGTGTGAAATAAACCTTCACTCTCCAAGACCTCCGAGTGCTGCTTGGTTATTCCATCAACGATCCAGTCCAGGTTTTCCGGTTTTCTGTAACGCTAGTATTATCAGACTCACCTGCACAGCATTATGTTATAATCGGCTAATACCTAACTATATGTTGATGATGAAACAAGGTTTATAAAAATTCTGTCACACGTCCATGTTCTTAGCCCATGTGGTTATTTGATTAATTCTTTCACTATTGCGGGCAGCTCTTTTGTTTATCTTATTCACCATTTTGCCAAAACATGAACAGCAAAAAGACAGAGCAATTGGAGGAGCCAAAACTTGAAATCTGTAGAGCTCCCAAAGACATGTCTGACAGATACTGCCAGGGAAGGGAGGCCGAGGAATTACATAGTATAAGAAGAACCAAGTACTGACCCTAGATTCATTTTCACTCCTGTATTAGCATATCAGTTATACTTCTTAAAAAGAATTTTTTTAGTGGTTGCCCCAGAGTTTGTATTATACATTTACAACTAATACATGTACATTTTCAAATAACACTGTATCACTTCGCAGATAGTGTAGGTATCTTAGAATATTTCCAATTCCTCCCTCCCATCCCCCACAATATTGCTGTCATTTATCTCTCCCATAAGCTATAATCACCAAATAACATTGTTACCATTACTATTTTGAAAACTGTTATCTATTAGATCAGTTAAGATAAAGAAAACTATCTTATTTTACCTTTACTCATTCCTCTCTAATGCTGTCCCTTTATGTAGTTCCAAGTTTCTCATCAACATTGTTTTCCTTCTCTCTGAAGAACTTTTGCCACTTCTTGCAAGGCAGGTTTATTGGCAACAAATTCCTCCAATTTTAGTTTGTCTGAGAAAGTCTTTATTTTTCCTTCACTTTTGAAGGATAGCTTTGCTGGATACAGAATTCTAGATGCTGGGTGTTTTTCTTTTAACACTTAAAATATTTCACTCCACTTCTTGCTTAGATGGTTTCTGGAGAGAAGTCTGGTATAATCCTTAACTCTCTTCCCCTGTAGATAAGGTGCTTTTTCCTCCAGCTTCTTTCCAAGTTTTCTCTTTGTCTTTGCTTTTCTGCAGTTTGAATATGATATACCTTAAGTATATAGGGGTTTTATGGTATTTAGCTGCTTGGTGTTCTCTGACTTTCCTGGATCTTTGGTTTGGTAATAACTGTGATTAATTTTGTAAAAGTCTTAGGATTATTACTTCAAATATTCTGTTTCTTCCTTCTTCTCTTAAGCATACATTAGACCTTTTGTAATTATCCCACTGTTCTTGACTATTCTGTTTTTTTTCTATTTACATTTCAGTTTTGGAAGTTTCTATTGACATTTAAGTGCACTAATTCTTTCCTCTGTGTCTAGTTTACTGATGAGCCCATCAAATGCAATCTTCATTTATATTACTATGATTTTGATTTCTAGTACTTCTTTTTGATTCTTTTGTAGAGTTTCCATCTCTTTCACATTACCTACATGTTTTTACACGTTGTTTACATGACATACTTTTTATGTCAGACCTTTTAGCATGTTAATCATAGTTATTTTAAATGCCCAGTCTGATTACACCAGATCTCTACTGTATCTGAATCTAATTCTGATGTTTGCTTTGCTTTTCAGACTGTATTTTTTGCCTTTTAGCTTGCCTTATAATTTTTTCTTGAAAGCTGGGTATGATGTGTGGGCTAAAAAGAACTAAGGAAGATAGGTGTTTCGTGAGGGTTTTGTTCTCTGGCTAGGAGTTAGACTGTTTGCCGGCTGTGGTGGTAGAGGCTAAAATTTCCTCAGTGTCCTAATTTTTGTCTCCTTTGTTGTCTTTGGCTTTTCCTACATACTCCTTAAATAGAGTCTGAGGCATGCAGTTCTTTTATCTGTAATCTCCTGTAATTGCACTGGAGCTCTTTTGATGTGGTGATAAGATGTGGCAGAAGGGGAAGTGTGCCAATGTTCTATGTGTAGGTCTCAGTCTTTTAGTGAGCCTCACATGGGTTTTTCCATTCTCCTGTTCTGAAGGCTTGAGGGAGGGAGCTGGAGTTTCGTGTTTCCTTTCCTCAGTGTTGAAGGCTAGAGGGGCTTTCTTAAGGAGAACAGAGAACTCTGGGTGTATTTCAAAATGGTTATTTTTCCCTTCAGTCTGCTAGAAGCATAATGGGGTTTTTCTCCTTTCTTTACAGTGGGAACCGGTGATATTCCTAGAGGTAAAACTGAAGGGGGCTCCTTTTTAACTCTCATGTTTAACTCTCATGTTTGCACTGAACTGCCAGCAATTCATTAATTAAAATTTAAAGCTTTGGCATAGATATTGGTTCTAGTTGCAAGGGTTGCTCCTAGTCTTCTGCTCCCAGTAAACTGTGATTCTCTGTATTTGTCTTGTTTTTCTCTTCAGTTTGGGGGCAGCAGGATTGATCTAAGGACAGTTGTTAATTTTGAGTTTGTACAGCATTTTTCTTGTAATGACTAGAGCATTGACTTCCAAGCTGTTTGCATGTCAGACCACAAACCTTGACCTGGATTCACAAATCTGAGAAGCAGATGTCAGGAAGTCCAAGAAGATAAGGAAGATTTCTGGCACACTGACTTGAATTCCAAGTCTTAGTTTTATTCTCAGTTTCAGTTTGACAGCCCAGGCTACAACCCTGCCTTAGCATGTCCTTCATGAATTTTTTCCCCACGTTGTGTTACCTTAAACTCTGTAGTGTTTTCACTGTTCTGCCACAACCCCACCTGAATCTCTAATCTTCCTTGACCTGTGATTACATATCAGCAGAGCTGACATTCTTTTGGCGGACACATGGGAATTGGTTTTCAGGTGTGTTTTCTGCTAATGTGGAATTATTTGTTGATTCTGATGAAAGTGGGCTCTAAGGGCTAGGCCTGTTGAGGGATTTATGCTCAGATTCAAACCATCAAACTGAACACATTATAAAAAATGATTGTAGCAGTTAAGTGGTTGGCATTACACATTTTGTCTCTTAAAGTGAGTGAATATGAGAATATAAATATCCTGTTTACAAAAGGCAATGTAATAGACATCTAAGTTGCTGGCTTATTTTAATTATTTAGTTCTTACTGCTGTATTTTCTTCTAACGGAATGCTATCATTCATCTCTTAAGTATTTCTTTGAGGGAGGATTCAGTTTATTTCAAAACAGGTGACTGACAATGTGCTAGAATTCATTCTAAAAATGTTCACTTGACATTTTACTGCAGATCGAAGGAACTATAGCGTATGAGTTTTTAGTCTCCTGTTGCAATTTGTTATTAGTCATAGAACTTTTTAAAATTAATAAATGAATAAAAATGCCCTTTCCACCCATTCTTCTTAATAATTTAACCATGGACATGAACATTCATCAATATAAGAGCAATCAGAAGGGAAATTTAAAAAATTTAAGTAGTAAGAATAAAATAATTTTATATTCTCCTCTTCCGTATTTCAGTGTTAGCAGATTTTTTGGAAACACCAATATTTAAGTATTAGCACAGCAGAGGGAAGTTGCCAGGTGCCGGAAAGGGAACAATCAGGCTAAATGCTAAGTTTCAGGAAAGAGGGATTAATAGGGTCAAACACAGCAATAAATCAAGCAAGATAAGGATTTTAAAAATTCCATTGAAAATTTATTTTTTCATTATAAAAATAGTATACTTGAATGGGTGGGGACTTGATAATATGGGTAAATGTAGTAACCACATTGTTTTTTCATGTGAAACCTTCATAAGAGTATATATCAATCATACCTTAATAAAAAAATTTTTTAAAAATAGTATACTTGACATTAGGAGTTGACAGACACTTAAGCAAATAAGGTCACCAGGATACACATTTGCATACAGGTAAAAAGCCTTGGCATATAAGACTTAAATGAAGCAGCAGAGATGGTGTAATGTCACTTTTACTTTATGACAAATAACATGGAGTAGATTCTTGTCAGCAGATACAAAATCTTCTTTCAAAAATGGTAGTGATTTTACCTTGGCACTATTAAATCAGTCATCTGAACCTATTAGTATAATTAAATGTAAAGAGCTTAAGGGAAAATCAACCTCTCTTTTAGATAAAATATGCTCCTTCATAAAAGAAAAACTTCTTTGCAATCATGGAATGTTGTTTTTGATCATAGAATAAGACTCATCTTTAAGTTTTTTTGTTGAAAATACTAAGTTTTGAGATGAGACAGTTGATTTATAATTTCTAAAATATTTTTTTAAATAACTGATAAAATTGATAACAGTGAAAAACTTGGAGAAGAGCCTTTAAACCAAGGTTCTTGTGAATACAAGCTAGAAAAACAAATAGCTTTCCTGTGTAATTTATGTAGTTATTGTTTATATTTAACTTTGGTTTTGCAAAAGATTTGCTTATAGGAATATTAAAGCCTTATTTTATATCTTCTTAAAGAAGGGAATTTGAAACTCATTTTAGAAACTACTAGTGCAGCTTTATATCATATATTTTGCCTTTATTCTGAAGAGTTATTGGTTGCTTTTATAGAATTAGTCCACATGTAAAAATTAATTCTATAAACAGATATATAAATATCAATGTAAATTCTGTAGATATATAAACATTTGCATATAGATATAGGTATGTACTCAAACACATGCTAAATCTGTCAGTAGAGACTAATTCTATGATACGTGACGAATATGCCCTGAGTCTTGGAGGAAGGATTCATCTTGGCTTTAGTTGTGTGAATCTAATCCTGGGATTTAGGGAGGTGGCTACAGTAAGCAGCTGACTGCATTGCCTTTCCAGTCATCCTGAAAAGAGTAAAGCAAGCAGCTCCCCTCATACATAGAACATAGGGATATTTGAAAGCATAATACCTAAATCTCCCTAACTTCAGTCCTGATATTCTTTGTTTCATTTTCTCCTATTACAGATGGTTTTAAAAAAATCTGTCATGTACTTACATCTTAAGGCCTAGAATACTGTGTTTGGATACAATTGAAGTGCGTTATACACAAATTTCCTTCTGTTAAATTACAATTTAATACATAGCAATGTGAACTTTAAGGTTGCATTATTGTTTCAGGAAAAAAATTCTTCTCTTTGTCTGTTAGGATTCATGGCAATGTTTAAACTTCTCTTTGCCATTATTTCAAAGGAACTTTGTGTATTTAGTTACACATTTGCTGGTGGAGTATCAAGGATACTTCATATTCATATCTCTAGGGTCTTTTAGTGTATCTGGTGAGTTGGTTCAATGAAGTCCACATTCTAAAATATTGTCCTCACTGTCTTATATTCTGATTTTGAGATTGAATAATTCTACCTTAAGTTGTAACCTCCTATATTGCATGTTATCCTTACATTGCTTGGTACAGAGGGAATTTGGAACGTCACATAGTTGATATTTTGCTTACAACCAGCATCACTTTGAATCTGTATTCTCTTTTATTGAAAAATTTCTTCTTAACTGGGAATTTGGAAACATAAACCTTACCCATTGATCCAGATACTACAGAATCCACAAAATATTATTGTTGTCAGGTTATAAGAAAACAAAGTGACTAATACAGCTCATGTGAGAAGGAAGAGTGGAGACTTCTTTACTCCACATATGCTTATGATTTAAGCATTGCCAAGTTTCAAAAAGCCAGTTGCAGCCTCTCTCTGACTCAGTTGTAGATATATTGTTTTTTTTTTCTGCCTAACTGCCATATACCTCTTTTCTTTTATGATCTGATAGAGCCTTCCTATTGATTTCAATCTATGTCTATAAGTTTACTTACCTTTAAACTGTTTATCCCTTTTGAGTTTTGTGGAACTTAATGAAGTTTCTTACTATTTAACAAACCTAGCTTTAAAAATCTTAGTGCTATACCAATAAATAGTCCTTAGGAATATCCTCAAATCATGAGCCTATTCCTTCTTGAGATCTTTTTATTTTCTGTTACTAGAAAGTAAGTTTTATGTGGGTTCCCTTGTTAGATTTATTTTTACGTCATAGCCTGCCTACAAACTTTTCTTCATTTGAAATTAATTCAGTTTTTGGCTTTGATGATACATATACCTTGCTGTGATTTAAAAAATTTTCCCCTCCAAAAATAACATCTTATTTTTTTTTTTACTAGTGTAGACCTGTAAACTCTTACAGGTCTTGATCTTTATTACAAACTGTGATTTAGAACCTTTCTTACCCTATTTTAAGAGTTGCATATTCATGGTCAGTATTCTTTTTAACTTTTTTTGGGCTATGAAGAGATTATTTTCTAGTTAAATAAGAATGCTGAATTCACTTATTCATCCATTTCTCAGAGATTATCAGTTTATGAAAATATTAGAGTTCTGAGAACTCATGCTGAGTGAAGAGACCTATTTTTTTTTTGCCCATGTCTCTCAGGAATATTTGGGCAAGGATTCTATTTTTGAAAAATCCCAGTTAACTGTAGCATATACATTTCTGAGAAACCTAATTTCTTAGATGTTTTTAGTCTCTAAAGGATGTAGTGATCATTTTGACCAAAGGAAAGAATGGTTAAATGGGATTTGTCCTGCATAAAGATGAAGCATTATTTTTTTTTTTTGTTTTTTGGATGTGGTTTGGGGAAAAGATCAATTTTGATCATTTACCCAGAAATCTGGACCCTGATCTGTTCTGGAGTTTAGCTAAAATTGGAAAAAATAAATGAAGACTAGTAATTTAGAAGATGTTATGGTATGTAAAAGCAGATATACTCTGAAAAAATTTTAATTTTTAATAGTTTATTAAATATATTTAGTGTTAGAAAACCAAAGGAATTAATTATGCAAATCACCTGAAGGATGGTAATATCACTCATTTTACTGACAAGACAGTATAGATCTTTTTCTCTTTCCACCACTCACTCCAGCACCATTTTTTTGAAGCACTATCCTAGTTTTTCTTCCCATTGAGTTGATTAAAGAATGGAATATATGATCTATTTGCACAAATACATAACAGAGATCTATAGGCCCAGACTTCAGGGTATATATTTCACATGGGGTTTCGGAATAATACAGAGATTATTTTTCTTGCTATGGAGAAATACAGAACTTTGGAATGAAACAGAACATATATTTCAGAAAGTTAATGAAGACATTTATTTTTACAAGAATCCATTTATTCCAGAAGTCGGTGTTTGGCTAAACTCCTAGTTTTAAACCTGACAATAGGGAATAGAATGTCATTACAATAAATGTTTGTCTGGGTCATTCTTAAAAACTTGATGCTCTTCCAAATTCTCATTACCCTGGTTTCCAAGAACAAGAGTACAAGCAGAATGCACTGGTTTCTGAGCTGCTTTCTTGACCTTTCTTCGTTATGTGCATTCATTTAGGACTATATTCTAAATTTTAGAGTCCCCTTGGTGGCTATTGTTGGGAAAATAATTTCAGGGAAAAGTTCAGTTTAAAAAAGAATACTAGGACTTGGATTAAAGATGGTGGCGTGAGAGGAGAGACAGAGGCTTCCTCCTAAAACTGGATACAATTAGAAAATTTAACTGGCACAACTAATCCTGAGAGAGCAACAGGAAAGAGGACGGTCAGACTGCACACACCTAGAGAAAAGACCAGACCTCAGTGAATGGGGTAACATACCAGAGCTGTGGCTCCGCAGGACCCGAGCCCCTCCCCCACCCCAGCTCACCGGTGGGAGGAAGAGAAATGGAGCAGGGAGGGAGTGGAAGGCTTCGGACTGCTGAATACTTAGCTCTGGAGATCTGCTCTGGGAGCAAAAACCTACATTTCATGGAGCTTTCATGAGACTCGCATGACTACTGGGTTGGAAAGTTAATACAGGCAGAGTTCCTGGGGAAACTGGGATTCCAGCCGCTTGTGGAAAGCAGGGATCCATATCTGGCTGCTCTGGGACAAAAACTTATACCTGTGTGCCCAGCCCACTGGCTCAGGCAGTGGAGACAGGCACAGGAGCCAGGAGGCAGGGAACAGCTCTTTCCAACCCCGTGTACTGCTCTCCTGCAACCCCCGACATTGCTTCAGGGGCTCAGCAGCTCCAGAATAGAGCTTCTGGACACTAGAGGGCACCATATACAAACATGAAACGCCAAAGGAACCTTGTCCAGAGTAAAATTGTTAATACAACTCCCGAGAAAGATTTAAATGATATGGACCTCGTGACTCTTCCTGAAAGGGAGTTCAAAATAAAAATAATCAACATCCTAATGGAGGTACGGAAAGACATCCAATAACTCAGAAATGAATTTAGGTCAGAGATCTAGTCGTTAAAGAACACGATGGACGGTATTAAAAGCAGGTTGGATACGGTGGAGGAGACAATAAATGAAATAGAAACTAGAGAAGAGGAATACAAAGAAGCTGAGGCACAGAGAGAAAAAAGGATCTCTAAAAATGAAAGAATATTGAGAGAACTGTGTGACCAATCCAAGCGGAACAATATTCGCCTTGTAGGGATACCAGAAGAAGAAAAGAAAGAAAAAGGGATAGAAAGTGTCTTTGAGGAGGTAGTTGCTGAAAACTTCCCGAATCTGGGGAAGGACATAGTCTGTCAGGCCATGGAGATCCACAGATCCCCCTACACAAGGGACCCAAGGAAGACAACAGCAAGACACATAGTAATTAAAATGGGAAAGATCAAGGATAAGGACAGACTGTTAAAAGCAGCCAGAGGCAGAAATAAAATCACATACAAAGGAAAGCCCATCAGACTAACAACAGACTTCTCAGCAGAAACCTTACAGGCCAGAAGGGAGTGGCATGATGTATTAAATGCCATGAAGCAGAAGGGCCTGGAACCAAGATTACTTTATCCGGTAAGATTATCATTTAAATTTGAAGGAGGGATTAAACAATTTCCAGATAAGAAAAAGCTGAGAGAGTTTACCTCCCACAAACCATCTCTGCAGTCTATTTTGGAGGGACTGCTATAGATGGAAGTGTTCCAAGGGTTGGATAGCTGTCACCAGAGGTAGTAAAATCATGGTAGGGAGGGTGGAGCAGCTGATTGCGAGGCAAATGCAAAATTAAATTGACTATCCCCAAAGCCAATCAAGGGATAGAGGAAAAGTATAGAATCTGATACCTAATATATAAAGAATGAAGGAGGAAGAAAAAGGAGGAGAAACAGAAAAGAACCTTTAGATTGTGTTTGTAACAGCATACCAAGTGAGTTAAGTTAGACTCTTAGATAGTAAGGAAAATAACCTGGAACCTATGGTAACCACGAATCTAAAGCCTGAAATGGCAATAAGTACATACCTATCGATAATCACCCTAAATGTAAATGGACTGAATGCACCAATCAAAAGACATAGAGTCACTGAATGGGTAAAAAAGCAAGACCCATCTATATGCTGCTTACAAGAGACTCACCTCAAACCCAAACACCTACACAGATTAAAAGTCAAGGGATGAAAAAAGATATTTCATGCAAACAATAGGGAGAAAAAAGCAAAAGTTGCAGTACTAGTATCAGACAAAATAGACTTCAAAACAAAGAAAGTAACAAGAGATAAAGAAGGACATTACATAATGATAAAGGGCTCAGTCCAACAAGAGGATATAACCATTATAAATATATATGCACCCAACACAGGAGCACCAGCATATGTGAACCAAATACTAACAGAACTAAAGGAGGAAATAGACTGCAATGCATTCATTTTAGGAGACTTCAACACACCATTACTCCAAAGGACAGATCCACCAGACAGAAAATAAATAAGGAGACAGAGGCACTGAACAACACACTAGAACAGATGGATCTAACAGACATCTGTAGAACTGTACACCCAAAAGCAACAGGATACACATTCTTCTCAAGTGCACATGGAACATTCTCCAGAATAGACGACTTACTAGGCCACAAAAAGAGCCTCAGTAAATTAAAAAAGATTGAAATCCTACCAACCAACTTCTCAGACCACAAAGGTATAAAACTAGAAATAAACTGTACAAAGAAAGCAAAAAGGCTCACAAACATATGGAGGCTGAACAACAGGCTTCTAAATAGTCAATGGATCAATGACCAAATTAAAATGGAGATCCAGCAATATATGGAAATAAATGACAACAACAACACAAAGCCCCAACTTCTGTGGGATGCAGCGAAAGCAGTCTTAAGTGGAAAGTATATAGCAATCCAGGCTTATTTAAAGAAGGAAGAACAAACCCAAATGAATAGTCTAATATCACAGTTATCAAAATTGGAAAAAGAAGAACAAATGAGGCCTAAAGTCAGCAGAAGGAGGGACATAATAAACATCAGAGAAGAAATAAACAAAATTGAGAAGAATAAAACAATAGAAAAAATCAATGAAACCAAGAGCTGGTTCTTTGAGAAAATAAACAAAATAGATATGCCTCTAGTCAGACTTATTAAGAGAAAAAGAGAATCAACACACATCAACAGAATCAGAAATGAGAAAGGAAACATCACGACGGACCCAACAGAAATACAAAGAATTATTAGAGACTACTATGAAAACCTATATGCTAAGAAGCTGGAAAACCTAGAAGAAATGGACAACTTCCTAGAAAAATACAACTTTCCAAGACTGATCAAGGAAGAAACACGAAATCTAAACAAACCAATTACCAGCAAAGAAATTAAGCGGTAATCAAAAAACTACCCAAGAAAAAAATCCCTGGGCCAGATGGATTTACCTCGGAATTTTATCACACATACAGAGAAGATATAATACCCATTCTCCTTAAAGTTTTCCAAAAAATAGAAGAGGAGGGAATACTCCCAAACTCATTCTATGAAGCCAACATCACCCTAATACCAAAACCAGGCAAAGACCCCACCAAAAAAGAAAATTACAGACCAATATCCCTGATGAATGTAGATGCAAAAATACTCAATAAAATATTAGCAAATGGAATTCAAAAATATATCAAAACGATCATACACCACGACCAAGTGGGATTCATCCCAGGGATGCAAGGATGGTACAACATTCGAAAATCCATCAACATCATCCACCACATCAACAAAAAGAAAGACAAAAATCACATGATCATCTCCATAGATGCTGAAAAAGCATTCGACAAAATTCAACATCCATTCATTATAAAAACTCTTAGCCAAATGGGTATAGAGGGCAAGTACCTCATCATAATAAAGGCCATATGCGATAAACCCACAGCCAACATCATACTGAACAGCGAGAAGCTGAAAGCTTTTCCTCTGAGATCGGGAACAAGACAGGGATGCCCACTCTCCCCACTGTTATTCAACATAGTACTGGAGGTCCTAGCAACAGCAATTAGACAAAGCAAAGAAATACAAGGAATCCAGATTGGTAAAGTAGAAGTCAAACTGTCACTATTTGCAGATGACATGATATTGTACATAAAAAACCCTAAAGACTCCACTCCAAAACTACTAGAACTGATATCGGAATACAGCAAAGTTTCAGGATACAAAACTAAGACACAGAAAACTGTGGCTTTCCTATACACTAACAATGAGCCAATAGAAAGAGAAATCAGGAAAACAATTACATTCACAATTGCATCAAAAAGAATAAAATACCTAGGAATAAACCTAACCAAAGAAGTGAAAGACCTATACCCTGAAAACTATAAGACACTCTTAAGAGAAGTTAAAGAGGACCCTAACAAATGGAAACTCATCCCATGCTCTTGGCTAGGAAGAATTAATATCGTCAAAATGGCCACCCTGCCCAAAGCAATATATAGATTTGATGCAATCCCTATCAAATTACCAACAACATTCTTCAACGAACTGGAACAAATAGTTCAAAAATTCATATGGAAACACCAAAGACCCCGAATAGCAAAAGCAATTCTGAGAAAGAAGAATAAAGTGGCGGGGATCTCACTCCCCAACTTCAAGCTCTACTACAAAGCCATAGTAATCAAGACAATTTGGTACTGGCACAAGAACAGAGCCACAGACCAGTGGAACAGGTTAGAGACTCCAGACATTAACCCAAACATATATGGTCAATTAATATTTGATAATGGAGCCATGGACATACAATGGGGAAATGACTGTCTCTTCAACAGATGATGCTGGCAGAACTGGACAGCTACATGTAAGAGAATGAAACTGGATTACTGTCTAACCCCATACATAAAATTAAATTCAAAATGGATCAAAGACCTGAATGTAAGTCATGAAACCATAAAACTCTTAGAAAAAAATATAGGCAAAAATCTCTTGGATGTGAACCTTAGCGACTTCTTCATGAATATATCTCCCCAGGCAAGGAAAACAAAAGCAAAAATGAACAAGTGGAACTATATCAAGCTGAAAAGCTTCTGTACAGCAAAGGACACCATCAATAGAACAAAAAGGTACCCTACAGTATGGGAGAATATTCTTGTAAATGACAGATCCGATAAAGTCTTGACATCCAAAATATATAAAGAGCTCACACTCCTCACAAACAAAAAACAAATAATCCAGTTAAGAAATGGGCAGAGGAGCTGAACAGACAGTTCTCCAAAGAAGAAATTCAGATGGCCAACAGACACATGAAAAGATGCTCCACATCCCTAGTTTTCAGAGAAATGCAAATTAAAACTACAATGAGATATCACCTCACACCAGTAAGATGGCCATCATCCAAAATACAAACAACAACAAATGTTGGCGAGGTTGCAGAGAAAGGGGAACCCTCCTACACTGTTGGTGGGAATGTAAATTAGTTCAACCATTGTGGAAAGCAGTATGGAGGTTCCTCAAAATGCTCAAAATAGACTTACCATTTGACGCAGGAATTCCACTTCTAGGAATTTACCCTAAGGATGCAGCACTCCAGTTTTAAAAAGACAGATACACCCCTATGTTTATCGCTGCACTATTTATAATAGCCAAGAGATAGAAGCAACCTAAATGTCCATCAGTAGATGACTGGATAAAGAAGATATGGTACATATACACAATGGAATATTATTCAGCCATAAGAAGAAAACAAATCCTACCATTTGCAACAACATAGATGGAGCTGGAGGGTATTATGCTCAGTGAAATAAGCCAAGCGGAGAAAGACAAATACCAAATGATTTCACTCATATGTGGAGTATAAGAACAAAAGAAAAACTGAAGGAACGAAACAGCAGCAGAATCACAGAACCCAAGAATGGACTAACAGTTACCAAAGGGAAAGAGACTGGGGAGAATGGGAGGGTAGGGAGGGATAAGGGCTGGGAAGAAGAAAGGGGGCATTATGATTAGCATGTATAATATGGGGGGTGGGGGAAAGGGGAGGGCTTTGCAACACAGAGAAGACAAGTAGTGATTCTACAACATCTTACTATGCTGATGGACAGTGACTGTAATGGGGTTTGTTGGTGGGGGACTTGGGGTAGGGGAGAGCCTAGTAAACATAATGTTCTTCAAAAAAATAAAAATAAGTAAATTATTTTTAAAAAAAGGAATACTAGCTATGTTTTGATTTCTGCATTATCTTACAAAAATTTATAATTTTGTTTGATTTTTAATGTCTCCCCTAATGTAAATTAATAGAACAATCTCAAGATTTGTAGGTTGTGAGATATATGCTGCACTTTATGATTGAAAGGGCATTTGATCAAAGCCTCCCCAAGAATGTTTCTCAGTTATTATAGTTTTTATTCCTAAATGTTATGTTACATGTAATATATTATAAGCAAAAAAAAATCTAAGCACAAATGATAGAGGAACAAGTTTTAAAATATAGATTAGGCATTGAAGGATTCAATTAGACTGAATATTTTATTTGAGATCTCACTATCTTTACCCACATACTATAATAACACATAATCTAAATATATATCTGTATCTAAGGAAAGGATCAATAAATATTCCCAGTAATTGTTTAACTCAATCTTAGTTTCATATATCCCAAAACTTAATCACAATTCTTGTGATAAACAAGGAAATCACATGGGCAAATAAAACTAATATTTATTTATTGACTTATTTATATTGAAGTATAGTTGATATACAGTCTTATATTGGTCTCAATTATACAACAGCAATTTCACAGTTACCTATATTATTAAAAGTTTGCCCCAACTACTGTAGTTACTATCTGTGAACATAAAAGTTACAGAACCATTGACTGTAATCTCTATGTACTTTCATCCCTGTGATTATTTATATTATGATTAAGATTTTGTGCCTCTTTATCCGCATTACCTATTTCACCTACCCACCCCAGCCCATTTTGCATGGTAACCAGCAGTCATTTCTCAGTGTCTATGAGTCTATTTATGTTTTGTTCATTTTGTTTTGTTTTTATATTCCCCCAAAAGTGAAATCACATGGTATTTGTGTGTTTGTCTTTCTCCACCTGGCTTATTTCACTGAGTGTAACACCCTCTAGGTCCATCCATGTTGTTGCAAATGGCAAGGTTTCTTTCTTTTTTATGGCTGAATAATATTCAGTTGTATATATGTGCCACATCTTCATTATCCATTCCTCTATTGATGGACACTTAGGTTGTGTCCCTACCTAGGCTATCCTAAACAGTGTAGCAATATAGGGGTGTAAATATATTTTCAAATCAGAGATTTTGAATTCTTCAGGTAAATTCCTGGGAGTGGAGTTACAGGGTCATACTGTATTTCTATTTTTAGTTTTTTTGAGGAACCTCCATGCTGCTTTCCACAGTGGCTGCACCAGTTTACATTCCCACCAACAGTGTAGGAGGGTTCCCTTTTCTCCACATCCTCGCCAATACTTATTATTTCTTGTCTTTTGGATAGTGGCCATACTAACTGGTGTGAGGTGACATATCATTGTGGTTTTGATTTGCATTTCCCTTATGATTAGTGTGTAGAGCATCTTTTCATGTGCCTGTTAGCCATCTGAATGTCTTTTTTGGAAAAGTGTCTATTTAGTTCCTCTGCCCATTTTTAAATAGGGTTGTTTTTTTGGTGTTGAGGCATATGAGTTCTTTACATATTTTGTGTGTTAACCCCTTATTGGATATATCATTTATGAATATATTTTTCTCATACTGTAGGTGGTCTTTTTGTTTTGCTGATAGCTGTAGAGAAGTTTTTAGTTTGATGTAGTCCCACTTGTTTATTTTTGCTTTTGTTTCCCTTGCCCAGGTTGATGTGTCCAGAAAAAATTATTCATGCTTATGTTCATGAGATTTTTGCCTATGTTTTCTTTTAAGAGTTTTATAGTTTCATGTCATATATTTAGGTCTGTAATCCATTTTGAGTTTACTTTTGTATATGACAAAGCAAGTATTTATTGATTACTAAGTATGTTCCTGAGGTTGTTCCAAAGTGTTATATTTAATCTCTCAAACATCTCTCTATGAGGTAGGTATTTAGAGATGAAGAAACTGAAGTATAGGGTTATTAAGTAATCTGCACATAAGAAGTAGGTCTGGGATACAAATTCAAGCAGTTTGATTCCATAGAGGCTTGAGTGCTAGTCTACTCAACCATGAAAACAGTTGAGTTTTCCATAAAGCAGTTCCTGAGGTGAAGATGAAGCATGAGAAGTTATTGGGGGTAATTCCTATGAAACAAAAGCAGAGAGGGAGAAGGATTGGGCAGGGAGAGCTTCAGACCATAATGCATATCCAGGAAGCAGAATCGGGCGGAGAGAGTCCCAGACTGAAATGTATTTCTGATGTAGCCTTAGCTGACCTAACAGGGAGCTGCAGAGCGAAGCGTGTTTGCTAGATGGGCTCCACATGAGGCTGTTGTGAATATTTCAGGAGTATAAATTCCTAAAACCTACTGACAGTGTATAGCACAGATTGTCATAACCTAGTGCATAGCACTTGTACCACAGAGAAACTTGTTCATAAGGAGACACGTACAGAAAATTTCACAGCAGCATTGTTTGTAGTAGTGAAAAGCTAGAAGCAATCTAAATGTCCATCAACAGGAGAATCCATAAATTATGCTATATGTATAGCATGCAATATGGTACATAAAAATTGAATGAACTAGTTCTTCATATGTACACTTAAATATATCTATGAATCATAGAATTGAGGAAAAAACTGTAAAAGGATACATTTCATCCCACTCAGTCTGAGCTCTTAATAATGGCACCACACTATCATTTCATAAATATCAAGTACTATTCAACATCCATCAGATTCATGTATATAAAGTTTAAAAGCAACATCAAGTTTGTTTTTGGATATTATACATTTGTCATAAAAAAATAGCATGCATGGGAATGGTAAACATCGAACTTGAGAGAGTAGTTAACTGAGGTAAGTGGGAAAAGGAACAGAGGAGGTTTAAGGGATGTGTGACTTTTATTTTTAGTCTGAAATAAATATTGTGTATTTTCACAAAATTACATAGGGAGCCCATGGGTGTTAGTTAATAGTATTCTCTAATGCCTTTCTACATTTTGCCAAAATATATGTGGATATTTAGTAGTGAAGCAAAGGTGCACAACTAAATCTTACTTTTACATGCAGACATCTATCTATAGTTCCAAATAAAGTAATACATTTAAAAAAGCTCAGTATCAGGATAGAAAGTGTCTTTGAAGAAATAATTGCTGAAAACTTCCCCAAACTGGGGGAAGAAATAGTCTCTCAGACCATGGAGGCGTACAGAACTCCCAACACAAGGGACCCGAGGAGGACAACACCAAGACATATAATAATTAAAATGGTGAAGATCAAAGACAAGGACAGAGTATTAAAGGGAGCCAGAGAGAGAAAAAAGGTCACCTACAAAGGAAAATCCATCAGGCTATCATCAGCCTTCTCAACAGAAACCTTACAGGCCAGAAGAGAATGGCATGATATATTTAATGCAATGAAACAGAAGGGCCTTGAAGCAAGAATACTGTATCCAGCACGATTATCATTTAAATATGAAGGAGGGATTAAACAATTCCCAGACAAGCAAAAGTTGAGGGAATTTGCCTCCCACAAACCACCCGTATAGGGTATTTTAAAGGGACTGCTCTAGATGGAAGCACTCATAAGGCTAAATAGATTTCACCAGAGAAAAAATCACAGCAAAGAACCAAATACTAACTAAAGGCAAAAAATAAAATCAACTACTCACAAAAGCAGTCAAAGGTAAAAAGCTCAGTGTCATTTCACCGACATCTTTTGATGAAAGTTTTATGATACAAAAATTACATCTATTTTTTAAAAAATCTTACCCTGGCAGGGTTTTTGTAGAAATTAAAAATGTGTTTAAAATGTATATGGAAATGCAAAGAAAGTAGAAAAGCTAGCAATTTTGAAAAAAAAAAGAATAAAGTTGGAGAACTTACACTTCTTAAATCTAAGACTTGCTGTCAAGCTACAGTAAATCAAGGTAGTGTGATATTGTTATAAAGCAATAGAACAATAAAACAGAATAGATTAATAGAAAGAATAGAAAATCCAGAAGTAGACCCATGTGCATAAGCTTAATTGGTCCTAGATAAAGTACCAAGGTAATTCAGTGGGGATAGGGTGGTACTTTCAAGAAAAAGTCTTGGAACAATTAGATATCCATAAGGAAGAAAATTAACCTCACCCTTATCTCACACTTACTACACAAAGTTAAGTCAAAATGGATCACAGTCCTAACTGTAAAGCTAAAGCTACAAAAAAGAAAATGTTAGCAGTCTTTGTGTTCTTGGAGAGCAAATATTTCTTACAGAAAGCACAAATCATAAAAGAAAAAATTGTTTAATCAGACTTCAACAAAGTTAAAAACAATGCTCTTGAAAAGATACTGTAAAGGAAATGTGAGGCAGTTCAGATTGGAGAAAATATTCATAATACATGTATCAATCCAATAAACAACTTCTATCTAAGATACATTTTTTAAAAACCTCTTACAACTCAATAATAAGACAAAGAACCCAGTTATTTAGAAGGGAAGAAGATTTGAAAGAACACTTCACAATGCTCATTAAGCACTTGCAAGCTCATTGGTGAAATACAAATTAAAATCTTAGTGAGATACCACTACACACCCATTAGATGGCTAAACTTTAAAAGACTAATGATAATAAGTGTTGGTGAGCATTTGGAACATCTGGAACCCTTATACACTGCTGGTGGGAATATAAAAAGCAGAACCTCTTTGGAAAACTGTTCTGCAGTTATATTATTTACATACTCACCATTCTACATACTACCATTACATTCCTTGGTATTTTCAAAAATTAAATGAAAACTTAAAAACATTCCTAGTAGCTTTATGTATAATATCCCCACGCTAGAATCAACACAAATATCCATTGACTCAAATGTCCAGATGTCACAATATACCCAAATTATGGTATATTAATTTATACAACAACATGGATGAATCTCAAAAAAATCATATCAAACAATAGAAGCCAAATAAAAAAGATTTCATTTACATTATTCTATTTATATGAAGACCTAGAAAAGACAAATCTAATGTATAGTGATAAAAAGTTGATCAGTGGTTGTCTCAGGCCAGTGCTGGGCTGACGATTGCCTGGATTGCCTACAAAAGAGCTTTTTGGGGTATTGTGGCCTTACTTATAGAGGTGGTTACATAAATGCACATTTATCAAAACAAATCAAATTGTACACCAAAAAATTTATGCAAATCATGTATCATTAAAGTTGATTTGAAAGAAAGCAAGGCACAGAAAAAGTCATAGCTTGACGTAAATGAGGACAGTACCTTGTTTATCTAGGTGACTTTATAGATTTTGTTATTCAATATTTAAATTTTACAGTCATTTATTTTCTTCTTTCTAAAGAACTTTCCACCTTTTGCTAATTTGATTACTCATATAAAACCTAATAGAATATGAAACACAAGAGAGAAGAATGCAACATTTGAATTAGGCTATTTCAGTGAGGAAAATATTGAAACTATTAGCTTTTTATAAAAGGTTATCAGATATTATATACCTGTGTCCCTGTTCCCTAAATTAGTGATGAAGCATATCACATATATGCCATATTTATATGCACATAAAAAAGAAAAAGATACTAGATATCAAGTCAGTATTTCTTTTGACCTTATTTGAACAGTCTGCCATTGCTCAGAAGAATGGAATTCTAATGCTCATACAAACATGAACTGTAATTACTGCTTCCCAGAAGTTATTTCTGTTTCTTGTACATGTATGAAAAGCAGTTGGTCCAAACTATTCCTATCTGGAAAAAGCAAAATGTATTTATCTTGCTATGTATTCCTCCTCATTAGTATTCATACTTTTATTCTGAAATCTCTTATGAGAGAGGTGACAACACTTCTCAATCTGGATTATACAGAACAAAATTATTAGATTTATATTCTCTCACTTTCACTAATCAGACTGGTAACAAAGTCAAGGTGTTTTTCAAAATCCTAATATTTTACGTAGTAGTAGGTGGCCTAGGTTTTTTTAAAATTAAGGTACTATTGATATACAATCTTATGAAGGTTTCACATGAGCAACATTATACTTACTGAAGTCACCCACATTATCAAGTTCCCCACACACACCTCACTGCAGTCACTGTCCATCAGAGTAGTAAGATGGTATAGACTCACTACTTGTCTTCTCTGTGTTATAGTGCCTTCCCCATGACCCCCTACATTATGTGTGTTCATCATAATGCCCATTAATCCCCTTATCCCTACCTCCCTGGCCCTCCTCCCCATCCCCTTTCCCTTTGGTAACGCCTAGTCCCTTCTTTGAGTCTCTGAGTCTGCTGCTGTTTGTTCCTTGACTTTTGCTTTGTTGTGATACTCTACAAATGAGTGAAATCCTTTGGTACTTGTCATTCTCTGCCTGGCTTATTTCACTGACCATAATACCCTTCAGCTCCAGTCATGTTGCTGTAAATGGTAGGATTTGTTTTCTTCTTATGGCTGAATAATACTCCACTGTGTCTATGTACCACATCTTCTTTATCCATTCATCTACTGATGGACACTTAGGTTGCTTCCATGTCTTGGTTATTGTAAATAGTGCTGTGATAAAGATAGGGGTGCATATGTCTTTTTGAATCTGTGATCTTGTTTACTTTGGGTAAATTCCTAGGAGTGGAATTCCTAGGTCAAATGGGATTTCTATTTTTATTTTTTTGAGGAACCTCCAAATTGCTTTCCAGTTTTATTGATTCTTTCTATTATTTCATTCTTCTTGATTTTATTTATTCATGCTCTGATCTTTATTGTTTCTGCCCATCTAATCTCTTTGGCCTTATTTGCTTTTCTTTTCTAGTTTCATTATGAATTTAGACTGTTCATTTGGGATTGTTCTTGACATAAGCCTGTACTGCTATATACTTACCTCTTAGAACTGCCTTTGCTGCATCCCACAGAGTTTCGGGTGTTGGGTTGTTGTTTTCATTTGTCTCCATATATTGCTTGATTTCTCTTTTTATTTGGTTATTAATCCATTGATTATTTAGGAGCATATTGTTAAGCCCCCGTGTGTTTGTGGGCTTTTTTTGTCTTCTTTGCATGATTTATTTCTAGTTTTATACCTTTGTGGCCTGAGAAGCTGGTTGGTACAATTTCAGTCCTTCTGAATTTACTGAGTGTCTTTTTGTGGTGTTATATATGATCTGTTCTTGAAGATGTTCCATGTGCACTTGAGAAGAATGTGTATCCTGCTGCTTTTGGGTGGAGTGTTCTGTAGATGTCTCTTTGATCCATCTGTTTTGATGTGTTGCTCAGTGCCTCTGTGTCCGTACTTATTTTCTTTCTGGTTGATCTGTCCTTTGGAGTGAGTGGTGTGTTGAAGTCTCCTAAAATGAATGCATTGCATTCTGTTTCCCCTTTTAATTCTGTTAGTATTTGTTTCACATGTTTGGGTGCTCCTATGTTGGCGGCATAGATATTTATAATGGTTATATCCTCTTGTTGGGCTGACCCTTTCATCATTATGTAATGTCCTTCTTTGTTTCTTGCTACTTTCTTTGTTTTGAAGTCTATCTTTTTTTATTTTGGTATCATTAATCTATAATTACATGAGGAACATTATGTTTACTAGACTCTTCCCTTCACCGAGTCCCCCCCACATACATACCCCATTAGTCACTGTCCATCAACATAAGATACAGCAAGATGCTGTAAAATCACTACTTGTCTTTTCTGTGTTGCACAGCCCTCCCCGTGCCCCCCACCACATTATACATGCTAATTGTAAGGCTCCCTTTCTTCTTCCCCCCCTTTCTCCCTCCCTTCTCACCCATCTTCCCCAGTCCCTTTCCCTTTGGTAACTGTTAGCCCATTCATGGGTTCTGTGATTCTGCTGCTGTTTTGTTCCTTCAGTTTTTCTTTGTTCTTATATTCCACATATGAGTGAAATCATTTGATACTTGTCATTCTCTGCCTGGCTTATTTCACTGAGCATAATATCCTCTAGCTCCATCCCTGTTGTTGTAAATGGTAGGATTTGTTTTCTTCTTATGGCTGGATAGTATTCCACTGTGTATATGTACCACATCTTCTTTATCCATTCATCTACTGATGGACACTTAGGTTGCTTCCAATTCTTGGCTATTGTAAATAGTGCTGTGATAAACATAGGGGTGCATCTGTCTTTTTAAAATTGGGCTGCTGCATTGTTAGAGTAAATTCCTAGAAGTGGGATTCCTGGGTCAAATGGTATTTCTATTTTGAGCATTTTGAGGACCCTCCATACTGCTTTCTACAATGGTTGAATTTACATTACCACCAGCCATGTAGGAGGGTTCCCCTTTTTCCACAACCTTGCCGGCATTGGCGATTCTCACTGGTGTGAGGTGATAGCTCATTGTGGTTTTAATTTGCATTTCTCTGATGACAAGCGATGTGGAGCATCTTTTCATGTGTCTGTTGGCCATCTGAATTTCTTCTTTGGAGAACTGTCTGTTCAGCTACTCTTCCCATTTTTTAATTGGATTGTTCACGTTTTGTTTGTTGAGGTGCGTGAGCTCTTTATATATTTTGGATGTCAACCCTTTATGGGATCTGTCATTTATGAATATATTCTCCCATACTGCAGAATGCCTTTTTTTCTATTGATGGTGGCCTTTGCTGTACAGAAGCATTTCAGCTTGATATAGTCCCACTTGTTCATTTTTGCTTTTGTTTCCCTTGCCTGGGGAGATATGTTCATGAAGAAGTCACTCATGTTTATGTCCAAGAGATCTTTGCCTATGTTTTTTTCTAAGAGTTTTATGGTTTCATGGCTTACATTCAGGTCTTTGATCCATTTCAGATTTACTTTTGTGTGTGGGGTTAGAAAATGATTCACTTTCATTCTCTTACATGTAGCTGTCCAGTTTTGCCAACACCAGCTGTTGAGGAGGCTGTCATTTCCTCACTGTATGTCCATGGCTCCGTTATTGTATATTAATTGACCATACATGTTTGGTTGCTATCTGGACTCTCTATCCTGTTCCACTGGTCTGTGGGTCTGTTCTTGTGCCAGTATCAAATGGTTTTGATTACTGTGGCTTTGTAGTAGAGCTTGAAGTTGGGGAGCGAGATCCCACCCCCCACTTTATTCTTTCTTCTCAGGATTGCTTTGGCTATTCGGGGTCTTTTGTGGTTCCATATGAATTTTAGAACTATTTTTTCTAGTTCATTGAGGAATGCTGTTGGTATTTTGATAGGGATTGCATTGAATCTGTAGATTGCTTTAGGCAGGATGGCCATTTTGATGATATTAATTCTTCCTAGCCAAGAGCATGGGATGAGTTTCCATTTGTTAGTGTCCTCTTTAATTTCTCTTAAGAGTGTCTTGCAGTTTTCAGGGTATAGGTCTTTCACTTCCTTGGTTAGGTTTATTCCTAGGTATTTTATTCTTTTTGATGCAATTGTGAATGGAATTGTTTTCCTGATTTCTCTTTCTATTGGCTCATTGTTAGTGTATAGGAAAGCCACAGATTTCTGTTTGTTAATTTTGTATCCTGCAACTTTACTGAATTCCAATATTCTAGTAGTTTTGGAGTGGAGTCTTTAGGGTTTTTTATGTACAATATCATGTCATCAGCAAATAGTGACAGTTTGACTTCTTTACCAATCTGGATGCTTTGTATTTCTTTGTTTTGTTTGATTGCCATGGCTAGAACCTCCAGTACTATGCTGAATAACAGTGGGGAGAGTGGGCATCCCTGTCTTATACCCGATCTCAGAGGAAAAACTTTCAGCTTCTCGCTGCTCAGTATGATGTTAGCTGTGGGTTTATTATATATGGCCTTTGTTGTGTTGAGGTACTTGCTCTCTGTGTCCATTTTGTTGAGAGTTTTTATCATGAATGGGTGTTGAATTTTGTCCAATGCTTTTTCTGCATCTATGGAGATGATCATGTGGTTTTTGTCCTTCTTTATGTTGATGTGGTGGATGATGTTGATGGATTTTCGAATGTTGTACCTCTCTTGCATCCCTTGGATCAATCCCACTTGGTCATGGTGTATGATCCTTTTGATGTATTTTTAATAAGTCTGACTAGGGCCTTTTCTATTTTGTTTATTTTCTCAAAGAACCAGATTTTGTTTTGTTGATTTTTTTCTGTTGTTTTATTGTTCTCAATTTTATTTATTTCTTCTCTGATCTTCATTATGTCCCTCCTTCTCCTGACTTTGGGCCTCATTTGTTCTTCTTTTTCAATTTCAATAATTGTGACTTTAGACTATTCATTTAGGATTGTTCTTCCTTTTTTAAATCATTCTGGATTGCTATATACTTTCTTCTTAGAACTGCCTTCACTGCATGCCATAGAAGTTGTGGCTTTGTGTTGTCATTTGTCTCCATATATTGATTGATCTCTGTTTTAATTTGATCATCGATCCATTGATTATTTAGACGCCTGCTGTTAAGGCCTCTATGTGTTTGTGAGCCTTTTTGTTTTCTTTGTACAATTTATTTCTAGTTTTATAACTTTGTGGTCTGAGAAGTTGGTTGGTAAAATTTCAGTCTTTTGGAATTTACTGAGGCTCTTTTTGTGGCCTAGTATGTGGTCTATTCTTGAAAATGTTTCATGTGCACTAGAGAAGAATGTGAATCCTGCTGCTTTTGGGTGTAGAGTTCTGTAGATGTCTGTTAGGTTCATCTGTTCTAGTGTGTTGTTCAGTGCCTCTGTTTCTTTACTTATTTTCTGTCTGGTGGATCTGTCCTTTGGAGTGAGTGGTGTGTTGAAGTCTCCTAAAATGAATGCATTACATTCTATTTCCTCCTTTAATTCTGTTAGTATTTGTTTCACATATGTTGGTGCTCCTGTATTGGTTGTATATATATTTATAATGTTTATTTCCTCTTGTTGGACTGACCCGTTTATCATTACATAATGTCCTTCTTTGTCTCTTGTTACTTTCTTTGTTTTGAAGTCTATTTTGTCTGATTCTAGTACTGCAGCACCTGCTTAGTCTATGTATGTCTTTGGGTTTGAGGTGAGTCTCTTGTAAGTAGCATATAGATGGGTTTTGCTTTTTTATCCATTTTATTACTCTGTGTCTTTTGATTGGTGCATTCAGTCCATTTATATTTATGGGATTATTGAGAGATATGTGCTTATTGCCATTGCAAGCTTTAGATTCGTAGTTACCAAAGTTTCAAGGGTAACTTCTTTACTCTCTATCTGTCTAACTTAACTCGCTTATTAAGCTATCATGAACACAGTCTGATGATTCTTTATTTCTCTCTCTTCTTTTTCCTCCTCCTCCGTTCTTTATATGTTATGTGTTTTATTTTGTACTCTTGTGTTTCGTTTGCCTGCTTTTTTGTGTGGTTGATTTTATTTTTTGCCTTAATTGGTATTTGTTTCGTCTGCTTTCTTTGCTGTGATTTTATTTTCTCTGGTGACATGACATCTGTTTATCCTTAGGAGTGCTTCCATCTAGAGCAGCCTCTTTAAAATAACCTGTAGAGATGGTTTGTGGGAGACAAATTCCCTCAACTTTTGCTTATTTGGGAATTGTTTAATCCCTCCTTCATATTTAAATGATAATCGTGCTGGATACAGTATTCTTGCTTCAAGGCCCTTCTGTTTCATTGCATTAAATATATCACGCCATTCTCTTCTGGCCTGTAAGGTTTCTGTTGAGAAGTCTGATGATAGCCTGATGGATTTTCCTTTGTAGGTGACCTTTTGTCTCTCTCTGGCTGCCTTTAATTCTCTGTCCCTGTCCTTGATCCTTGCCATTTTAATTATTATGTGTCTTGGTGTTGTCCTCCTTGGGTCCATTGTGTTGGGAGATCTGTTGGCTTCCATGTTCTAAGAGACTGTTTCCTCCCCCAGTTTGGGGAAGTTTTCAGCAATTATTTATTCAAAGACACTTTCTATCCCTTTTGCTCTCTCTTCTTCTTCTGGTTCCCCTATAATGTGAATATTGTTCTGTTTGGTTTGGTCACATGGTTCTCTCAATATTCTTTCATTCCTGGAGATTTTATCTCTCTCTGTGTCAGCTTCTTTGTGTTCCTGTTCTCTGATTTCTATTCCATTAACGGCCTCTTGCACCTCATCCAGTCTGCTCTTAAATCCTTCCAGAGATTGTTTTATTTCTATATTCTCCCTCCTACGTTGATCCTTTGGCTCTTGCATATTTCTCTGCAAGTCCATCAGCATGGTTATTACCTTTATTTTGTATTCTTTTTTAGGACAATTGGTTAAATCTACCTCCCCAGGCTCCCTTTCTGGGGGTGTCTGGGTAATTCTGGACTGGATCTAATTCTTCTGCCTTTCATTGTGACAGAGGTAGTCATAGGCAGTTGGCGTCTGTGTCAGCTGGGAGAACAATGTCCCTTCCTGTGCCTTGCCCTTCTCCTTTGCCTGTGCTGGTTATCTGCACATGGGGAGCAGTTTCCAGTTTCATTTGAATTCTAGTTTGTCTGATACAAGTAGTGCAACTCCTGCTTTTTTCTCCCTATTATTTGCAAGAAATATGTTTTGCCATCCCTTCGCTTTTAGCTGTGTATGTCTTTCGGTTTGAAGTGAGTCTCTTGAGTCTCTTGTAGGCAGCATAGAGACATTTTGTGTTTTCTTGAATTCAGTGACTCTCTGTCTTTTGATTGGTGCATTTCGTCCATTTACTTTTAGGGTGATTATGGATAGATATCTACTTATTTCCACTGTAGACTTTAGATTCATGGTTACCAAAGGTTCTAGGGCACATTCTTTACTATCTATCAGTCTACCTTAACTTGCTTTTATGCTATTAGAAACCAAATCTTGTTTCTTTTTTTTTCTTTTTCTCACTTCTTTTCTTCCTACTCTGCTCTTTATATGTTAGGTGTCATATTCTGTACTCTTTATTTATCCCTTGAGTGACTTTGTGGTTAGCTGATAATAACTTTGCATTTGTTTAGTGATTAACTGGTCTACTTTAGTGTGGTTTTATTTTCTCTGGTGGCAGCTGTTTAGCCTTAGGAGCACTTCCTTCTTGAGCAGTCCCTTTAAAATACACTGTGGAAATGATTTTTGGGATGTGAATTCCTTCAAGTTTTGCTTATCTGGAAATTGTTTAATTCCTGCTTCAAATTTAAACGAAAGTCTTGCCGAGTATAGTATTCTTGGTTTAAGGCCCTTCCGTTTCATTGTATTAAATATATCATGCCACTCTCTTCTGGCCTTTAAGATTTGTGTTGAAAAGTCTGATGATAGCCTGATGGATTTCCTGTTGTATGTGATCTTTTTTCTCTATCTGGCTGCTTTTAATACTTTGTACTTGTCCTTGATCTTTGCCATTTTAATTATTATATGTCTTGGTGTTGTCTTACTTAAGTCCCTTGTGTTCGGAAATTTGTGCACTTACATGGCCTCAGAGACTATTTCCTTCCCAAGACTGGGAATGTTTTCAGCAATTAGTTCTTCAAAGAGACTTTCTATCCAGTTTTCTTTGTTTTCTTCTTCTGGTACCCCTATAATGAGAATATTGTTCCATTTTGATTGGTCACACTGTTCCCTTACTATTCTTTCCTTCCTAGAGATCCTTTTTTCTCTCTGTGCCTCACCTACTTTGTATTCCCATTGTCTAATTTCTATTCCATTTACCATCTCCTCTACCTCTTTTAATCTGCTGTTAAATTCCCCTTGTGTGTTTCATTTGAGATACTGTATTTTTTAAAGTTTCTATTTCTTTAAGTCATCACTGAGATCTTGAATATTTTTCTGTAGCTCCATTATAATGTTTAATTTTTAATTTGAAATATTTTTCAAGAAGATTGGTTATTTCAGTTTCACTTAGCCCCCTTTCAGCCATTTGAGTGATTTTTGTCTGAATAAGGTTCTTTGCCATTTCATATTGCTAATGAATAATATGTAATAATAACTTTTTGTAGGTGGTGCCCTCTCGTGCCCAGAAGCTCTACTCTCTGGAACTGCCCAGAACCTGGAGTGATGGTGGGGGTTGTAGGCGAATGGTGCCATTCCCTTCTGGGAGGAAAGAACTCTTTCTTGCTTCCTGTATGCACTGCCTGCCTCCACTGCCAGGCTCAGTGTGCTGAGTGTACAGGGATGAGCCTATGTGTTAGGCCCCTGGTGCTCCCTTAGGTGGGGCTGCCATCTTGCTGACCTAGGGTGATGGCTGGGACAGCAGGTTTGTGATCAGGTGCTGGCCCAGAGGAAGGAGCAGCAGGCTGTGTACTGTGGTGGGGGGCCTTGGCACTGTGTTGCCAGCCAGACCCATATAGTACCTGAAGGTCCTCAAAGGTCCAAACCTGTTGAACTGTGTGCGCCAGGATGATTTTGTCCACCTGTCCTTTCTCCTGAGCAGCAGGCTCTGTGCAATCCTTGCCCTTTTAGCAGCCCTCTTACTGTTGGGAAGTCTTTAAAAACACCCACCTTTCTTTTTCCCAGAGCAGCCAGTTGTGGGTTCCTGTTCTCCACAAGCAGCTGGAATCTCGGTCTCTCCAAGTATTCCACCGGTCTTTTCTTTCCAACCCCTCTAATCTCCAGAGCACCATGCACTGTGGGTTCATGTTCCTGGAATAGATCTTCAGGGCTGGGTGTTCAGCAGTCCTGGGATTCTACTTCCTCCCCGCTCTGTTTCTCTTCCTCCCGCTGGTGAGCTGGGGTGTGGAGAGGGCTTGGGTCCTGCCGATCACAGCTTTGCTACTTTACCCTTTTCTTTGAGGTCTTCTCTTTTCCCTAGATGTAGGCCATCTGTTGCTGTCTTCTTTCTGGTCACTCTTTAGGATTAGTTGTATTTGTTGTATTTTCATGTTATATGTGGTTTCAGAAGGAGGCTTCTGCTTCACTCCACCATCTTCCCCCCACCCCCCCGGGCCTGTGTTGTCAATTGCCCTGTTGAGTATATTTTTCCAATTCTTTTTATTGATTTAGAATTGCAAAAAGAGTTCTCACAAGGGTAGTAGAGAATTTGAGCACTTAACCCAAAACAATCTATAAGTGAAGTGGCAGAATTCCAGTCGAGGTAGTTTTTAAGTAGGTATACTTGCAAAGTCCTTTTCATTTTTACTGTTTTGAATTTGAGGTTTCACAATAAGATTATATGATTGATTTTTTTAAATAAAACTTGATCCAAATGAATGTTATTTCTTTCCAAGTAATTCTCTGGAACTCTGTATGATGATTACTGTTAATGTTCACAGTGGTGTTGGAATGTCTGTTTATTATTACCTGTAGAACCTATAGCTATTCTTTTAAATACCATAAAGATAGTATTTTAAGAAAAATCCTTAAAGCTGATACTGACTCTTGAGGATAATCAAAATGACAGTATTGGTACAAGTCAGTTTGGACCTAGTTCTTTTTCACCAGATATTAGTTCAAGTCCATTATTGCTAGTTAAGAAAACAAGAAGAAAATTACCTGCAAGATAGAAGTATAAAGCAATGAACCTGATTTTAAACTCCCTTTTAAAGTTGAACAGTTGTAGTATCATTGCAAAAATATATGGTCTGAAAGCAGGCACTCTGAAGGGTAGTTTTGTATTCATTTGAATGTATAAATCCTGAAAATTTTCTATGAAAATGTTCTATATTTTTACAGTTTTAAGTAAGATTGAAGATATTTTCCTACATCAGAAAGTGTCTGCCAGTGCCATAAGTGGCCATCGTACTTGTCCTTCTTGGCTTTTTTCTTAGGTGACATTATTCACTGTTGTGTCTGCTCCTTTATTCTTGAGTGGTATTTAAGCTTCCTAGACATTCCTGTTGCTAAATGGTCTCCAAGGACCTTTCTAGCTTGAAAACATTTTGACTTTGTTCATCTGCAGCAAAATAACATACAGTTCTCATGCTGCTCAAAACTTGATCTCTAGTGTTTTGTGGAAGTCATTGGCTTTTAGAAATAAACAGTTTAATCTAGACTGAATTGAGGTGGAGACACAGATTTAGTAATTCAAACTGCAGAGGTAAATGATATGATTCAGGCTGGGGATAAGGTATTTACTGGAACATGCATTAGAGGAGATCTTTAATTCTCTATGTTAAGTTTGCAGATGGCATTTATAAAAGCATTTTCTAAATTTCTGCATCTTTTATAAGAAGGCATTCTGGGCATGAAAAATGGTGCAGACTAGAAATGGAAGATCAAAATACAGTGGCATATTGAAGCACAGATCAGCCCTTTAGAGCCAAAGCTGTCCTGAGGATTTCCGCCTGTGCCCATGTTGCCCTCAGCTCATTAAGGCCAGGATGCAGCCTTCCCTGTCCTGTAAACCCATCTCCCATGCTCCACCTTTGCAGTTCATCAGGTGGCCCCTGGACATAATAGAAAAATCTTGCTTCACATTATTATTACACTTGGTCTCCTGTTAAAATGTCAATATAACATTTCAATTGTCTGTTTCCATATTTGCATTCTTTCACATACTTCTTGCTTCTTCTTACTTCACATTTTGTTTCATCTTCCCTAAACCAAATTCCCAGCAGTCCTCTGCCTCTCAAACCTTTCCATTATGCTTTGGAAACCAGTTTCTGCATAGAAGTCTCTCTTACATCCTCACTTCCTCACTGGATGTTCCTTTTACCTCCTTGCTTTACTGGAATGTGGCTCTTGCTTAAGACCTCCACCTCTCTTACAGTGCTTACATGCAACTGCACATAGTAGATACATTCTTATGGCTGTATCATGGCCTTACCTTCACCTGCAGTTGCTCACGCTCTGAAATCCTAAAATTATACATCTTAATTTCTCACAACAAAGTACTTTGCTTTCAGGTCTCTAAAGTTGCTCAAAAGCAGCATATCCTAGTGGAATTCATAATCTTCCTTACCAAATGTGCTGTTCCTCCTGAGCTTTCCTGTTTTTTTAAATATATTCCATCCCTACCAACTTACCCAAGCTAGAAAGTTAGAATTCATCCTTAACTTTTTCTCCCTCAACATTTACTTCTCTTCACCTAATGTTGTCAGTTCTATCTCTTAAATATTTCTCAAAGCCATTTACTTCTTCCTATCCCCATTCTCTTTTCCAGATTCAGGCCTGGAGTTTTGCAGCAGGCTTGTGCATAAACTTCCTGCATCTAGTCCTCTAATCCATTCTTCATCCTGAGCTCACAGAGTTAATCTAAAATGCAAATTGATCATCTCACATTCCTATTTAATATCCTACCCATATGATCAAGTACAAACCCCTTAACAAAGACTAGAAGCCCTGAATAATCTGGCCCAGTTTACCTCTCCAGCCTTAATTCCTGTCTCTTTCCCTTCAAACACTGTAATTAAGTCTTGCTTAGTTTATTCCAGTTCCTGGAATATGCCATTGATTTATTTAACTCTAGGCCTTTGAGCATGCTCCCTCTCACTCAAATTCCTCCCCTTTCTCTTAGCTTGGGAAACCCCTACACCCATCTGTAAGGCTTTAGTATCCTCTAGAAAGCCTTAATTCTGGATAGGTACTCCTGTTCTGTGTTTTGTCATCCCAAATTTCCCCTTTTATAGCATTTATCATACTGCGTCATGATATACTGTGTCCTTCACAAGCTTCCAGCTCTGTTCCAGCACCTAGAACAATTCATGACCCCTAGTAGGTGCTCAGTATATATTTGATAAATGAGTAAATCAGGAAAGAAAGGAAGAGTAATTTTTCTTTTTGTGAATAATAGCAGGAGGTACAGGTTAGATGAGATCCCATTACTTAGGACCTGCTTTAAAATAGCATAACACAATTTTTTTGAGTGTGTAAATGATTTCAGTGGGGAAGAAAACAAAAGCAATCAGGTGGTTGTAGTCCTCTTACAATCATGTGGTCAAAAGAGCCTGAACTCGAATTGAGACACTTAAATAGAAAGCTTAACAATTAATATAAAAGGTGTGTCAGAAGAAGGCGCAATAGAACTTGACCTCTAGGATGTAACATGGAAAGGAAAATAGAAAATGATTACAGTATTTTGACATTAGTGGTGCCAGTGATGAAAGTAGAGAAGGTTTGGATAATAAGTTTTGTAAGGAAAAAGCTCAGAAGTTCTGGGACTTTATATTTACGTATTAAAATCATAAGGGAAAGGATATCAGTAATTTTGGAGGCAAGAAGTAATTTTTAAATGTTTTTAGTAAAATGCACTAAATAGCAATTTTAGTTATAAATGCAGCTTCAGAATTTGTTGAATTTTAAGGAACTCACAGTCCCACAAACTCTGTGCTGTTTTTTTCAGCAGCAGAGGACACCCAAACAAAATGATGACATGTTGCAAGTGATTCATTTCTTATCCTTGATGCAAAGGAGTTGACATTTTTTTTGATACTGTGTATACTTTTACAGAAGTGCATTACAGAATAAGAATGGTTGACAATATACAAAAATATTGTCTTAAGCATTTATTTCTTATTTAAATAAAAAAGATTCATAATACACTGTTTCTCCATGGCTTTCTATCATTTTGGCAACAGAGTTGGAGTTTCTTTGAAAGATCAGCAACAGAGATACAGATTTAGAAGTCATGTGTCTAAAGATGATTGGTAAATCCCTAAGAATAGGTGAGCTTGATAAAAAAAAGATTATAGGGGGAAAAGAATG
Source organism: Manis pentadactyla (assembly GCF_030020395.1). Taxonomy (NCBI): domain Eukaryota; kingdom Metazoa; phylum Chordata; class Mammalia; order Pholidota; family Manidae; genus Manis; species Manis pentadactyla. The sequence continues at coordinate 80,795,207 of NC_080030.1, read as the reverse complement.
AAAAATGGATGATTAATGTTTAGTCTTTATAAAGTCCGCTGTCACGTTGAATAATTAAGAAGTGTCAACATAAGATAATAGTGGGAGTGACAAAGGAAGTAAAAGGAGTATCTAAATATTATAAAATAATACAATATTAAAGTAGTAGAAACTGGAGTCATAATACAATGACTTAACAAGGGAGTGAACACATCTCTGTTCTTAATTCTTACAATTTGAATTAAATTTGAATGGTTTTTAGTCAGAGAGACCTTCAGTCAACTTCAGATTACTGATCTTGCATTCACCTCTATTCACATTCTGAAAACTCAGTAACCAGTATTGATCCTCTGAAATTTCTCAAACTAATGTCCTCAGTGTCTGCCAGCACAAACTTTGAGACCCCTATGAATTTATGCCCCACCCACTCTTTTCCTCATTTGAAGCTTACCCAAGGGCCCAACTTAAGCCCCCACTAATTCATGTTGTCTTCTCTAAATCCTATAGTGATCCTTTTGTGTACTACTGTTTTACCTTTAATTTGAAGCTTCTTTAAATTTTTTGCTTGTATCCTTTGTCTTCCCAATGAGACTGTAAGCATATTGGGAGCAAGGTCCATGTTTTCTATTTGCTGCTCCATTCTTTGAGCACGCTCAGACCTCAGTTACATTATTAAAAATGACTAATTTGGAATAAATTATCTCAAAGGTACCCATCAGAGCTTAAGTGTTGTAGGTCTTTAATGTCACGTAGTACCATATATGTAACAAACCCTAAAAAAAAATTTAATATGTCTCTTGGGGAAAATTAAAATATGCTTGGTTGACTTGGTTACAGTGACTTCTTGATAGGTGATAATTAAAGAAAGACCCATGTTTTCACCAATATCTGGGCCATATACTTCCTATAATTAAAAAAACTGAGTACATTGAATACATATAAATGCTGTCTTGGTAGTTTTATAAGATTGTAACTCCTTTATTTTATCAGTGTAGTGCTTTTATCTATAAATCTGTTGTTCACTTTGTCAACTTCATGATGGCAGTGATGGCCTATAGGAGCCAGTATAAGAAGTTAAAACCGTGGGCCCTGCAGTTCAGTCCAGACACTACCCCTTAACTTGGCAGCACTTTCTCGACTGCGGCCCTTAATCTCTCTGAGCTCCTTTGTTTCCTCTGTGAGATGGATCAGCAGTGCCTTCCTGGCTGGGATTGCTGCAACAGTGAGTGAGATGATCCCTGTGAAGTGTGGAGTACAGTTTCGTTTCTAGCACTTAGTATGTGCTAGATGTAATGATTTGTCACTGTAATAAAGTTTTTATCTGATTCAACAAAACCACAAGAGAAAATTCTCTGCAGTTTTTACATGTTAATTTTATGGGCGGTATTTCTGTTAACTTTTAAAACCATTGTACCCACTATTTATGTGTTATTTTGATCATAAAATAGTAGGTTCTTTTCATAGCTACATAGAATTGAACTGGCTAACTTCCTTGTGTTCAACTATTTATAATTTCATAGTGTCAAGGCTGGTTCAATCTGGACGAAGATATCCCTTACATGGCCTTCTTTTATTATATGATGCAAGATGCTTATATCACAAAACAAATTTAGGACACCTCTCTCGAAATCTTTAAGGGTCAAATCAAAGTTAACTACCAGGTACAGAAAAGTCATGAAATTAAAACTGATATGCCATATTCTTCACAGGATAATTATAGAATAAACTTCTGTGAATGATAAGGTGTCGTGTACACCATTTTACTGCCTATGCCTATTTCCAGATTTCACTTAGGAAACATTATAAATTTATAGTCTGACCATATTATATCCTAAACACTGAAGGCAAACCATACTGTGGGGATTTCATTTTAATCACAGAGAAATTGTAACAAGCCCCAAACCACAGGACCAAGTAAGTAGTAGATCCCGGAATAGAACTGAGAAGGCTCTGGTTCCTCCTCGCTTCAGGAACCACAATGTCCTGTGGTTCTGAACATAATGACTGAGCAGAAGATGCTGCCAGAGTGCCGTGCCGGCCAGTCCAGGACGTGTGAGGAGGACGCCATGTGAGGGAACCATCCAAAGCACCAGCTCTTGCTTTCTGAAGCCTGTGCGGACACCTGCACAGTCAGGAAAGAGCCATCAGATGGTTCTCGACTGATATTTGTGTTTGGGGTAATGAGTTGCTACCACAGAGTTTGCTTCTCTGCTAAAGTTGCTTAAAAAAAGTAATAATTTATAACCACAGAAATGCTTTTACCTGCTCTTAACATTTTAGTAATTTTTAATAAAGCTAGCTAAAGAGTTTCCTAGAATAGCAACATATAAGTAACATAAAAAGTTTGTGTTTTCTTCAAGAATTGACCCCTTCTCCATTTTGCTTTAAAATTTTTGCTTATTTTGCCTCTGGTTTGGTTTCCAGAGCCCTGAAATGCTTGATTTGAAGGATTCGTCCTGTTGTACTGTTATTGTTTGGTGAAGAATTTTCCAACCTTCTCCTTCTGTCCTGCCAGAACTGGCCTCACCCTTTGTTGTTATTTCATATGGATAAAAATTATTTGTATTTACTTGTATTTTACTGTTTTATTGTATCACAGACCTTTTTCCTAGGAATATTTCCTTTCTTCCTTAAATACATCCTTTAGAAGTTTGTAAAAGTCTTTGGCTTTTACTTATCTAAAGATGTCTTTGTTTCAGCCTTCCTCTTGAAGAATTGCTTTGCTAGACATACTATTCTAGATGACAGTTAATTTTCTTTTAGGCTTTTCTTCAAAAAATTTTTATTTTATATAATTTACATAAAATTTTTTATATAATTTATAGAAAAATTTTATATTATTTTACTGTCTATAGCTTCTCTTGTTGCTATTAATTTTAAAAATACATAGTGATTATCGTATACTTGTGCCAATGTTTGCACACTGAGCAGAAACACACTGTGCAGGGCTTTGCACACTGGGCAGAAAACAATAAATAAACAGGTGAAAAGTTACGACTTATACAAGTATAAAATTCCTCTGGTGAAAACAAACAGGAACACTGTAATTAATGGTACAGTATATTAGAGTAGAGAGACCATGTGCAACATATATAACAGAAAGTCAATATTCTTAATATGTAAAGGTCTGTTAGGAAATAATAAACAAAAAGGACATAAGAATAGAAAAATGAATCAAAGAACATATAACCTTCCAGAATGAATTTTAAATGACCAACAGACATTAAAAAGATGCTAAGCTTCAGTTGTAATTAAGATATACAAATAAAAATTCAGATACCAATTTTCACCTATGACTTTTATGGTGATTTAAAAAAACAGTCCATTAAGGACAAATTTAACATATAAATAACCACAATGGAAGAAAAATAACTGTCTTACAAAGTTTTTTGTTGGATTAAGAGGAGAGGACAAAAAGATGGCGGCATGAGAGGAGAGACAGAGGCTTCCTCCTAAAACCATATACAATTAGAAAATATAGTTGGCGCAACTAATGCTGAGAGAGCAACAAGAAAGAGGATGGCACCAGACTGCATACACCTGGAGAAAAGAGCAGACCTCACGGAACAGGGTAACGTACCAAAGCGGTGGCCTGATGGGACCAAAGCCCTTCCTCCATCCCAGCTCACCAGCAGGAGGAAAAGAAATGGATCAGGGAGGGAGTGGAAGGCTTGGGACTGCTGAATACCTAGCTCTGGAGATCTGCTCTGGGAGTACAAACCTACATTTCATGGTGCTTTCATGATACTCGCTTGATTACGGGGTTGGAAAGCTAATACAGGCAGAATTCTTGGAGAGACTGAGATTCCAGCCACTTGTGGAGAGCAGGGATCCATATCTGGATGCTCTGGGACAAAAGCTTATACCTGTGTGCTTGGCCCACTGGTTCAGGCAGTGGAGACAGGCATAGCAGCCAGGAAGCAGGAAATAGCTCTTTCCTTCCCCCAGGCACCAATACCGCTCCCCTGTGACTCCTGACATTGTTTCAGGGCCTGAGCAGCTCCATAGTAGAGCTTCTGGACACTAGAGGGCACTATGTGCAAATATGAAACACCAAAGGAACCTGGTCCAGAGTAAAATTAACATAACTCCGGAAAAAGATTTAAATGACATGGACCTTCTGACTCTTCCTGAAAGAGAGTTCAAAATAAAAATCATCAACATGCTAATGGAGGTATGGAAAGATATCAAAAAACTCAGGAATGAATTCAGGTTGGAGATCCAATCATTGAAGAGCACAATGGAGGGTATTAAAAGCAGGTTGGATATGGTGGAGGAGACGATAAATGAAATAGAAACTAGAGAAGAGGAATACAAAGAAGCTGAGGCACAGAGAGAAAAAAAGGATCTCTAAGAATGAAAGAATATTGAGAGAACTGGGTGACCAATCCAACAGAACAATATTTGCATTATAAGGATACCAGAAGAAGAAGAGAGAGAAAGGGATAGAGAGTGTCTTTGAGGAGGTAGTTGCTGAAAACTTACCCAATCTGGGGAAGGAGATAGTCTCTCAAGCCTTGGAAATCCAAAGATCTCCCAACACAAGGGACCCAAGGAAGACAACACTGAGACATATAGTAAAAAATTGGCAAAGATCAAGGATAAGGACAGTCTATTAAAAGCAGCCAGAGAGAGAAATAAGATCACATGCAAAGGAAAGCCCATCAGGCTAACATCAGACTTCTCAGCAGAAACCTTACAGGCCAGAAGGGAGTGGCATGACCTATTTAATGCAATGAAGCAGAAGGGCCTGGAACCAAGATAACTTTATCTAGCAAGATTATCATTTAAATTTGAAGGAGGGATTAAACAATTTCCAGATAAGCAAAAGCTGAGGATTTACCTTCCACAAACCATCTCTACACTGTATTTTGGAGGGACTGCCACAGATGGAACTGTTCCTAAGGTTTAATAGCTGTCACCAGAGGTAATAAAACTGCAGTAAAGAAAGTAGAACAGCTAATTACTAAGAAAATGCAAAATTAAATGAATTATCGCAAAGTCAATCAAGGGATAGACAAAGAATACAGAATATGATACCTAATATATAAAGAATGGAGAAGGAAGAAAAAGGAGGAGAAAAAGAAAAGAACCTTTAGATTGTATTTGTAACAGCATCTTAACTGAGTTAAGGTAGACTCTTAGATAGTAAGGAAATTAATCTTGAACCTTAGGTAACCACAAATCTAAAGCCTGCAATGACAATAAGTACATACCTATCAATAATCACCCTAAATGTAAATGGACTGAATGCACCAGTCAAAAGACATAGAGTCACTGAATGGGTAAAAAAAACAAGACCCATCTATATGCTGCCTACAAGAGACTCACTTTAAACCCAAAGACGTACACAGAATAAAAGTGAAGGATGGAAAAGATATTTCATGCACCTAACAGAGAGAAAAAAGCAGGAGTTGCAGTACTTGTATCAGACAAAATAGACTTCAAAACACAGAAAGTAATGAGACAAAGAAGGACATTATATAATGATAAAGGGGTCAATCCAACAAGAAGATATAACCATTATAAATATCTGTACACCCAACACAGGAGCACCCACATATGTGAAACAAATACTAACAGAATTAAAAGGGGAAATAGAATGCAATGCATTCATTCTAGGAGACTTCAACACTCCACTCATTCCAAAGGACAGATCAACCAGACTGAAGATAAGTAAGGAGACAGAGGCACTGAACAACACAATAGAACAGATGGACCTAACAGACATCTACAGAACTCTACACCCAAAAGCAACAGAATACACATTCTTCTCAAGAGCATATGGAACATTTTCAAGAATAGATCATATACTAGGCCACAAAAAGAGCCTCAATAAATTCAAAAAGTTTGAAATTGTACCAGCCAGTTTTTCAGATCACAAAGGTATGAAACTAGAAATAAATTATGCAAAGAAAATGAAAAATCCCAGAAACACATGGAGGCTTCACAGTATGCTCCTAAATAACCAGTGGATCAATGACCAAATAAAAACAGATCAAGCAATATATGGAGACAAATGACAACAATAATTCAACACCGCAAAATCTGTGGGATGCAGCCAAGGCTGTGCTAAGAGGAAAGTATATTGCAATACAGGCCTACCTCAAGAAAGAAGAACAATCCCATATAAGCAGTCTAAACTCACAATTAATGAAATTAGAAAAAGAACAACAAATGAGGCCTAAGGTCAGTAGAAGGAGGGAGATAATAAAGATTAGAGCAGAATAAATAAAATTGAGAATAAAACAATAGAAAAAATCAGTGAAAGCAAGAGCTGGTTCTTCGAGAAAATAAACAAAATAGATAAACCCCTAACAAGACCTATCAAGAAAAAAAGAGAGTCTACACACATAAACAGAATCAGAAATGAGAAAGGAAAAATCACTATGGACACCACAGAAATACAAAGAATTATTAGAGAATACTATGAAAAATTATATACTAACAAACTGGATAACCTAGAAGAAATGGACAACTTTCTACAAAAATACAACCTTCCAAGACTGAACAAGGAAGAAACAGAAAATATGAACAGACCAATTACCAGCAATGAAATTGAATCAGTAATCAAAAACCTACCTAAGAACAAAACCCCTGTACCAGATGGCTTCACCACTGAATTTTGTCAAACATTTAGTGAAGACCTAATACCCTTTCCCCTTAAAGTTTTCCAAAAAAACAGAAGAGGAGGGAAGAATTCCAAACTCATTCTATGAGGCTAGCATCACTCCAATACCAAAACCAGGAAAAGATACCACAAAAAAAAGAAAATTACAGACCAATACCTCTGATGAACATAGATGCAAAAATACACAACAAAATATTAGCAAACTGAATTCAAAAATCCATCAAGAAGATCATACACCATGATCAAGTGGGATTCATCTCAGGGATGCAAGGATGGTACAACATTCAAAAATCCATCAACTTCATCCACCACATCAACAAAAAGAAGGACAAAAACCACATGATCATCTCCATAGATGCTGAAAAAGCATTCGACAAAATTCAACATCCATTCATAATAAAAACTCTCCACAAAATGGGTATAGAGGGCAAATACCTCAACATAATAAAGGCCATATATGACAAACCCACTGCCAACATTATACTAAACAGCAAGAAGCTGAAAGCTTTTCCTTTAAGATCGGGAACAAGACAAGGATGCCCACTCTCCCCACTTCTATTCAACATAGTACTGGAAGCCACAGCAGTCAGACAACACAAAGAAATAAAAGGCATTCAGATTGGCAAGGAAGAAGTTAAACTGTCCCTGTTTGCAGATAACATGATATTGTACATAAAAAACCCTAAAGAATCCACTCCAAAACTGCTAGATCTAATATCTGAATTCAGCCAAGTTGCAGAATACAAAATTAATACACAGAAATCTGTGGCACTCCTATACACTAACAATGAACTAGCAGAGAGAGAAATCAGGAAAACAATTCCATTCACAATTGCATCAAAAAGAATAAAATACTTAGGAATAAACCTAACCAAGGAAGTGAAAGACCTATACTCTGAAAACTACAAGACACTTATGAGAGAAATTAAAGAAGTTACCAATAAATGGAAACACATCCCATGCTCATGGCTAGGAAGAATTAATATTGTCAAAATGGCCATCCTGCCTAAAGCAATCTATAGATCAATGCAATTCCTATCAAAATACCAACAGCATTCTTCAATGAACTAGAGGAAATTGTCCTAAAATTCATATGGAACCACAAAAGACCTCAAATAGCCAAAGTAATCCTGAGAAGGAAGAAGAAAGCAGGGGGAATTATGCTCCCCAACTTCAAGCTCTACTACAAAGCCACAGTGATCAAGACAATTTGGTACTGGCACAAGAACAGACCCATAGACCAATGGAACAGACTAGAGAGCCCTGATATAAACCCAACCATGTATGGTCAATTAATATATGATAAAGGAGCCATGGATATACAATGGGGGAAATGACATCCTCTTCAACAGGTGGTGTTGGCAAAACTGGACATGCAAGAGAATGAAACTGGATTATTGTTTAACCCCACACACAAAGTAAACTCGAAATGGATTAAAGACTTGTATGTAAGTCATGAAACCGTAAAACTCTTAGAAGACAACATAGGCAAACATCTCCTGAATATAAGCATGAGCAACTTCTTCCTGAACCCATCTCCTTGAGAAAGGGAAACAAAAGCAAAAATAAACTCATGGGACTACATCAAACTAAAAAGTTTTCGTATGGCAAAGGACATCATCAACAAAACAAAAAGGCATCCTACAGTATGGGAGAATATATTTGTAAATGACATATCCGACAAGGGGCTAACATCCAAAATAATACAAAGAACTTACACACCTCAACACCCAAAAAGCAAATAACCCAATTAACAAATGGGGAGAGGATATGAAGAGGCAGTTCTCCAAAGAAGAAATTAAGATGGTCAACGAACAGACACATGAAAAGGTGCTCCACATCACTAATCATCAGGGAAATGCAAATTAAAACCACAATGAGATATCACCTCACACCAGTAAGGATGGCCAGCATCGAAAAGACTAAGAACAACAAATGCTGGTGAAGATGCGGAGAAAGGAGAACCCTCCTACACTGCTGGTGGTAATGTAAGCTAGTTCAACCATTGTGGAAGGCAATATGGAGGTTCCTCAAAGAACTAAAAATAGAAATACCATTTGACCCGGGAATGCCACCTCTAGGAATTTACCCAAAGAATACAACTTCTCAGATTCAGAAAGACATATGCACCCCTATGTTTATTGTAGTACTTTTTACAATAGCCAAGATGTGGAAGGAACCTAAGTGTCCATCTGTAGATGAATGGGTAAAGAAGAGGTGGTACATATACGCAATGGAATACTATTCAGCCATAAGAAAGAAACAAATCCTACCATTCGCAACAACATGGATGGAGATGGAGGACATTATGCTCAGTGAAATAAGCCAGGTGGAGAAAGATAAATGCCGAATCATTTTCCTCATTTGTGGAGTATAACAGTGAAGCAAACTGAAGGAACAAAATGGCAGCAGACTCAGAGACGCCAAGAATGAACTAGTGGTTACCAAAGGGGAGGGGTGTGGGAGGGCAGGTGGGGAGGGAGGGAGAAGGGGATTGAGGGGTATTATGTTTAGTACACATGGTGTGGGGGATCACGGGGAGAACAGTGTAGCACAGAAAAGGCACATAGTGGATCTCTTGCTGCACTGATGGACAGTTACTGCATTGGGGTATGTGTGGGGACTTGATAACATGGGTAAATGTAGTAACCACATTGTTTTTTTCATGTGAAGCCTTCATAAGAGTGTATATCAATCATACTTAATAAAAATTTTTTAAAAAGTAAAAAGAAAAAAAAAGGAGAGGAACCTCCTCAGCATTGTGATATCAGGACGTGGTGATCTGAGACTAAATTGCAGACATAATATTGACAAGAAGTGAGAAATGAGTGAAGGTTTTTCATCCTCTCTTCTGAGAGGTTTGGCATTGTTGGGGAGGAAAGATAAGTAACTGTAGCTTTGTTTTTATCATGGTCAAAGGGTGTGTTTTTCAGAATCAGGGAGTCCTGAGAATCATTGTAAACAGGAAGGTACCAGTGGTGGAGAAATTGAAGCTGTTAATATAGAGAGGTAAATTTGTAGCAATAAAGTTCATAGAAAATTAGCATCAAGGAAGTAAGACTACTTCTCAAAAGTGTAGGAATTAAGGAAAAGTACAAAGATTCTTTAATGTAGAGGAGAGGGAGAAAGCTAAGATTGTTCTATCTGTCCAGCCTTAATCTCACTGAGGTAGTGACTGGTAAGAGATTGAGTACTCATGGGACAAGGAGAATTAAAAAAGGTTTGTAAAAGCTGCTTTGGGATCATGTTCTGGACCAATTAGCAATGAAAACAGAGGTTGAAGTGCTTGATCCAGGTCCTGGCTGAGGTTGACAGCATGGATTCATGTGCTGCCTAGGTGGAGTGAGGGAGTGGCTCAGCAGGGGAACAGAGCGCCGGACTGGCAGCCTGCGCACCGCTGACGTAGCTGCCCTCGGCATCCAGTGGGGCAGCTGGGGTGAGCGAATCTGGGGGAAGGAAGGGTCAGGATGAAGGGCAGGTTATGGGCTAGAGAAGGAGTTGGCAGATGGAAGATGGGAGAGATGGGAGAGATGGAAGACAGCACTAGGGACAGAGAAAAGAGCATTTCAGAATTTACTATCTTGGAAATAGGACTTTAAGACCATTAATTTCTTCTTTTTAATTAATATTTATTAGCTGTTCTTTGCTCATATGGAAAATTTCTGTTTATTTGGATTAATTATGTCTTTTGAAGACCTAATGGATTATTGTAGAAAGTTTTCTGAATTAACATTCTAGAATTAACATTTCTAAAAGGACATTGATAGAAATTAAAGGAAAAGAGGAACGAGGGAAAGAATTTTTAAATGCTGATGGAAAAAATAGAAGTCTCACAGAAATTTGTTTTCTCAGGTAACTGTAGAAAATAAATATTTTTAAAGGAACAGTGAAATATGAAGAAAAATTATAAGAATTATCATAATTTACACTTGGAACTTCCCATTTGTATTTGAGAATTCAACCAAAAGAGAAATTTGTTTTAAAGTCTTACAGTACTAAGTGATGACTAGGCTAACCTTTTTATTTTTATGAATAAAACTGATATTGAAAATATCTGTAAACTGCTCTTTAAAAGTTAACATGAAAGGAACTTGATTTTATTTCTTCCAAAACAGAGAAGTTCTGGAATAAAAGTCACATCATCTGTTTCAATACTATAAGGGGTATACTTTCTTTGAACTAGAATGAAAAAATACAAAATACTAAGAACTTTTGGAATTTGGGTAAATAATTGGAAAAGCCTAGTCTGAAGCAACTCACTGAAAGCAGCTGGTAGATGTGGTATTTAGTAGTGCAAATGTTAAGCAGTTACTCTTATTGAATGAAACAAATTTTTGTTTATGTATTATGTCAACATTATGTTCTCTATACTAAAATAGTGCTATATGAAAGAATTTTAAGTCTCTCAGGAATCTTTTAATCTAGTTGATGAGGTATCTCTGCATTAGCAGTTTAGACCCAACATAAGTAGTATAGAAAATATTTCCAAAATATTTTTAAAAAGCAAAAAAAACTACTTTGACTGGAAAAGGTTGAGAAAGTTTCAAGGAGAAAGTAGTTTTTGAGCGAGTTTTTCAAGAAGGAACATGATTTGGAATGGCAGGGCATTAATGAAAATGAGAAGGAGATGGATAATAGGTATTTGAGCGAAGGAAGAAGTGAGCCTGCTGGGGAGAGCACTTAGGGTGGAATACGGTGAGAGATAAAGCGACTGAAAATGTCACATAGGATTATGAACCTTGAGTTTATGGATCTGGGTGTCGTCACTGGAACAGTCGGTTCTGTGACTCTGAGTGCTGGAGGAGCCCGAGGAGGCTGTCGCACAAGTGTCTGTTGGCTGTGCCTCACATGTGGTTCAGAGACTCAAGGGGACAGGCTAGAACAAGAGTGGCCAGTAGGGGACTTTCTGTATTCTGAGCAGGAGCAAGAGTAATTTCTTTGTCTACAAGACTATTTAAATACCAGAAATGACAGAGTATGGTAATTAACTGAATATTATGGGTAAAAACAAGAAGTAGTAAAATGATAGCTTCAATCTCTTGGTCTCTGACACATGGAAATTTATGCCTTTACCATGGAAAAAAATGGTTGAAGTTGAGATGCAAGAGTCTGTGCTTGGTTTTGGAAATGGTCTATGAAAATGATTGAGTTTAGATAAGAGATTTAGGTTGGAAATACAGAATGGATGATCTACAAGGAGGTGTTGGTTTAAGTCTTTAGATTTCACCATGAAGAAGTAGGGTCACCAAGAACTTTAAAAAATGAAATCTGTGCTTTGAAGCCTTATGTTAACTTACTAACTGTTGGCTTGCAATGATATGTAGCCTCTAATAACTGTTAGGTCTTCTCACTAGTCTATTCTTCTGATTAAGTTTTACAAAACCTTTCTGTTATAAGACACCTTATTTTTAGTCCTGTTTTCAGTGTTTTCAAAGGTACATACTTAAAGGTATATATAATAATCTACAGTATAATAGAAAAGAATCTATTGTAAACTTAAAGCCTACCTTAACATCAAACTCTACCATATTATTCTCAGGCAGACCTGAGGGCAAATCTCCCCTTCCTGATTTACCAGGAGCCCAAGACTTTCCTCATCTTAAAGTTGTACATTGAATTATCTATTAATTACATTCATCCAACAAATATTTGTTGAGCTTTTATAGGTAACTGTGGATATATAAATGAGTTTAATTTTGGATTTTTCAGTTTGAGGTACATTCAAGTAAAATTATCCAGCTGAACACAGGATATCAAAGTCTAAGTTAACAGGAGTTAGACTAGAAATACACATTTGGGGGTCAGTACATATAGTTGATAATTAAAACCATAAGCATGATTGAGATTCTGTCAGGATGCACACCCCACCCCACCCCATCCCACCCCACATAGTAGGCCAAGAGCAGAGTCATGGGAAACACCGATGTTTAAGTGCTGAGAATTCCACAAGGGAGAAAGAAGAAATGATCAGAGATTTAGGATAAGGCACAGGAAAATATGATTATCACAAAAGTCTGGCGAATAGAGGTTCAAGAAAAACAGAATTAGTGGCAGTGCAGGAAACAGCTCTAATAAGTTGAGGATTGAGTGCAGTGTTCATTGGATTTTTAGGCAGGAAATATTTTAACTTTAGAACAACAATTTTAGTAGAGTAGTGAGGACAGATGGTAAACTATAGGGAATTGAGAAATAAAGAAACTACAGACCCCGATTTCCAGCTCATTAAATGGAAAGCATAGGAAAAGCATGGGGTCAAGAGAGGACTTTTTCCCTTTAATAAGAGACTCAAACTCAGTTTTCAGATAAGAGGAGGGAACTTGTGCAGAAGAAGGAGCTGTAAATGCAGGAGGGGGAACTACTTGAGAAGAAAGGGATGAGAAAGTGGGTGCCAGCAGTAAGATGGCTTGACAGGAAGAGGAGCAAATGCCTTGTCCACCCATGCCTGAAGAACAGAGCTAACGATAGAGAGGCGGGGAGAGGGGCCAGGGGAGGACATCTGGGGGAGATCGTGCCTTGTGCCCTTACTGTTCCAGGAAGTGAGAAATGAAGAATTGAAGATTTACAAATATTGGGGAAGGTTAGGAATAGTCAGAGAGCATACTGCAAGTGGCATCTGGCCAAGCACAAAGGAATAGCAGACAGGGCGGCAATGCGGGTCTAGCTGAGTCAGATTCCATGAATGCATAGGAGTGAGGTTGTTTGTGGCTGCGGGGCCTACTCTGGGAAATCAGTAATGTTAATTCCTTTTACTTTGAATGGGTAGGTGGATGGATGATCATAAGAACAGAGAGGCAAGCAAGTTAATTTCAGAAATAAAAACCCATCTTGTATACTTCAAAGCTCAAAGCCTTTCAGTGTTTGGCCATTACTGTAAAATAAAAACGAGGATCCTAGACTAGAATTCTAAGATTTCTGACAGAAAATTCCCACCTTATCTTTCACTACACCCTAATCTGTATCACATTATACCTAAACAGGGCTTCTTGCCATTTTTTGAAGTTTTTTCCTCCCCAACTTTCATCTCAACTATTTTGCTTCTGCTATTTATTTAGCTTGTAAAAGTAACTGTTTATTGAGACTCAGTTCGGTTGTTACCTGGTCTGTGATCCCAGCCTGAAATGTATCTGTCTTTTCAACTTCTATAATTCCTTGTCTATACCACTTTTACATTACTTTTCATGCCCTTTTCATTTTTTTCAAAATATCTTAGTTTCTACTAAGTTTTAGGTTTCTTGATGGTAGAGACCATATTTTTGCCATCTTTATATTATTTCACGGTGTCAGCCAACATAATGCTTTTTTCTTTAGTAAGCATGTGGTAAAGGTAAACATTTGCTGAACAGACATTGCATTACATATTTATACTAAATAAGTAGCAGGATAAGCAACGTAAAATAAACAACATTAAAAGAAAAATGTTTTGCCTATTCTATAGGCTAATATTAAAGGTTTATTTTTAAATGTTATTTCATTAACCTCTTCAAATGTGAATGTTTTTTCTTATAGGTATGGCATGAATTGTCTTATTCAGTTTGAAGATTTTGCTAATATAAATGCATTTCGTCTCTTGAGCAAGTATCAAAACCAGTATTGCACATTCAATGATGATATTCAAGGTAATAAAATTTTTATTGCATATAGATCAAGAACATGTCCTGAAATTAGTTCATAATTTTGTAATGAATCAAATTCAATAAATGTATAGTGGATACCTTTTAAATGCCAGGAATATGTGTGTGTGTGTGTGTGTGTGTGTGTGTGTGTGTGTGTGTGTGTGTGTGTGTGTGTGTGTACACATGAAGTGGCAGAGTTAAGTCTGGGCCAGACATCATTCGGCCACAAACCCTAAAGTATTTACTTTCTGGCCATTTACAGAGTTTGCCAACATCTAAAGGATTAAATTTGAAAGAGTTGGTGAAAGTTTGAGGAGTTATGTTGTCAAGGAAGGTTTGCATTTTGGAGCAATATACATTGTTTTCAGTGTAGAGAATATATTGAATGGGAGCAAATTTAAGGGCTATTGCTGTGATCCAAATATATGATGATGGTACCTTGTTCTATGAAAATGCCAGTCAGAGAAAAATAGACAGCTGATGGTTGTTGAAGATGAGACGAGGAAAGAACCAAAGGTGGAATCTAGGTTTTTGCCTTGAAGAACTGATGGCAGGGTAGTAACTGAGAAAAATAAAATGAGAGACATTGTAACATGTAGACTGATTTGATTTGACCATTGTTAGCTGTGGATTTTGATCAATTTACTTAACTTCTCTGAGTTTTAAATTTTCTCATTTATGGCAGAAAGTTTTGAAATAGCTTCTATTCTTTTCCTTTGAAACAAAAGATAGGATCAGAAGTTTGATGAGAATGAAAGAGGTCTGAAAAAGTGCTATGTAGGGAACTAGAGAGCCAATGACTATGAAACACAAAGGATTCAGTAGTGGGTGCTGAGGATTCATTTGAAGTTGAATACCACAAATAAATATATCATAGCACCAGGCTGAGCAGCTTGAATTCAAGAGTTTAGTGATAGACAAAGCCATGATGGACAGTTGGATTTATCTATGCTGGATATCTTACCGTATTTGTGTGAAGAAAAGGCAGTGGTGTAGGTGCTAAGGTTAAGTGGTGACCCCACAGCACTTAGCTGGGTAGGGAAGAAAGTAAAGATACACACATGGACAGACAGGGCAAAAGGGCCTAGGTAGCCCCATCAGGGGTAAGAGGTTATAGACCTGTGTGCGGTGCTCTGGTGTAGTGTTTACAAGAAGGATTAGTTGTGAGTAATGGTAAGCACCAAGGTGAAACTTAAGAGGAAGGTGGCCAAAGTGGAATAAGGTAAATGCCATGGGAAATGAGGTAGTCAAAGGAAAACTGTTAATGTAAAATGGGGATGGCAATGTTTCTCTCATAGAGTTTATATTGAGGATAAAATAGTTATTCATGAAAATACCCTTTCAACTGAAATGTATTTTATAAACACAATTTTTAAAATTCACTATGTACAAGTTCTTTAGTATGACAGCTACGTAATATAATGTGTTTAAAAATGATGACTCTGTTTATACATTTTGATGCACACTAAAATAATTGGTCAGATTTTTCTTTATTCCAAATCCTTTGTGATGTGATTACATTGTTACTTTAGTGCCATTTTCATGACAAAGATAGTTATATTATTTCAACCTTGTTTTCTTTTTTGTACTGTTTCTTTTTGAGTATTTATTCCTGAGAGTGCATATTCAGAAGATTTCAGAAAGGAATTCAAGACTAATTTTAAATGTGCTATAAACCTAACTTGAAGATACAATGTACAATGATAGAGTGCCTTGATGTTGCAAGCATGGGCTTTGTACATTGGTGTCTCTAAATCAATACATTTTTCAGGGATCTCTAAAATAACCAACCACCAGTTAATTGTTGAACAAACCTATAGTGTCCTTTCTTTAATATTCTGTTGATTTTGTGGGTCCCATAGAAATGTTTATATAGAAATTAAAGACCAGTATTACATGATTTGGAGTCATTAGGCAGAATTAATAGGCATCACAGTTCAGTTTAAGAACAAGAATGCTAAATCCAAATCATCATACAAAATGAACATTTAAGAATTAGGATCAGAATTCCTATGAACTAAAGCCAAGAATTGGAGGTCAAGTCCTGGGCTGCATAAAAATTAGTCAGGAGCACAGGGACTCTGAGGCAGGAAGCCTGGGCCAAGCAAGCCCACGACTACTGCATGTAGTGCTGTCCTGAGGACCCACAGCAGAATATTACCCCCAGAAGGTCACCAGCGTGGAGACATTAATTTTTCTCCCCAACTAATCTGTCCTAAAATATAATTTGCACACATAGTCCACCTAGTTACACATAGGAGTTTTAAAGTATTACTGCCATAGCCAGCAAAAAGACAGGTGTGAGAAAAAAGGTTCTAATTTCTGACCAGAGAAAACTTTTTGTAAGTTATTTGGGTTCTGACTATAAGTGGCGAAACCATTTTGTGCACTTCTCCATTCCAAAGTAGTGTCCTTAATGACACATCTTCCCCATCTGTTTCTGTTTTATCCTTTCAACCTTATGTTTTTACCATTTTGCCCACAAATGTAATATTTTCCTCATTGTGGGAGTAGAAATTGCATTCCAGTACCAACAAAAATAATTATGTAGTTATTACAGTCTTACTATGTAAGTAAATGTTTTTACACCAGATCCTTGATAGAATATTTTTCTTTTTTAACAGATTTGATATTTAAAGACAGTATTTTATGAAAAGTATTTGATTTTAAAGAGATATATAAAATGATCTAAAATAATCTTAAGTCACAGATTTTGGTTCAAAATTTATTTAGACCTTAATAGATTCTAATTATAAATTATTTTTAACTCAAAAATATGTGTGAGTTTAATCAATTAAGAAATAGGACATTTAATTATATAATCTGGAAGCCATCAGAATTCAGCAAATTCAAGTGAAAAGAATAAGAGCCTCTAGTCATTTTAAATCAGTTGCAAAAAGAGATTTTTCTTTTCATAAGAGTCTCTTTGGAATGGCTATTCTCTAACATGACATTGTAAGTATGACATGATGTTGTATACAAAAAACCCTAAAAAATCCACCCCAAAACTACTAGAACTAATAACTGAATTCAGCAGAGTTGCAGGATACAAAATTAATACATGGAAATCTGTGACATTCCTATATACTAAAGATGAACTAGAAGAAAGAGAAATCAGGAAAACAATTCCATTCACATTTGCATCAAAAAGAATAAAATACCTGGGAATAAACCTAACCAAGGAGGTGAAAGACCTATATCCTGAAAACTACAAGATATTCATGAGAGAAATTAAAGAAGACACATCCTGTGCTCATGGATAGGAAGAATTAATATTGTCAAAATGGCCATCCTGCCTAAAGCAATCTATAGATTCAATGCAATGCCTATCAAAATACCAACAGCATTCTACAATGAACTAGAACAAATAGTTCTAAAGTTCATATGCAACCGCAAAAGACCTCAAATAGCCAAAGCAATTCTGAGAAGGAAGAATAAAGCTGGGGGGATTACGCTCCCCGACTTCAAGCTCTACTACAAAGCCACAGTAATCAAGACAATTTGGTACTGGCACAAGAACAGACCCATAGATCAATGGAACAGAATAGATAGCCCAGATATAAACCCAACCATATATGGTCAATTAATATACGATAAAGTAGTCATGGATATAAAATGGGGAAATGACAAGCCTCTTCAACAACTGATGTTGGCAAAACTGGACAGCTACAGGCAAGAGAATGAAACTGGATTACTGTCTAACTCCATACACAAAATAAACTCAAAGTGGATCAAAGACCTGAATGTAAGTCACAAAACCATAAAACTCATAGAAGAAAACATAGGCAAAATTTCTTGAATACACACATGAGCAATTTTTTCCTGAACACATCTCCTTGGGTAAGGGAAACAAAAGCAAAAATGAACAAATGGGACTACATCAATCTAAAAAGCTTCTGTACAGCAAAGGACACCATCAATAGAACAAAAAGGCATCCTACAATATAGGAGAATATATTTGTAGACAGGTTATCCAATAAGGGGTTAACATCCAAAATTTATAAAGAACTCACATGCCTCAACACCCAGAAAGCAAGTAGCCCGATTAAAAAATGGACAGAGGATCTGAACACACACTTCTCCAAGAAGAAATTCAGATGGCCAACAGATGAAAAGATGCTCCACATCGCTAGTTATTAGGGAAATGCAAATTAAAACCACAATGAGATATCACCTCATACCATTTACGACGGCCAACATCCAAAAGACAAGGAGAAACAAATGCTGGTGAGGATATGGAGAAAGGGGAACCTTCCTACAGTGTTGGTGGGAATGTAAATTAGTTTAACCACTGTGGAAAGCAATATGGAGGTTCTGCAAAAAACAAAAATGGAAATACCATTTAACCCGAAATTCCACTCCTAGGAATTTACCCGAAGAAAACAAGATCCCAGATTCAGTGAGACATATACATCCTATGTTATCGCAGCACTATTTATAATAGCCAAGATATGGAAGCAACCTAAGTGTCCATCAGTAGATGAATGGATAAAAAAGAAATGGTACATATACACAATGGAATATTATTCAGCCAGAAGAAGAAAACAAATCCTACCATTTGCAACAACATGGATGGAGCTAGAGGGTATTATGCTCAGTGAAATAAGGCAGGCAGAGAAAGACAAATACCAAATGATTTCCCTCATTTGTGGAGTATAACAACAAAGCAAAACTGAAGAAACAAAACAATAGCAGACTCACAGACTCCAAGAAGTAGACACTCCAAGGAGGTGGGTGGTGGGTGGGGAGGGATGGAGAAGGGTATTATGGGGCATTATGATTAGCACACATAATGTAGAGGCATCACAGGGAAGGCAGTATAGCACAGAGAGTATAAATAGTGACTCTATAGCATCTAACAACGCTCATGGACAGTGACTGCAGTGGGGTTTTAGGGTGGAACTTTATAATGTGGGTAAATGTAATATCCACAGTGTTGCTCATGTGAAACCTTTATAAGATTGTTTATCAATGATCCCTTAATAATAATAATAATAATAAGTAAATAAATAAAAACATGGAAGAGACACCCAGGTATTCAATAATTATCATTTCTTGAGTTCTTGTTTATCACTTTCAAATCCTATAAAAAGAAATAACTAAACCGAGGATTGGAAATAACAAATGATCTGATGGTGAAATGTTTAATTTCTGTTTGGTACTTGGCATACATAGCCCTTCATCATTGTGTCATTTACCCAACCTATCCTAATCTAGGCTTTGTGGGTTTTTTTTTTTTTACCAAATAAGAGTGTTTAAAGTTTCTCTAGGCTTTACTTACCTAGCTAAGTGATCTAGGAATCATTGTAATAGAATGTTACTATAGAGGGGTAAAATACAGGTACAGCTGGGAAGTATTTTAAGAAGCTGAAAAGTTTTATTTCAGACATGAACCATAAAGAAATTGAGCTGTGTAACTATGTTCAAAGCTTGGTGATCTGTGAAAACTTATATGGAAAAGTAATAAAGTTAGAACTGATGAAATCTCTAATGACCACAAAGTATGATGAGGAAAATTCAGTTTTTATCCTAAATATGTTTTACATTAAGTTTGTCCTGCACTTTTGTCACCAATGATTATCATAGATAGGAAGCCAATCAGAGAATGCAATAACAGCAGACTTTAATTTCTATTAACTGTTAATTTTTCAAGTTGACACTTAAAATGTTAAATTCCAAATGTATCAAAAACATCATTATCACCAACACCATTATCAGGAAGCATTTACTATGTGCCTACTTTGTTTAGAAGGGATTGGTAATAGATTTCAGAGCCCCAAAACTAATTAGTAATTAGTATTAGAATCTAATAGCGTTCAGTAACTGTCTTTTATCTCACACAGTACAACTATTTTACAGTTCAGGACACTGATCTAAAAAATAATCTCTGTAAATTCATTCAGCTAGTAAACAATTTAAGCTGGAATCCACATAAAAATCTAAACTCCATGCATCACCAAATTTAGCCACAGAATCTTCGCTTTTGAAAGTCAGGAATAGCAGTAAGCTGATATCTTAAAATATCGATGTTAATAGCCTGAGAATTTTACCTCATAGAAAGCATGGGATCACACAACTGTGGATAGCCTTTCTGTACCAGGTAACCTGTTGTGTAATGATTTCAGGGTATGAATAATGATTTGAGGCTCAGAGTATGGCAGGATCTGTTTGAGAATTGCTCAAGGATATTCATCACTTGTTTCAGGAACAGCATCTGTTGCCGTCGCAGGCATCCTTGCAGCTCTGCGAATAACCAAAAAGAAACTGTCTGATCAAACCATACTATTCCAAGGAGCTGGAGAGGTACCTGTCTTAAGTAATACTTCTGTTCCCCTAAACTAATGCATATAGAATTCATTTTAATCTTTCATTAATTTGAAGTTTGAGGTATTTTTTCAAATTTTTACTATATTGCAATTACAGATTTTATGAAAAGGTTCCCAAACTGAGTATTGAGGCATACTAATTTTTCTTAGGAAACTTTAATATAGAGTTATAGAGGTATTTTCACAGTTATCCCTTTGGAAGAGTATTATATAGTGCTGTTGTTTTTGCTATGCATTCTTAAGGTGTCATACAGGAACAAGAGATTTCCAATGTTTGATCATTTTCAGTTTTTAAGCTACTTAAACTGATGCTAACTTTTAGTATCCTCCAGTGTCACATACAAAAATTTTCTTAATGTGACTTACAATTCAGTATACACATATATAAATATATACAAGTTTTTAAGAAAAAAATGTTTTGAATTGGAGATTCATTGTGCATTATAACTGTTCAAATGCACAAGAATCAAAACATTTTATGTTGGAAAAAGATGGCAGCTGGACAAAATTGCACTGTTTTGTTATCTTTTCTGTATTTTTATCATTTAAAGGAATAAAACTAGACTGTAGTTACAGTTTTCACCTCAAAATAGAAATTAAAATGTCAGTTGAATTTGAGTTCCTTGTGAGAAAACTAGCAAAATCTGTTTAGAGTTATAGAATGTAATAAATGGAGAAATACTTTGTTGTGTATATATTAAGAAGCTTTAAATTTTTAAATTTAATATGAATGTGAATAAATGTATCACACTGGTGGAAATTCTGTATATTTTGTTGGTTTTGATTTTACTTATTCTTAAAATAAAACAAAATACATGAAACCAGAATTAAACACCAGATACAAACATGTGAAAGTATTCAGAATGTAAATCACAAGTCCATTTTCACATTGAAATAAAAATAATCAAAGCTAAGTCATAGCTCACTAAAATTTGACTTTTTTTGTTTCTATGATTGTTACATACTGCACTTAATTTTAATAAACTTATTTGATTTTCTAAAGGGTTTTGATGAATGGCACAGGCCCGTTTTCAATACTCAGCGATTCAGAGGCATTCATGGTTGGGTGATTGAAAACCGGTACATGTTTGTCCCTGAAGAGGCTTTGGAAAATTCACAAGTTATCCCCAAATTTATCAAATACCAAAGAAGTTGGTTATTCTAATCTTGCAAGAAATTTCACAGTGCTTTCTTTGTCCAAATTATGATAATAAATAAATGCTTGGGAACAGAGATTTTGTGTACTTCTTTCTATTGCCTAATTGGTCAAGTTCCCATCCAAATGAGTAGGCTTCATTCTTCAAATTCAGTTAGAGGAATTTGAGCCCAGCAATGAACAATACAGCCCAATAAGCAAGGTTGACCAATTGATTATTTTAAATTCAATGTTTTGTTGTTGGAGCGAACCTAATTGTATTAACAGAATTAAAGATACTGACAATCAAGGATATCACTGCTTTATCTGTGGCCAAATAAAAATAGCAAGCCATATAATAGTGGTTCCGTTGGAATAAGAAGAGTAAGTAATTGTCATTTAGCTTAACCCAAATGTGACAAAAATACTTCGCTTCCAGTATAAATGAATGAATATAACTCTTTAGGTCAATAGCTGGAGCAATTTTGTACTTGATTAACAAAGATAAAACGGGGTGAGATGTAACTCTTGTAGATATTACATAGAACAACTTTTAACAATTCTGTTTATATAACTTCTTACTTAGGCTGCCTTAGGGATTGCACACCTGATTGTAATGGCCATGGAAAAAGAAGGCTTACCAAAAGAGAAAGCGATAAAGAAAATATGGCTGGTTGACTCAAAAGGATTAATAGTTACGGTAAGAATTTATCACTTTTAACCAGAATAAAAATCAGTATGCCATTCTGGATGCCCATCTGAAAGACCAATAGTATTCCTACTCACCCCACCCCAACACTGTGTTCAAAGACATGTCATACAATAATACTGAGACTTTCCTGTATAAAGGAAAAAACTATCTCAGTTATAGAACCAGCCTGTGATGAGAGTAGGCTCCATCCAACTCTATGGGTTGCAGTTCACTTGAATTAATTTCCAAGTGAGGTAATTTAATATTGATATAGATGAAGCCTAGGCATAACTCCTTTTATGAAGGGATATGTGTCAAATTGCATAGTAGCTGAATGATAGGAGGAAAAAAATGGAATAGCTACTCTCTCTCAACCAGATTCTTGAGGATTTGAATGGGAATTTCTGAGAAGAGCTTTAATAAATGAGTTATTGCAATGTTAACTTGCTTGACTTTGTTTCTCCAGCTATAATAGAAATAATAGTACCAATTTCATGGGGTTATAGGGAGAACTAAGAACAGTAGGTTGGTGACCATATTGCTACACAGTTATAAAGTGTTATTACTTCTGCCATCTGTGCACATCTATCACTTTCATCAAATCCTATAAAAATATATGTAAATCCCCTTTCTATATGAAGACGAATTTTAAAAATAACTGTGAAATAAGTGGTGTCTTTAGGAATTTAATATAGAAACAAATGTGAATGTGTATAAACTTTCTGGAAACTGTTTTATGTATATCCAGAGCCTTTATAATTTCATGCATCTGACCCAGTGTTTTCAATCCTAAGACTCTATCCTGTAGAGATAGAGATGTGTACAGTGTTTCATGTTTGAGGATGTTATTACAGCATTATTTACAACAGTGATATGTTTTATCATTCATTTATTATAATAGTGCTATGTCATACTTGAATGAAGGATAATTGTGAAATAAATTGTGGAATAGTCACTTGAGTATAATATACAGGCTTAATGTTGTTTACAAAGAACTAAATAACATGAAGTATTAGTAATATAATATTAAGTGAAAAGAGGAAAACAATGTTATGTGTAACTTTTGTTTAAAAAATTGAGTTGCGTGTAAAAGTCATAGAAGGAAATACATCAAATATATATTATTTTGAAACATTATTTTTAATGCCTTTCTGTATTTCCAAATTCTCCTTAGTATTTGTTCCTTTAAAGCTAGGAAAATATGTTTTAAAAAAAAATTAATATAGATAAACTTAGCCTTAAAAGAAAAAAAGTGCATAATTTTTATAGCAAATGAGTATCTATAAAGCAGTGCAATTAGAGAGAAAGTACTTATATAACATCTCCTGAGAGCCAAATAATAATTTTATTAATTTCATTAACTTGCAGTGTAATCGCTTATAATATAAAAACAAAGTTTAAAATTTCTTGGCTTAAAAATTGCTGTTGCTTTGAAGAATCAGCATAACTAAAAAGTTTTACACTGTGGCCCTGTGTGTGACACACACTGTGGTCATGAAATAACATTTACTGGATGAAATTGCCTTTGGATTGAGCATTGTACTGTCTTTTGGGGACACAGTAAGGCTTGATCTCAGTAGACTTACAACTTAGTGGGAAGAATTCAAATAGGCCAAGTATTACAGTTCTGCATAAAATATTACAGAAGTATGTCCTGGTGCCAGGGGTGCACAGGCTCTCAGCTGCACTAAAGAGAGTAATGGGACTCTTTCAGCTAAGTTTGAAAGGAAGAGTTAGGAGTTTATCTGGAGTCTCCGTGGATATCTTAAACTTCTTATATTCAAAACTGGAATAAGGGAAGGAGAATGGCAAGTTTACTGTGAAATATTGATTGAAGCTAAGGGTGATGTCTTTTGTCTCTGTAATCTTCAAAGCCCTATATAGTGTCTAACACTTAACTGCAATTATTTGCTAATAAATGAATTAATTAATGAATGTCCTTCCAGGCAGAAGAGCATTTGCAAAATAAAATTTTTGTATAAGAGACATTTTGGGATTAGGTTTGAAGGGAAGAAGATGACAGGTGACAAAGGTTTTTCTAAATCTTGAAAATGAACAATTGAATCTTATACGCGGGAGGGGGGTTGCCTCTTGTCATGCAGATGGCATTGTGGAGGATGGAGTGAAATGAGGCAAAACTGAGAAAAGGAAACTAGTCACAAAGCTCATGCAATAATACAGGTGAAAAATAACTGGGGCCTGAAATAAAGCATTGACTATGTGGGTGAGTGAAAGAAGTTTGATTCAGTAGATATTTAGGGAATAGCATTGTCATGCTTAGTGAACAATTAAATATAGAGGGAGTAGTAGGGTAGAGTAGAGGAAGCAATCTAGCAAGACTTGTTGGGTGTCTTGATAAGAGATGTGGCTGTTAATGTAGAAAAGGAATAAAAGGTAGCTCAGTTTAAGGGAAAGATAATGAGATCAGTTCTGGATATAGCAAGGTTAAGGTCTGGAGACCTCAGTTAGAGATGTCTCCTTGGCAGTTGTACATACAAGACTGACATCTCTCCTCAGGGTGAGGATCTGGGCTCTGGAGATAGAGATTTGGATCATTAGCATTTTAGTAAATAGAGCTAGGCAAAAAACTATGCAAATCATACTGTGCTTAGGGATGTAGTACACTCAAGAATCCCAAGAAAGTGAGTCTATGATTGTGGTTTTCTTTTGTGATTTCTCATGACACTTTTATGTGAAATCTCCGTAAAATACACACACACACATACACACACACACACACATATATATGTATGTATTTTAACATCTCAAATAATATTAACATGGACTTACTGACTTAGACTCAAAATTCCATGGATTACTGTACTTGGAATAACTGTGAAGTTGTTGCCTGGACCTAATCAGTCACTCTTACTTCATGTTTTTCACTTGCCAAAATAAAGAACTCCATATAGTCTGCTTGCCAAGATAAATAAAGTTACATTTTAAAAGATTGATATATTTGTAATAGCCTGTACATTATTTAACATAAAAGAAACATATGAAGCTTTAATTAAACAGTTTTTCTTTTGTGTTTTTAAAAGGTCAAAATTATTGTTACTTTCTGTTGTAGAATTAATAAGTCATAGAATAACTAGTAAATTAGTATAGTCTTGCTTTCAAATTTACATGACTTTATGTGTTGTTATCCTTTATCCTTTGTACTCTTACAATATCTCCTTTTAATTTTGTTAACTTGCAGTGTAATTGTTTATAATATGTAAAAAATATACCTTATATGTAATCATAAATCTTTATTATGTAAGCAATGTAATTGTTTATAATATGTAAAATATATCATAAGGCTTTATGATTATATATATGACTTTATGATATTTTTTTACATATTATAAACAGTTACATTGCAAGTTAGTGAAACTCCTTTACTCCTTAAAGCCTTAACAACAAAAACCAAAAAGCACACTGTGAGGTAAGCTCATTTATGATGTTATATTATCATCAGACTAAATAATTATTATTCTAACATGTTCTCTGTTTTCATTTTCAATATTACTATAGTATTTTCTATCACTTTCTCATATCTATATGTGCAGTGAAAAGAGTTTGTGCTATAAATATCAATATTTTAAATCAATATCATAGGTTTATTTAGACTGATTATTTGGTCACTGATAACATTAAAATAATTTAGTATTTTATAGTGAGAAACAATTGACATATCTGTTTAGACAGCTGGTACTTAATACATTTAACATAAATGGGCTGATACTTGGAAATCTTTCCAAAATAAAAATTAGAGAGAGAATAAATGCAGTAAAGAAAGGATGAAAAAGGCACATTGCCAGCATGACTAGTATTTGCATTTCACAATGATAATTTGGAGCATTTTCAGGGAGGACAAGAAGCCACAAAACAAACCAATCCAGACTTAATATATTCCCCAAATAATGGTAATAAATGGTAAGACAGAAAACTCAAAATAAAAAGGTAGGATATTAATAGATAATATCAAGGAAAGACTTCATCTAACCCACAATAAGAATACAGAATTTTGTTTTGATTTTAGTTTTATTTTGTTCTGCCTTAAATAATTCTTTTTTCAATTATTCATTTTTATTTTTTGCTTTATAGTTAGATATTCAGTTCCTGTAGAAAGAGATAGTGAGTAAAGAAAGCTTATATGTTGTGAGCATAGTTTTGACAACACAGTTATTTCCTTCTTGGAAACTTGATTTTAGGTCTAGGACTTGAAACCATGCTGAATAGAAAAGTTTTCCTTTCCTCTGGGGTTTTTATTAGAATTTCAGCCAGTGATACTATCACCTCCTTGAATGATGGTTAACATACTTCATACATGTTAGTTTTTTTTTTTTAATTCTAATTTCTAAGAGACATTGAAGCTTGGTGAAGAGTACCCGACTTAATTTTTTTCTCCCTCTTTTCCATTTCACATAGAGTATGATCAATGTATATGTAGGTATTAAAAATAGCAGAGCAAAAAGATTATATACAAGAGTCTTTCGAACAATTATGAATATTTATTTTTAACAATACAAAATTAAATATTAATGGAGTTAACCATCTATTATCATAAATTATGGTCTTTCTGCACCCTTTGTTATTCTCTAACATGGAGAAACTTTTGTCACATTATCTTCTTTTAATCTTTAACAAGCATGAAGTGCTATTGACAGGACACTTGCAAGGCTCCACCCACAGACCTGAAGGGGCCAGGTTCAACTCTGACACACTAATGGTATAATAATAAAAACAGGCCAGTAAGTTGAATCACAGTGTTGTATACTTGAAATCAATATAATACTGTGCATCAACTATACTTAAATTTTAAAAATATTTAAAAACATTTTCACTTAATATAATTAAAATTCTGAAGGTTATATTTAACTAGTCTAAATCTAATATACTGGAAAAACACAGCTTATCATATAAGTAATCAAGGGCTTTCCGGATACATTGATTCTGAAGATTATTTTCTGGTTAGTTTAATAAAATCCGTTGTAAAGGTGTTTTGAGCTAAATTTCTGGCTTGTCAGACAAACAAAGCAGAATGTAAAGTTTAATTTTGCCCATATATAATGCTGATCTCCATCCAAATAAAATAAAATAAAGAGTTAAAAAAAAAAACAGGTCAGTAAATGGAGTAGGTTGTCCAAGCAGGCATGGGTGAAAGGTAGGCACATGTGCAAGTTTTTTTAATGCCTGTGTGTAGGGAGGAAAACATATTTATCAGTGGCAAGCTATAATCAATTGTTTATACCTATCCTGGACTATGGAATGCTAACCCCAAATCTTGGCAATCTTTGCCACCTATCCCCCCCAGACCCACCAGAACCTTTTGAGAAAGGTAATAATTCAGTATGGTTTTATCTTGCATCTTGTACTAAGAATCAGCACAAAATAAGAGGGGAGGGGAGTTTAAAGAAATAATAACAGTCAAAAGAAATTCCCAGCTGTCCATAATACATTTGCTGTAATTAGAGATTCTTAAAAAGAGAAACACCATAGAATTTGGGATTTCTAAGATAAGAAATGTACTATGCCAAAATAAGGCAAAAAGCATTTCAACAGGGGACCCTGGAATGGGAGAATGAAGGGAAACCAAATTTTCTTTATCCATATCCAAATGAAGTGATTGGCATGAAGAATATGGGTTCCAAATTAGATTTTGAAAAGAGGAGAAAAATGAGCCATTAGTACAGAAGGTAGATGTCTAATAGTAAAGGCAGTTGCCTTAATATTACGAGATCTAGAGAACATCACATTCTGATAGTTCTTTAATCTAAACCAGATAATTACATCAACTTTGAAAATGATATAGAAAATACTTTGGGACATGTTTATTTTTGTCTCCTGTCTCCTGTTTTGGCAAGTAGAGCCTTTCAGGAATGCTCATATTACAATCTCATGATTCCTGGCCTTCTTTCAGTATTCTCTTGGTGTTCCCAAATCACAACCAAGAATCAAACCTTTGGGGAGTGAGACTGGGTAGTTTATTTTTCTTACTGGATGAGTGTCCTCTGGTCAAGGTCTGGCTGTGGTGTCGAGGAGCTGCCAGTGCCGTTAAGATGATGAACAGAGTGAGATGTTCACGAAGAAAGCATAACGCCTTTTCCTTTCACACAGTGTTTCTCTATCTTCGTCACGATTTGCTTCTCATTCCAGGAAATCAGGGAGTTTAAACCACATTAAATATTTTTCTTTGTGTATCAGGTTGTCAATGAAGAAAAGCAAAAAATCACAGATACTAGAAATAAGTGATTGCCAATTTACATTATTCTGTAGCTTCCCTTCTTTAGAAGTCATCTTTTTATACTTTTTTGAAAACATATCATATGTGTTTAGAAAATGCATCTGATAGAGACCTGACAAGTCATTCTCAAAACTCAAAACTGGTTATTCAGTCATTCTAATCACCTGGGAAGCTTTAAAAAAACTACGGATTCCAGGCCCTCCCCCTGAAATTTAGTTAGAATATCTGGAAGCAGGGCTTAGGAATCTATTTTTCATCAGATGAGTCTAGTGCTCCATTAGTTGGAAAGTCCAGATATGGTTCATTTTCATCAGCTCTGTTGTCATCACCAATCCAAACCATTTTGTAGATGGAGATACCAACATCCATGGAAGTATGAAAGGACTTACCCAAAGTCATGAGTGAATGCAAGAGCCTGTGGACTCTGCTTTCCTGTGTTCTGTCACCGACCTTTATAGATGGCATTGTCTGTGTCTAACTGGGGGCTTTTCTTTACTTCTCTGGATATCATTAAAAGTTTTCAAAACTAACAAATTTAGTTGCTGTTAGTATTAAAATGCATTTTGCTGCTAGTTATTTATTCATGTTCCCAGCCAGCAAAATTTATCACAATCTAAACTAATGATATATATTGACAACAATCAACATCTGTGAAGACAACATTGTAAAATCTATTTAAAATTTTTAAAAAATTGCTGTTTTGAATAATCTGGGACACTGTAGTCAGGAAAATACTTTGAGTCACTGAGTTAAGAAAATGGAGATTATGTCTTTCACTTTCAGATTATTCAGCATCTTTCAAATTCATTTCACATTATGGATTTATAGGTCCACATTCGATATAAGCAGATGAGAGCCTCTTCTCTTATTTACATGCTTCTTGTAGCAGCAGTACAATCCATATTGTACCAGGTTGAATTTGGTTATTTCAGCTGCTAATAAAATCATTTATAGGACTTTTACTTTTATGCTAGTTTTATTTTCTCAAGTGGGTGGCTCCTTCTTGGCATGGTAATGTAATGAAAGTGAATAGAGTTCCATTTTTAGGGAGACCATATGCAAATTTATTTACAACTGTATACTAAAAGCAGTTTGAACATACTTTCACTGTTGTGTTGTTCATCAGTAGTCAAATAGTCAAGAATTGGTTGTTTCCTGAGACTGGGAATACCCAGGTGCTTTCAGCAAGCTTTTACTGTGAGCTACTACTTCTTCTGTTATATGCTGTGGGTCATGCTGCTTTACCATGGATTGTGTGGAATCTTATTGTTTGGTGAGCCAAGCATTGTTTAAAACCAACAAATCAGGGCATGTTTTCCTCTTAAAGTATTTTTAGTATTTCCTATTCTTACTCTGTTAGTAATTCTGAAAATCTTATTAATCTTCTTTTCTCTTACAATCCTTTCAATGGGGTTTCTGATTTCTATTTCAAAGTAAACCACAGTTAGAGATTAATTATAGTATTTTACTGCTAATAAGAAAGGAACCATAATACTAAAATGCATTAATATAACATTGAAAGCAAGATCTAGGAAGTATGGTAATTCCTTGACTATATTCAACATCAGCTGTTCCTTTGATGAGCTCAGTTCTCAGCTCTGTGGTATTTACAAGGCGACAAGAGCATCTGAGATTTCAGAGCCGAGCTTCCTCACTGATTATAGGGAACAACGGCGGGTCCAATTATATCAAAAGCGTTGGGGTTCCTTACCTGGGAGAGGAGATGATGTGATTGAATATCTATTTTCAAATCTATGAAAGATTATTTAAGGGCAATGGTACAAAGTAGAAAAATAAATAATTAAATTGAAGTAAAGAGAAATTTGGTTGGGAATAAAAAAAAATTACTGTTTAAGTATAGAAAAATGGTAGCATTCTACATTATTGTGACTCTTTTAAAATGTACAGCCACCTTCTTGATTTTAATGGTTTGGTAGCTGGCCCTCCCAGAAGATAAGGACTTGTCAAGGCAGAGTTTCTTCCTGATTGTGCCTGCACTAACTTCAGATAAGAAGAGACTACTAGCTGAAATGTATGTATTGGTTAGATTTTAGGTTAAACTGCTGTACAAGCAGACTACAAAATATGGTAACTTTAAACAAGTTAAATTGTATTTCTTTGTCACCTAACAGTGACTATTTATTCATGTCCCCGAGACTTGAATAAAGGAGGCAGACCTGAGACTTATCTGCTCTCCATCATCGGTCTCTGGGTGCAGAGAAGCTTTCTAGCTCTTGCTGTCTCTAAACCAGCTGGGGAGAGACATGCAAAATGGGCTGGGGGTGCACGCCTCATTCCACTTTCAAGATAAAACCCGGAAGTTGCACACGTTACTTCAACTCCATCTTTTTGGCTAGGAGGTAGTTTCATGTCACTACAGGCTGCAACGAGGTTAAGGAAGAAATTCTTCACTGGGTGGCCATCTGGTTGGCTAAAACTGGGCAATCTTATTATTAAAAAGTTAAAAAATCTAAGAGATGAAAACCTATATGCTAACAAGCTGAAAAACCTAGGAGAAATGGACAACTTCCTAGGAAAATACAACCTTCCAGGACTGACCCAGAAAGAAACAGAAAATCTAAACAGACCAATTACCAGCAACGAAATTGAAGCACTAATCAAAAAACTTCCCAAGAACAAAATCCCAAGGTCAGATGAATTTACTTCAGAATTTTATCAGACATACAGAGAAGACATAATACCCATTCTCCTTAAAGTTTTCCAAAAAAATAGAAGAGGAGGGAATACTCCCAAACTCATTCTAAACCAGGCAAAGACCCCACCAAAAAAGAAAACTACAGACCAATATCCCTGATGAACGTAGATGCAAAAATGCCCAACAAAATATTAGCAAACCGAATACAAAAATACATCAAAAAGGATCATACACCATGACCAAGTGGGATTCATCCCAGGAATGCAAGGATGGTACAACATTCAAAAGTCCAACAACGTCATCCACCACATCAACAAAAAGAAAGACAAAAGCCACATGATCATCTCCAAAGATGCTGAAAAAGCATTTGACAAAATACAACATCCATTCATGAAAAAAACTCTCAACAAAATGGGCATAGAGGGCAAGTACCTCAACATAATAAAGGCCATATATGATAAACACACAACTAACATCATACTGAACAGCGAGAGGCTCAAAGCTTTTCCTCTGAGATCGGGAACAAGACAGGGATGCCCACTCTCCCCACTGTTATTCAACATAGTACTGGAGGTCCTAGCCACAGCAATGAGACAAAACAAAGAAATACAAGAAATCCAGATTGGTAAAGAAGAAGTCAAACTGTCACTATTTGCAGATGACATGATATTGTACATAAAAAACCTTAAAGACTCTACTCTAAAACTACTAGAACTAATATTGGAATTCAGCAAAGTTGCAGGATACAAAATTAACACACAAAATCTGTGGCTTTCCTATACACCAACAGTGAACTAATAGAAAGAGAAATCAGGAAAACAATTCCATTCACAATAGCATCAAAAAGAATAAAATACATAGGAATAAACCTAACCAAGGAAGTGAAGGATCTATACCCTGAAAACTACAAAACACCCTTAAGAGAAATTAAAGAGGTCACTAACAAATGGAAACTCATCCCATGCTCTTGGCTAGGAAGAATTAATATTGTCAAAATGGCCATCCTGCCCTAAGCAATATACAGATTTGATGCAATCCCTATGAAATTACCAACAACATTCTTCAAAGAACTGGAACAAATAGTTCAAAAATTCATATGGAAACACCAAAGACCCCAAATAGCCAAAGCAATCCTGAGAAGGAAGAATAAAGTGGGGGGGATGTGGCTCCCCAACTTCAAGCTCTACTACAAAGCCACAGTAATCAAGACAATTTGGTACTGGCACAAGAACAGAGCCACAGACCAGTGGAACAGAATAGAGACTCCAAACATTAACCCACATTAACCCAAACATATATGGCCAATTAATATACGATAAAGGAGCCATGGACATACAATGGGGAAATGACAGTGATTTTTTTTTTTTGGTATCATTAATCTACAATTGCATGAAAGACATTATGTTTACTAGGCTCCCCCCTTCACCAAGTCCCCCACAACATACCCCTTCACAGTCACTGTCCTTCAGTGTAGTAAGATGCTGTAAAATCACTACTTGTCTTCTCTGTGTTGCACAGCCCTCCCTGTGCCCCCCGACACTATACATGCTCATCATAATGCCCCCTTTCTTTTTCCCTGCCCTTATCCCTCCCTTCCCACCCATCCTTCCCAGTCCCTTTCCCTTTGGTAACTGTTAGTCCATTCTTTGGTTCTGTGATTCTGCTGCTGTTTTGTTCCCTCACTTTTCCTTTGTTCTTATACTCCACATATGAGTGAAATCATTTGGTACTTGTCTTTCTCCACCTGGCTTATTTCACTGAGCATAATACCTTCTAGCTCCATCCATGTTGTTGCAAATGGTAGGATTTGTTTTTTTCTTATGGCTGAGTAATATTCCATTGTGTATATGTACCACATCTTCTTTATCCATTCATCTACTGATGGACATTTAGGTTGCTTCCATCTCTTGGCTATTGTAAATAGTGCAGCGATGAACATAGGGGTGCATCTGTCTTTTTCAAACTGGTGTGCTGCATTCTTAGGGTAAATTCCTAGAAGTGGAATTCCTGGGTCAAATGGTATTTCTATTTTGAGCATTTTGAGGAACCTCCATACTGCTTTCCACAATGGTTGAACTACTTTACATTCCCACCAGCAGTGTAGGAGGGTTCCCCTTTCTTCACAACCTCGCCAACATTTGTTGTTGTTTGTGTTTTGGATGCTGGCCATCCTTACTGGTGTGAGGTGATATCTCATTGTGGTTTTAATTTGCATTTCTCTGATGACAAGTGATGTGGAGCATCTTTTCATGTGTCTGTTGGCCATCTGAATTTCTTCTTTAGAGAACTGTCTATTCATCTCCTCTGCCCAGTTTTTAATTGGATTATTTGCTTATTGTTTATTGAGGAGTGTGAGCTCTTTATATATTTTGTATGTCAACCCTTTATCGGATCTGTCATTTATGAATATATTCTCCCATACTGTAGGATACCTTATTGTTCTATTGATGGTGTCCTTTGCTGAACAGAAGCTTTTTAGCTTGATATAGTCCCACTTGTTCATTTTTGCTTTTGTTTCCTTTGCCCGGGGAGATATGTTCAAGAAGAGGTCACTCATGTTTATGTCTAAGAGATTTTTGCCTATGTTTTTTTCTAAGAGTTTTATGGTTTCGTGACTTACGTTTGAGTCCTTGATCCATTTCGAATTTACTTTTGTGTATGGGGTTAGACAGTGATCGAGTTTCATTCTCTTACATGTAGCTGTCCAGTTTTGCCAGCACCATCTGTTGAACAGACTGTTATTTCCCCTTTGTATGTCCATGGCTCCTTTATCGAATATTAATTGACCATATATGCTTAGGTTAATGTTTGTAGTCTCTATGCTGTTCCACTGGTCTGTGGCTCTGTTCTTGATTACTGCGAGTAATCTAACTGTAGTAGAGCTTGAAGTTGGGGAGTGAGATCTCCCCCACTTTATTCTTCCTTCTCAGGATTGCTTTTGCTATTCGGGGTCTTTGGTGTTTCCAATGAATTTTTGAACTATTTGTTTCAGTTCATTGAAGAATGCTGTTGGTAATTTGATAGGGATTGCATCGAATTTGTATATTGATTTGGGCATGATGGCCATTTTGACAATATTAATTCTTCCTTCCCAGGAGCATGGGATGAGTTTCCATTTGTTAGTGACCTCTTTAATTTCTCTTAAGAGTGAGTGTCTTATAGTTTTCAGGGTATAGGTCTTTCATTTCCTTGGTTAGGTTTATTCCTAGGTATTTTATTCTTTTTGATGCTATTGTGAATGGAATTGTTTTCATGATTTCTCATTCTATTAGTTCATTGTTGGTGTATAGGAAAGCCACAGATTTCTGTGTGTTAATTTTGTATCCTGCAACTTTGCTGAATCCAATATTAGTTCTAGTAGTTTTATAGTGCAGTCTTTAGGGTTTTTTATGTACAATATCATGTCATCTGCAAATAGTGACAGTTTGACTTCTTCTTTACCAATCTGGATTCCTTGTATTTCTTTGTTTTGTCTAATTGCCGTGGCTAGGACCTCCAGTACTATGTTGAATAAAAGTGGGGAGCGTGGGCATCCCTGTCTTGTTCCCGATCGCAGAGGAAAAGCTTTCAGCTTCTTGCTGTTCAGTATGATGTTGGCTGTGGGTTTATCATATATGACCTTTATTATGTTGAGGTACTTGCCCTCTATACCCATTTTATGGACAGTTTTTATCATGAATGGAAGTTGAATTTTGTCGAATGCTTTTTCAGCATCTTTGGAGATGATCATGTGGTTTTTGTCTTTCTTTTTGTTGATGTGGTGGATGATGTTGATGGATTTTTGAATGTTGTACCATCCTTGAATCCCTTGGATATATCCTACTTGGTCATGGTGTATGATCCTTTTGAAGTATTTTTGAATTCGGTTTGCTAATATTTTGTTGAGCATTTTTGCATCTATGTTCATCAGGGATATTGGTCTGTAGTTTTCTTTTTTGGTGGGGTCTTTGCCTGATTTTGGTATTAGGGTGATGTTGACTTCATAGAATGAGTTTGGGAGTATTCCCTCCTCTTCTATTTTTTGGGAAACTTTAAGGAGAATGGATATTATGTCTTCTCTGTATGTCTGATAAAATTCTGAAGTAAATCCATGTGGCCTGGGGGTTTTGTTCTTGGGGAGTTTTTTGATTAGCTCTTCAATTTTGTTGCTGGTAATTGGTCTGTTTAGATTTTCTGTTTCTTTCTGGGTCAGTCTTGGAAGGTTGTATTTTTCTAGGAAGTTGTCAATTTCTCCTGTTTTCCAGCTTGTTGGCATATAGGTTTTCATAGTATTCTCTAATAATTCTTTGTATTACTGTGGGTCCCATCGTGATTTTGCCTTTCTCGTTTCTGATTCTGTTGATGTGTGTTGATTCTCTTTTTCTCTTAATAAGTCTGGCTAGAGGCTTATCTATTTTGTTTATTCTCTCGAAGAACCAGCTTTTGGTTTCATTGATTTTTTCTATTGTTTTATTCATCTCAATTTTATTTATTTCTTCTCTGATCTTTATTATGTCCCTCCGTCTGCTGTCCTTAGGCTTCATTTGTTCTTCTTTTTCCAATTTCGATAGTTGTGACATTAGACTATTCATTTGGGATTGTTCTCCCTTCTTTAAATATGCCTGGATTGGTATATACTTTCCTCTTAAGACTGCTTTCGCTGCGTCCCACAGTAGTTGGGGCTTTGTGTTTTGTTGTCATTTATTTCATGTATTGCTGGATCTCCATTTTAATTTGTTCATTGATCCATTGATTATTTAGGAGCATGTTGTTAAGCCTCCATGTGTTTGTGAGCCTTTTTGCTTTCTTTGTACAATTTATTTCTAGTTTTATGCCTTTGTGGTCTGAAAAGTTGGTTGGTAGGATTTCAATCTTTTTTAAGTTACTGAGGCTGTTTTTGTGGCCTAGTATGTGGTCTATTCTGGAGAATGTTCCATGTGCACTTGAGAAGAATGTGTATCCTGTTGCTTTTGGATGTAGAGTTCTATAGATGGCTATTAGGTCCATCTGTTCTAGTGTGTTGTTCAGTGCCTCTGTGTCCTTACTTATTTTCTGTCTGGTGGATGTGTCCTTTGGAGTGAGTGGTGTGTTGAAGTCTCCCAAAATCAATGCATTGCATTCTATTTCCTCCTTTAATTCTGTTAGTATTTGTTTCACATATGTTGGTGCTCCTGTATTGGGTGCATATATATTTATAATAGTTATATCCTCTTGTTGGACTGAGCCCTCTATCATTATGTAATGTCATTCTTTATCTCTTGTTACTTTCTTTGTTTTGAAGTCTATTTTGTCTGATACTAGTATTGCAACACCTGCTTTTTTCTCCCTGTTGTTTGCATGAAATATCTTTTTCTATCCCTTGACTTTTAATCTGTGCATGTGTTTGGGTTTGAGGTGAGTCTCTTGTAAGCAGCATATAGATGGGTCTTGCTTTTTTATCCATTCTATTATTCTGTATCTTTTGATTGGTGCATTCAGTCCATTTATGTTTAGGGTGATTATTGCAAGATATGTACTTATTGCCCTTGCAGGCTTTAAGTTTGTGGTTACCAGTGGTTCAAGGTTAGCTTCTTTACTATCTTACTGTCTAACTTAACTTGCTTATTGAGCTTTTACAAATCTGATGATTCTTTATTTCTCTCCCTTCTTATTCCTCCTCCTCCTTTCTTCATATGTTGGGTGTTTTGTTTTGTGCTCTCTTTTAGGAGTGTTCCCATCTAGAGCAGTCCCTCTAACGTACCCTGAAGAGGTGGTTTGGGGGAGGCAAATTCCCTCAACTTTTGCTTGTCTGGGAATTGTTTAATCGCTCCTTCATATCTAAATGGTAATCATGCTGGATACAGTATTCTTGGTTCAAGGCCCTTCTGTTTCCTTGCATTAAGTATATCATGCCATTCTCTTCTGGCCTGTAAGGTTTCTGTTGAGAAGTCTGATGATAGCCTGATGGGTTTTCCTTTGTAGGTGACCTTTTTTTTCTCTGGCTGCCTGTAATACTCTGTCCTTGTCTTTGATCTTTGCCATTTTAATTATTATGTGTCTTGGTGTTGCCCTCCTTGGGTCCCTTGTCATTGGAGTTCTGTGTGTTTCTGTGGTCTGAGAAGCCATTACCTCCCCTAATTTGGGGAAGGTTTCAGCAATTATTTCTTCAAAGACACTTTCTATCCCTTTCTCTCTCTCTTCTTCTTCTGGTACTCCTATGATGTGAATATTGTTCCTTTTGGATTGGTCACACAGTTCTCTTAATAGTCTTTCATTCCTGGAGATCCTTTTATCTCTCTCTGCATCAGCTTCTCTGCATTCCTGTTCTCTGTTTTCTAGTCCATTAATGGTCTCTTGCATCTCGTCCATTCTGCTTTGAAGTCCTTCCGGAGATTGTTTTATTTCTGTATTGTCCCTCCTTAGTTCTTGCATATTTCTCTACAAGTCCATCAGCATGGTTATGACTTTTGTTTTGAATTCTTTTTCAGGAAGATTGGTTAAATCTACCTCCCCAGATTCCTTCTCAGGAGAGGATGTGGAAGATGTCTGGGTTAGCCTGGTCTTGATCAAATTTTTTTGCCTTTTCATGTTGATAGATGCAGTGGTATGCTATTGACTCGCCTGTCAGCTGGGAGAGCCAAGACCTTTTCCACTTGCTCCCGGACTTTCTTTACTGGGACAATGGCGACCCCTAGCGGCTTGTGATGGGCAATTTCACGTAGACTGGTTCTTTTTCTTGTCCAGCCGCTAAGGAGGAAGCTCCCTTGCTGTGGGCGTGACCAGCCTCAGGCTGCTGCTCTGCTATGGCGGTTGCCAAGAGGGGGAGCACATGGGGTGGGGGGGGCTGCTTATCTCCGTGAGGGGGTCTCAGAGCTGCTGGCCAGGGGTTAGGGCGCCTGGTTTTCTCTGGGATTCCCAGCTGCTGGGTAATTGTCCTGGGGTGCTTCCATCCAGCTGTAGGGTCCCTGTCCCTTTAAGACTTTCAAAAAGCACTTGCTTTTCTTTGTCCCAGGGGCGCTGACTACGGGGACCCACTCACAGTTCTTACTGTTCTGTTTCCCTAGTATCCGTCACCCCATGACTGGGTGCGGATGTCTAGGGTTGGCTATTTAGCAGTCCTGGGCTCCCTCTCCCTCCCCACTCCAACTGCTCTCCTCCCGCCGGGAGCTGGGTTGAGGGGAGCTCGGGTCCTTCCGGGCCGGGGCTTGTATCTTACCCCCTTCGTGAGGCTTCTCGCGGGTGTGGATGTAGCCTGGCTGTTGTCCTGTGTCTGCTGGTCTCTCTTTTAGGGATAGTTGTATTTGTTGTATTTTCAAAAATATATATGTTTTTGGGAGGAGATTCCCACTGTCCTACTCATGCCGCCATCTTGGCTCCGTCCCCGACAAGTAGTGATTTTACAGCATCTTACTACACTGATGAACAGTGACTGTGAAGGGGTATGTGGGGGGGACTTCGTGAAGGGGGGAGCCTAGTAAACATAATATTCTTCATGTAATTGTAGATTAATGATACCAAAAAAAAAATCCAGGAGATTGTACACTTAAAAATCTCCTTTTGAGGGTAAAGTTTATGTTGTTTTCTTATCAAATAAATTTAACTTTTCAAAAAAGGACTGAATTAATTATCTAAAAAGGACAATTAGACTCCCCTGCCATAACACAAAAAAGGTTTCAGTATTTGGACGTGGAAGTAATATGACATTCAGAAACTACTATAAATGGATTGGCTTGCATTTTCATAATACATTTTATCATTGGAAAACCAAGGAGACCAATAGCAAACCCTGTGATTCATTGTTTTCTCTAAGAGATAGAAATTTTCTCTGCAGCCCTCAAGGTTATATAATGTTGCATGGAGATGAATACAGCCAGGTTGCAGTAGTAATATGTTTTTTCTCTGTTAGAGAACCTAGCAAATAGTAGATGAGTCCCCTTGTCTGTAAAAACATCCTGACGAATCTCTAAACCTTTGAAGTAGGTAGCAGGTTGAACTTTCAGGAACCTTTCTTGTCACACAAAACGTGCATTAACAGGGACCCACAGTTGCTGCATGCTTGAGAGTCAGCATCTTAGCCACAGGCAGGAGAGCTGCCGAGTGCGGTAGCTGTGACCGCCCCCCCACCCCCCCGTTGCTAGCGCCCACCTGTTGGTGGCCGGCTGGACACTAGAAAGCAAACACACTGAATACAAAAGGCACCAGTACCACAAGCTTTCAGAAGAGCCAATGAGTGCTTCTTCAGGATGTGTACATTTCTCCCTCAAGGTCTGTAAAGGCACATCAGCTTGGTGAGCATTGTTTAAAGCAGAAATCCTAGCAAGCGACTCGGTGTACAGACAAGCCCTTTAGCCCTGGTATTCATGCTAGAAGCAGTTTGGAGTTCTGTAGTGTTTGCCAGACGGGGCCTCAGATAGATGCTAGCCTATTTTCTTGCTTTTATACCTATAATTGAGTCTATGCATTTCCGGGAAAGAGCAACAAGCCAAAACTATATCATGTTTGGTTTAGAATGCTACAAGCTAAAAATTATTATTCTCAGGAAATATGTCTCCCCAAGCTGCAACTTTAATTAGTACCTATCCTATAAATTTCTCTGTTGTGAGAGTGAAAATAGTCATGAATTTTAGCTTACACTACTTTCAGAAATAGATAAATAATTTAGATAGCTAAATAACTGTGTCAAATGGTTCCAAATTATTATTGCTATCCATGACCACTTTTTCCTTTTCTTTCTAATATTGCAAGATTATTTTTTGACAGATAACTGAGTGATAATAAGAGCATTGAGGTAGCAAATGGATTGCAAGGGCATTCTTTTCATTATATCATTTCAGGAAAAGGAACCTCTTATTCCCAAAGCAATAAATAGGAGCAATGTTGAATAAGAAGAAATGATGGAATATAGAATCAAAATATCCCCCCCCCGTATCACTTGACTATTGCTGTTATCAAAAGCCACAAGATCTCAGTACCATACAGTGATTATTTCTTACACACCTGTGGCTCAGGTGATGTAGATTGGGTGATGCTGGCTAAACGGTGCTCTAAGCTACAGGTTTAGGTCTGCTTTACAAAGCTCTCCTCCTCCTTGGACCAGGAGGCCATCCAGGTTATGCTTTTCTAATGTGCAAAAGGCAGTGCCACAGAAAGCAGCAGAAGCACTAGTTACTCTTAAGGCCTTAGCTTGGAATTGGCACACTGTCATTTCTGCCCACATTTTAATGACCCAAAGAAGCCACATGTTCAAGCCTAAGGAATGGGGTTGGAAAGTGTACTCTGCCTTTTGTGGAAGGAACTGTAAAATTACATTGCAGAGAACTTTAGCACAGGAAAGGGATGATGAGAAATTGGGGCCTAAATCAAAGTCTGAATAATCAAAATATTTGGGGGAAATTCTGAGAACCCCAATAACTTTTTTTCTCATTTGTGACTAGTAAATTGTTAAACCTAGCTACTGTTTACATGATAGGATGATGTTTAATTAATCTCTGTGATTGAGGTATATAAATGAAACAAGTTTTCCAGCTGTAAAGCTAATAGAGGTAAGAATGGGGACACCAGGTAGTTTTCCTCCAAACTTAGAAGGTAAAGAATTCAGTATTTTCATAGGTTTCCTTACATTACTAAAAGGCAATTATTAAAAATATTGTTTCATAAATACAAAAGAAGAACAGCTTGAGAATATTTAGTGTTTTCTCATGAAGTCAGTCTACATCAACTGTTTGCAGTTAGACCTCTAATAATAAGTAGGTTCTAAAAAGACTTATGTCATTAGATGGGTTTTGTTGAACAATCTGATGCTCCTGATGAAAGTAGAAACTGGTTTCTATTCTGATTCTTTTAACTAACCTTTTCTTTAATAAACATAATAAATAAGAATATAGACTAGCAATATTCCATTTAATATTACTAGAGACTTGAATGTTCTCTCCATAAGTATGAAATAGTAAGCTTCCAAGTGAATTAAATAAGTTACTTTTATTGAGATATGATGGTCATATTATATTAGTTTCAGGTATACATCAGAATGATTTGATATTTGTATATATT
The DNA here is from genome assembly GCF_030020395.1 of Manis pentadactyla. Classification (NCBI taxonomy): domain Eukaryota; kingdom Metazoa; phylum Chordata; class Mammalia; order Pholidota; family Manidae; genus Manis; species Manis pentadactyla. The sequence continues at coordinate 80,753,939 of NC_080030.1, read as the reverse complement.
GTGAAATAATCACCACAGTAACTCTATCACCACAAGTAGTTACAAATGTTTTTTTCCATTTGTATGAGATGAAAACTTTTAAGATATACTCTTTTAGCAACTTTCAAAAATGCTATACAGTATTATTAACTATAGTCACCAAGATGTACATTGCATCTCCAGTACTTACTTATTTTGTAACTGGAAGTTTGTACCTTGTGACCCACTTACCTATTTTACCCACCCCTGCTCCTGCTGCCTCTTGTAACCATCAATCTGTTCTCTATGAATTGTTTTTTTTGAGGGGAGGGTTCTTTCTTTAGATTCCACATATAAGTGATATCATATGGTATTTGTCTTTTCCCTGTCTGACTTATTTCATTTAGCATATACCCTTGACTGCTGTCCATGTTGTTGCAAATGGGCAAGATTTCATTTTACTTACGACCCATATTCTATGGGGTGTGTGTGTGTGTGTGTGTGTGTGTGTGTGTACACAGACATTTTCTTTATCCATGAATCCCTTGATGGGTACAGGTTGCTCCCATGTCTTGGCTATTGTAAGTAACGATGCAGTGAACATGGGAGTATATGTATCTTTTTGAGTTAGGGATGAGATTATTTTTCACAATATCTCAGATGTAGCATATTTTGATGTGCAAGAAAGAAAAGGTATGAAAAATAACCTTTTAGAAATTACAAATGACTAATGGTGAATTCTGTTCTTAGGAAGCAGTTCACTCTAATGTCATGCTCATAGAAAATAGTAGTACAGAAATAGCACTTTACAGCAGACTACAAGAAAATGTACCAAAATTTATGTGCTGAAATTAAGATTTTTTTCTTCACATTGGTATAATATTGAGCTTCTGTTAAAAACCGGGCACAGTCTTAAGTGCTTTAGATTTATTATTTAATGTAATCCATAAACCTGATGAGGTAGAAATAATTATCCTTCTTTTACAGTTGAGGAAACACATGTAAAGAGGTTCATAAGTTTCAAAGGATCTATCACTTACAGGTATTACTTTTAAAAACAGAAATAAAATAGTAATAACGTTTTAAAGCAAGAAAATTCTGATGATGAGCAGTCTGCCACATACAATCTGTAAGGTTTTTTTCTCCAGGGCTATGCTGTGCTGTATTATTGGGAAGATGGAGTTCCAGCACCTGCCTTGGGCAAGTTGCTTAACATCTCAGAGCCTCTGTTTCCTCAAGTAAAATGGCTGTAATTATACTTGACTTCTCAAAATTGTTGAGGAAATCCAATGAAATACATGAAAACTATAAGTCATTAAGTACCATATAACATTAGGCAGAGATTTATTATGTAGTCAAAATCTTAAAAATCTTTGGTAGAGGTTTCCTAGATAAGTCATGGCTCATTCACAATCAAAATATTCAAATAAAACCATATAAAGCTATTATTCAGAAAATCAAACTGATATATATAGGATCAAGTTGCATTCTTACTCAGTGGTACATAAGTTGGTAGTGCTGCAAAGTAAAGCCAGCTCTATATTCTGAGTCACTGTTATATTAACCCAAATAATATTTAGTGAACAATGTCTTTTATTTAAATGACATTTTGCATTACTTTTTGTTAATGCCAATTCTCACAAGTATCTGTAGAGCTAGGATTTTTAATATTAAATAATAGCTAAATAAGAGAAAACTGTTTTGTCCCCTGTTTTATCTCCATTGCCTAGAATACTGTCTGAGACATAAGTATTTGTTAAAAATTGAGTAAACTAATACTCTGATAACTGGAGAAGAGATTTTAAGAACAGCTGTAACACATAATACATAAAAATGTTAAGCATAAATACCGGCAGTAGTGTAATACTCTGAAATTTCTTTGGCTCCCATATGTGTGGCAGGTTTATCATTTCTTCTTATTTGCTTAGGGACGTGCTGCCTTAACACCAGAGAAAGAGGAATTTGCCCATGAGCATGAGGAAATGAAGAACCTAGAAGCCATTGTTCAAGAAATAAAGCCAACTGCCCTCATAGGTAAACTCCCTCCTTCCTGTAAACCCCACCTCCACCCCACTTTAGTCTGATTTGTTTTCTTAGTACTTACTTTTGAGGCATCATTCAGCTTTTTGAAATTTTAAGTTTTGGAATTCACAAAGAAAATTACATTTTCACCAAAGCAACAATACCCCAGAGACACCTAGATTTATTACTTCAGTGCTTGTCTTAACCTTACTGATCCCAGCTGAAGTGTGTGGCCCCTTTGCTAACTCTACCTACCTGTTAATACGTGGCATAGTCAGTGCTTTCCCAGGCTTGATTGTTTCATATAGACAGTTTTCAAATGGGAGCAGTTACCCCCAGGGTAATATTTGGCCATGTCTGGAGATGTTTTTGCTTGTCCCAACTGGGATGGGGGTCGCAGGAGATCAGGGTTACTGACATATAGTAGGCAGAGCAGCGATGCTGCTGAGCATCCTGCAGTGGACAGGGAAGACCCCTGAAACAAAGAATTAGCTGACCCAAATTGTTAATGGTGCCTCTGTTGAGGAACACTGAACTAGGCCCTCCTTGAAGACAGGGACCGAATTTTACATATTTTTGTATTCCTCCTAGCACTTAATACAATAGCTTACACATTGCATGTGCACAGTAAGATACTTAATATGGTAAATTTAATGTGGTTAAAAAACTCAAAGGAAGAAATGAAACTTTAATCCTTATTTTGTGTTTATATAATGTCAACCCTTACTTTATATCATACTCCATTCCTAGAAACTCTTGTGAAACAGATGACAATATTGAGAATAATGATGATTAGCACAATGAAAACAAATACTTACTCCAAGACAGAAACTTCAGTAAGCCTTTATTGTTGTTTTCCAAAAAATACATTCTATTAGGAATTGAACTTTTTTTTCTTATCCATTATGCCAATTGCTTTATTCTTCTGTTAATAATCTTTCAAGGAGTAGTACTTCAGTTTTAAAATTGAATTAGGTGATTGTCTTCAGTGTTAGCCCTGGTTTATAAAACATAATTGTTTCACAGCCAAGAGATTGAAATATATACATAGAATTTTTTATAAAAAAGATAATACATGTTGGACACATTTTAATTTCCAGACATAAATGCCAGTAATCAAATTCCTAGTGATTGGTCAGTAACTCACTGTGTTATGAGCCAAATGTTCTATCTGTAATTTTAAATAGGTATTTATAGGTTTGTAACCCTAAAAGACTGTTGGCATTAATAACTTATCTCTTTTTGTTACTTTATCTTAATACAAATATTTTATGTTTTGCTGAGAGTCTATCAGAAAATGACCTGACGTGTCTCACTGTTTTGGGGGCATGGGATTCTTGGATAATTAACCAATAATATTCCTATTCACCAGTTTCTCATTTCTTCCCTAGGAGTTGCTGCAATCAGTGGTGCATTCTCAGAACAAATTCTCAGAGATATGGCTGTCTTCAATGAAAGGCCTATTATTTTTGCTTTGAGTAATCCAACTAGCAAAGCAGAATGTACTGCAGAACAGTGTTATAAGCTAACCAAGGTAAAGCAAAAGTGTAACTTATTTTAATCTAGTTTTGATTCTTATAGGGAAGTGCAGGATATCTAAGGTGCTTACCACATAACCTTTAAAATTTACACAACCAAGATTGAAAGAAGAGTGAACTGGTTAGAAGGGATATGACCTATTTCCTTTTCTAGAGTGTTGTATAAATCCTTTTCTTCAATAAGACAAAAACAAACTTTGTAATGTTTTAAATGTTCCTCAAGTGATTTGGAAGTATCTAAGATTTAAACATAAAAGTTAAACAGGAAAAAACTCATTTTAGATGCTTATTAAAGTAGCTTTTAACTAGCTATTCCAAAACATTGAAGCATACAGTATAAAACCACAGTCTTATTTTTGCTTTGCTAAATCCTGTGGTTGGATTTTGATGCTGTGGGTGAAGCATATGGGCAGCTATTTTGACAGCCATCCAGGTTGGGATAGTCCTCAAAAACCAATATTTTACTGTTTCCAAAAAGTAACTTATTTTATATTATGTTTCTATTAATACATATTTGACTTTATGTTGACAACAGCTTTTTTTCCCTTCAAATATTTGAAAATTTCATTACAAAAAAATAGAGATTGAGTCATATATGTCTAACTTTTATTTGGGAAATAAATCTAAAATGAACTAGAAAAGGTTAACTCAATGCAAAGTTACATCACTGCACAAATCAGAACTTGATAGCTCCACTTCTTTAATATAAGCTTAAATGCTCAAAATTAGAATTAATGAAATTTTGGCAAGGAGCTACTCCATTGGAGTAGCATCAATGTCCTCAACAATTTTAATTTTTATGTGATTTCTGGGTTGGGGATTTGCCTCACATTCTTCAGTAGGCCTTAAATCCTTAAAGGGAAAAAAACCTCTCTGAACAATAACAAAATTTTAGCATGATGCATTGCACATAGTAGGCCCATAATGTTTAAGTAATGTTAAGTATTAAGCACTTAGTAGGCCCATTTTGTTTTAGTGTCTCAATAGGCCTCCTTATAGACTCACCAGTAATAGTCACAAACAAAATCAGTCAGAGTTATATGGTTGTGTTTTAAAATTTGAATGTGTCTGATATAAATGGCCTAAACTCTTTTTTATGATCTTGCCTAATGTTCTGTTATATATAAAATTGAAAGTCATTTTGAAGCTAAAATTTTAAACACTAGTTCAACCCAAAGGATCACAGACCAAGCAAAGGTCTGCCTGTTGCTGGATAAGTCTCTTGCTGCAGGCACAGAAGAAAGGTCATTAGGAAAGTTTAAAAGTACAAAATACAAAAGATTATTGAATCAGCAAAAACTATAATCCAAAAATAATATGGAGAGGTTTCATTCTCCATAAAATGAGTAATCTATATACACAGGAAAGTTTAGCCAACTATCATTTATTGAATGCCATTTGTCTTTAAAATATGATTATTATGGAATGGTAGGCAGGAAGAGTGGTAGAGAAGGAGGGGAGGGGGATAAACTAGCATATAGATAATGTTTCAGGTCTCTTCTCAAATACACTTTTCAAAGATACATGTATATGCATATACATGCACACACACAAACATATTTTCATATATATCAAATAATTTAGTTACATTAGAAAGTTGCTTGTAATAAAACATTTTGTCTGCTCAAGAGAGCTGAAGCTATCAGATGTGTCTGAAAACAACCTAATTTTGTGCAGAATATAACAGTGTCTTACCGACACTTAGAGGAGATTTTCTGTTTTCTTTCTCATCTATTTTCATCTTTTTATATCCTGAAGTAGGTTGAATCATGTTATACAACTTTACCTTTATAAAAGATCTATTATGACATTCATTAAAAATGAATATTAAGTTAATATTATTAATATAATGGATTTGAACTCTAGATCTCATCTATTGCCATTTAAACTGTGCTTTGGCGATTTGGTGTTTTAGAATTTTCAGATGGGTTTCTCCGGCTGTGATGCTTTATTTGAGGGTTTGCTATTCCTGTCTTAGAAGACTGAATACTCACAACTCTACCTCCATCTTCACCCTCACAGATCAGGCAGATGCCCCCCTTCTGTTTAGCAGTATGGAATGCAGTGTCTGACAGGCCCAATGTTAATAATACCATCTTCAAACATGTAATAATGAGGCTCTGCAAAAACATTATGACAAAGTATTAAGATTAGAAAAAAAATGACAGGTTTTCATAATTATTGATAATTTAATCTCCCTCTTATTTGCTAAGCCCATTTGCACTAATGAGTTTGTTTGCTATATGGTTTTCCATGTAATTCTTTACAATTTAGAAATATGTAAAATTTGTCACAGTAATTACATTGAAATGTGTTGATCCCTAAACTCTAACCTAAAATATTATTCTTTCCAATTATTCTTTCAATATTATTTGACATTAACCAATTATTTTTTATCTTCAGAAGTCTATAAATGAAAGTCTATATATATAAATAGTTAATAGGTCCATTGCTTGGACCACTGCAGAGAATACAATAGTGGTATTGGGTGTCCTGTACTTTGTATACTTCTCTACTCCTTGAAGTAAAGAGTAAGAGAACAGTAAAAATCACCCACTCCAGAATTTATTTCCAACATCATAAAAGCTTGTCCAGACTTATCAGGGAGTTAATGAAAAGTTAGATTTCTTCCTAAACACTCAATACTTTAACTATGGAATATGATGCATTTGTTTTAAAATATCCTGCTCTTTTTAAAGTTAGCTGTGTGTCTTATGTTGTAGGGGCGTGCAGTTTTCGCCAGTGGCAGTCCTTTCGATCCAGTTTCTCTTCCAAATGGACAGACCCTCTTTCCTGGCCAAGGAAACAATTCCTATGTGTTTCCTGGAGTTGCTCTTGGTGTTGTGGCATGTGGATTGAGACGTATCACAGATAAGATTTTTCTCACAACGGCTGAGGTATTGTAAAATACTCTAAGTTCACCAAGGCTATAATATACCAAGCAAGCCCAGTGTAAGATAAATGTTTTATTTATCTTAGCATCCCAGCTCACTCCCTAGAAAGTGTAAAGTGCAAAGAGAAAATCTTTCCAAGTGGAGAATAAGGGGTGGATAGAAGGTTCATACTAAGTCACTAGTATAAGATTTTTCTTCATTAGCCAGTAGAAAAATTGTGTTCTGATCTTTTAAAAGGAACTATTTTTTATCTTCACACTTCCTGTTAAAAATTCTGTGACAGTAGTTGGTCAATTAAAAATAAAAATACTGTTTCCAAATCATGATGAAGTGGTAAGTATTTCTCCTTTGAGAACCTTCCTAAATAATGAAATTCTGAAGTTTTAACATGAAAGTCTGGTTTGGTATAGCAAAGAAGTGTTTTACCATTCAGGGTTCAGGGCAGAAAACAGAAACAGCTGTAGTGCTTTAAAGCAGAAAGAAAATTAAAACAGAGAATTAGGTGTTTATAAAGCCATCAAAGGGCAGAAGTGGGCTCTAGAATGCGCTTTTAGGAAAGACTCTCAGGACATCACAGAGCAGACCCACTGAACTATTGTTAAGAACACTGAAGGATCTGAAATTTTACCCTACTTACAAGCTAATAAGTTAACCTGCCACAGCTTCATATAGATGCTGGCAAAAGACCCAAAACTCTTAAGTCAGAGACAAAGGACTTTATTACTCATGGCACAGGAACTTCCGGTTCCCATCAGTCCCTACTTCCCCCAAGCCTCAGGGGGATGATACAGCGATTAGGCATGTATATTGGTAAGATCATGGCTCGTGAAAATTAGAATGTTTATCTGGTTAATACCATGTTTGAACATGATGCAATTCATGAGTGAGAAATTTGAATGAATTTCTTCTAAAATTAAACCATTGTACAACATTATAACTGAACTGAACCAAATAAAAGTTGGTTAGTATTGAAGTGTTTTCATATCATAAAACACACTATTCATTCTATTCTATACAAAGGAACTCTAAGAACATAGACAAAGATTCTGATGTTACTGATGCGATCTTAAGGAGTGTAATCCTAGTGTTTAGCACCTGGGTCATTCTGTGACAACAGGTGTCTGGAGACTAATGTTCTGTTCTTTTTTTCTCTTTATGGCATTAAAAGCAGGACAGCTTTTAGTTTCAGATTGTGTTTAACTCAAAGATCTTTTTAAGCATAAGTAGATGTCTAACTACTTTAGCTTTTTAAAGTTACTCTCTTACATTAACAAAATGTAATCATTATCCTTTATAACAGATACATTAGAAGGAAAAAAATCATCTTTTACTCATGGTAGCCTGTATTTGCTTTACTAAACAACTCTAGCACCCTCTAGTGAAAAATTTCATGAAAAATCTTTCCATTTACTATCCAGGAAAATTAATAATCACTACCAAAAAACTTTGGAGGAAAAAAGTAAAATGTGGTGATGTCTGTGGTGGTATCCTTATCACAGCTATTGTTCTTTTTGGCTAATTTTTTGGCCTTTCCACTGGTTTTCCTCTTAAGCTTCAGCACGACACTCCTGAGTCTCATACCACCTCACTGTTTTCTTTGTCTTCTTTTCATAACCCTTTAAACTAAGAGCTTTTTTCCTAGCATTCTTTCTTGGAGAGAGCATTTTTCCTTCTCTCTCTCTCTCTCTCTCTCTCTCTCTCTCTCTCTCTCTCTCTCTCTCTCTCTCTCTCTCTCTCTCTCCCTCCCTCCCTCCCTTTCTCTCTCTCTCTTTCTCTCTCTCTCTCTCTTCTCTCTTCATTCTAAAAGTGGCCAGATCCGTGTATATCTGTTCTCATCTCTTACCATTTCTCCAGTTACCTGATTGATTTTCCCACAGGAATGCCCTGCTACTTCTTAAATGCAAAATGTGTGAAGCCCCACTTCTCATTCGGCCTTGCCCTCAGCGTTCACATCACCATCAGTGACACCCCCGTTCTAGGAGGGCACCAGAGCCTAAAAGCCTGACATTCTTTTCATCCTCCCTCGTCCTTCTAACACACTGCATACGCGGATCTGTCTGTTACCCTCCTGGAATACTCTGGGAACTGTTCCTGCCTGTCCAAGCTTATCCTGCAGGGCAGCCTAAGTCCCACCACATCCTCGCATCCTTTTGTGACTGTTGTGGCTCATCTCGATCTTTCTTCTTAGCCATGAGTATCTTTATCAAACACTTTGACTTTTAATTTTATTCCTAGTTGTGCTCTTGAGAGCTTCAGTGTTTAAAACAGTTACATGTTGCCATATAATTAAATTGTAAATTATCTTCTCTAAAGACAGTCTTCCATATACTTCTTTCAAAACATAACTGGCACCTAGCACACTGCTAAAGCATACACCAGACCTTAGTAAATACTTAGTGACTTGAACTAAACGGAACTAGTCATATGTCTTAGTGAGAAGAATAAATACAATACCACAGACATTTGTTGTTAGAGGGCTTCATAAAAGAAGAGAGTCCTTGTTTAGATTCTGTTTTTTAGTTAAGAAAAGTAACATGTAGGAGATATAAGTGAATTTTTTGTTTGGCTACCTCAAATTGAGTAACTTAGTTTTTTGCAAAAATAATAGTTGGATCTTTCATTTAACTGGAAATCTCATGGATTAGTATCAATCCCAAAGACTTTCTGGACATTTTTATATCACAAAGGGATGTTTGGCTTTCCTAGCACTCCGGACCATCTTCTGGGCCTCTACTGAGATCAGCCCTCCTGGCCCTGCACAGTCTGTGCAGTATCCTGGGAGCAGATCCCTTACCCCTGGCCTCCTCTCCCTCCACCCTCCTCCTGGGTCAACCACTCTGTGTCCTCTTCCTCTGACTTGCCTCGTCCCTTCTGTTATCTGTCAAGAGGATAGTAGAGATGATCTCCATAAACAACAGCATCTGGACATTCACTCCTGTTGTAACATTGTCAGGTGAGACAAAAGAGATGGCTTGAAAACAGCCTCAGTGTAGCTGGAGAGAGCAATGCCAGTGTTCTGTCAAAAGCGTCAAGTCGTTTTTGAATGAATGAGCCAGCAGGTGAGAGCGAGATCAAGACTCCCGTGTACTCTTTCCTTACCCCCCAGGTAACAGCCTAACTTCAATGGGAAATTAGCATAAATGGTTTTATTTTTCCCCAGTCAGTGTTGTAAATAATTATCTATCAAATCTCCCTTTCTTTTCTTGAAGTGGCATCTCAGTAACTTTCAGTTCACTTTCAATTCACTTGTTCTTTGGGCAAATATTTACTAAGTACCTACTATGTATTAGGCACTCTTCTAGGTGCTAGGGATACATTGGTGAACAGTAAGTAAACATCTGTCCAGTCCAAAATTTTCATCCAGTTCAAATGCCCTCTCCTCTCCCTGCAGGGTGGGAGGTCTGCAAGTAGCAGGTAGAGAAGAGCCACTTTCTCTTCTATTCTTCCTCCGACACCAGCACCTTGGTTTAGGGGAAGGAGTTTGGTGAGGCTCTGGAAAAACTCTTCCCCTTCTTATCAATACCTACTTCCTCAAATGTGTTAGAAATAGGAAGGAAGGATATGGAAAAGGGAAAACATCTCTTTTATTAATTCTGCACTATTTTAGGTCATCAAACCATCTGTTGTAGGATCCCAAATCTGGCTCTGTCATGGGCACATACACAAGAGTCTGAGGACCCACTGGGGCCTGCTGTGGCCTGGCTCAGCTCAGCTTCCCCCTGTCCCGCGGTCTCCCCAGCCTGTGAGGCCACCTCTGCGGTGGTCACATGGCCTTGGGACTCATGCATTCGTGCCCTATTCGCAACTACCGTCATGTCTGGTTCTCCCCTACCGTTCTCTCGTCTACTTACAGAAACACATCTGCAACTGCTCGGCCTACGTGGGGAGCAGGATGCCAGTGGCTCCTTCTTGAAGGTACCTCCAGCTTTCAAGAAGTGGCATCCAAGAAGAAGTGGGCAGAAAAGCCACTGTACTGTCCCTGAGGCCAAATCGCGGCTCTGGCCACCCTCCCTGCTCCCCACCCAGCTCCCCCACCTCTTAGGTTCTGAGGGGGATGGCACGTCCTGCCTGTCCGATGGATTCATTAGAGTGTGGCACACTTAAGGTCTCTTTGTCCCAAAGTTGGGGGCCCTGGTCACCAATTGAGGGGCAAAGGAACAGTTTTACTTTACAGCTTGTTACAAGGCAAGAAATAAGTTAAATGATGTGTTTATTATAAAATTCTTTATGATACAAGGTGATCATTTATGTAATTATATAATATTGTGTATAATATGTAATGCATATTAATCAAATGGCAGTTAACGCTAGTAATTTCATCTCCCTCTCCCTCACTCACACCCCTGCCTCATACATTTCTGCATCTGGTCTGAATGTCTTCTTTCTGGGATGTCCACTCCTTTCCTGTTTGCCTGACTCCTACCTTTCCTTCGACTCCACATTCAAGTTCCCTCCCTCCACTGTTCCTCTGCATTTCATAGCAATCACAGTTAGCCAGGCCGCCTTCTCTTTTGCTCTTCTCTTTTTCTCCCTGGGCCCTGTGCTCACTGAATTCTAACTTCATCAAGGGCAGGAACCACTTTTTAAATCTCTTTTGGTGTTGGGCTGGCTCAGTGTCTTTCATATTTGCTGGTTGCAATGAAACAGTACTTCAGAAATAACTTCATGATTAAAAAATCTGAAAGATACTAAAAGACACAGAAACATAAATGAGCATCAAAGTGTTTCATGTGAGCAAGGTCTTCTGCTTCCTCTCCATACTCAGCTCTATGAAATAACAGACCCAGCTGGGCACTGATTTACACTCAGCCCACTGAGACTTACTCAAGGTCTTGGAGCTGGAAGGGAGCATCAAGGCTGCTAAGTCCTAGGAAGTTCAGTAAGTAATTTAGTTCATAGTTGTTATTGTTGGACCATTTGAAAGAAATTTATAAATAGTATGTCTCTTTACCCCTGGATATTTCAGGACATTATTGTATGTGATCAATTCAGGTACTTTAACATTGATATTATAATATTATCTAATATAGAGTCCAAATTCAAATTATCCATACAGAAGACCTTTATTGCCTCTAGACTAATCCCTTATCCTGCAAGAACATTTCAACCTTTCTGTTTGTTTTATGGTATTGACATTTTGGAGAGCACAGGCCAGTTGTTTTTACAATGTTTCTCAATTTGGGTTTATCTAATTGTTTCCTCATGATTTAACTCAAATGGTTTTGTGAGGTGGACTGAATACCTAATGACTGTTTTCTTCTTGGTGCACTACATCAGGAGGCATATGATGTCAATATGTTTCACTTTTTAGAAACTGTTGAGGTATGATTGATGTACAAAAAACTATACATATTTAATTACAAAATTTGATGAGTTTGGCACAGAGGCACTGAACAACACACTAGAACAGGTGGACCTAATAGCCATCTATAGAACTCTACATCCAAAAGCAATAGGATACACATTCTTCTCAAGTGCACATGGAATATTCTCCAGAATAGACTACATACTAGGCCACAAAAAGAGCCTCAGTAAATTCCAAAAGATTGAAATCCTACCAACCAACTTTTCAGACCACAAAGGTATAAAACTTGAAATAAACTGTACAAAGAAAGCAAAAAAGTCCACAAACACATGGAGGCTTAACAACATGCTCCTAAATAGTCAATGGATCAATGACCAAATTAAAATGGAGATCAAGCAATATATGGAAACAAATGACAACAAAAACACAAAGTCCCAACTTCTGTGGGACACAGCGAAAGCAGTCTTAAGAGGAAAGTATATAGCAATCCAGGCATATTTAAAGAAGGGAGAACAATCCCAAATGAATAGTCTAATGTCACAATTATTGAAATTGGAAAAAGAAGAACAAATGAGGCCTAAGGTCAGCAGATGGAGGGACATAATAAAGATCAGAGAAGAAATAAATAAAATTGAGAAGAATAAAACAATAGAAAAAATCAATGAAACCAAGAGCTGGTTCTTTGAGAAAATAAACAAAATAGATAAGCCTCTAGCCAGACATATTAAGAGAAAAAGAGAGTCAACACACATCAACAGAATTAGAAATGAGAAAGGAAAAATCACAACAGACCCCACAGAAATACAAAGAATTATTAGAGAATACTATGAAAACCTATATGCTAACAAGCTGGAAAACCTAGGAGAAACAGACAACTTCCTAGAAAAATACAACCTTCCAAGACTGACCCAGAAAGAAACAGAAAATCTAAACAGACCAATTACCAGAAATGAAATTGAAGCGGTAATCAAAAAACTCCCCAAGAACAAAACCCCCGGGCCAGATGGATTTATTTTGGAATTTTATCAGACATACAGAGAAGACATAATACCCATTCTCCTTAACGTCTTCCAAAAAATAGAAGAGGAGGGGATACTCCCAAACTCATTCTATGAAGCCAACATCACTCTAATACCAAAACCAGGCACACACCCCACCAAAAAATAAAATTAGAGACCAATATGCCTGATGAAATACATGCAAAAATACACAACAAAATATTAGCAAACCAAATTCAAAATTACATCAAGAAGATCATACACCATGATCAAGTGGGATTCATCTCAGGGATGCAAGAACGGTAGAACATTCGAAAATCCATCAACATCATCCACCACATCAACAAAAAGAAAGACAAAAACCACATGATCATTTCTGCAGACACTGAAAAACCATTTGACAAAATACAGAATCCATTCATGATAAAAACTATCAACAAAATGGGCATAGAGGGCAAGTACCTCAACATAATAAAGGCCGTATATGACAAACCCACAGCCAACAAGAGCGAGAGGCTCAAAGCTTATCCTCTGAGATCGGGAACAAGACAGGGATGCCCACGCTCCCCACTGTTATTCAACATAGTACTGGAGGTCCTAGCCATGGCAATTAGACAAAACAAAGAAATACAAGGTATCCAGATTGGTAAAGAAGGAGTCAAACTGTCACTATTTGCAGATGACATGATACTGTACATAAAAAACCCTAAAGACTCCACTCCAAAACTACTAGAACTAATATCGGAATTCAGCAAAGTTGCAGGATACAAAATTAACACACAGAAATCTGTGGCTTTCCTATACACCAACAATGAACTAACAGAGAACACAGGAAAACAATTCCATTCACAATAGCATCAAAAAGAATAAAATACTTAGGAATAAACCTAACAAAGGAAGTGAAAGACCTATACCCTGAAAACTACAAAACACCCTTAAGAGAAATTAAAGAGGTCACTAACAAATGGAAACTCATCCCATGCTCCTGGGAAGGAAGAATTAATATCATCAAAATGGCCATCCTGCCCAAAGCAATATACAGATTCGATGCAATCCCTATCAAATTACCAACAGCATCCTTCAATGAACTGGAACAAATATTTCAAAAATTCATATGGAAACACCAAAGACCCCCAAATAGCCAAAGCAATCCTGAGAAGGAAGAATAAAGTGGGGGGGGGATCTCACTCCCCAACTTCAAGCTCTACTACAAAGCCACAGTAATCAAGACAATTTGGTATTGGCACAAGAACAGAGCCACAGACCAGTGGAACAGCATAGAGACTCCAAACATTAACCCAAGGAGCCATGGACCTACAATGGGGAAATGACAGTCTCTTCAACAGATGGTGCTGGCAAAACTGGACAGCTACATGTAAGAGAATGAAACTGGATTACTGTCTAACCCCATACACGAAAGTAAATTCAAAATGGATCAAAGACCTGAATGTAAGTCATGAAACCATACAACTCTTAGAAAAAAACAGGGAAAAATCTCATGGACATAAATATGAGTGACTTCTTCATGAACATATCTCCCTGTGCAAGGGAAACGAAAGCAAAAATGAACAAGTGGGACTATATCAAGCTGAAAAGCTTCTGTTCAGCAAAGGACACCATCAATAGAACAAAAAGGTATCCTACAGTATCAGAGAATATATTCATAAATGACAGATCCGATAAAGGGTTGACATACAAAATATATAAAGAGCTCACACACCTCAACAAACAAAAAGCAAATAATCCAATTAAAAAATGGGCAGAGGAGCTGAAAAGATAGTTCTCTAAAGAAGAAATTCAGATGGCCAACAGACACATGAAAAGATGCTCCACATCACTTGTCATCAGAGAAATTCAAATTAAAACCAAATGAGATATCACCTCACACCAGTAAGTATCGCCATCATCGAAAAGACAATCAACAACAAATGTTGGTGCGGTTGTGGAGAAAGGGGAACCCTCCTACACTGCTGGTGGGAATGTAAATTAGTTCAACCATTGTGGAAAGCAGTATGGAGGTTCCTCAAAATGCTCAAAATAGAAGTACCATTTGACCCAGGAATTTCACTTCTAGGAATTTACCCTAAGAGTGCAGCACTCCAGTTTGAAAAAGACAGATGCACCCCTATGTTCATCGCTGCACTATTTACAATAGCCAAGAGATGGAAGCAACCTAAATGTCCATCAGTAGATGAATGGATAAAGAAGATGTGGTACATATACACAATGGAATATTACTCAGCCATAAGAAAAAAACAGATCTTACCTTTTGCAACAACATGGATGGAGCTAGAGGGTATTATGCTCAGTGAAATAAGCCAGGCGGAGAAAGACAAATACCAAATGATTTCACTCATATGTGGAGTATAAGAACAAAGGAAAACTGAAGGAACAAAACAGCAGCAGAATCACAAAACCCAAGAATGGACTAATAGTTACCAAAGGGAAGGGGACTGGGAAGGATGGGTGGGAAGGGAGGGATAAGGGCGGAGAAAAAGAAAGGGGGCCTTACGATCAGCATGTGTATTGTGTGTGGGGCACAGGGAGGGCTGTACAACACAGAGAAGAGAAGTAGTGATTTTACAGCATCTTACTAGGCTGATGAACAGTGACTGTGAAGGGGTATGTGTGGGGGACTTGGTGAAGGGGGGAGCCTAGTAAACATAATGTTCTTCATGTAACTGTAGATTAATGATACCAAAAAAAAATTTTTTGGTGAGTTTGGAGATAAGTATACATTGTGAAACCATTGCCATAATCTATGCCATAGACGTAAACATCACCTCCAAAAGTTTTTTTCCACCCTCTTTATTATTATTGTTTGTGTGTGTGTGATAAGAACACTTAACATAAAATCTACCCTTTTAGCAAATATCTAAGTATGCACTGTTTTATTTAGAGAGAGGGAATGGTTTGGAGACAGCAAACACTGAGACTTGTTAGGTGATTTAGATAATCCAGAATCTCTGTTAAATTAAAATCCCACCTGCTATATGACTCTGAAATAGCTCTCCCTGCCCCCTGCTCTGCCTCCTCGGCGAGAATGTGTGGGTGGGAGTCATGGCGTGGTCAGACGTAGATACCTGCCCTCCCTGCTTTCAGGATCCTTTTCCTTCACTCCTGCTGTCCTCCTCTGCCTGCCTTTCTTTTCTGTCCCCGTAGTGTATCAAGTGGAAAAGCTTCCAGGTTTCATGTACAGTAGAAAAGGACCTGGGTCACAAGGAATCACAGATCCCACTCCTTAGGAGGCTTTCCAGTAGTGGCGTGACGTCCAGAGTCACCGAGCCCCCGTGGGCGCAGTGATAAAGGGGGAGTAGGAATTAGGGGGTCGTATTAATGCGGCCTGCTTCTGTACACGGCCGTACACGCGGCCATTCACCCAGGTACCACACAACCACCGCGTTGTCCGGTGTGAAGTATAAACATTTTTGTTTCTTTTTTTAAAGGTTATAGCTCAGCAAGTGTCAGATAAGCACTTGGAAGAGGGCCGGCTCTACCCACCTTTGAACACCATTAGAGATGTTTCTCTGAAGATCGCAGAAAAGGTAAACCCACTCTTGTTCAAGCGTCATTAGTCTTCCTTCTATTGCTAAATATGCATTTTTAGGTACTAAAAATTACTTGAGAGTTGTACTTGAATCAACATACTTTGTCAGAAGTCAGAGAAATGAGGCACAGTGCCTCAGCATAGCTTGGGAACCGTTCCTTTGGAATAGAAAAATTGGGCTGAATCATTAATTTTCCTGTCATAATTTTTTCTCTCCCATAATTTAAATAATTTATTAGGATTTCCTTTCAGCTAGTCCCCTGCTTCATCTTTTTTAAGTTATTTTCCATATTACACTTGTGATAGTCTCCAAAATATTGCCGATATTGTAGACATTTAGACCTTGAGCCGTCTGCCTAATCCACGTCTTCATGATGTATGGCATCTTAAAGACCACAGTCGATAACACTGGGCAGAAGGCAAAACAACGAGGGCAGAGAACTCAGAGATGTTGGGGTAGCAGATGAATTACTGAAGAAAGGAGCCAAGAACCTAAAGGCAGGACATTTCTATAGCTAAGATGAGAATGGACTTTCTTGCAATATGGTTGCACTAGTTTACTAAGGTTGTCATAACAAAATACCACAGACTGGATGGGTTACACAACAGAATTTTTTTTCCTCACAGTTCTGAAGGCTAGAAATCTACGATTAGGGGGCTGAAGGTTCAGCGTCCTTGGAGGCCTCTCTCCGGCTTGTAGGACCACCTTCCGCCTGTGTCCTCACATGGCCTCTTCTCTGTGCCTGGACATCCCTGCCGTCACTTTGTATGTCCAAATTTGCCCTTCTTATAAGGACTCTAGTAGCTTGGGTTATGGCAATGTAATGGCCGCATTTTAACTTGATTGCCTCTTTGAAGTCCCAATCTCCCAATACAGTGACACCCTTGTGGTCCCGGGGGTTAGTACGTATGAATTTTGGGTGACATAGGTCGGTCGTTAGTGGAAGTTACATGTTTAAATTAGGGCTTAAGAAGACTTAACATAATAAGTGTTAAGAACACTTAGAGAGAGGGAATGGTTTGGAGATAGCAAACACTGAGGTTAGGTGATTCAGATAATCCAGAATCTCTGTACAATTAAAATCCCACCTGCAATATAACTCAGGGTTATGACAGGAAAAATTCTGTGGTTAGTGAATTACACCTCAGCACTGTGTACATTTTGGATGGATACCGATTGTGGGGGTTTTCTGGAACATGGTAGAATGCTTAGCACATCCTGACCTCTGCCCCACTATATGCTTCTGCACTATTGTGATAGACAGCAGTGTCCCCAGATATCGCCTGTGTCCCCTCAGGCAGAGTTGCTTCTGGTTGAAAATCAAAGCTGTTATCAAGTTTATTAAAACAACATAATTCAGGATTCCTATATCATTATTTATCCTGTTGATGGAAGGTAGATGCTTTAAAAACTAAGTAATCCTTCCCCAGAACTTTATTTGCTTGGTTATTGATTTGTGAAAGACTGTTCTCATATTTTCTACTAATTTGACTCTACTAGTTTTAAACTAGTTTGAATTATAACACTGTATAAGTACATTATCATTTTAAGTTTGTTTTGAAGATTTAAATGAAAAGGAGCATATGATTAGAGGAGAGAGTAAGAGAATAGTAAGAAGGACTCAGCTGTTAAATCCAGAATGATGAAAGACTGGTGGGTGCGTGGACAGCACTGGGAAACCAGGACAAAGAATCACCTTCAGGGAGGAAGATGATGTGAGTAGGCTGCAAGTTTGGGGTCTCAGGGGCACGTTCACCTGCATGAGTCTGACAAGTAGATTTAAAGAGAGGCCAGACATATAGCTGTGGGACTTATGTACATCTGTTATGGGTGAGATTCTAGGACTGGTGGATGTTACCAAGAGAGCAGTTGTAGAAAGGAAAGAAAATGAAGTACAGAGAGGAGCTTGTATTCTGTCTAGAAGAAAGAAGCCAGTGAGGAAGAGAAGTGGTCGGGATTTTAAGTAGAGAGTCAGAGCGAAGCAGCAAGTCAGAAATTAGAGAAGATGCCATTTCAGGATGGGGGTGGGAGTTGTGACCAGCAGAGCTAAACAGATGAAGACTTTTATTTAGCTATTAGGAAGTCATCAGAAACTTTTACAGAAGCAATTTCAATATTAAAAGAAGTTCAGAAGTCTAGGGAGAATTAGGAAAGTATCAAAATATGAGCCACTCTTCCAGAGAATTTGGCATTGACAAGAAAGAGAGAGTGAAGACTTCACTGAGGGATCATTGCTGTAGTGTGTCCTGGGAGTAGGGGGAGGATGGACTTCCATACGGTCTGTGTCAGGGAAGAAACGAAAGTAATGTAGTCATTGCAAACAAGTACAAGGGATCTCTTTGGGGTGATCAAAATTGAAACTGTATGGGGTAACAGTTACGTAGCTCCATAATTTATAAAATAACATAATTGGATAATTAAAATGATTGAATTTTGTGGTTAGTGAATTACACCTCAAAAAAGCCATTAAAAAGCAATAATACACCACTTCATTAGGTATTTTGGTAAACAGAAAAGAGGACAATGTCTGATATTTCTGTTTTCTAACATAATCGTTATCTTCTTACTGTGCTTACATCCAGCCTTTGTTTGTTTTCTAACATCATTATAATCATGGTGTAAACATGTTTTTGTTTCTTGCCTTTTTAATAAACATTTTTCCATAATATGACACAGTCTTATAAATTTTCATAGATTTATGGTTGTACATTAAGAAGAGATGCTGAATCATTCTAATACTCTTCAGAATCATACTTACCCAAATAAGTCTATTATACAAACAGCTTCTCAGTAATCGCCTGTCTAAACTGAAGTGAATTTAAAGAGCATATATGGAATGATTAGTTTTGACATTTTTCTCAAAGAAAGTAGGGCAAGAGACAATAAAGATATAGAGGAGGTAGTTTGAATTGATGAGAAGGGAGATTGAGATTGTTTTCTTTGATTAGTGGAAATTTTCTCAGAGTGATGAAAATCAAATGGCGACTTGACAGGGGGAGTGTTTGAAAGTGCCTTGTGGGGACTAAGAGAGAAAGTCAAAAAAAATGATAAAAGCATTTTTATGTGCAACCACATGGGCCCGAGTAATGTTGGGGAAAGAATGACGTCACAGGAAACAGTCATGAGAGAGCCTGCCCCTGAGGTCCCCCCAGACGGGGGTCTAGAACGGTGCGTGTGACCCACGGACATCGGGGCAAGATCCCGTGGTGCCGCCGTGGGCGCTCTCGTGGGCCGGGGGCCCCGCTGGTGGGGCCAGCAGGGCCGGAGACCCTGGGGTAGAGGTTCTGTAGGATGTTGCGGTCAGAATGAGTAGTGTTTGAAACTGCAGGGTATCTAAGTTCAAACTTAGCAGGAGTATTAAGGTGTTCAGTTCAAGTTAATTATCAGTCGGGTCACGTCAAGACTTTTACCACTGGATTGCCTGAGAAATCCTGGTATGATCATACTTGAATAAATCTCTGCTATTCACACTTTCCTTTGTCACTGGTATTATTTTTTCCTCTTGCAATATGCTTTATAACTGCATTTTCATTTTCTATCCTCTTTGTGGGCTTTTGTTATAATACAACTTAATTTGTTTTTTGGAAACAGACAAGATATGAATTATAAATTAATTTTTGAAACAAAATCTTCTGGTATTTGCTCACCATCAGCTCTATTCACTAAAACAATTAATATTCTTTTCTTATTTCTAGATTGTGAAAGATGCTTACCAAGAAATGACAGCCACAGTTTATCCTGAACCCCCAGACAAGGAAGCGTTTGTCCGCTCTCAGGTCTATAGCACTGATTATGACCAGATTCTACCTGATTGTTATTCATGGCCTGAGGAGGCCCAGAAAATACAGACCAAGCTTGACCAATAGCATAATAGCTGACATTTCTAACTCCATTAACAAGATCTTGAAGTCTTTCATAATTTTTAAAGATTGGAATCTTTTATAATGATTCATAGTAGGCTGGATTAAGATGATTTTACTTTAACAATCTAAAAATTGATGGAAGAATATTAATATACTTTAGGGTAAATAACATACTAAACAATTTTGCTTCATTTATTTTCTGGTTATTTATGGTTTCTATCTTAATTACTTTGCCCAAGTTCTCTTTAAAAACTATTGCGTCTATTACTGAGAAACTAATGGGAAGACCAAAATTAGTAATAAATTGATATGGTCAGTAAAAACCCTTGATTCTTTTGTTGGCCATTTTATTAAAAATCTTTTTTCTAAGTAAAGGTAGAAATGTATGTAGGCATAGATGAACGTTTAGTAAAAATAGACACAACATTTTGTTGCCTAGAGAAAAAATTTCTCAGGTATTTTTATTCCAATCCTAGATTGTATTTGTTCTTTTTGTGCAACTGAATTCTAACATTTCTACGAAAGTTAATTGCTGCTTATAATGCCTTGTGTAGCCTTAGGTTTTAATATTCTTTCACCATTGTTATGTTTTCTTATCACCATGATCCTCGGTCAGAAATCCCTTCCTTCTAAAAGCTCCTTTCTTTCCCCTGACTGAACGCCTTGTCCCTCAGTTCCGCGCCAGTGCTGCCAGGCCAGTGTGGGCTGTGGTCCCGTTGCTCAGGTCGGTCCTTTCCGCTCAGCAAAGCCTGAGCAGTGGGCAGAGCTGGGGCAAAGTAGGGAAGCTCCTCGAGATAGGGCTGCCTGTGGAGCAGACGCCTTAAGACAAAGATCTCCAGAATCTGGAGCAAGAGTGTGGTTTCCAGTCAAGCTGGGTTCCCACTTGAGTGATCTGCCCAAATGTCCCCTTGATTAGCTTAGAGAATCATGAGCTCACCGTGTTACAATAAACTCACTTTCCTCAGAGTTTGGAGAAAGTTTTGTAACTACTTCTCCAATATTAGAAATTACCCTATGTCTGATACTAAAAAATTCTAATTACCTTCAGTAGTTACGGCCCACAAATTAATATTAATTTCAAGTTTTACTTTTATAAATTAATAATTGAACCAGTGGAAACAATTTGAAATGTTTAAGCTAAGGTGCAATAACATTTGCTATTTATTGTAGAATTATTTGGAGAATTTTCTGTTTATGAAGTAATGCTTTTAAAGAGTGTAAGAAGATGTTCAAGATAACTATGATTTTGTTGAAAGTTGAAGGTTACACAAATTGTCATAAATGTGAGTAGAAGGGGTGGTATTTGAAGGTAACATTTAGAGAAGTGTTTCCTCAATATAGTTTTCCTGAAAAGATCCAGAATGCCTGTTTCTGGTCTCTTTCCATGTTATCTGTGCTCTAACTAAATGTATTTACCTATGCAAAATATTTATTAAAGCATAGAAAAAGTTAAAATAAAAGCATAAAATTATAAAATATCTTTCTTAAAATGTCACATTTAAAAATGATAGTGCTTGGGGGGCGGAGCCAAGATGGCGGCGTGAGTAGAGCAGCAGAAATCTCCTCCCAAAGCCACATATATCTATGAAAATATAACAAAGACAACCCTTCCTAGAATAAAGACCAGAGGACAGAGGACAATATCCAGACCACATCCGCACCTGAGAGAACCCAGCGCCTCATGAAGGGGGTAAGATACAAGCCCCGGCCCGGAGGGAACCGAGCGCCCATACCCCCAGCTCCCGGCGGGAGAAGAATAGGCAGAGCGGGAGGGAGACGGAGCCCAGGACTGCCGAACACCCAGCCCCAGCCATCCGGGCCAGAGTGCAGACACAGTGCATGAGCAGAGGGCCCTGGATACTAGGAAAACAGGGCAGCAAGAACAGTGAGTGGGCACCAGAGGCCGGGCGCCAGAGGACATAAGAAAAGCGAGAGACCAATTTTTTTTTTTCTCTTTTGTTTTGGCGAGCGCTTTTTGGAAGTCTTAAAGGGATAGGGCCCCCAATACTAGGGAAACAGGGCAGCAAGACCGGTGAGCAGATGCCTGAGGCTGGCGCCGGAGAATAAAGAAAAACAAGCGGCCACTTTTTTTTTTTTAATTAAAAAATAATTTTTTTGTGTGTGTGTGGTCGTTGTTTTGTTTTGGCGGGTGCTTTTTGGAAGTCTTAAAGGGGCAGGGTAGGACACTTAATCCAGAGTTAGGGAATCCGGGGATCTCTGGGCACCCTAACCCCTGGGCTGCAGGGAGCAGGGAGGCCCCTTACGGAGATAAATAGCCTCCAGGCCGCTCCCCCTCCAACGCGACTCCACCACTTTGGAGTAGCTGCCTGAGCCAGGCCACGCCCACAGCAACAGCGGAGATTAACTCCATAGCAGCCGGGCAGGAAGCAGAAACCCTGTCTGCGCGCAGCTGCCCAGCACAAGCCACTAGAGGTCGCTGTTCTCCCAGGAGAGGAGGGCCACAAACCAACAAGAAAGGAAGTCCTTCCAGCCGTCACTCGTCCCAGCTCTGCAAACTATTCCTATCACCATGAAAAGGCAAAGCTACAGGCAGACAAAGATCACAGAGACAACACCAGAGAAGGAGACAGACCTAACCAGTCTTCCTGACAAAGAATTCAAAATAAGAATCATAAACATGCTGACAGAGATGCAGAGAAATACGAAAGAGAAATGGGATAAAGTCCGGAGGGAGATCACAGATGCCAGAAAGGAGATCGCAGAAATGAAACAAACTCTGGAAGGGTTTATAAGCAGAATGGATAGGATGCAAGAGGCCATTGATGTAATTGAAACCAGAGAACAGGAACGCATAGAAGCTGACATAGAGAGAGATAAAAGGATCTCCAGGAATGAAAAAATGTTAAGAGAACTGTGTGACCAATCCAAAAGGAACAATATCCGTATTATAGGGGTTCCAGAAGAAGAAGAGAGAGGAAAAGAGATGGAAAGTATCTTAGAAGAAATAATTGCTGAAAACTTCCCCACACTGGGGGAGGAAATAATCAAACAGACCAGAGAAATACACAGAACCCCCAAAAGAAAGGATCCAAGGAGGACAACACCAAGACACATAATAATTAAAATGGCAAAGATCAAGGACAAAGAAAGAGTTTTAAAGGCAGCTAGAGAGAAAAAGTTCACCTATAAAGGGAAACCCATCAGGCTAACATCAGACTTCTCGACAGAAACCCTACAGGCCAGAAGAGAATGGCATGATATATTTAATACAATGAAACAGAAGGGCCTTGAACCAAGGATACTGTATCCAGCACGACTATCATTCAAATATGACGGTGGGATTAAACAATTCCCAGACAAAAGCTGAGGGAATTTGCTTTCCACAAACCACCTCTACAGAACATCTTACAGGGACTGCTATAGATGGGAGCACTCCTAGGAAGAACACAGCACAAAACACCCAACATATGAAGAATCGAGGAGGAGGAATAAGAAGGGAGAGAAGAAAAGAATCTCCAGACAGTGTATATAACAGTTCAATAAGCGAGCTAAGTTAGGCAGTAAGATACTAAAGAGGCTAACCTTGAACCTTTGGAAACCACAAATTTAAAGCCTGCAATGGCAATAAGTACATATCTTTCAATAGTCACCCTAAATGTTAATGGGCTGAATGCACCAATCAAAAGATACAGAGTAATAGAATGGATAAAAAAGCAAGACCCATCTATATGCTGCTTAGAAGAGACTCACCTCAAACCCAAAGACATGTACAGACTAAAAGTCAAGGGATGTAAAAACATATTTCAAGCAAACAACAGCGAGAAGAAAGCAGGGGTTGCAGTACTAATATCAGACAAAATAGACTTCAAAACAAAGAAAGTAACAAGAGATAAAGAAGGACACTACATAATGATAAAGGGCTCAGTCCAACAAGAGGATATGACCATTCTAAATATATATACACCTAACACAGGAGCACCAGCATATGTGAAACGAATACTAACAGAACTAAAGGGGGAAATAGACTGCAATGCACTCATTCTAGGAGACTTCAACACACCACTCACCCCAAAGGATAGACCCACTGGGCAGAAAATCAGTAAGGACACGGAAGCACTGAACAACACAGTAGAGCAGATGGACCTAATAGACATCTATAGAACTCTACATCCAAAAGCAACAGGATATACATTCTTCTCAAGTGCACATGGAACATTCACCAGAATAGACCACATACTAGGCCACAAAAAACAGCCTCAGAAAATTCCAAAAGATTGAAATCCTACCAACCAACTTTTCAGACCACAAAGGCATTAAACTAGAAATAAACTGTACAAAGAAAGCAAAGAGGCTCACAAACACATGGAGGCTTAACAACATGCTCCTAAATAATCAATGGATCAATGACCAAATCAAAATGGAGATCCAGCAATATATGGAAACAAATGACAACAACAACAGTAAGCCCCAACTTCTGTGGAACACAGCAAAAGCAGTCTTAAGAGGAAAGTATATAGCAATCCAAGCATATTTAAAAAAGGAAGAACAATCCCAAATGAATGATCTAATGTCACAATTACCGAAATTGGAAAAAGAAGAACAAATGAGGCCTAAAGTCAGCAGAAGGAGGGACATAATAAAGATCAGAGAAGAAATAAATAAAATTGAGAAGAATAAAACAATAGAAAAAATCAATGAAACCAAGAGCTGGCTCTTCGAGAAAATAAATAAAATAGATAAGCCTCTAGCCAGACTTATTAAGATGAAAAGAGAGTCAACACAAATCAACAGTATCAGAAACGAGAAAGGAAAAATCATGACGGACCCCACAGAAATACAAAGAATTATTAGAGAATACTATGAAAACCTATATGCTAACAAGCTGGGAAACCTAGGAGAAATGGACAACTTCCTAGAAAATACAACCTTCCATGATTGACCCAAAAAGAAACAGAAAATCTAAACAGACCAATTACCAGCAACGAAATTGAAGCAGTAATCAAAAAACTACCAAAGAACAAAACCCCCGGGCCAGATGGATTTACCTCGGAATTTTATCAGACATACAGGGAAGACATAATACCCATTCTCCTTAGAGTTTTCCAAAATATAGAGGAGGAGGGGATACTCCCAAACTCATTCTATGAAGCTAACATCACCCTAATACCAAAACCAGGCAAAGACCCCACCAAAAAAGAAAACTACAGACCAATATCCCTGATGAACGTAGATGCAAAAATACAAAACAAAATATTAGCAAACCGAATTCAAAAAGACATCAAAAGGATCGTACACCATGACCAAGTGGGATTCATCCCAGGGATGCAAGGATGGCACAACATTCGAAAGTCCATCAACATCATCCACCATATCAACAAAAAAAAGACAAAAACCACATGATCATCTCCATAGATGCTGAAAAAGCATTTGACAAAGTTGAACATCCATTCATGATAAAAACTCTCAGCAAAATGGGAATAGAGGGCAAGTACCTCAACATAATAAAGGCCATCTATGAAATCCCACAGCCAACATTATATTGAACAGCAAGAAGCTGAAAGCATTTCCTCTGAGATCGGGAACTAGACAGGGATGCCCACTCTCCCCACTGTTATTTAACATAGTACTGGAGGTCCTAGCCACGGCAATCAGACAAAACAAAGAAATACAAGGAATCCAGATTGGTAAAGAAGAAGTTAAACTGTCACTATTTTCAGATGACATGATACTGTACATAAAAAACCCTAAAGACTCCACCCCAAAACTACTAGAACTGATATTGGAATACAGCAAAGTTGCAGGATACAAAATCTACACACAGAAATCTGTGGCTTTCCTATGCACTAGCAATGAACCAACAGAAAGAGAAAACAGGAAAACAACTCCATTCACAATTGCATCAAAAAAAATAAAATACCTAGGAATAAACCTAACCAAGGAAGTGAAAGACTTATACTCTGAAAACTACAAGTCACTCTTAAGAGAAATTAAAGGGGACACTAACAGATGGAAACTCATCCCATGCTCGTGGCTAGGAAGAATTAATATTGTCAAAATGGCCATCCTGCCCAAAGCAATATACAGATTTGATGCAATCCCCATGAAACTACCAGCAACATTCTTCAATGAACTGGAACAAATAATTCAAAAATTCATATGGAAGCACCAAAGACCCCGAATAGCCAAAGCAATCCTGAGAATGAAGAATAAAGTAGGGGGGATCTCACTCCCCAACTTCAAGCTCTACTATAAAGCCATAGTAATCAAGACAATTTGGTACTGGTACAAGAGCAGAGCCACAGACCAATGGAACAGACTAGAGAATCCAGACATTAACCCAGACATATATGGTCAATTAATATTTGATAAAGGAGCCATGGACATACAATGGCGAAATGACAGTCCCTTCAACAGATGGTGCTGGCAAAACTGGACAGCTACATGTAGGAGAATGAAACTGGACCATTGTCTAACCCCATGTACAAAAGTAAACTCAAAATGGATCAAAGACCTGAACATAAGTCATGCAACCATTAAAATCTTGGAAGAAAACATAGGCAAAAACCTCTTAGACATAAACATGAGTGACCTCTTCTTGAACATATCTCCCCGGGCAAGGAAAACAACAGCAAAAATGAATAAGTGGGACTATATTAAGCTGAAAAGCTTCTGTACAGCAAAAGAAACCATCAATAGAACAAAAAGGAACCCCACAGTATGGGAGAATATATTTGAAAATGACACATCCGATAAAGGCTTGACGTCCAGAATATATAAAGAGCTCACATGCCTCAACAAACAAAAAACAAATAACCCAATTAAAAAATGGGCAGAGGAACTGAACAGACAGTTCTCCAAAAAAGAAATACAGGTGGCCAACAGACACATGAAAAGATGCTCCACATCGCTAATTATCAGAGAAATGCAAATTAAAACTACAATGAGGTATCACCTCACACCAGTAAGGATGGCTGCCATCCAAAAGACAGAGAACAACAAATGTTGGCGAGGCTGTGGAGAAAGGGGAACCCTCCTACACTGCTGGTGGGAATGTAAGTTAGTTCAACCATTGTGGAAAGCAGTATGGAGGTACATCCAAATGCTCAAAACAGACCTACCATTTGACCCAGGAATTGCACTCCTAGGAATTTACCCTAAGAATGCAGCAATCAAGTATGAGAAAGATCAGTGCACCCCTATGTTTATCGCAGCACTATTTACAATAGCCAAGATTTGGAAGCAACCTAAATGTCCACCGATAGATGAATGGATAAAGAAATGTGGTACATTTACACAATGGAATACTACTCAGCCATCAGAAAAGGGTAAATCCAACCATTTGCAGCAACATGGATGGAGCTGGAGGGTATTATGCTCAGTGAAACAAGCCAAGTGGAGAAAGAGAAATACCAAATGATTTCACTTATCTGTGGAATATAAGAACAAAGGAAAAACTGAAGGAACAAAACAGCGGCAGAATCACAGAACTCAAGAATGGACTAACAGGTACCAAAGGGAAAGGGACTGGGGAGGATGGGTGGGTAGGGAGGGATAAGGGGGGGGAGAAGTAGGGAGGTATTAAGATTAGCATGCATGGGGGGGTAGGAGAAAAGGGAGGGCTGTACAACACAGAGAAGGCAAGTAGGGATTCTACAACATTTTGCTATGCTGATGGACAGTGACTGTAAAGGGGTTTATAGGGGGGACCTGGTATAGGGGAGAGCCTAGTAAACATAATATTCATCATGTAAGTGTAGATTAGTGATACCAAAAAAAAAAAAAAAGGGCAGTTCCTGTGTGGTAACCTCCAATGAGTTCTACACAAGAGTATAAAGGGCATATAAAAGTGTAGGCAAAGGGTCTGTTTGTGTTTATACAGAGGATCAAAGCCTAATTGGGCTACCCCGAAAATGAACTGAGATACGGTATGAAAAAGAACTTCCAACATCAGCACTCTCTGGAAGACTCATGCCAGAAGATGATCATCAAAAAACCCCAACAAAGATCCACGCACTGCTACAGCTGTAGATGCACTCATCCCACCAGTTCCTGGACTTGCCATGGGAATGAGGAAGGAGATATCTAAGCTGGCCTGTGCATACAGTAAAACAACAAATTTTACTGGATCTATACTGTTGGAACTCAATCAAGAATTAGGAGAAGTGCAAATTGTAGCGCTCCAAAATCTTACAACTACAGACTATTTACTGTTAAAAGAACATAAGGGATGTGAACATTCCCCAGGAATGGGTTGTTTTAATTTGTCTGATTTCTCTCAGACTGTTCAAGTTCAGTTGGACAATATCCACCATATCATAGGTAAGTTTTCACAAATGCCTAAGGTGCCTAACTGGTTTTCTTGGTTTCACTGGAGATGGCTGGTAATTACAGGTATGCTTTGGTTATGTAACTATACTCCTATTATGTTAATGTGTGTGTGCAATTTAAGTAGTAGCTTAAAACCTATACATGCTGAAGTTACTCTACAAGAAGATATGTCAAAGAAATAATCAATCTTCCCAGGTTTTCTTCCGCCTGCTACTTCTATAGCTTTTCTTCTTCCTTCCTAATTACAACCCTTAAATAGAATTCGTGCCTCATATCAAATTTACCAAGTATCATAATTCTTCCAAGTGCTAAAGATACCTCAAGACAAATGCTGGGCATAGAAGCTACAGGGCATAAATATGCAAAGAAATGAAAAGCTAACCATTTCAAACAATAAGGCTTCTCTCTCACTTACCAACTTTACATTTCCCTGTATGGCCCTGGAAGATGACTGGTTAGCCAGAGACGGGTAAGATTCCTCAAGGGAGGAACAACCTAAGACAGGCACAGTCACAGGGGGGTCATCAGGTGAGAAATTGGGGATCAAGAGAGGTGAGGCTTAGAACCTCACCCCCCAGTTCTGAGAGAAATCTTCTGCATACGTGGATGTTTTATTGCCCTTGTCTAGCTTGGATTAACACTTAGTCTACAGGCACACACTTGATCATCTACATTTGCTCTCTTACAACACTAAACTATGTTTTCTACCTTTGTCTTGTATCTACCTACCACTTCAGCATTTTATTAAAAATAATAATAATAAAGAGAGAAATGTGGTATCCACATATAAATCAAGTATAAAAATCAAATGAGTATTCATATTTGAACTGACTGTTTATAGTTCATAATGCATGAGCAAAACCGAAGGTTTCTGTGATGGCTGCCCTTGCACTGTTCACCATATAAGAACTTATTCACTATGTAAGAATTTGTTCTCCATGTAAGAACTTGTTTGTTATGCCTCAGAAGATTGGAGACTGACGAAAATTAGGCTTGGGGTGGATTAATGATTGTGCATTGAGGATTGACTCCCCTATACAGAATTTTATTGTTGTTAACAACCATTTGATCAATAAATATGAGAGATGCCCTCACCAAAAAAAAAAAGTATACACTTCCAATGGTAAAATAATAAGTAACCGGGATGTAATGAATATAGTCAAGATATTGTAACAGCTTGGTATGGTGATAGCTGGTACCTAGAATTGTCATGTATATAAATGTTGAATCACTATGTTGTACACCTGAAACTAATGTAATGTAATACTCTATGTCAACTACCCTTCAATAAAAAAATAATTATCTACAAAAAAAAAAAAATGTTAGTGCTTGGTCTTGGCAGTCAGATGACTTTGTTCATTTATATTTGCAAAACCTGAGGACAAATGCATGGGATTCTGAAAATATTGCACTGAGGAAGCAGAAGTATAATTTTGGATTGGGCAGAACTGATTGATAGGGGTGCACTTGGCCGCAGATTCTGCATTCACGTGTTGCCTGGAGCAGCTGGAAGTGTCCTACTTGTTGGTTCAGTTAACTGAAATGTAGACTTCATGATGGCCCACTTTAAATGAAATTAATGTAAACACTCCTTGGAATAATATAAGGGAATTCAAAGATTTTCAAAGATAGGAGAGTGGAAATGGATTTGTTGTCAATCAGATGTTGGAGTGGATGTGATGGTGTCAGACCATCCTAATCCCAATGACCCCCTAAGCCTCCCAAGAGGATCTGTCAGTGTCCCTCCTTTTACTAAGGCTTTGAGAAGGTAACAGCATCATCCATGAACACCATTTCTTAAAAATTGAGTTATAATTAACATATATTAGTTTCAGGGTACAACAGATTTGATATTTGATATTTGTCTATATTGAAAAATGATCATCACAATAAGTCTAGTTAATATCTGTCCCCATACAGAGATATATGCAGTTCTTTTTCTTGTGATAAGAACTTTTAAGATTTACTCTCTAGGCAACTTTCAAATATACAGTACAGTATTATTAACTTTAGTCTCCATGCAGTTCATTATATCCCCATTGTTTATTTTATAACTGGAAATTTGTACCATTTGCCCCTTCACCTATTTTGCCCATCCCCGACCCCCAACCTCTGGCAACCACCAATCTATCTGTTCTCTGTTATCAACATGAGCTGACTCTGATATATACATAAATATAAATATAAATATATATATATTTTAGATTCTACATATAAGAGAAATCATACAGTATTTGTCTTTCTCTGTCTGACTTATTTCACTTAGCATAATGCCTCCAACACAAGGTCCATCCATGTTGCCACAAATGGCAAGATTTTTATTCCTTTTTTATGACTGAGTAGCATTGCATTTGGTGTACACCTTATCTGTTGTTACCATGTCTTGGCTGTGTAAATAATGCTGCAGTGAACATGGGGGTGCATATCTCTTTTCCAATTAAGTGTTTTCATTTTCTTCAGATAAATACCCAGAAAGGAAATTGCTGGATCATATGATAGTTTTATTTTTAATTTAATTTTTATTTTGAATTCTATTTTGAGGAACCTCTGTACCATTTTCCATTGTAGTTGTACCAATTTAATTCCCACCAACAGTTCCCTTTTCTCCACATCCCTGCCAAAGCTTTTTTTTTGTCTTCTTGATAATAGCCTTTCTAATAGGTGTGAGGTGATCTCTCACGTGGTTCTGATTTGCATTTCCCTGGTGATTAGGGACATGGAGCATCTTCATGTACTTGCTGGCTATCTGTTTGTCAAAATATCTGTTCATGTCCTTGGCCTATTATTTAATCAGATTTTTTTTTGCTATTGTGTTGTATGAGTTCTTTATATATTTTGGATATTAGCTCCTTATCAGATATATGATTTACAAATAATTTTTTCCATTTGTAAAATAGGTTGCCTTTTCATTTTGCTGATTGTTTCCTTAGCTGTGCACATGCTTTGTACTTTAACTTACTTGTTTAGTTTTACTTTTGTTGCCTTTGCTTTTGGTGTCAAATCCAGAAAATCATCATCGAGACTAGCCTCAAAGAGCTTATTACTGCCTATGTTTTCTTCTAGGAGTTTTACTGTTTCAGGTCTTTTGTTTAAGTCTTTAGTCCATTTTGAGTTAGTTTTATGTATGGTGTAAGATAATGGTCCAGTTTCATCATTTTGTATGTGGCAGTCCAGTTTTCCAAGCATCATTTATTGAAGAGACTGTCCTTTCCCCATTGTATGTTTTTGTCTCCTTCATCATAAATTAATTGATGATATATGCATGAGTTAATTTCTGGGCTCTATTCTGTTCCATTGATATATTTGTCTGTTTTTATATCAATGTGATACTGCTTTGATTACTCTAGCTTTGTGATATAGTTTGAAATCAGGGAGCTGATGTGTCCAGCTTTGTTCTTCTTTCTCAAGATTGCTTTGGCTATTTGGCATCTTTTGTGGTTCCATACAATTTTAGGTTGGTTTGTTCTATTGCTGTGAAAAAATGCGATTGGAATTTTGATAGGGATTGCACTGAATCTGTAGATTGCTGTAGATAGTATGGGCATTTTAACAATATCAATTCTTCCAATCCATGAGCATGAAATATCTTTCCATTTACTTGTATCCTCTTAAATTCTTTCACCAATGTCTTATAGTTTCCAGAGTACAGGTCTTTCACCTCCTTCCTTGGTTAAACTTATTCCTAGGTAGTTTGTTCTTTTAGATGCAACTGTAAATGAGTTTTTTTCTTAATTTCTCTGATAGTTCATTAGTGTATAGCAATGCAACATATTTCTCTATATTGATTTTGTATCCTACAACTTTACTGAATTCATTTATTTTAACAGTTTTTTTGTGGAGTCCTTAAGATGTTATATAAATAATGTCATGCCATTTGCAATTAAAGACAGTTTTAAATCTTCCTTACCAATTAAGGTGCCTTTTATTTCCTTTCCTTATCTGATTGTTGTGGCTGGGACTCCCTGCACTGTGTTGAATAAAAGTTGTAGGAGTGAGCGTCCTTGTCCTGTTTCTGATCTTAGAGGAAAAGCTTTTTAGTTTTCACCACTGAGTATGATATTAGCTGTGGGCTTGTCATATATGCCCTTTATTACATTGAGGTATGTTCTCTCTATATATATGTTGAAGTATGTTCCACACTTTATTGAGAGTTTTCATCATAAATGTATGGTGAATTCTGTCAAATGCTTTTTCTGCATTTATTGATATAATCATATGATTTTTGTCCTTCATTTTATTAATGTGCTATATCACATTTATTTGTTAATGTTGAACCACCCCTGCATTCCTGGAATAAATCTTACTTGATCATGGTGTATGATCCTTTTAATGTATTGTTGGATTCGGTTTGCTAATATATTGTTGAGGAAATGAAAAACATTTTAATGACTTTTCTGTAAGCTGGAGAAGTTGTGGGAAATGCTGTGTTTAAAATGGGCACCCTGTTTCAATGGAGACCTCAGAATTTTGGGGTTAATAGAGGCTCAGTAGCACTTTGCAGTGATTAACATCTGGATACAAGGGGTAAACATTTATGGTAATAGTAAGCAGGTCTAGTGTGATTGGAATCATTGGCCTACAGAAATCTTTGGCGGTGTTCAGTAAACCACAGGGCCCTATTGCTGAAATGATGTTGAAAAATTTAATAACTAGGATAAAAAATATTTAACAACAGGTACTGACCAAGGAAAATAAGTGCCAGTGTATACAGCTGTTACAGCTATACTGGTGTGTATCAGTTGAATATTAGCTTGGCTTAGAACCAAATATGTGGGCAGCCCATGTAGGTCCTACTTGATATGTGTAACAGTATCAACAGGAAACCTTGAGCAGAGCCGCAAAGATAGTGCCAAGGCCCTCATCAGCTTGCCGTGCACAGTGGGAATGAAAGACCCCTAAGGTGAAGAACTCTAATAAAACTGTTTCCAAAGTCTTCCTTTCAGGCTCTAATTACTAGGATAACAATGCACTGCAGAAAGGAAGCCACTATGTCTTTTGGAAATCATCTGGCGTCAACTCTGATCAAAGACACATTTCTGGGATCTCAGAAACCATTGTGATCTATGGGATTAAGTGTATGCTACAGAAATAATCCATTCTCTAGTTATTTTCCAAAGGGAGAGCTAGAACTGATTTGTTCATCATCTATGGAAATATCTCTACATTGGTTCCCTGATGCTTTAAAAAGGTCATTCTGGAAGTACCAAATGCCAAGATTAAGACCCACCATCAAAAGTTTTAAAAGAAGCAGGGGTTTGAGTCTTACCACATCCTGAATTAAGGTGTTCTTTGGCATGTGCAGGAGACCTGTGCAGAAGACTGCACTTAAGAAGTGAAGCATATTATTCACTAAATTAATGAGAAGTGATGCCATCAGTAGCTACTGTGAGACAAGTTCTATTGGAGCAAATCTGTAGGTGGCTTTTGATTTGGCCAATGCTTTTTTGCTAATTTTTCTTTTATTCTAGTAAGTAGAGGGTCCCTGATGCAGTTTGTGCTATCAGTAAGGAACATTACAGATTGTCTTTTTTCAATGTTTCATTAACTTTCTGAGTCTGTTACAGAATATAGCTCTTGATACAAGACCTTAATCATCTCACCATTGTTCAGGGTACTGCACTGGTCTCACACAGTGATAATGATATGCTCAGAGGCCCTGGAGTACACACAGGTGTCATTAGGTTCCCTGAATACCTGCTAAGATCCCATGAAAATATAAAAGTCTGCCACCTCAGCAAATCTGTGGAGGTGCAGTCTGATGCATGCTGGGATGTGCCCTCCATTGCAGTGAACAAATCGTGTGCTTTGTTTTACCTGTGGCTCAGGAGGGCCCTCAGGGATTGATTGGTAGTCTTTGAATTTTGTGTCTCCTGCTCAAACCAATTTATGAGTTGATCCAAATGCTTTTTTAGCTGGGCTCAAAAAAGAAAGGCCTTTCCAGCTGGTCCATGCCACAGTGAGAGCAGTTTACCATGTGGGCCTTATAAGGGAGATTTAATGGGCTCAGAGTTTTGAGGCAAACAGGATTCTCTGTAAAACAAGGATTTTTGAGCAAACCATGCCTTTTTTGGAAAATAGCTATTCTTTTCAACTTATTACTGGGCTACTTGAGATAAAAGCAAATGGAAGAAAATTGTCCTGTTCAAAAGGGTTCCTTGGAGACCACAGACAGGCTCCTTCAGGGCCTTCTCACGTTCTCAGAAGAGATAGATGGTGTATAAACAGCCATATATAGCAAAATACGATTTGATGTAGGGATTTTTTAGAAGTTACAGTGTTATGGTCCATAAACTCATCTGGCTCACTGCTCAATCCATTAGGCAAGTAACCTCAGCCCTTAGCCTGACACATAATAGACCAATAAGGAGTGAAAAGCAAAAAACATACTTGAAGAAATGCTGATTTAATTCAGTAAACTTTAAAAAGACACTGCAACATTTATAATGAGCATTCTTTCAAAATAACCACTTAAAAAATAACTGTGTACAGTAACAGGACTCTTAAGTTACAAGCAATAGAGACTGATTCTGGTTGTCTAGACAAAAAAGCAGATGTTGAGTAGCTCAAAAGAGGTGTTGAAAACTGAGTATTTAATAGGCCAGAAATGCCAAACCACAGGGAAAGGACAGGTGGTTGTAGTGCTGTGTGTGGGGGGGTGTTGTGGGCTGTGGGGGGGCTGGGAGGGAGGAGGGTGGGATGTGTTCCTATTCGGCCGAGCAAACAAATCCCAGCAGTCTACCGTACTTACAAAGCTGAGCTTTGATGGTCATACAGAGTTTCTACAAAACCTATACTTTTCCCATAATTAATGTGTATTATTAGTGCTCCTGATAGGAAAAAAAAGTATTGCCACATGTTAATATTAAATTACTGTGGGCTTGTAAAAAGAAATTCTGAAAATTTTTCATCAGAAATAGCTCCCGAAGCAGTAACGAGCCCATAAACTGTAATTTATTCATTTATTATGTAAATAATCTATTTTTTGTTCCATATTGTTGTTCTTTATCTGTCAACTCCTTTTGCTAATTTAATCATAGAAAAACCCCATAAGAGTGGTTTAGGCACATAATAGGTGGATGGCACTTAACACAGAAAAAAATTCTAATGGAGTTAATCTCTTTAGGGCCTAAAAACTTGTTGCTATTAAACTTACTGATGGTCTTACAGAGATTCACTCCTATACTGTGTTAAGTCCTGGTAAAGATCAAGAAATGAATCTCTGGCAATGTTAGTCCTATTTCTTCCCTTGGTATATTGGTTATGGTTAAAGTGCGAGGCCCTCGCTTGACTCCCAGCCACAATCGAGGCTAGCATTAAAACACAGATGGGCAAACTGGATGATCTCGCAAGGCAGGCCAACAAGGTCTTGGCTTCAAGGTCTGAGTTGTGCCCTGAAGGGAAAATGCTTCTGAGCTATATTAAAGCATAGGCAGGACAGAGTGGACCTGATTTCAGGGCCTTAAGGTCAGGAGAGTCAGCTTAGTGCAGGGTCTGCTGTTACATTACATATTCACCCTAGCCCGAGGATGCATGTCTGCATCCTAGACACAGAGAGCAAGACCAGAATGTGCTTGCATCAAAAATTCTTTGAGCTCCCGCAGCATGTGCAGCAGTGTTCGCACCTGACAGAAAGTACGACAAAATGGAGCAAGGCATTCACCGTCAGGTCACCAATCTCAGCATCCAGCTCTGGCATCCTGTGGGGACCAGGACATAGTTGGGTGCCAGGGACTCCGCTGGGTCAGGGACTAACTACCAGGGCAGCAGTAGTTAACCAGAGACTGTGAAACCAGAGGAAGCTGCAGAGAGGCAGCTCAGGACATCTCTCAACACAGGTGAGCCTCCCAGGGTCTGGGGAAGAGTAGATACTTTGAAATGAAAAGGTTTGTCAAGTGCTACTTAAATAGGGCTTATATACTCATTTTGTAAAAAAACTGCTGAAGTGCGTGGAGCTTGGGCTTTTCCAATGAGATGGCAGTGACTTAACTAACACCAAAATGCAGCACTTGATAAGGAGATAGTGCAGAGCCACCTGCCCTGGTCCTCCCAACGTTCTTGCCTTCAGAGCAACGTGCCTGGGCACACAGGCGAAGGAGGCCGGAATGCATTACACCTGGGGCACTTTGTAGATGAGAAACCATATCTTTTTTTGTGCATAAGAATTCAACTAAGAATGTTGGCATGATTATTCTTAGTATCATTAATCAACTGATGTAAACAGTCAGACAAAACACATAACATTATATGTCATCTTCATTGCACTAGGGACTTCATGACTCTGATAACTCTGCTGTTACAGTTCGGATCTGGTTTTACTAAAAGAAAAAACTTAAAAATGGGGGTTTAACTTAAAGAAATGTAGTAAACCTGTTTTTGTCATGCTTCCTTTGTTCTTAGTTTAAACTTAGAATTCACCTCCAATAAAGAAAGAAAGAAAATGTGTGTCTTCTGTATGCTTGCATCATGAAAGGGAAAAATGTTATTCATATTTGAGTTCAGAGCTACAACTTGAGTACTAATATTAACTATAGGCTATGGACTCCTCTTTAATTAAATCAACATCAGTAATTACATTGACTGTATTTTATTACTTTACAATTAAGTAGTCTTCAGTTAACATAAGAACAGAGATAACATCACAGTTGCACCATTATGAAGTTAAAAGGCCTATGTGCTTCATTACCAGGTAAAAATTCTGAAGCTAGGTTTCTCACAGAGGACACCAAATAGCCACTGGTCCTATATTTTGGTCTTATTAACAGGAATACTGACTTGGTGAAATTATAAGCAGAGGGCTCTTAATAGCTTCCTAAGAGTCTGAACTTTTGCTCTCAATACCAAATAATACCTGGAAAACATGCTCACTTCTGTGTTTTTTTAGAAATTCTAAGAACTGGCCCAGATTCATGTGATAGTCATTCCTTAATCCATAGTCACCGTGGGCCTCAAGGAGTAATTCTTCAAAAGAATGGAAAAGGTGCAGATCCTCCCCATCTCCTTCAGTTTCAATACTTTCAGCATGCTTACAGGAAATGTGTTTCCAATTGGGGTACTTGATCGTGTGCCAGAATTCCTCACAGTGCTCTTTAAAGCCCTCCACACAGATTATACCGGGCTTTCCTGTTATGCAAAATCCAGTCACATCTAACCTTTTCCCAATATCCAAAATCTTTTCCCTTAGGTCCTGCTGATATATATGGTGACTGTAGAACCACATTCGGAGGAATGTATTCTTAACTGGCTTTGCTTGTGTAGATGGTTCATAAACGATCTTTCTGTTCAGGAAATAGGAGGCACTATTGTCCTGTAACCACTGGATTGCTGCGCACACACAGAGCTCACCTGGATCAAAAGTCAGACCTTTATTGAGAAGTAGCTGCTGTTGTCTGTCAAGTTCAGATGACCGTCCAAACAGCTGCAATTCTGCATAGGGGTAACTGAGGCATGGTTACTTGCAAACCAATTTTCACCTTAAAAAGAAAATCAATTAAATTTAAGCACCATAAAATCACCTAAGCTAGTTTGTCAATGACAACTACATGATTTTGATAAGTGCAATAGTTACTGCTACTATTCTCAGCTATGTGCCAGACACTGTAATTAAGCACTTTACATACACTATTCATCCATTCCAGGATTTATTGAACACCTACCATGTGCCAGGTACTATTATGCTAGGATAATGTGAAGAAGCTAGACACTGTTTTTTGCTCTTCATGAAGTCTAGAGCCTAGTGAAGAGACAGACATAATTACACATAGCAAGTATTTAATTTCAATGGTGAGAAGCATTACCAGGGAAAAGTACAGGCATCCACTGAAATGTGTAAGCAAGGAGACTGAATCCAGCCCAGGGAACCAGGAAGTCCCCTGTGAGGGAATGTCAGTTGAAGGGATGAGCAGGAAATAGCTAGAAAAGTAGTTCTCAAATGCCTAGTCAGTCCACTTACCACCTAGGCTAATGTTGCTGGAGACAAATGGATCAGAAGATGACAGTGAATTCATTTTTAGTATTTAGCTTTTCTATCTGTATTTGCTTTCTGTTATAGTGCCCCCAAAGAAACATTCATTTACTCCTTAAAAGCCAGTTTTGCTAAAGGCAATATATAGATTTGTGAAAATCATGATATATGTACAAGATAGTCCATTCACAATAGTTGGATTGGTAAAAAAACTGGATAATTGAACAGAATAATGTTAGTATAAAATTGCAAGATATTTTTAATAAAAACACTAGGCATATTTGTTAAATAGGTGTGCATATTTAAGTAAAATTCAGGTATTTATTGAAGGCAGTTTACAGAGCATCCCATGTTTCAATATATTTTGTTTTCAAACAAACATGCATTTGGAGTATTTATTTGTTTCATGGACAGAAAGCTTATGTTCCAAGTATTTCCAATAAAAACTGGGTACCTGGCAACAAAACAACTCAGGGCACTTACCTTGGGTCCCTCAATATGGAGTGTAATCACAAATTCGATTTTTGGTGGCAGTGCCTCCCTGGTGCCTTCCAAATATCTCTTTATATTCGTCAAGGCATTTACATCTTTAAGTTTTATTTCTCCTTGGTTAGGAAACATAGAAAAGAGCATTCCCATTTCCAGCAGCTGAAGCTGCAGACATACTTCCAGTGAAGTGGACATGTTGCCTCAAAATCAACCTGCCAGGAAAACTGCGAAGGCCCGCGGACACTGGGTTCGTCAGTGTCAATGGTGTCCCGCGGTATTTCCCGAAGGCCCCTTTCCGAGGAAGCAGTTCTGCAGGAACTCCATGCACTGAGTGCTAGGGACACAGACCGGGATATTTACACTCGCCTGTTTTATGTGCTGACCCCAAAATCTAGTAGTATGCACATCCCCAAGATACTTGGTTATAATTAAGATTCCCAGTCCTTTCCAACCTCCCCACGCCCTGATACCCCCGCTTGCGATCTAGATCCGGGAATCTGTATTTTCAACAAGTGATCCCAGCTATTCCGTTGCAGGTGGTTGTCAGACAGCACCTGCCGATGCTCTGCAAGCCTCAATTCTGGGAAAGGCAAGGGGGCCTAGCCTCCGAAACCCAGCCACGTCTCAGGTTTGGGCGGAGCTGAACGTTGCGGCACGAGTGCCCCCTGCAGCGCGTGCGCGGCGGGGCGCAGATTTCCTGGCACCGGGGTCTCGAGGGCCCCGCAGCCCCAAACGCAAACTGCCGCCCTTCAGTCCCGGAGCAAGGACTCCTTCCGGGTGGGACTTTGCCCCTCTCCCGGGAGTCACACCGGTCCGGGGAGGCATACTGGGAGCTCCCGCCTGTTTGGATCCGCTTGGCCTCTGCTCCCAAGGGCTAGGCTTAGGGGTTATTACAGGAACATAAATAAATGTTTAGTGCGAGCCTGGTGCCAGGAGATGGGGAGCGGGCAGTGGCCGGAGAAGGCTTCCCGGAGTCTAAAGTTTGGGAGATGAACCTCGATAATCAAGAAGGGGATGCAGGAAAAGGGGATGTGGCCGAGACTACTGTGTCAGAGGCCCCAAATCAGGGCTTGTTTCCCCATCCGTGACCGATGGGAACCCCGCTTCCGGGAACGCGGGGCCCACCACGCGCTAAGACAGAGGCGGGGGCTGCGTACCTGCGGTCGCAGCGCCCCAACGGCCTATTACCCTCGGCCCCACCCTTCGGGCCACCGCGGGGGCCCCGCCCTTCCCAGTCACGCAGTGGGCGGAGCCCCGAGTCCGCGCAGAGCCCGGAGCTGTAGTTCCGCAGACGTGAGCCGCGCACGGCTCGCGAGGGGCGGGGCCCAGGACCACTGCCCTCCGCGATTGGCCGGGGGCGTGGCCGCGAGCGGAAGTCACGCCGGGCCACGTCCGCGGGTTCTGAGGGCGCCGGGGCGCTGACAGCGGGGGGTTTTCCGCGCGGCGCAGGTGAGGGCGGTCTCCGACTCGGGGAACGGGGTCTCGAGCGCCTGGCCCGAGGAGGAGACGCCCCGGTCTGCAGGGGCTCGGCCGACTGACGGCTGGCCGGCAGGCTGGCGGGCTGTTCCCGGACGTGCGACCTGGGGCCGGGCTGGCCTCTCCCACCGGGGGTCTCGTCCGCCCGTCTGCGGTGGCGCTCCGGGGGTTCGGTTCCGGGAAACGGGCCGCGGGTCCGGGACCGGGAGGAGGGGAGGGGAGCAAACGACGTGTCGGCATTTGAATGGACGGAATACTTTATTAGAGTGCAAGCTGTTGGGATTGGAAATACTTCTGATAAAAGCATTGGCATACTCACTGAAAGTAGTTTTAGGACCTAAACTGCATTAAAAAATGGCAGCATTTTATCATAACTTTTTATTTTTTTAAAGGACTTTTGGAATTGAAACTGGTTTACGCCCTTATGAACCGTCATGATACATAACCGACTGGTCACTTTTTAACAGAATGTGTTCATGTTTGTTAAAGAGATTTGATCACTTTGGCCTGAACTAAAATCAGCCTGCTCTTGCCAGCTAGTTCCAGCTGGATAAAAACAGATATTTTTCACTGTTTTCTTTAACTTTTTGTTCACTGAAGCAATGAAGGACAATAAAACAAGGGAGTGAGAGGTGGCAGTTGTAGGACTGCTGCTAACCTCCAGGTTAACTGGGAATGGGCCTGACCCCTGAAGTGAACAGTGCATACAGCTGAGGTTGGACACCCACCGTCTGGCTTGAAATTTGAGTATTCTAGAGAAGGAAGTATTCGTGGGCTAACGGTTGATGTTTGGTTTTTAAAATTAAAGGTACAAGTAAGATGTCGCTAATTAGCTTGAATTAAAAGAATGTTCTGATCCTCCCTTATGAAAGTAGGAAAATCCTCTCAAGGGAAATTAGGAGACCTGGGCAGTCTTGCAGAGGCTACTGACCTTTGTTTTTCTTTTGAGAATATGTCTCTGTAGCCTGGGAGGAATAGCAGAACTACACAGATTTCCCAGATACTTGGAATGTGTAGTCCCAATCCTCTTGAGTATGACCTTTGGCATCAGTCTGTCACCAGATGCCCCCGTAAATTTGGGTTATTGAACTGAGGCCCAGACTTAAATTTTCCCATTTGTGAAATGAGGTGGTCTTTGATCTCGTAGGATTCTCTGAATCTATGTGTAGAATCCTCATTTTAGTTGAGAGTGCACCATTTTAAATTTGCCCTGGGCCCAGGAATAGCCTTAGACCCCACATGGGGGGCAATCTGATTTCTGCCCAGAATCTGCCCTGGAGTGGATAAGTTGTACAGGATCTTCTATGTAACGCTTACCCTCAGGGCTTATCCTGCCATTCTTTTCTCTCTCAAACATCATTTTTTGGGGAGGTTCACAATGAGGCAGACCTATTAGTTTGGGGTAGAAGTTTTTGAAGTAAATGGTCTGTGAAAGATTTCTTATTATGCCTGAAAAATACTCCTTAATTTTGTAGACATGGATTTGGATGCTGTTATAGAACACTCAGCATTGCATGCCAAGCCCAGTG
Organism: Manis pentadactyla; assembly: GCF_030020395.1. Classification (NCBI taxonomy): domain Eukaryota; kingdom Metazoa; phylum Chordata; class Mammalia; order Pholidota; family Manidae; genus Manis; species Manis pentadactyla. The sequence continues at coordinate 80,712,069 of NC_080030.1, read as the reverse complement.
GACTCATTCTTCAATATGGGACTGCTGGCTTCCGAACAAAAGCACAACATCTTGATCACGTCATGTTTCGCATGGGGTTATTAGCTGTCCTGAGGTCAAAACATACAAAATCTACAATAGGAGTCATGGTAACAGCATCACACAACCCTGAGGTAATAATTTAGTGCTCTAATAAAGAAAAACTTTATTTTCAAAAATTCATCCTAGAGTCTGGGCAGTTGGACCCAAAGTACAAATTCCGATTCTAGGAACGTACTTTCTCCTTGTTATGTGTCTTTGGATTTGAAAGCTTGTTCTGAATGAATGGTCATTTAGCTCATGACTCTTGGGAGGGTGTGGGGAGAATGAAATGAGACTGTCATTTTTTGGAACGTGTCCATATTAGAGAAATAACAAGTCCTTCTAAGTTAGTTGCATTGGAACAGAATCAGTAGTAAAAAGTGTTATCTTATTAACTTAGAAGAGATTAAAGAGACTGGAGTCAAGGTGCGGGAAAGGGAAAACATTTGTGAAGACATCACATTTTGAAAATTTCCACACAAGTTTTCTATAGTTTGGGAATAGTTTCCTGTTCTGAATGAAGAGACAAACAGGTGGCCCTAGGAACCTAAAAATGAGCTTTGGACAGACTATTGATGCAGCCAATAGTTCTAGTATTTATTACAGTTAAGTTTTTTATCAAAGTATTCCTTTGACACAATTTAACTCTTTTTTTTTTTTTTTTGAGAGGGCATCTCTCATATTTATTGATCAAATGGTTGTTAACAACAATAAAATTCTGTATAGGGGACTCAATGCACAATCATTAATCAACCCCAAGCCTAATTTTCAACAGCCTCCAATCTTCTGAAGCATAACAAGTTCTTACATGGTGAACAAGTTCTTACATAGTGAATAAGTTCTTACATGGTGAACAGTGCAAGGGCAGTCATATCACAGAAACTTTCGGTTTTGATCACGCTTCATGAACTAAAAACAATCAAGTCAGATATGATTATTCATTTGATTTTTATACTTGATTTATATGTGAATCCCACGTTTCTCCCTTATTTATTTTTTTTAATAAAATGCTGAAGTGGTAGGTAGATGCAAGATAAAGGTAGAAAACATAATTTAGTGCTGTAAGAGGGCAAATGTAGATGATCAGGTCTGTGCCTATAGACTAAGTATTAATCCAAGGTAGACAAGGGCAACAAAACATCCACGGATGCAGAAGATTTCTGTCAAAACGGGGGGTGAGGTTCTAAGCCTCACCTCTGTTGATCCCCAATTTCTCACCTGATGGTCCCCCTGCGACTGTGCCTGTCTTAGGTTGTTCCTCCCTTGAGGAATCTTACCCATCTCTGGCTAACCAGGGCCATACAGGGAAATGTAAAGTTGGTAAGTGAGAGAGAAGCAATATTCTTTGAAAAGGTTAGCTTTTTACTTCTTTGCAGATTTATGCCCTGTGGCTTCTATGCCCAGCATTTGTCTTGAGGTATCTTTACCACTTGGAAGAATTATGATACTCTGTAATTTTCTATATGAGGCACGAATTTTACTAAAGGGCTGTAATTAGGAAGGAAGAAGAAAAGCTATAGAAGTAGCAGATGGAAGAAAACATTGGAAGATTGATTATTTCTTTGACATATCTTCTTGTAGAGTAACATAAGCATGTATAGGTTTTAACAAACTACTAATTAAATTGCATACACACATTAACAGAATAGGAATACAGGTACATGACAAAAGCAGACCTACACTTACCAGCCATATCCAGTGAAACCAAGAAAACCAGTTAGGTACCCTAGGCATTTGAAACTTATCAATAATATGATGGATATTGTCTAACTGAATTTGAATAGTTTGAGAAAAATCAGACAAATTAAAACAACACATTCCTGGGAACTGTTCACATCCCATATGTTCCTTTAACAATAGATAGTCTATAGTCACACGATTTTGGAGCACTGCAACTTGCACTTCTCCTAATTCTTGGTTGAGTTCCAACAGTATAGATCCAGTCAAATTTGTTGTTTTACTGTATGCACAGGCCAGCTTAGATATCTCCTTCTTCATTCCAATGGCAAGTCCAGGAACTGGTGGGATGAATGCAGCTACAACTGCAACAGTGCCAGGATCTTTGTTGAAGTTTTTGATGATCATCTTCTGGAATGACTCTTCCAGAGGATGTTGATGTTGGAAGTTCTTCATATCGTATCTTATTTCATTTTCTGGGTAGCCAAATTAGGCTTTGATCCTCTATAAACACAAACAAACCCTTTGCCCACACTTTGATATGACCTTTATACCATTGTGAAGAACCTATTGGAGACCACCACACAGGAACTGCTTTTTTTTTTTAAGAGAAACAAATATCAGAAAAATGTACTTCCATAGCTGATCATCCGACAATTTAACTCTTTTATATCCGGTACTGTTTACAGCTCACTAGAACATGGTTTGCATAATATGCTTCTGTTTGATTACTTGAGAGATTTTTGCCCTTGTAGCAAATTCAGGAGCAATTTAAAGCTGTGTAAGTTAGTGAAGGATTGTGACCACCTCTTTCCCTTCAAATAAGAAGTCATTGCTTATCCATCTTCTAAATGTGGATCGCTATAAATGTGTATCTAAATCACAATAATCCATCAATGACTTATAGGCATAAAACCACATTTATTGCTAGTTCCATAAATACTTCTTGAAATAATTCTGAGCTGTTTCCTTCTGTTGACATTCACACTGAACTACATTATTTTTTTTCCAGAAATTTGAGCAGAATAGAATTGGGAGGCAGTTTTCAGCCTCTCTGCCACCCACTGGTTGGCACACTGGCTGGTATGTTCTTGGAGTCCAGGGCCACTGTGAGAAGGATCTCCAGGAGCTTCGTGCTGCCCCGTTTGGGCCCTGGCCAGCTAACTGATGGTGGATGCATCGGCGGCAGCCTTTTTAAAAAGCTAGGGTAGTAGAGTGGCCATTGTGTTTAACTAAGAGTCATATAGACTTGATGTTTTAATATCAGCACTAACATTTATTGGCTGTATGACCATAAACAAATTACTTCTCAGAATCTGAATAGGATTATTAGCTAGGCTGATATGTGCGTCGTAAGGATTTACTGATGTAATGTGTCTAAGCCACCTGCCCAGTACCTGGGAGTCTCTGGTGGTCCCAGTGAAGCCACCTGCCCATCGCCGTCTCCCTCTAGGGGGGAACAGGTTGGGTCTCCTGCCTCAGCTCACCCTGTGAATATGCACACATGGCTTATGGTTTGTTTTTCTTTTAAGGAAGACAATGGTGTAAAATTGGTTGATCCTTCGGGTGAAATGTTGGCACCATCCTGGGAGGAACATGCTACCTGTTTAGCAAATGCTGAGCAGCAAGATCTGCAGAGAGTGCTGGTGGCCATCATGGAGAAAGCAGCCGTGGACCTGCAGTGTGATGCCTTCATAGTGATGGGGAGAGATACCAGGTGATGGTCACAGTTTCTGATGGCAGCAGCTGTGGGGGCCCAGTAGAAGTGCTCGCCTCCACTTTAGTAGCTGTGACAAGTGAAAGGCAGTAAAGCAGAGCTGTCCTGCTTGGCTCCTCCGCCTACCAGGCCTTTTTAGTTGGATGTGGGAGCAAAGTCACTACTGCCACTTGGGTTTTAGATTCTGAATTCTATCTCTAGCACTTACTGTGTGATCTGAGCAGGTTACTTTGCTTGTCAGTACCAGGCATTCCTGCTGGCCAATCGCATGTGCAATGCCTGTGTAACCGATACCTAAGCTCTTACCTATCGAATAGTCGTGGGAGACAGTTACGACAAATCGTGTAGTCAAAAGAAAAATTTAATTTGGCAAAACAGAGGCTTCTCTGGCAAAATAGAATCCTCTTCTTGTATCGGTTATACCCTTTGTGACTGCAGTCACTCCACTGTGCTTCCATTATGGTCATCTATAAAATATTGCTAAGCTTAGCACAGGGATTTTGTGAGGTTTTTACATTCATGAAATCATTTATGTAAAATGCCTATTTCTTGGCATGAGAGAAACACTTAACAAATGTCTGCCATCCCTTTACTTCTGTAGGTTTAGTATTTTCCCCTATACAGTAACAACACATGATTTTAAATCATTATTTTAAGAGATTTTCTTTGTAATATGTGTTACTGTTGCTTCATATATTTATATCATTTTCCCATGTTCCAGTGCACTGGAAAACATTATCTACCTTATTTCAACACACAGTAGTCCCCTCTTATCTGTAGGGGACACAGTCCATGAACCCAGTGGGTGCCTGAGACTGCATAGTACCAAACCCTATATATTCCATTTTTTTTGCTATAAATACATACCTATGATAAAGTTTAACTTATAAATAAGGCACATTAAGAGATTTAACAACAATAATTAATAAGATAGAACCATTTATACTGTAGTACAAGTTATGTGAATGTGGTCTCTGTATCAAAATATCTTACTGTGCTGTACCCACCCTTGATAATGTGAGGTGATAAGATGTTTACACGGCGAGCTGAAGTGAGGTGAATGATGTAGGCACTGTGATGTAGAGTTTGGTTACTGCTGATCTTCTGAGGATATGTCAGGAGGATCTGCTTCCAGAGTTGTTGACTGTGGATAACTGACTGAAAAGTGAAACCATGGATAAAGGCGGCTACTTTGTCATTTTTCGGTTTTTGCCTTCCTTTACAGAAAGATATTTTCGTGAAATGTTAGATTAAAAGTTTACTTTGAAATAGAATCAGTCTTTTTTGTTTAAGATCTGATTTTAGCCAGAAATTCTTTGTAAATGAAATTTCTACTCAATCTACTGGTGTTTTACCCTCAGGGTGTTACCAGAGGGACTTCCAGACACCACTGATTGTGGATTTATAGGTAGCAGAAATAGCCAAGTGACTTAAATTCTGAAGCAAATTACTGTCCCACAATAAAGCCATCCCACATGTTTTTTAGTCTTACTTTAACTAGTTTAAAGGATATACAGCATCTTTTTCTACAAGGCAGTTACATAATGATTTGCTTTATTTCTAAATAGATGAATACTTTTTCTGACTTTTTACAATGAAATATAAGTTCTGTAACCTTAGAGGTTTAATAGCCAGTACTGAATTAAGCACCCTGTGTACATTAAATACTATTACCATTCTTAGGCAATGTGTATGTTGTTATAGTCAAACTTGAAAAGGTATTTGGGTATGGTATAATTATATCCTTTATATCTATTTGCTAAATTCATTTAAAAGCCAAAGTCTTCCCAAGAAATGTGTTGTGAAAGACTACTAGAAAATGCATAATTTTACTCATATTATGTTTTCAGAGTTGACAGGTTTCAGTGCAAATAGAATGAACTTACTCTGAAATTTGTAGCATGTAGTTTCTGCATTTGCTTTCAGAACTAGCAACTCTGTTAATTTCAGGATGCAGTGTAGTATTTTCTTTCTTTTCTTTCCTAGGTCCAGCAGTGAGAAACTTTCACAGTCCGTGATAGATGGCGTGACTGTTTTAGGAGCTCAGTTCTATGGTATGTAGTTATCCGAGTTGTCAATTACATTTATCTTTTTAAAAATTACAAAAGTAATACATATTTATTCCAGAAGAGTTTGAAAATACAGGTAAACAAAAAAGGTTTTTAAAAACTGAACTCCTAGATATATAATACTAGCTTTTAACATTTGAAAAAATTAAAAAAAATTTTGTTCAGGGCACACGTATTTTCTTTTACCTATGAGAGATTGTGTATAAGCAACACTGATCTTAAACAACTCCCTTTACTGTAGTAAGGCTGAATTTCCTGATAGGAGACCCCTTGAAGTTACTGGAAGATGTTCGTTCTGGGGGGCTGCTGTCAGTACCAGGCATTCCCGCTGGCCGATCGCATGTGCAATGCCTGTGTAACCGATACCTAAGCTCTTACCTATCGAATAGTCGTGGGAGACAGTTACGACAAATCGTGTAGTCAAAAGAAAAATTTAATTTGGCAAAACAGAGGCTTCTCTGGCAAAACAGAATCCTCTTCTTGTATCGGTTATACCCTTTGTGACTGCAGTCACTCCACTATGCTTGGAAGTGAACTTTCTTAGTGTCGGATTTTAAGAATACCTTCTCCGGACACCTTCTCAGGTTCCCCGCTCCTGTGTGTTCCTTTCCTTCCAAGAGCTCACCCGGCTCACCTCTCCATTTGCTCTTCTTGTGGCTACTCAGCCTAGTGTGAGGGGCGCCCTCCTCCTCGCCCCTCCGTTGAAATCTCTCTCCTGACACTCATCTGAATTCTAATTCCAAATCCTGTGGCTGTTGTAAAGCGGGGACGCTTAGCCTGTGGCCTCAGGCCCTCCAGCGAGTGTTTGGGTCAGGACAGGGACCCAGAGAGCCCCCTGACACAGCGCAGGGTCACGGCACAGGTGCCTCTCCAGGCGGGGTCTGTGGGCTTGGTCAGATACTCAGAGGGGCCTGTGACCCAGAAATCACTGAGGCTTGGTATTTTGGAGTTTTTATTTCAGTGGCATCTTGGTAGCTTTTCATACTGTATCCTCCCCATTTCTCTGTCTCTTCTTCTGTGGGCTCCTCTCTTAATACAGACATTGCTCACTTCCCTCTTCTGCGTGATCTCTGAGGGATCGTCATCACTGCTGTAGCTCCAGCTACATATATTCTTTTATTCATTCATTAGCTCATCAAACATTTTTCTGACTACGTGCCATGTACAGCCCTCCAGTAGTCTCTTTTCACTGAGTGTCACACACATAGCAAGAAACCATTTTGTATTATGATGTGTATATATAATTGAAACAAAAGTTTCATTAAATAATACTAAACCATACTACATGACATGCATTCCTCTTTTCTGTTAAAGAAAAGATGCAGAAATGCTAGTTTTGTGTTACTCAGTAGATTCTCTGACCCACTTACAGGCTTGGGCCTATGACCTGTGAGGCACCAATCTGAGTGATGTCTCCCCTTGGGTGGTGTGCATGCCCCTACCCCAGATTCTCCCTGCCCCAAACTACTCTTTCTAACATCCCCTGTGTGATTGGTCTTTTCAGCACTGTCATTCTGTCTCTAGAGCCATTATTTTTCTAGTGTTTTAGTTTAGAAAACTGATTTTTTTTTTAAACCTTTCCCTCATTTCTCTCTTCAGCTTAGTGTACTTCAGGAAATGAAAGATGGTTAATGCAGCATTGGGGCAAGGTAGGAGGAAGACAGGGTTAGGGAGGTAGGCAGGGCTCAGATCATTTTACAGGGTGTGGCAAGGATTGGGGTTGTATTTCACCTGCACGTGACTCCATTGAAGGATTTCATGCATGGGAATATGATAAGTTCTCATTTTAAGCCATCTGGTCTCAGTGTTGTGTAGAGAGACAGGAAGGTTGTAAGAAGGAAAAGAGACCAGCCAGGAGACTGTGCAGTACTTCATGTAAAAGTGATAATAGCAAAAGAAATTGAAAAATCTGAAATTAGTGTTGAATTCAAAGGATTTTGTGATACGTGCTGAGGATAGAGCTGTGAAGAATTGTTCCAGGTGTCTGAGTTGAGCAGTGGAATAGATGGGTGGTGCTTTTTTGTTAACTGTATATGACAGTTATTTAGTAAATTTTTTTGGGAAACTTGATATTGGTCACAAAATCCTTTTGTTTTATTCTTTAGTATGTCTTCTGGAATATTGTTTTACCCTCCTTGTATACTTCCGTTCATCTAGTCCGAGCATTCATCTGCTTTTTTGAGCTCTGCCATCTCCTGCCGTCTGATTCTTACACTGGAGTCGAAGTTGCCTTCATAAAACACCATTTCCACTGCGTCACTGCAGGGCTCGCAAACATAAAGCAATTTCTTGCCTCCAGTCCAAACCCTTGTGCTTGCCTTCAAAGACCGTTGACCATTTTAGTCACTGAATATTTATTGGAGGCTGGTCCATCTCTGTTATCTGTTTCTCCTGTTTCTTGCTCATGGTGCTTTTCTGTGTGTTTAACTATTTTTGACTGTATGCTCCTAGTTTTTCTTAGAAAATTACTTGTGGGACATTTTTGAGGTTTATGATGAAGGTGTATTTCTCTGGCAGAGTTTAGTGTTTGCTTCTGCTGGGTGCCTGGGGGCGCTGCCTGGCAGGTGGGCAACAGAGTTTTGCGATGACGAGGTCTATCCTATGGGCCCCTGCAGCTCCGGGAGTCTGGGCTGGAGACCCATGGGGGGCTGTGCCTGTGGCAACGGCCCCTCGGCGGTCAGGTCCCCCCATCCGCTGCGCCCCACGCCGAGGCGGCTTCCCCTGGCAGGGGCGCTCGGGGCGGACTTGCTCCCGGCCCACCCTCACCCTGAGGCGTGGCCTCCTGGGTCCTAGCTCCCCGAGGGCCTGGTCTGCAGGACCTCCAGTCTCCCAGCAGCCTGGGATTGTTGGCAGTGAAAACCACAGCTCGATTTCTAGCTTGGAGGATGCCTTTGGAGCAAAACTGGCTTCACTCAGTTCAGACCTTGGAGTTCCACTCCTCACATGTATTTTGGCTTAATTCCTCCAGTGTTTTGGCATGGCATTTCTTTTTAAAAAAGAGCGATAGACAAAAGCACTAACACTGAGTTGTGTTTCCAGTAACATTGTAAACTACTTAATTCAGACGAACCTTCCTCCTGAAAATAACCAAAAATGCTAGATAAAAGAGAAAAATCTTTTATTTTTACACCTGTCTATGCTGAATTATTGTTTCTTGCTGTCAAGTAGTTCGTACTTTTAAGACTGAGTATGCGTTCAAGGTGTGTTTTTTTCCATTACCACCAACTGGTTAACTCAGTTCTGACTCTGTCTCCCTGTAGGTAGGGTCAGATTCTGCAGGTTAAGGGATCAGTGCCCACATGACTTGCCCTCACCGCCTCAGGTGCCAGCCCCTGGGCTTCAGACGACCCCCTCCACGCTCTCCTGGCACACTGAAGTCCACACGTTCACTGACCCAGAGCCCTGTCCTTCTAAAGGGTATTTATGGAGGCCTCATTACATAGGCGTGATTGATGAAATCATTGGCCATTGGTCTGTAAGCTCAGTGTCTAGGCTCTCTTCTCCCCATGCCCTGGCTTCAGGGAGGACAGGAGAAGGTAGGAGAGGACCGAAAGCTTGACGGTCTCATCGTGTGGTTGGTTCCCCTGGCGAAGGACTTCATCCTAAGGCTTCCCTGCGAGCTTTTCAAAAGTTACCTTGTTAACAACAGAAGACACTTTCCTTGCTTGTATCACTTAGGAAAGTCCAAGAATGCAGAGGCTCTGGCAGAAACAGGGACAAAGACAGAGTGTATGTCTGAATCCATTTGAACTTTTTGAGATCTGGTAAATTGCTTTAAAAATTTTTTTAAATTTTTAATTGAAGAAGAGTTAACAAAATATTAGTTTCTGTTGTACAACAGTGATTGGATATTTATATATGTTACAAGATGCTCACTGAAAAGTGTAGTCACCATCTGTCACCATAAAAGTTATCACAGTATTATTGACTATATTTCCTATGCTGTACTTTCATTCCCCATGACTTACTCATTTTACAACTGTAACTTTGTGCCCCTTGATCTGAGTGCCTTGTTTTGCCTATTGTTCCATTTCTTTCTCCTCTGGCAAACACCAGTTTGTTCTCTGTATTTATGAGTGCTGCTTTTATTTGTTGTGCTTTTGGATTCCACATACAAGTGAAACCATGTGGTGTTTGTCTTCTCTAACTCATTTCAGTCAGCATAAATATCTTCATGGCCCGCCCATGTCATTGCAAAATGACAGGTTTGTCCTTTCTTATATCTGAGTGATATTCTATTGTATGTACATTCCCCCACATCTTTACCCATTCAGCTATCAGTGGATACTTAAGTTGCTTCCATAGCTGTTTATTATAAATAATGTTGCAGTAAGTATAGGGGTGCATGTATCTTTTCAAATTAGTGGTTTCATTTTCTTCAGGTAAATACCCAGAAGTGGAAATCAGGAGGTATTTCTATTTTGAATTTTTTGAGGAACCTCCATAATGTTGTCCATAGTGGCTGTACCAATTTGTATTCCTACCAATAGTGTATGAGGGTTCCCTTTTCTCCACATCCTCACCAACACTTAACTATTTCTTGTTGCTTTTGATACTAGCCATTCTGACTGGTGTGAGGTGGTATCTCATTATGATTTTGATTTGCATTTCCCTGATTAGTGATGTTGATCACCTTTTCATGTGTCTGTTGGCTTGCTGTGTGTCTTTGGAAAAATATCTATTCAGGTTCTCTGCCCATTTTTTTAATTAGATTGTTTTTTTGATGCTGAGTTGTATGAGTTCTTTGAGTTGTTTTGAATATTAGCCTCTTGTTGAATATATCATTTGCAAATATATTCTCCCATATAGTAGGCTACCTTTTGTTTTGTTGATGGTTTCCTTTGCTGTGCAGAAGCCTTTTTTTTAGTTTGATATAGTCCCACTTGTTTATTTTTGCTTTTGCCCTTTCCTAAGGGGACAGTTCCAAAAAAATACTGCTAAGACTATTTCTAAGAGTTTCTTGCTTATCTTTTCTTTTAGGAATTTTATGGTTTCAGTTCTTACATTTAGGTCTTTAATACATTTTGAGTTTAGTTTTGTATCTGGTGTAAGAAAGTGGTCCAGTTTCATTCTTTCATGTGCAGCTGTCCAGTTTTTCCAGCACCATTTACTGAAGAGATTCTCTTTTCCCCACTGTATATTCTTGCCTCCTTAGTTGTAGATTGATTGACTTCATAAGTGTGGATTTATTTCTGGGCTCTCTGTTCTGTTCCATCAGTCTTTGTGTCTGTTTTTATGCCAGTATCATACTGTTTTGATTACTATAACTTTGTAGTATAGTTGGAAATAAGGGAGTGTGATACCTTCAGCTTTGTTCTTGGGAGTGTCATACCTTCAGCTTTATTCTTTCTTTTTTTTTTTAAATTTTATTTTGGTATCATTAATCTACAATTACATGAAGGACATTATGTTTACTAGGCTCCCCCCTTCACCAAGTCCCCCCCACATCCCCGTTCACAGTCACTGTCCATCAACATAGTAAGATGCTGTAAAATCACTACTTGTCTTCTCCGTGTTGCACAGCCCTCCTTGTGCCCCCCCCCACTATACATGCTAATCGTAATGCCCCCTTTCTTTTTTTCCCACCCTTATCCCTCCCTTCCCACCCGTCCTCCCCAGTCCCTTTCCCTTTGGTAACTATTAGTCCATTCTTGGGTTCTGTGCTTCTGCTGCTGTTTTGTTCCTTCAGTTTTCTTTTGTTCTTATACTCCACATATGAATGAAATCAATTGGTACTTGTCTTTCTCCGCCTGGCTTATTTCACTGAGCATAATACCCTCTAGCTCCATCCAGCTTTATTCTTTCTTAAGATTGCTTTGGGATATTTGGATTCTTTTGTGGTTCCATCCAAATTTTAGGATTTTTTGCTCTAGTTCTATGGAAAATATTATTGATATTTTGATAGGGATTGCCTTGAATCTGTAGATTGCTTTGGGTGGTAGGCACAATTTAACAATACTGATTCTTCCTGTCCATGAGCATAAATCTTTCCATTTATTTGTGTTGTCTTCAGTTTCTTTCATCAGTGCTTTACCGCTTTCAGAGCGCAGATCTTTCATGTCCTTGGTTAAATTTGTTCCTGAGTATTTTACTCTTTTTGATGCAATTGTAAAGGGGATTGTTTTCTTAATTTCTGTTTCTTCTAGTCATTATTAGTGTATATAACTCAACAGATTTATGCAATTGATTTCTTATCCAGCAACTGTACTGATTTCATTTTTTAGTTCTAATAGTATTTTGGTGGAGTCTTTAGGATTTCCTGTATGTAGTGTCATGTTATCTGCAAATAGCTACAGCTTTATGACTTCCTAACCAGTTTGGATGCCTTTTATTTCTTTTTCTTGTCTGATTGCTGTGGCCAGGCCTTCCAGGGCTGTGTTGAATAAGAGTGGTGAGAATGGGTATCCTTGTGCTGTTCTGATCTTAGAAGGAAAACTTTCAGCTTTTCACCACACAGTATGATGTTAACTGTGGGTTTGTCATACATGGTCTGTATTATGTTGTGTTCCCTCCATACCTACTTTGTTGAGAGTGTTTATCATGAATGATGTTAAATTTTATAAAATGCTTCTTAAGCATCTATTGAGATGATCATATGATTTTTATCCTTTTGATAATGTGGTATGTATTGATCGATTTGCAGATACTAAACAATTCTTGCATCCCTGGAATAAATCCCACTTGATTTTGAGGAATGAATTTATTTGGTTTGATAACATTTTGTTCAGGGTTTCTAAATCTATTTTCATCAGGGATATTAGTCAGTATTTTTTTTTTTTTTCCTGTACTGTCTTTCTCTGGTTTTGGTATCAGAATGCTGTTGGATTCATAGAAGGAATTTGGGAGGATTCCTTTCTCTTGAACTTTTTGGAATAGTTTGAGGATAGATGTCTCTTTAAGTGTTTGATAGAATTCAACTGTGTAATCTGGTCCTGGACTTCCGTTTGTTAGGGGTTTTTTGATTACTGATTCAATTTCATTACTACTAATTGGTGTGCTCAAACAGATTATCTGTTTCTTCCTGATTCAGTCTTGGAAGATAGTATTTTTAGAGGAATTTGAACATTTCTTCTAGGTTGTCCAATTTGTTGGTGTATAACTTTTCATAGTAGTTTCTTATAATCTTTTGTGTTTCTGTAATTTCAGTTGTAACTTCTCTTTCAATTCTGATTTTATTTTTTGAGGCTTTCTTTTTTCTCTTGATGAATGTGGCTAAAGGTTTATCTATTTTGTTTAGGTTTTCAAAAACCTAGTTTAGTTTCATTGTTGTTTTCTATTGTTTTTAAAGTTTCTATTTTGTTTATTTCTGCTCTGTTCTTTATTATTTTCTTTCTTATACTAACTTTGGGCTTTGTTCTTCTTTTTCTAGTTCCTTTAGGTGTAAAGTTAAGTTGTTTATTTGAGATTATTCTTGTTTCTTGAGGTAGGCCTGTATTGCCATAAAGTACCCTCTTAAAACTGCTTTTGCTATGTAGCAAAGATTTTAAACTGTTGTGTTTCCATTTTCAATTGTCTCCAGGTATTTTTAAATTTCCTCTTTGATTTCTTTGTTGATCCATTTGGTATTTAGTAGCATATTGTTTAGCTTCCATGTGTTTTTTTTCCTTTTTTTTCTAGTAATTAATTTCTAGCTTCATACATTCTGCTATAATTATTGCTTTCCCCACTTTCTTTTTTCACTTCCATCTGCATGGAATATATTCTTCCATCTCTTCATTTTCTGTGTCTTTAGGTCTGAAGTGAGTCTCTTGTTGGCAGCATATAGATGGATCTTGTTTTTTTATCCATTCAGTCTCCCTTTGTCTTTTGATTGGAGCATTTAGTCCATTTATACTTAAAGTACTTATTGATAGGTATGTACCTATTACTTTTTTATTGTTTTCTGGTTGTTTTTGTTAGTATTCTCCGGTCCTTCCCTCTTCTCTTGCTCTCTTCCCTTAGGGTTTGATGACTCTCTTTAGTGTTATGCTTGGAATTTCTTTCTTCTTATTTTTTGTGTATTGATTATAGGTTTTGGTTTGTGGTCATCATGAGGTTCACATACAATGTCCTATGTATATAAAAGTCTATTTTAAGTTAATGATAAGTTTGAATACATTCTAAAAGTGCTACATTTTTATGCTCCCCTCCATGTTTTATGTATGTGCTGTCGTAGGTTTCTTTTTATTTTGTGTATCCGCTAATTATTGTAGATAGAATTGATTTTACTACTCTTTTCTTAAACTTCATACTAGCTTTATAAGTGAATGATCTACTACCTTTACTATGATTTTGCTTTTCCACTGAAATCTTTTCCTTTCATAATTTTCTTATTTCTAAATGTGGCCTTTTCTCTTCCACTTAAAGAAGTCTCTTTAACCTTTCTTGTAAAGCTTCTTCAGTGGTGATGAACTTTTGTTTTGGTTGGCCTTGGAAACCCCTCACTGAATTCCAAGTGATAATCTTACAAGGTGGAGTAGTCTTGGTTGTAGGTTTTTTTTTCCTTTCCACACTTCGACTATATCATGCCTCTGTCTTCTGGCCTGCAAAGTTTCTGCTGAAAAATCAGTGGGCAGCCTTATGGAGTCTCCATTGTACATAAATCATTGCTTTTCTCTTGCTTCTTTTAAGGTTGTCTCTTTATCTTTAATCATTGACATTTTAACTATCATGTGTCTTGATGTGGACCTCCTTGGTCTCATCTTGTTTGGGGCTCTCTGTGTGTTCCTTGGACCTGGATGTCTCTATCCTTCCCCAGGTTAGAGAAATTTTCAGGTGTTATTTATTTCTTCAAATAAGTTTTTTTCAACTCTCTTCCCTCTATAATGCAAATGTTAGTGCACTTGATATTGTCCTGGAGGTCCCTTAACCTGTCCTCTTTTTTTAAAATTCTTTTGTCTTTCTGCTGTTCAGCATAGGTGATTTCCACTACCCTGTCTTCCAGATCACTGATCCATTCTACATCTTGTAATCTGCTGTTGATTTTTCTCTAGCGTATTTTTCATTTCAGTTATTGTGATCTTCAACTCTGATTGAACTCTGATTGATTCTTTTGTGTTTTTTCTATTTCTTTTTGAAGTTATCACTGAGTTCACCCACTCTTCTCTCAAGTCCAGTGAGCACCTTTATGACCAGCATTTTGAACTTTTTATTAGGGAAATTGCTTATTTCTGTTTTCTTTAGTTCTTTTTCTGAAGTTTATTTTGTTCTTTCATTTGGAACATATTTCTCCATTTCCTCATTTTGTTTGACTCTGGATTTCTACCTACTACAAGGTAGAAAGATATCTCTGGGTCTTTTAAGCAATGGTCTTGTGTAGCCGGTGTTCTGTGGGCCTAGTAGTGCGCCCCCACTGGTGACTGGAGCCAGGCCCTCCACGGGGGTCCCCTGTGTGGGCTGTGTGTGCCCTCTTATTGTGGCTGGGCTGCAGGCATGTCAGGCGCACTATGGGGAGAGGGCTAGCCTCTGGTGTGGTCAGTGAGGGGCCTGGCTGCAGCTCTTACAGGCAGGTGACCCTTCCTCTAGTTATTTTTCATTTCAGATATTGAATTATTCAGCTCTGGTTGATTATTCTGTGTATTTTCTTTTTCTTTTTTCATTCAGTCACCTGGGGTTTTTTGTTTTTTTTTGTTTTTGGTATCATTAATATACAATTACATGAGCAACATTGTAGTTACTAGACTCCCCCCATTATCAAGTCCCCACCACATACCCCATTACAGTCACTGTCCATCAGCGTAAGATGCCATAGAATCACTACTTGTCTTCTGTGTTATACTGCCTTTCCCATGCCCCCCTCCCCTACATTATACATGCTAATCTTAATGCCCCTATTCCCCTTCTCCCTCCCTTCCCACCCATCCTCCCCAGTCCCTTTCCCTTTGGTAACTGTTAGTCCATTCTTGGGTTCTGTGAGTCTGCTGCTGTTTTGTTCCTTCAGTTTTTCTTTGTTCTTATACTCCACAGATGAGTGAAATCATTTGGCACTTGTCTTTCTCCACCTGGCTTATTTCACTGAGCATAATACCCTCTAGCTCCATCCATGTTGTTGCAAATGGTAGGATTTGTTTTCTTCTTATGACTGAATAATATGCCATTGTGCATATGTACCACATCTTCTTTATCCATTCATTTACCAATGGACACTTAGGTTGCTTCTATATCTTGGCTATTGTAAATAGTGCTGCGATAAACATAGGGGTGCATATGTCTTTTTCAAACTGGGCTGCTGCATTCTTGGGTAAATTCCTAGGAGTGGAATTCCTGGGTCAAATGGTATTTCTATTTTTAGTTTTCTGAGGAACCTCCATATTGCAAAGAATGGTTGAACTAGTTTACATTTCCACCAGCAGTGTGGGAAGATTCCCCTTTCTCCACATCCTCTCCAGCATTTGTTGTTCCTAGTCTTTTCTATGTTGGCCATCTTAACTGGAGTGAGGTGATATCTCATTGTGGTTTTAATTTGCATTTCCCTGATAATTAGTGATGTGGAGCATCTTTTCATGTGCCTGTTGGTCATCTGAATTTCTTCTTTGGAGAATTGTCTGTACATATCCTCCACCCATTTTTTAATAGGGTTATTTGCTTTTTGGGTGTTGAGGCATATGATTTCTCTATATATTCTGGATGTTAGCTCCTTGTCAGATATGTCATTTACAAATATATTCTCCCATATTGCTGATAGTGTCCTTTGTCTTCTGTGTATTTTCTATCCCTTTGTTGACATAGACACACTGAGTAGGGGTTGCTTTGGGTGGAGGCCCCTGTTGGGGCATGTGGATTGGGTGTGGCCAGGCAGTCATTGCTGGCAAGGTAGATGGGAGTTTGTCAGAACTGGCACCTGCCAGTGTCAGGCCAGCTGGGTTGAAGGAGAACAAGAAAAGTGGTGTCCATGGCTTTCCATTCCCAGAGAAAGTTTCTACAGATCCTTGCCCCTCCAGCCCATGCCCTAAAATTAGTCAGTAAATCTTCCTGTATAACCCAGGCTCTTTTCAAAGTGCACCTCTGTGCTGAGTTGCAGTGAGTGATATAGTGTGCTGGCCCTTTAAGAGCTGAGTCTCAGTTCCCTATAGCCCTGTGGCTCCTGGAGGTAAGTCCTACTGATTTTCAAAGCCAGATGTAGTGTGGGCTGGTTTTCCTGACTTAGATCCCAGGGCAGGGTTCCCACTTAGGGTTCAGTTCAGTTGCTTCTCGGGGGCACCGCTGTGGCTGGGATGCCCTCCTGTGCATCGCCATCCGGGTTGGGGAGGGTATGTTTGGTACTCAGCCGCAGCTCTGCCCTTCCTGCCTTTCTCACTGTGGCATTTTCTTTATGTTGTTAGCGGTCCAGCTGTTTTCACAGTAAGGCACTGTATGTAGGTGTAGCCTAGATGTGTCTGTGAGAGGTAGTGAGGTCGGGAGCCTCCTACTCTGCCGTCTGCACACGTAAGTTGGTAAATTGTTTTCGTACTTCTGTGACAGATTATGGCCTATTAACCACGCCCCAGCTGCACTACATGGTGTACTGCCGGAATACCAGCGGCCAGTATGGAGAGGCAACCATAGACGGTTACTACCAGAAACTCTCCAGGGCCTTTGTGGAACTTACCAAACAGGTAAAGAATCTCTTGAACATGGTTAAAGTTTAAGCAAATGAATAAAATGACATCATTTGAACAATTTATCTTAATTAGGTCATTTGTCACTCCTTTTTCCAAAAGTACAGCACATCTCCTTTCCCTTTCTCGGGCTCCACGAGGTCTGGGCCGTGTGTCTTGCTGCCTGTGTGTCGGTGGCTCCTGGGCAGGGGCGTCACCAGGGGAAAAGCCGTGGGATTCATGAGGCTGTCATGACTATTTGTTTGGATGAGTTTGCTCTTAATGTGAGTGCTGCCAGTGTGCTTGGGGCAGCTGCTGTTGAAGGACTTCGTTTAGTCTCGGTGTATTAGCTTCTTGATCCTGGAGATTTGAGGAGTATGATTCATTTGATCAGTAGGTACTGACAGTAGGTTTTTGTCAGGCATGGTTAACCAAAGCAAAGCCCTTGCTCTCATAGAACTTAGTCTGAAGTGAGGATGAATGGGAGACTGACAACTAGGGAAAAACACCAAACACGGGGGTGTTATATCCCATGAAGAGAATGGCAGATGCTATTACTGCTCATTCACGCTTATACACATCCTCACATTTGAATGACTGTCAGGTAATATAAATTGTGTTAAGGGGCCCGTTTGAAGCTAACTTATAATTAGGATCCATTTCCCTAACTTAGTCAGTGAAACTGTTCTAGTGTCAAACAGTATGTAAAAAGGTGTTTTAAAATTTTACTTTTGTGTTTTTCAATTTTCATCTGAATCTGTGTACCCTTTTGTTTTCTGGGTTAAAAATAGTTAACTTAAGTAATGGAAGATAATACACATATATATGCTTTATGCTTCACTTTTACTTTGATAACTTAAATTTTTCTTTAATTTGTTTTTTATATTTAAGGCTTTCTACAGTGGAAATGAATATAGATCCCTTAAGGTCGACTGTGCAAATGGCATAGGGGCCCTGAAGCTAAGAGAAATGGAACACTACTTCTCCCAGGGGCTGTCAGTCCACCTGTTCAATGATGGAACCAAAGGGAAACTCAATCATTTATGTGGAGCTGACTTCGTAAAAAGTCATCAAAAACCTCCACAGGGTATGTGAACATTTGGTGTTAGAGCTTTCTGAAGCCAACCTCATTTACACTCTGCGTTGCCCGGGTAGGTTGAGAGCCGTTACTCCTCCTGGCTCTGCCACTCACAGACTCTGGCAGTTTCCCACCCGTCAGCGCCGCTTGAAACATGACTGGCTCCTTTTGCCTGTAAGTTATAGGACTCTTCACAACGTGTAGGAAATCTGGCAGGGAAGGCAAAATCAGAAAGTGGTATTCTACAGCAGTGGTTCTCAAACTGTAGCAGGTCTCAGAGTACCTAGGTGAACCGCCTGTCGGTCCCACACCCACCCACTCCCCGGATGCTGAGCTCCTCCTGCTCTGACGCCGGGACTGCAGCGCGGATGAAACCACACGCCTTTGTCCTGAAGCTCTTGCTATGCCCTGTAGGCGACCTTATATTCATATTCCAGACAAAAACTATACTTCTTAGCTGCCTTTTGTTGGCTTTGTCAGTCTGCTGCTGTCATGGCTAAGGAATACCAAAATCTCAAATAAATTTCACGTGATAGTTGCAGAGGTTTCAGTAACTTTCTGCAAGTTACATAAGCCATTTCTCTCTCACAGGTAATTCTTAGCTCTTAATTACCAGTGTTTCTTCTTGTTGATGGTGTGAACAAATAAAAATCACTTCTTTGAGAATTAAATCAAAGCACATACCTTATCTATTGCTGCTATTTCTTATGTGTAAGGAACCTTCTAGTACTAGGTGTATTGCACTCAGAAATACTGTAACTGACAGCAAACTAGATGGGAACTTGTCTTACCAAACTGACTGGCTTATAAAATAGAATTTTATTTTAGTATTTTATCAAGTTTCAGCAGAGATGGATTTTAAATTCTCCTTTTTCGGTTAGCTATGAAGGAATTTACCCTAGAAAATCTACCAGTAAACCTGTATATTTAAAGATTAAGACATTGGTTTTATTTGAAAGAATAATTTAAATACCTCTTGAAAAATTATAGTGGGTACACTTACATGTAACCTATGATGCCAATTATATTTTGGTGAAAAAAATTTCCCTAGTATAAGAGAAAACCCTAAATTTTTTAATATTGTTTTATTCCCATATCTCATAGACTAAAATGCATTTTGACTATTCTGTGTGCTAGGAATGGAAATGAAGCCCTGTGAAAGATGCTGTTCCTTTGACGGCGATGCAGACAGAATAGTGTATCACTACCGTGACACGGACGGCCGCTTCTGCCTCGTGGACGGAGACAAGGTGGCGGCGCTCATCAGCGGCTTCCTCAAGGAGCTCCTGCTGGAGGTCTGCGCTGGGGGGCTGATCACCCTTTGAGATAAGACTTACCGATGAAATGATTGTGTGTCAGACAGTCATTTGAATGTCTCAAAGCAACAGTTTATGGGAAATTCCTTACATTGTGGCCAGAAAATACAAAAAGGTGATGATTTCAATAATTTCAACATTGGGGCACTTGGACCCTAAAATATTATTTTCTTCCTTATACTGGCAGACTGTTAGGAGTTGAAGCTTTATGAAGCTTTGGTTTCTTCATAATGTTGGGGAGGAATTCAGTTCAGAGATGCAGGGAAGTCAGAGTATAAAGTGAGGAAGGAATTGATTAAAGTGAGAGTAGCAGGGAGTGGCAGCCGCCAGCAGGCAGCAGAGAGCAAGGGAGAGAAGAGGCAGGAAAGAGAAGCTTGTTGAACTCCTGCTCGGCACAGGGCACATCCCCTGCCAGCTCCTGAAGCCAGGTCACCTGGTGTCTGGTGTCTGCTGGAATCTGCGTGGCATGGGAACTGAGTCCCTACCACCCCAGGATTTGAGGGAGCTGCAGCGCACTGGATGAGGGAGATTATGTTCTGGTAGCTTCCCAAGGCAAACGGAGGGGAGTTCCAGGCAGGCTACCGAGGAGCATGGTGGTGCAGCTGCAGTCCCGTCCGGGTCCCCCTGGCTGCCGGAACGTGCAAGCCCAAAGCAGAGGTCCCAGAAGCCCCTCCCTGTTTGTCTGAAGTAGGACAGAGACAGAGCAAAGATCTGTGCTTACGTCTGGAGAACAGAATGAAATAGCAAAGTAACAAAGACAATCACTGGAAGAGCACAGAGACAAAATGTAGTAAGTTGAGCAGTGGGAAGTTTTTATTTAAGGCAAAGTACACACTTGAAGAAAGGGGAGTGCAGACAACCTTAGAGAAGAGGTGCCCCTAAGGGTTTGGGTAGGAGTCAGCATAAAGCATGGTGTATACAGGTGATTCATAATTCCTTTGAAGTTTTGTCTTAAGAATAGGGTTATTTAGGTGACTGTTGATTCAGATCTCAGCATTCTTTATCCACATAAGTTTATTTACACTTTGGAGTTCGGTATCCTGTCCTGGTTACAGAGTTACTTAATTAAGGGGCTGAAAGAATTGGAAAAAACACCATATAGGTTAAGTTAAAGAATAAGCTGGGCCTTTTTGCTGGCTAAGTAGATTTTACAATGGCATGATCTAGTTGGTACAATGAAGACGGGCTGTGCTTGGATACTTTTC
Source organism: Manis pentadactyla (assembly GCF_030020395.1). Classification (NCBI taxonomy): domain Eukaryota; kingdom Metazoa; phylum Chordata; class Mammalia; order Pholidota; family Manidae; genus Manis; species Manis pentadactyla. The sequence goes on along the minus strand of NC_080030.1, from coordinate 80,691,392 downwards.
ATTAATCTGAGGAATATCCGGACGTTCCAAGTTGCTCTTGACCCTTGAAACTTTAACTAATTAACTAATTAACTGTGAGTCCCTTCTGGCCCTCTGGTTTTATCTGGTTAAGTCTTTGAGTCCCGTTTAGTGGCTCTACTAGCATTATTCTCCCTCCACCTGCTCATATCTTGTCTTGCTGTCTAACAATAACTGATACTTTAATGAGTTACATCATCACTCCCCAAAGTCTCAAAGTTTACACAGAAAAAACCTCATCCTCTGAGAGATTTATTTACTGTGATTATGATAGACTTGAGAGAGATCAGATTCGCTCTTTTGGAAATCTCAGGCTAGCCTTAAGTACAGGATGTGAAGGGAGGTAATCATTATTACATGGAAAAGGTATGCTTTAAGAATTCAGTAAATACTTTTGTTAAAAAAGTAGAGAGATAGAGATGAAGAATCCTCAGGCTTGCTTTATAGAAGAATCCTTGTAGAATTGATTTAAATAATACTCAAAAATATTTTAGCTTTTTTTCTGGCACACATGTAAATTTCCAGTCATTTGTTGCATGAACCAAGGCACAGCCGACCCGGTTGGTCACGTTGTCATCCTTTAGTGCTCTCGGTGTGTGCTTGCTTTTGTGGCATCTTCACCTGGGCTAGCAAGGTAATTACCACTGTTTTTGTCTAGATCGGAGAAAGTTTGAATATTGGTGTTGTACAAACTGCATATGCAAATGGAAGTTCAACAAGGTATCTTGAAGACGTTATTAAGGTACTGAACCACTTCTGTTTTCTGGTTACTTCTTAGTAATTATATTCTATCATTAGGGTATTCCTGTGAGGAAAATAATGCCCTCGTAAAAGTGAGTAGGCTGCAGTGCCAGAGGCTGAGCTAGTGTCCATTTAATAGAAATCAAAAGTAAGAAAAATTAAATTCTCCCTGATACAAAAAGGAAAAGAGACTTTTCTCTCCCCCTTTTCATAAACATTTTTTAGAAAACTAGTAAATTCTTTCTCTGTCCCATTGTAATGAATGTAAATCTTTTTAAAGGCTAAAAAAGCCAGATTTACAGCTCCAGAACGCTTCACTGTAGGGCTGGAAGTCACCTCTGTAATGTAAACGTCAAGGAGGACAGCACCCTATCTCCCTGTCTGCTGAGAGCTTAATGTAGTTACGGCTCAGAGCCAGCCAGCACATCAGTTTGTTGTAGAGAGAGAAGAATTCTATTATTCCTTTGGATAAATAAGGACTATTAGCTAACAGGATGGTGCCACCCCAATTATTTAAGGTAAATTTAAGTTAAACTGTATGTGTGACAAATGGTGCTGTGAAGTCTTCTGGAGAGGCAGGCCTATGTAATAGATACAGGGACACTTCCCAGGGAGGTTTCAGTGGGGGAGAGACTGGGCTGGACTCTTAAGACAACAAGAAAAGTGGGGATTTTATGACCTCAGAGCAAGGCTGTCTGCAGAGAGGATGGTGGTTGGTGTCTGGAAAATTGCTAAGAGGAAACACCAGGGGTCAGGAAGGATTCTAGCTGAATCGAACAGGATTTTTGCTGTAGGCAGGCCTGGGTGATCATATATTTATTATCTGGGGGATGGTTTAAGATAAGGACTGTGATCAGATATTGAGGGTAAGAGATTCTAGCTAAACTGATCTAGCAAGATTCTTGCTGAAATTGGGCTCAGTCTGGTTTTTAGTATGCTAGTTAGCTTTTTAGTATGGAATTGTTTTCTCACTCTTAGTCTAAAGTTTACTGGGTTGGTAGATTTTGTTTCTAATTATTTCCTCAACATCCACCAGATAACCATCCTCTCTATACCATACTGCCTGCTCTAAGAGTTTGAGGGTTTACGGCCAAAATTAGGTTAGTTTGCCTTTACTCTTTTTCTCATTAGCTAGTGTATTATTCTCCAACTTTTGAGTATCCCTTTTCAAATTCTTGCATCTTACTAGTTTTTGTTGCTGTTCTGTTCTTTTTAAAGCAGGAATGGCAAAGTCAGATTCCTGTAGGATCTCCAGAGATGAAGTGGGTGCATACGGCAGGTGGATAAAGACTAGGAAGAGTGTGTGCAGGCCAGCTGCTGTTACCTTTAGTCAGATTGTTCAAGAGCAGCTAAAAATCTGAATTTTCATATGAATTACTTACTTTGTAAGTCTTGGCAACTGATTCAAAATTCAAAAGGAATACTGGGTAGGCAAAATAAAACAGATCTAGAGGGTACTAGTCTATGACCTGACAATAATACACTCAAGGGACTTCATCTGGGGTCCAGGTGCCTGTGTTTCACAGGGATTCTCAGTCTTTGGGTTATTTTTTAAATATTTTCTGTGTTAAGATTTTCTTATGGGTAAAATATTCTGTTTAACAAACTAAATACATCAGCAACTGTCACTCACAACCCATTATCTTATGGATTAAAATTTTCAGTTGTAGCACTTCTTGAGGACTAAAGTCAGTCAAATGCCAATTTTTTTTATCTTGATCTCTTTCACAGCTTTGCCACTATCAGTCTTTCTTGAGCCATTCTTACCTCTCAGATCCACCCAAGATTTTCACTACCCACTTGTTGCTAGTCCAACCATCATAATTTCTTAACTGGGAGTAGTTCTAAAAACCGATTCCCTGTATTTTAACCTTCTAAGACAGGGTTTAGCAACAAGAGGCCCATGGGCCAAATCTAGCCTGGTACCCCTTTGTGAGTAAAGGTTTACTGGAATACAGCCATGCTTGTCTGTTTTTGTATTGTCTGTGGCCGCTTTTGCACTACAGTAACAATTGAACAATCATGACAGAGAACATGTGGCCTGCAACATCTAAAATATTTATTATCTGGGACTTTATAGAGCCATTCTCCGCACTGCAGTTAAACTGAGCTTTTAAACAATCCGGTCCTGCCACCGCAGCGTGTGACCTTTCATCCTCTGCGGGGGCCCATCCCCCGCCCGTCCCTCCCCTTGGCTGCGGCTCCCGCCTTCCGGACGCCCTTTGCGCCGCCCTGGTGATAAGCTCCCCTTTTATGTTTTGCTCGATTGTCTTCCTCACTAGACTGACCTCCAGATTTTGCTCCCTGTTGAATCTAGGATAGTAGGTTCACAATAAGTGTTTGCTGATTGAATAACTGCTCTTGTATGTACTTAAATATGTTATAGGTGCCTGTCTATTGCACTAAAACTGGAGTAAAACATCTGCACCACAAGGCGCAGGAATTTGACATTGGAGTTTATTTTGAAGCAAACGGACATGGCACAGTAAGTTCTTGTTAACAATTACAACTGGCTTTAGTTGGCACTTAATTTTTTTATGAGAATTTGATATATAGGAAGTAATATTGCAGTTTGTTGAAATGCCTGGGATGGTGATAGAATAAGACTATTTGGTTAACTTAATATATTCTGTGTGTTGAAACTATGGTTGTCTTTTAGATTGTTAATCTTTGTGAAGTGATAATATTGTCAGTTTCTTAAAAAATACGCACTTCTTAACCTTCTCATAAGCAGATTATACATCATTTAAAATGTTTTCCTTCAAGTGGCTACACAGGTGGTAAGAGGTGATCAACAAGTGTTAGAAAGCTTGAGAATTAAGACATGAACAACTGGAAATGAGTTTAAATCTTTGAACATAGAATGTCTAAAAATTTTTGAGATAAAATTCACATACCATGAAATTCTAAATTTTAAAGTATATTAAATGGTTTTAGGGTATTCATAGGTTTTGGAATTTTTTAGATGTTTCTATACTTCACCTGGCCTTGTGGTGGACAAAAAAAAGTACGTTATCTAGGTCATTTTCCTCATTAATTCAAAATTGGCTTCTAGAAGGGGACATGAATATAAGAAAAATAATACTCTTAGGAAATGTAATTAAAATATAACTTCAGTGATCTAATTAATGCAGGGCTTGATAAATGATTTTAAAGGGCAGATAGTAACTATTTTAGGCCATGGGCCATGAAGTCTCTTTTGAGGCCCCTCCACTCTGCTGGTGTAGGTAGATGAGTGGGTACGGCTGTGCTCTAGAGAAACAAGGGGCCAGCCTGCACCTCAGTTTACCAGCAAACCTGTATTTCATCAAGTGGCTGAGTGTAGTACGCTATTCCTCTTTAGTACAGGGCCCCTGAAGGTACTGAAATCATGGGCAAGGCATTTCAAAGTGATAATCTTGAAGAACATAATGTACAGAATAAATATCCACAGCACTCTTTATCACAATGTGATAAATATGACGAACCCTCTTTCTGCTTTTGCAGAGCTTATATCCTTAAAAATTTTAGGACAAGAAAATTGTACTGGTTGCAGTGAATTATATTTTGCAAAGTAAAAAGCTTAAGGAACCTGTTTGGCCCAGAGCTGAGGTAGGTGGCCGTAGGTCAAACACAATGAAGACCAGTGATCACGCGCATTTGCTTTTGCGGGGGTGGGGGGGGTGGGAGGGAGGCATTGTCTTTGTACTGTTGATAACCACTTTTATAATCCACAAAGGACCTATTTTTCTCTAGAGTATCTTTACGGTTCTGATGTGATCTTACTAATTTCATACATTCTAAGGCCATTATTTTCCCCCTCAGTATCTTCAGATTCGCTGAGTTTGAGAAGTGGTTCAGCGAGATGATAGTACTTATGACTGGGCACCGAGAGTACCTTGTGATTTTGTGCACTCTCTTTGCAGGTGCTGTTTAGTAAAGCTGCTGAAATGAAGATAAAACAACTAGCAAAAGAATTAGAAGATAAGAAACAGAAAGCTGCTAAGATGCTTGAAAATATTATGGACTTGTTTAACCAGGTCAGAACTGATGGGGTGGCAGGCTTCGGGTCACTTTTACATTACCAGAAGGTGGCTAGGGCAGTGTGCTGTGTAAAAAAGTGAAAGTGATGAGTCCTGGCAGCTTCCTTCTAGCAGTGGCGTGTAAACGCTCAGGTCTAACAAATGCTGTGAGAGCATTCGTATGCTTCCCTCCCACTGCAGTTTGTGATGAAAATTTTCAAGTACAATGAGTAGCTAACACACAGAGTCAAAAGATTCAGCTACTGAGTATATCTATGTGGGTCAAATCCTTGAGATTGGGGTGTAGAATGTGGCAGTGGAAAAGCAAGCGAAGTACAGGACACAGGGAATAGCAAAGCAACAATTGTTTGAGCAGTTTGCAGGTATTGGTCACTTTACACACCGCATCGGTGATCCAGTAGCACAGGGCAAGGAGTTATTATAATTCCCATTTCATAAATGAAGAAACAAAAGGCTTCAACTACTAAGTGGCAGAGTATGGGTCCAATTTTAGGTTTGTCTTATACCAAACCTTGTGTTTGTTCCCTTTACCATGCACGATGCCTTCCATCACGGTACGGTATCTCTAAAGGGATGCAGTTAGAAAGAAAAATTTGAGTCACAGAATTTTGATGCTAGAACCTTAACACTTACCCAGTCTAATCTCATTTTATAGATGAGGAAGATTAGGGCAGGAGGAAGCACGGGACCAGGATTGGTTTTCGAAGCCCACTTTAATTGCTGAGGTTTGCTTGTGTGGGAGTGGTTTCTTCCGTTGTGTCTCCCATCTTGCAGGCAGCTGGTGACGCTATTTCCGACATGCTGGTGGTTGAGGCGATCCTGACTCTGAAGGGCTTCACTGTAGAACAATGGGATGCTCTCTATACAGATCTTCCAAACAGACAGCTCAAAGTTAAGGTCTGAGCAAGATTTTAAAATTACTTCTTTTCTGAAAATTAAAGTAAAACCAATGATCTCTAATCTCTGTATGAAAATGTTTTCCCATATGCATTGTCATTCTGTATGTACATAATGCACACAAATAATGCCTTCTATCATGTTTTCTTACATCTTTAAAAATTATGGATGCCCTCAGCCTTTCTATTGTTTGAGAAGTATTTAGTTGCTAACTTTATTATAAATAATGATACTGTGTATCACTTTAAAAAATATTTTATTAAGGAAAATTTAAAACAGCCATAAAGAGAACAAATTAACAAACTGCTGTGTATGCTGCTTCAGCAGGTCTCACCTGCTGCTCTGTGCAGTCTCCACATCTCCCATGTTGTTCTGAAGCAGTTCTGGATCATTCGCATGAAAACATCCTCTGTATTCTTCGTGGTTCACAGAGTACTTCCTGCGGCTAGATGCTGAGAAGTTGAATCTGTGGGCTCAAAGGGAGGGAGGTTTTTAAAGGCATTTCAGATAAATGCTGATTTCTGTACAGATTTATACTAGTTTTCATGTTCAATAACAGAATTTATGAAAAACTGATAGTAAAGCTGAGTTAACAGATTGTTGAGATTAGTGTTTGGCATATTTAGTAGATTCTTACCATGACTCTCTTAATATAATAGGTTGGCATGTATCCTCTTTTTTTAAATGCCTAAGATTATTTGATCAATGACTAAGTCATATAGTACTTAGTGGTCATTATTTTTGTGGAAACTGTAAAACAATCTGGAAATAAATGTTCTCTTTTTTTGCTAATGGTCATTCTTTGAAGAAACAGAGAAGCTGTACATATGAAGTTAGTAACCCTGATTTTGGAAGAAATAAAAATTGTAAAATCTTAGTGTACTTTCATCCTATGCTTAGTCTAGTACCTCCTGTTTCAGTGTTCTTTTGGTATAATAAGCTGAAATTTAGGTCTGTTACTGTTAAAATGAAATGGCCATAATCTTTGGTTGGAATGATGTTGATAAGGTTACGCTTTTGCTTGTGCATAGGTTGCAGACAGGCAAGTGATCAGTACCACCGATGCTGAAAGACGAGCAGTTACTCCTCCAGGACTACAGGAGGCAATCGATGAGCTGGTGAAGAAGTACAAGCTTTCCCGAGCTTTTGTCCGGCCCTCTGGTACAGAAGATATAGTTCGAGTATATGCAGAAGCAGACTCGCAAGTAAGCTGGGGCAGTTTTATTGAAAAAATATGAAGTGAGAGTCTGATAAAACATGGGTAAATGGGGAGTGGTGATAGGAGTGAAAACTATTTCAGTAGTGTGCAGCCTTACTATGTAAGGATTTAAAGTGTTAGAGATTTGTTTATAGAGTCATATTAAGACTACAAAACTATTTTCATCAATTAGGTAGTTGAACAAAATTAGAACCACTTGATTTATTTCCCCAAATACGTTTCTCTTGATTTATCCCAGAATTTCTAAAACTGTCTTATTTCTTATTCTGACATAAGTGACTGATAGATACCTAGTCTGACACATGTTGAAGATAACCCACTTGAGGTTGCATAAGCTTTTTTTTCCTCCTTTAAATAAACAACCAGCTTTGAGGCCCATTCCTAAATCATCTGGTACCATCATCCATTGAAATTAGTCGTCGTCTCTAGATTCTAAATTTGTTTTTCAAAATTCTCCTTTTCACCGCCAGCAGTGGGCCTCTGCTGCTTTCCCATTGGGTCAGGGGCGACCTGGGGCACTGTGCTTTTCCCTCTTCATGTGCTCATCTGTCACCATGAACCTTTGAAAAAACTGCTTGCGCGCTGAGGCCGAACAGAGTGGGCTGCGTAGGGACTCCGAAGGCCTTTACCATTCACCCAGTAGCTGGCAGCCTTTTTTCACAGAAGTGTCGGCCACCCCAGAATATAGTGAGTGAATATCTCTGGTGAACAAGGACAGGACGATCTGTGGCCTTAAGATCTAAGTTACCTTCTCCTAGGCTGATTGTGGCCTTTTGCCTTCAAGGACGAGGTTTTACTGAATTCATTCAGAATTAATCTGATTTTAAGAACTTACCTGACTTCTTTTCCATTTATTTAAGAGTCTTGAAACTTGTTACTGAAAGATGAAAAATGAAGTTTGCACTTGAATATGGTAGTGAAACACCATCAGGACACTTTCTCGTTCCCTGAGTTCAAGTAGCTGGTAGACGCTGAGTCTTTCTCATCTGACCCCCTTTACTGTGATTGGCAGGACAGCGCGGATGCCCTTGCATATGAAGTGAGTTTGGCAGTATTTCAGCTGGCTGGAGGAGTGGGAGAAACACCCCGACCAGGTTTCTGAAGACAGTTTTTATATTTTTGAGAAGCTGGGTCTTAAAAGTTTTTACAAAATGTTGGTATTGCCATTATTGTGACAGGTCCAAACACATTTATGATTATGTTCACAGTGCACCTTATCAGATTGTTACCATTTTTCTTACACACTACCAGAATAATTCTTTTGGATTAGGGAACGCTTGCTATACTTGTTAAATTCAGTTTTTAAAAAATGAAGCTTGTGTAAAACATTGGGGCTTAAGCATATGATTGAATCATTAACTTTATAATATATACAGGGAAAAATTCATGAGGGGTCCTGGGAAATTAAACCTCACTACCAACTCCTTGGGATGTCTTTCCCATTGCCAATCCCTAACCAAGATGTCATTTTGCAGTATTCAACACAGTTGATACAGATGGAGAGGGTGGGAAAGTATATAACCAATTTTTCCACAGCAAAGTGTTCAGAATGATTTTTAAATGACTTACCTCTTTGATTAACATCACCAGGAAATCAGAGGTGTACTAAGGAGACTGTACATCCCTACTCTGTACTGAAGTTGAGAGGGCTAGGTTTCAGTTCTTTAATCCTCTTAGTTAAAGTATGTGGCAGAAAACTAATTCTAATACATTACCAAGCCTCTGACAGAGAACTGACACCATTGTGATAGTTCAGATGTTGTTAATAATGGAAAGAAAAAACCCCAATTTTTAAAACTGGAAACTAAGAGAAAAAAATGTGCAGTGTGTATTTTGCATGTTAAAGACAACTCAGGACAATAAAACAACGGACCATGTATATGTATAGAGATCTCTCTTAGGCACCATAATTGATATGAGCCAACAATATTTTAACTTGACTCAGGCCACATTTTGACATTTGCTCTTATTTACAAGTATGTAAATTAAATACATCTTGACATGTGTTTTGTTACATACAAAAGAAAACCCCAAAAACTGTACAATTCAGAGCATGTTTGTTTTAAATACATTTAAACTAAACGGGACCACTTGTGGTACTCAAGTTTTTATCACCCCGTCCAGAAAATCTTTTTCTACCATCTCTTCTATTTTTTGCCTGGCTTTGCTAGAAAATGGTTTGTGGTTTCCCAGCTCCATGTCCTTGTTAGGGAAGGTGTTTGCGCAGAGCGTGGGGCTCCCTGAGTGCCCTGCACGCCGGCTGGTGACTTTGCTGTTGAAGACCTGGCTGAGGACGCTGAAGAACGGCAGCAGCTGCTCCATGTTGCGCACGGTACCAACGGTGAGCAGCAAGTGCCCCGGCTCCCAACCCAGCATTCTCCCTGAGTTGTCTTCCTCTGGATTCTTCTGCAGAAAACAAAAAGGGAATTGTTATTAACAGATGATGTAGTACATGAGAAAACTTAAAAGGGTATAAACATCAGCAAACATAGTTATGAATGCAAATGATGGCATTAGGTTTCCATTCCAGACTTGATTAAAATCTTTGCTTCTAAGCATATGTAGAGGAGTCTAACACTGGAGTGACGTTTTCCAACTCGACTGCATGAAGTAAGCTTGCTTAGTAGCAGAATTGGTTTTGAATAGGGAGAGTCAAATATTGTAAGTTTATTTTGTGCTTTGCATATACTCAAAAAGCTTCCAGATTTCTGGATGCCCACAAATATCCAAAGGACTAAGTCACAAAATGAGACTATAGCAGTTTGGAAGGGACAGAGTCTTTATACATTTCACCATTAGTAAATCAGTTAATTCCCCTTCCACCCAAATGGCTTCAACTTGCCAAAAAAGGTGGTAGGGTCCAAAGTGAGTAATTACTTTAAGAACAGAGAAAGGGAAAGGAATGCTTAGGAGAGACACATATACTTCCATGTTGTGCTAAGCAACGTGAGGAGTCAAAATAATGGTTAGTATCCTGGCTCTGCTGTTTCCTTACTGTGCGGCATTCCCAGGCAAAACGCAGAAAGGTCTCTCACAAATGCAGTAATATGAGCTACCTTGCAACAGACAAGTCAGATGAGAATGTATGTGAAAACACTGGCAAATATAAGCATAGAAGTGAAATAATTTATATTGAGGCTAGTTTGAGAAGCCAACTAAAATATACAAACAGTTGTAGCCACCATTCTATCTAGGGAAAGTTATATGAGAATTGAAGGTGTTTGAACTTGAGCAAATCATGAATATGAAAACACATTGAAGAGATAATGAAAACAATAAGCTGGGTAAAAAAAGGAAAAAAATCAAGTGGGATGTAGAAAGCAGAATTAAATCTGTCATATTTGTAAACATATGTAGTTAGCCTTCTTAAATCAGATGTACACAAGAGTTTCCCTATATTCTAATATCACTACTTTCCTAAGTGGAGAGAAGTAGATGTAAAGTCCAGCTTGTTTTCTTGTGTGTGTGCACCACAAGGTTTGTCTACTTAAACATGAAATCCTGAGAAAGGAAAATAGATTTAAGTCAAAATATGAGCAAACAAGAAAAGTGTCCTGTTCGTCATGGCCAGAAAAAAAGAAAAAAATAGCCATCACTTTTTTTCTTAGCACTTAACCTCAAACCTAAATTAAAGGATGTAGAAAACCATTTGCCTTTAACTGTAACACTGGCTTTACCAAGAGTCTAGGGACTAACTCTCACATTCCTGACGACCATTAACCAACCCCCTGACCGGGCTCCCTGCAGTCCCTCCAAGTCACACTGTAACTCAGCCGTATTTAAAATGTGTCCAGAGAGATGAGTTTAACCTGAAGGCAAATGAATAATGTGCTTGAATTCTCTACACAGCGAGTTTCCAAATGGAAGAGAACTTATTTGAGTTATAGTTATAGTGAAAGAGGTATATATTCCTGTCAAAATGCACCTTAAGACAGGGACTCCTGGTAAGCTCTTGACCAAGAGGAGGGCACCTGCTCTAGGGGGCTGCTCCTCATGATCAGAGTCACACCCCCTCCTCAGAAATAAATAGGCGAACATGTATGCATAGGATTTCTCCCTTCACTTCACCAGTCTAACTTGAAAACTTCCTTCCTATTGACCTCTCTCTTGTTGAGAACCAGACCTGGATTTGTGTCCCCATGTTTGATCCAGATGTGGCAATTTCTGCTGCTATACCACAAGCATGAAAAAGCCACCCTCACCTGATGCTTGGCCATCTCCAATCCCTCCAAAATCACTGTCTTAAAGTCCTCCTCCTTGTCCTGTGGAAGGAAAGAGGAGAACTCACAGCCTTTGTTTTAGTGAAAAGTATGTTTGGCCATGAAGACCTTGTTTAAAATGTTCTGAATGAGAAAATGCTTTCTAATCAAAACTGTCTTCTCACTCTGTGGGAAAAGTTGGGCAAAAGACTGTCATGTTTATTCCTTAGTTAAGGGAGGGGATCTTATGGAAACCTCTGTTATTAAGGAGATGCAGGGATGACAGAAAGTTCATGTTCCTGGGGTCGTGGGTAATTACGTTACTTCTGGATTTGTTGTTGGGATTATTTTTTCAAACCCTGTGATCTTAAAGTAGAAAGCACCCATGTCCTATCCTACTCTCTGGACCCAACTTTCATCTTCATCTTTGTCCTTTGCTTAGTCCCTAAAGACACAACTTGATTTTAAATAGAGTTCCTCTATCCTTCAAGTACAGCCTCATTTTTAATCACTTTCCTCTATTACATTTCTGTAGCTTGTGGAATGCAGTTTAGGAGCTCCTGTCTGAATAGGTGACCCCAGAAGACTGGAAAATTTCTGAACACTCAAAGCACATACTACAAACTAAGACTCACAGAACAACCCAGATATCCCAAACTGTACATTTTATTTTTGAAATTTTCTGAATGCAAAAGAAAAAAGAGCAAAAAGATTTGCAGCAAAGGCCCACTGATGAGCTTGCCAAATTCCTTTCTATTTTCTTGAGCAGAGACCTCTAATTAGCCTGAAAGATACAAAGTATATAAAACAATATAAATATATTTTACAAATTCATCTTCTTATACTCAACAAAAATGAAACAGAAAAAGAAGATGCAATACCTTTGCCCTTTTCCGAAGAAGTTTTGCTAGTCGTACAACATAAGGTTTAAATTCTCGTTGGTGTATGCCCTGCCTTCTGACTTCCAAACCTGAATCATCTGAGGCTTCTGGAATAAAGGCCCATCGGTACCTATGAACAGAAGGATCATACAACATTAGTGAGACAGACTTTGCACCACCTACGCAAGGCCATGTAACTACAGTAGAAAGAGCCTGGCCCCACCACTTACACAGATTGAAATGCTAGCTGGGTTGCTCACAGCCCTGCCACCTGGGCATGCTTCTTAACTGGGGCCTTTTCTTCATTACTATTAACTGCCTCACAGGGTTGCAATGAATAAATGAATATGTAAACTATGAAGTGCTCATTGCTATTTTTTTTTCATGCATACAAAGCAAGTAACTCCACAGATATTTCTGTCATTATTAATAGGCAAAATCTCCACTGTATACTTGCCAAGATGGTCTCTAACTGTACAGGTAAGGGGGCAAAGAAATAAAAGAATTTAAGAGAAGTTTAAGTAGGACTTCTTTCATAGTTCCCTTGTATTTTTGTATCTTATCAGTAAAATTAATATTTGTGACAAAATTTAAGCAGTATAGATTTATATAGAAAAAATTTCAGCAGAATCTCCCTCCTACTATAGGACCCATCAATATCTACAGTTTCTTGTATATCCATCCACAGTGTTTATGTATGAAAGAGCATATATTCATACATCCAACCCCTTTCTCTCAAAATAAATTTTTAAAAACATAATTGCTGCTTGTTTCTATTTACATAATTTGGAGTGAGATAATAGACCTCCATCCTTCTTTAACAGCTACATACTCCAGTGTTGGAAGGTACTGATTTAATGAGTTTCCTTAGATTGCCCAGTTTCTTGCTAGTGCAGATAGTGCCATGACAGATACTCTTATATGGTGCTGCTTTTTGCACATATCTAAGAATATAGTGGTAGGATAAATCTTTTGGGTGTAGAATTACTGGCTTAAAGAGGAAATGTAGTTTGGTAAATATAACCTCTCTGGAAAACAACTGGTCAGTATCAATCTGCACTTCCAACAAGCATAAGAATGCTGCTTTCTGTTGGTAAGAGGAAAGGGAAATACGCTTTCAGATCTTTACCATTGTGATGATTATAACTTAAATGGGGATTCCTCTTAATATTGCTGGGCACCTTTTTGTATGTTTATAAGCCATTCCTTCTGCATGAACTATTTAGTAGCTCTGTCACTGGTCCATTTTCCTATTGGGATTTTTACATATTAAGTCAGACTTCTGTGACACACTGCAAATACCTTTCCCAACTCACTGCTGCTTTTTAAACTTTATGGTCCTTTTTAGTCACCCACAAACTTGAAAATTTTATTATCAAGTATTTTGAACTTTAGAAAAAAATCATGCTTAGAAAGATTACTCTTTCAAGATTAAAGTCTCCATGTTGTCTTCTACTATTTTTTAGATTTGTTTAAAAAAACAAATTTCTTTGAAACTGTAGTCAGTATTACAGCATATTTCATCCCTTTTCTATTAACTATATCTTGACAAGTAAAGAGGATAAGCTCACTTTGGTTCTCATCATGGAAGTGACCACGCCAGTCCCAAGAGCGCACTACTTAGTGTTCTTCCTAGAGCACCGAAGACTACAGTGACCACCTTTTTGAAGATTAGTTAATTTTGGCCACTTCCTACAATTCTGCTTAGTATCCTTTTTTGAGGTTTTTCAGGAGTAGTATCAGTGATACAGATACCCAACCACTGATCATCAAGAAGAACATGTTTATGCTTTCCAAATGGAAAAAATAATGTAAAGGATGTAGAATTAATCTAAAACAACTTCTAGTTCTTATCATTAAAGAAAAGTAAGCTTGTGGAACAGAAGTTTTTGGAGTTTTAAGCATGTCCAAATATAAAAAGAAAGATTGTAGTATCTTACTCTTTATTAATATTCCATTCTAAAAGAATAACGTGATATAATACATTATGTAAATACATATTTGATCATGTGGACAAATTCTTAAATTATCTTTGCTACATTTTGATAAAACAACCCTATTTGGTTCATCCATTAAAAAATTTAAATATGGAAAACCATAATTCAATATTCTGAGCATTTGTGAACAAAGTACTTAAGAGAATTTACTTATATTTTTTCCCTAATCCCCTCTGCCATCTCTTTAGTTCAATTCACTGTCATCTGAAAAGCCTCCATTATTCCAGTCTTGCCCATCTCCAGTCTTTTCTCCAAACCATACAAAATAAAATTTCTAAAACAAACTTTCACTTCATTTCTTAGAGTGATAAACATCATTCCTTAAAGTGCCTCAGTGGCTTCCCACCGTCATTAGGTTAAAGTTCAGATTCTCTACGATAGGTCTAAAAAACCTTGCACGAATCAGTCCCTTTCCAGCCGCATCTTCCAACCTTCTTACTCCACAATATTGATCTTTCAATACATCAGACACCAGGACCATTCCCACCTCTTGAGTCCCACCTCAGTATAAAAGCCCTCAGGGTCTGCTCTGACCCTCAAAGCTAAAGCTTTGTGGCCTCACAGTGTCCTGCATACGAGCCATGCGAACATTCATCACCTGTTTGACTGTGTGTCTCCTACACTGGAACTGAAGCTGGTGAGTCACTGCCTCACATCAGTGGGCACTCAGACTGAATGGTCTGTTAATCTTAATACAACCCCAGCAACCATTTACTTCCAGTAACTCTGTCACCGCCCCCCCAAAGAATTACATTTTAATAAAAATTATGAATATTTTAATTTACATAAAAAACTTTTAAATTAGTCTTAGATTTCATTAGCTAAAGCAAATGCATTTTCAAAAATACCCATTTAACATCCTTGGTTTTACTTACATCTGAAACTGAGGAAGACTTTCAGAGGGCAATGCCAGAGCCAAATCCAAAAATTTGCAAGCAGAGAGATACAGGTTTAACCACCGCTGGCTGTTATATGAAGTGGAAAAGCCATTGCCTCCTGTGTAGGTTGTCTCCAGACCAGCCACAGAGGGGCCTGAAGTCCTGTACGCAGGAGACATTTGAAACTGTAGTCAGTATTACAGCATATTTCTGTAAGAGTTGTACCAGTTGCTAATGCTAATAGGTAGTTTCTGGAAAATCTCAAAGTGCCAGGTATTAGTTTCATAATTATCCTGATAGGTGGGCCAGTAATTGCTAGACAAGGTAATGATTAATTTTGCTGTTCTCAAATCAAATACTTTTTTTTTGTTTGTTTTTTTTTTGTTTTTGAGAGGGCATCTCTCATATTTATTGATCATATGGTTGTTAACAACAATAAAATTCTGTATAGGGGACTCAATGCACAATCATTAATCAATCCCAAGCCGAATTCTCAACAGTCTCCAATCTTCTGAAGCATAACGAACATCAAATCAAATACTTTTGTTCTTTAAATTTTAAGAATGGAAAAATATTACAGAATTACTTGTGTTATACTCAAGAAATACAAAAATAGAAGTTGTAAAACCAAGAAACCTGCCTACTATTTAACGTGCTGCAACAATGGGGCAGGGAGAACTTTCTATAGTAATAAACAGTACTAGGGACTCTTATAAACCAAGCACTGAAGAATAAAATATTCAGTACAGGTGGTTTTAAAAGAACTTCAATTTATGAACATATTTGTATAAAAATTTCCACATAAATGAAACATTATATTTAACTGCATATTAATAAACTGCCTCTAGTAAAAATAATAAATTATAGTACATTAAATTGAGATTATTATGGAAGATTCGTACATGATGGATACCTACGGACAGGCAAACTCTTAAAAGACTTTGCTACATGTTTCAGGGGCAAGATCTGACCTACTGCAACCCACACGACTCTCGAGGCTGAAGCAATACTGCTGTGAGCTAAATGTGCCTAGAGGCCAAAGGTCATGAATGCTTCAGTTTAATCCAGCCTAAGATCCTTAAGGAATATATGAAACTATATTATGGCCAAATATGATCAGATAACAATAAACCATATAAAATACTCGGATAAAACAATATCTATACTCTCCTACTTGTAAAGTAACACTATGGATGACTTTAAGGTACTAAATGCTGACAAGAATATACTGAAATAAATTATGTATTACCGTGAAATATCTTCATCAGCAGTGAGTTCCTGCTCCATCAGTAAAAATACCTGCACCTAAAGACCGTGAAATAAGTGTTTATTTAAATTTGATACTTATCTTTTTCAAGTTGTCTTCAGGCTATATTTTCATTAATCCAAACAACTTCAGGATCTTTAAGTCATACTTAATTCCCAAAAGTAAAACAGAATTTAGTACAGAACCTTGCCAATAATTTGGCAAAGCTGAGAGGAAAGCATGCTTTTATTTGATTATGGAATAGCTTTATAGTTATTTAAAAAAGGAAAAATATTAAAGCCAATTTCTTTGTGGGGAAGTTCTAAATGTTTGTATCTTCAGAATCATTAGATTCCTTTCCTTTTCTTCACTCACCTCCCTTTCCCCAACTCCACAAATCATTCAGATGAAGGTGATGGTATAATTCAGGGAGGGAAAAGGGATTATTGGCATAATGGGACTCAGGAAGGTTTTATCATTGTTGGGAGTTTATAAAATCTTTGTGAAAGTCTCTCTGAAGCAGGCCTCACTGGGGTAGGTGCTGCGTGTCAGGAGGGAGTCCATGCATTATGCCAGCCCACGGAATCCAGCTAACCCCTCTGTAGTCATCTATAAGTACTGCTGCACACGTGGGAACCAGGCCTGATAAAGTTAAAAATCTGGTGTAGAAGAGACAAGCTAATATTGGGAATGTTGCATATTTGGAAATCCAAGCCAACTGGAGATGGAGTCTGACTTGTTTTACTATTTCAAATGTAAAAACTTGTTAATGACAGGCTTAACTAAAGATCAGTTCTCTTCCAGAATTAGTTTTTATCCAGTCAGCATGTTGACGCTAATCACATTACTGTATAATATAGATTTCTAACTTGATTGAATTAAAATTAACTCACAAGTTCTGTAATCATGGTGGGCCAGAGTGAGGTAAGGTGTTGTGGAGACATTCTCAAAAGTAACACTCTGAAAAACAGGAACACCTGGGAGTGAAGAGTCGGCACTTGGGGCAGACGGAGACTCTCGACCAGTCTCTCTGGAAGAAATGCAGTGTATCTGAATAATCAGCATCATTTTCATATAACTTCTATATAATCTAGTCTAGTACTCCTCAAACTATTTGTGAAGGAACAACTTTTAAAAAGATTTCTCATCTGTTGTTGCAGATTGATATTTTAATATAATACAAGTGAATTACTAGAAAAAAATTAAAGATGTAAAATACAAATGCCATTTTCTTATTACTAGCTTCAACAGTTTCTGTCAAATTGCTATAAAAAATTTAAACGCTTAGTCTAAATTTCTGTATTTATATGCTCATGGATGGTACTGGTCCATGATCTAGTCAACTCTAAAACGATAATCACAGGACAAATGATGTACATGTAGTGTATCTGACATTAGGTATAAAAGGTTAGGAGAGGAGGAGTCACTTATCTTCTGAGACAGAGTAATAATCTCACTAAAGAGACACAACAGTCATTCCCAGCCCAGTCCTTCATGGCTGTTGAGGCTGGTGGCTGACTCAGCAGTGAAGAGTACACCCCTCCTGGTGGCACAGGGTGATGGTGAGTTCTCTGACATCCTTCAGGACACAGAGCCACCAAACACAGCTGATGACGGTTATCAAAAACCTTATACAACACCCAACCCCAGCCCCAGGATGCTCTGATTCTATACCATTCTCCATCTATCTACACTTGGTACAGTTCACCCCTAGCTTACAATTTAGGGAAAGTATTTTTTAAGGAAAAAAACCCCTATAGTTTAGAAAACAGAGAAAATAGTTTTTCACTATTTACCTTGTATATCAGGAAGATATTTCTGGTACTGGTCAATTTCACTGCTAAAAATAGCAAATGCTAATCTCTTGAGAAGCATGGCTCTCTGCTCTAGCTCAGCATCTCGGTTTGCAAAGAGATTAAGTGAACTGCTTTGAGCCACAGCTACACGAGCTGAAAAAAGAAGTGAGAGTACTTGTGATATTATCATTCAGTCATTTAAAAAAGAATTATTCTGCTATTTGTTTAAAAAATGCTAGATACCCTATCATGTCCAAGAGTGAGAGGAGGCTTCGGGCAGAGGACTCAGGGCTCCTCTCCAGGACAGAAGGGCTGGCAGACAGACCCAGAACACACGAGCCAGAAGCTAAAGCATGAGGGTGGTGATGTGGGGAGAGCAAACTTCAGAAAACTAGTTTTCAGAAGGTGAAATTGCCAACAATGCCATTTTATAAAACCCCTTAATATTTTATGCCATCTGCCTAAATCCTTCTCATGGCTTTAAAAATGATCTCTGGCCTTATCTGGCCGACCTGGCTCTCCTCTCGCCTTGTCACTAGGCCCAGCTCACTCTTCTGTAGCCACAGGGTCTGGCTTGCTGTCCCTTGAATGGAGCCAGCTTGTTCCTACCCCAAGACCTGCTTGATTTTTGTTTCCTATGTCTGGAATACTTTGTCCCAAGGCCTTCTCATGGTTGGCTTCTTTAGTTTCATCTCAAATATGAGCTCTTCAGTTGTTATTTAAAATCTATTGCATTGCCCTATTTCCTTCACGACTGCTTCCTGAAATAATCTTACTCGTTTGGTTAAGGTTAGCATAATGGCCTGGCCCACTACTGCCTTTTAATAAATATTTGTTGAATGGGTAAATCTGAACCTTTAAAGCAACTCTGAGAAGATAAGAGAGAATATGCTGCCCCTTTTCCAGATGGGGAAGCTGCAGCTTGTTCTGAAGACTTTATATGAAATCATACAGACTCATTCAACTTTACTGCTATTTAAGGGTATTAGTTTAATAACTTCCAACCTTAAGTAAAAATCAAGAAAACCTTTTTTAAAAATGAAATACTAGCATATAAAGCCAATCAAGATAGAATAGAAGGGAGTTAAAGAGTGATTCTGACCTTTGACCCCTCCCTTCCTTCAGAGGAGATAAACAGAGCCCTAGGATTTAGAGTGACTTATCTAATAGATTGGATTCAATTGCCTGCCTTTCCCTGCCCCCCACCACCTATCAGTCTTTCATTCTTCAATAATTACTTCTTGAGTGCTTATGTGTGCTGGGAAACAATTAGACATGGCCGAATAGTTCTACTTATTATTTATCACTATGTTGTTCTCTTTAAGTTTTAACATTTTTCTATAAGGTACTAAATATAACTTGACAAAGAGTTCAGTAGTTTCTAGAAAAAAGCAAAATAAGAAGAAGAATGGGCAATGTACAGGAGAGATACTGCCTCTGTTGTAATCCCATGTACTCACTCATCAAATCTCTAAATGTTGTTTTGTCATGTGTCATCAGATTGTCCATAATTGCTCTCCAACTGCAAGAGACAAAGATTATGATATGTAATTAAGATTTTGTTATTGTTAGTATTAAAAAACAGTGTTCTACTCTGCAGGATAGCATTTGATTTAAACAGATTTTGTAAGATACATTACATGTCGAATAAAAGCAAGACAGTGACTTACTGACTGACACAAGAGGCATCCATCTGAAAGAAGCTGGGATCCATAAAGAGGTCAAAGGCTTCTTTTTTCCAGGCTCTCCGTGTGTACTGATACCCACTCAGACTGCTAAGCAGCTGGACACAGGCTCGGTAACTAGGGGCATTATGTGCACTAGGAGGAAGGAGAACCACCTTAATCTGTATGTTGTAACTATAAATAAATTATTCATAAGTGCTCAATTTACCTGAAACGATGTGAAACAGCACATAAGAGAAATAATGTTTTTTTAATCATTCAATTCAAGGTAAAAATAATGCCATTTTGTCATAATTCCATAAATAGCAATACAGGAACACAATTTTTTTCTAGCAGGCTATGAATTAATTAAGAGATCCACTTTAATAACAGTACCTGTGATTTCGGAGGTAGGGCACAACATAATGCATAATATTCACAAGTAAAGGAATAACCCGTTCCTTTTCATCACTGTAGAAAACCATATCTAAAAGATGTGCCAAAACCTAAAAAACATAAGAAATGTATGGAGTTAATCTAAGAACTGAAACTGACAGTATTCAGAGGTGGCTTTCAGTCTAAGAAAACCTAGAATACCTTAATATTAGAGAAATCTAAAATCAGATCCCCTTAAGCCATTTTTATATTTATGGTTCCTGCCCTTATTTGCTTTATTGTCCATTATAATTATACAACATAAGTATGGGCATATATTACTATTTCCAACTGAGATAGGGAAGTATAGAAGAAGAGGGGTCAAGAACCATCTAATGTGACAGTGAGTAGATGGCAAATTTAAGATTAGAAACTCAGAATTCTCTTTCCCTGACCTGATTAAAAGAAGGTTTGGGGGAAAAAAAGCCAAACGAACTGAACTGCTCAAATTCCAACTCTTGTCAATTAATAGCTATTAGTGGCTTTAATTAATTAATGGCTTTAGTCTTACTATAAAAATGACCTATAAGGTGATATATATTTAAAAAGCACATTTCAGAGGATGTAGATACGTAAATGTTAGGTGAACTGTAAGATCCTTTACAGTGGCAAGCATCATTATACCACCTTCACACCCCTCCCAATCTTAATGTGAAACAAGTACTTTTCTTTTTAAAAAGTACCCTTTTACAAAGTAGTGCATGGGAAGGGGAGCAATAACTGAAGTTATAATCACTAATATTTAACAAACTAAATAATCCAAATACAAAGTCAAAACTGTTTATTCTATACAGCAATTTCTAAAAGTACAAAATGGTTTTTCCAAATTCAAAACTCGTCTGTAAGAATTACTTGCTAATATTTAATTGTGACACCGAAAGTTCATGTGAAAAAACTTGGTAGTATTTACCTCAGAGAGTAATGTCAATGCATGGACACTATAAACTGAAGGAGTTATGTTTGAGGTTTCCGTTGCAGGTGATAACATATCTAAATAAGAGAAAAGACAGATAAACAGTTAGGTCTTTTCTCACTGAGAAAAGCTACCCAGTAACCATGAGAAAAGGGATGATTTTATAGTACTATCCCCACTACCTGAAATGATTTCTTAGTGAATATATGCCTACAAATATGAACCTAAATGTTTGGGATCAATACCTTCAACATCAGATTCCAAATTGGTTCCATCCACCATTATTTTGGGAGAAGGCTTAACTTCAAGATTTCGTCGCAGCCATGTTGTCTGTTCCAAAGAAGAACCAGCAATTGCACCAATTGCATCCACTATTTTATGAGTTACATCCTAAAGAAAAAGGAAAAGCCATTAACACACCCAGATACATCCATCCATACATAAAACTTCACAGATGATCTTGTTTCACCTCCCCACTGGAGAGCTGAGGGCACTGAGAAACACAGTCTGAGCAACTACCCACAACCAGAATGCCTTACCTGAAGGTCTCTCTGATCTTTCTTGTTTTCCAAACTAGGGTTTTTCATAATAAACTCATTCAAAACCCTAAAAGGGCCAAAGAGAAAAACGAACAGGAAATATCAGTGTAAAGAATATGATGCAATCTAATTTCTCACAGTGAGCTACTGGTTTTGTGGCCTCTATTTACATGTTTAGTGACTATACATGTGGTATCCTATGACTCATCTGAAATGCATGCACATATGCATGAAAACACATGTACAAGGGTGGGCTTCATAAAAGCACTATTTGTAAAAGCCAAAAGCTGGAAAGAACAACAACAGAAGAGAGAAATTGTACCATACTCATAACATGAAATACTAAACAGTGATGGAAATAAATTACAGCTTTGTGAAATTACATGGATGAATTAACATGTTGCATGAAAAAAGCAGAAATGAAATAAAAAGATATATATATATATAGTTCAAAAAAGGGCAACATTTATATGTGGTGTTAGACATCAGAACAGTGGTTATCTTTGGGGCAGCAATTGGGAAGGGACCTGAGCAGACATACAATGATTTATTTCTTAATTAGATTTGTGATCATACATTTGGTATGTTCACTTTGTAGTAACTGGAGTTGTGTAATTATTTGTATGTTTTTCTGTATGTGTTTTATATACCAACAAGAAAGTAAAAACAAAAACAAAACCTGAACCCCACTAATTTTAATTTGTAACAGAAATGGTATCTTACCCTTTGTGCATGTGTGTGTGTGTGAATATGTAGATTGAAAATACTTCATGAAAAAATTTTTCCCGTTTCCATTGTTTGCTAAAATTCCACTTACTTTGACTTAAGATAAATTATATGCATGATTATTTTTAAGCTAATATTAGAGTGATATTAAAGAGCAATCTTCATATCAATTTGTTTTGTAATTAGGAATTTTTAGAGGATCAGTAAAATGGTTGGGGAGAAAAAATAAGCTGCCAGAAAATTTAAAAGGGAATTAAAAATGTAAGTTTCCAGTATAACTGAAAATATCCAACTTTTTGTTTAAATACTGAACCGGAGTACACACACTTGAAGAAGGAGGTAGGATCTTTCTTTTTCTGAGAAATGAGAAAAGAAAAAGGTGAGAAAACAGCAAAATCCTATGGGGGTGAAGTTTTACAAGTCACATTAGATAGCCTTAATTTTTAATGAAATTAGCTATACGGGTTCTTTGGTGGCAATTCAAAGAGCTGCACATACATTCCCTCTTTAGTCTTTAATCAGAGGTATAGGTAGGGCACATACTGTGTTTCTTGCTTGACATGACAAAACAGTCTTAGAGAAGTTTATTGAAGTATCCAGAGTATCAGAGATTAGTATCAGAGAGTATCAAAGATTAGAAGAACCAGAAATCTTCATGAGAATGTTGTTTGATTTCCAGTATTTACATTTATCTCTCAAAAATCATATACCAGTTACCTTAATCTTTGATCAAGAAATTATAGACATTGAGTAAGTACACTGCTTTCATTTTTTATACCTTCAATGTCTAAAACTCCTTCAGCTTTTATTTTATTTTTATTAAGGTATCATTGATATACATGCTTATGAAGGTTTCACATGAAAAACAATATGGTGATTACATTAACTCATATTATCAAGTTCCCCCCATACCCCGTGACCCCCAGACACCATGTGTACTAATCATAATACCCCTTCATCCCCTTCTCCCTCCCTCCCTCCCCACTAGCCATCCCCCATCCCTCCCCTTTGGTAACTGCTAGTCCCTTCCTGGAGTCTGAGTCTGCTGCTGTTTCGTTCCTTCAGTTCTGTTGCTATACTCCACAAATAAGGGAAATCATTTGGCACTTCTCTTTCTCGGCCTGGCTTATTTCACTGAGCATGGTACCCTCTAGCTCCATCCATGTTGTTGCAAATGGTAGGATTTGTTTATTTCTTATGGCTGAATAATATTCCATTGTGTATATATACCACCTCTTCTTTATCCATTCATCTACTAATGGACACTTAGGTTGCTTCCGTATCTTGGCTATTGTACATAGTGCTGTGATAGACATAGGGGTGCATATGTCTTTTTGAATCTGAGAACTTGTTTTCTTTGGGTAAATTCCTAGGAGTGGAATTCCTGGGTCAAATGGTATTTCTATTTTGAGTTTTTTGAGGAACCTCCATACTGCTTTCCACAATGGTTGAACCAGCAGTGTAGGAGGGTTCCCCTTACTCCACATTGTCGCCAGCATTTGGGTTCTTAGTCTTTTCGATACTGGCCATCCTGACTGGTGTGAGGTGATATTTCACTGTGGTTTTTATTTGCATTTCCCTGATCATTAGTGATGTAGAGCATCTTTTCATGTGCCTGTTTGCCATCTGAATTTCTTCTTTGGAGAAGTGTCTGTTCATATCCTCTGCCCATTTTTTAATCAGATTATTTGCTTTTGGGTGTTGAGGCATGTGAGTTCTTTATATATTTTGGATGTTAACCACTTCTCAGGTATGTCATTTACAAATATATTCTCCCATACTACAGGATGCCTTTTTGTTCTGCTGATGGTGTCCTTTGCTGTACAGAAACTTTTTAGCTTGATGTAGTCCCATTTGTTCATTTTTGCTTTTGTTTCCCTTGCCCTAGGAGATGCTTTCAGGAAAAAGTTGCTCATGTTTATATTCTAGAGATTTTTGCCTATGTTTTCTTCTGAAAGTTTTATGGTTGCATGACTTATACTCTGGTCTTTGACCCATTTCGAGTTTACTTTTGTGTATGGGATTAGACAGTAATCCAATTTCATTCTCTTACATGAAGCTGTCCAGTTTTGCCAACACCATTTGTTGAAGAGGCTGTCATTTCTCCATGGTATGTCCATGGTTCCTTTATTGTATTATTAAGTGACACTATATGCTTGGGTTTGTAGCTGGGCTCTCTATTCTATTCCATTGATCTATGGGTCTGTTTTTTCTGCCAGCACCAAATTATCTTGATTACTATGGCTTTGTAGTAAAGCTTGAAATTGGGGAGCATAATTCCCCCAGCTTTACTCTTCCTTCTTAGGATTGCTTTGGCTATTTGGGGTCTTTTGTGATTCCATATGAATTTTAGAACTATTAGCTCTAGTTCATTGAAGAATGCTGTTGGTATTTTGATAGGGATTGCACTGAATCTGTAGATTGCTTTAGGCAGGATGCCATTTTGATGATATTAATTCTTCCTATCCATGAGCATGGGATGTATTTCCATTTTTTGGTGTTTTCTTTAATTTCTCTCATGAGTGTCCTGTAGTTTTCAGAATATAGGTCTTTCACTTCTTCCATTAGGTTTATTCCTAGGTGTTCTATTTTTTTTATGCAATTGTAAAAGGAACTGCTTTCCTGAGTTATCTGTTAGTTCATCGTTAGTGGTATAGGATGCAACAGATTTCTGCATATTAATTTTGTACCCTGCAAATTTGCTGAATTCAGGAATTAGTTTTAGTAGTTTTGGAGTGAATTCTTTAGGGTTTTTTATGGAAAATCTCATGTCATCTGCAAACAGTGACATTTAACTTGCTCCTTATCAATCTTGATGCCCTTTATTTCTTTGTGTTGTCTGATTGCCATGGCTATGACCTCCAGAACTATGTTGAATAAAAGTGGGGAGAATGGGCATCCTTGTCTTGTTCCTGATTTAAAGGAAAAGCTTTCAGCTTCTTGCTATTAAGTATGATGTTGGCTGTGGGTTTGTCATATATGGCCTTTATTATGTTGAAGTATTTGCCTTCTATACCCATTTTGTTTAGAGTTTTTATCATTAATGGATGTTAAATTTTTTCAAACGTTTTTTCAGCATGCATGGGGAAGATCATGTGGTTTTTGTCCTCCTTTTGTTGATGTGGTGGATGATGTTGATGGATTTTTGAGTATTTTACCTTGCATCCCTGGAATAAATCCTACTTGATCATGATGGATGATCTTTTTGATGTATTTTTTAATTCGATTTGCTAATATTTTGTTGTCTATTTTGTTGAGTATTTTTGCATCTATGTTCATCAGGTATATTGGTCTATAATTTTCTTTTTTTGTGGTGTCTTTGCCTGGTTTTGGTTTGAGTGATGCTGGCCTCATAAAATGAGTTTGGAAGTATTCCCTCCTTTTCTACTTTTTGGAAAACCTTACAGAAGATGGATATTATGTCTTCACAAAATGTTTGATAAAATTCAGTGGTGAAGCCATCCGGTCCAGGAGTTTTGTTCTTAGGTAGTTTTTTGATTACCAGTTCAATTTTGTTGCTGGTAATTGGTCTGTTCAGATTTCGTTTCTTCCTGGGTCTGCCTTGGAAGGTTGTATTTTTCTAGAAAGTTATCCTTTTTTTCTAGGTTATCCAGTTTGTTATCATAAAATTTTTTATAGTATTCTCTCACAATTCCTTGTATTTATGTGATGTCCATACTGATTATTCATTTCTCACTTCTGATTCTAATTATGCGTGTAGATTCTCTTTTTTCTTGATAAGTCTTGCTAGGGGTTTATCTATTTAGTTTATTTTCACAACGACCTCCTGCTTTCATTGATTCTATTGTTTTATTCTTCTCAAGTTTATTTATTTCTTCTCTGGTCTTAATTATGTCCCTTCTTCTACTGACTTTGGGCCTCATCTGTTCTTCTTTTTTTAGTTTAATTAATTGTGAACTTAGACTGTTCATATGGTATTGTTCTTCTTTTATGAAGTAAGCCTGTATTGCAATACACTTCCCTCTTAGTACGGCCTTCGCTGTGTCCCACAGATTTTGCGATGTTGAATTCTTTGGCTTATTTGTCTCCATATATTCCTTGATCTCTTTTTTCTTTGGTCTTTGATCCATTGATTATTTAGGAGCATTCTGTTAAGCCTCCATGTGTTTGTGGGCTTCTTTTCTTTTCTTTGTGTAATTTATTTCTAGTTTCATACTTTTGTGGTCTGAGAAGCTGGTTGGTACAATTTTAATCTTTGTGAATTTACTGAGGCTCTTTTTGTGGCCTAGTATATGATCTATTCTTGAAAATGTTTGATGTGCACTTGAGAAGAATATGTATCCTGCTGCTTTTGGGTGGAGTGTTCTGTAGCTGTCTGTCAGGTCCAACAGTTCTAATGTGTTGTTCAGTGCCTCTGCCTCCTTATTTTTTGTCTGGTTGATCTGTTCTTTGGAGTGAGTGGTGTGTTAAAGTCTCCTAAATGACTGCATTGCACTCCATTTCCCCTTTTAATTTTGTTAGTATTTGTTTCACATATGTAGGTGCTTCTGTGTTGGGTGCATAGGTATTTATTATGGTTATGTCCTCTTGTTGGACTGACCCCTTTATCACTATGTAATGTCGTTCTTTGTCTCTTGTTACTTTCTTTCTTTGAAGTCTATTTTGTCTGATACAAGTACTGTGACTCCTGCTTTTTCTCCCTATGAGTTGGATGTAATATCTTTTTCCATTCCGTCACTTTAGTCTGGTAATGTCTTTGGGTTTGAAGTTAATCTCTTGCAGGCAGCATATAGACAGGTCTTGTTTTTTTATCCATTCAGTGACTCTATGTCTTTTGATTCATGCATTCAGACCATTTGCATTTAGGGTGATTATCAATAGATATATACTTATTGCCATTTCATGCTTCAGATTTGTGGTTACCAAAGGTTCAAGGATAACTCCTTACTATCTAACAGTCTAATTTAACTCACTTAGTATGCTTTTACAAAGACAATCTAAAAGTTCTTTTCTTTTCCTCCTCCATTTTCATATATTAGGTATCATATGCTGTACTCTTTGTCTATCCACTGACTGACTTTGGGGGCAGTTGATTTGCTTTTGCATCTGCTTAGTAATTAGTTGTTCTACTTAGTTTACTGTGGTTTTATTACCTCTGGTGACAGCTATTTAGTCTTAGAAACACTTCCATCTATAGCAGTCCCTCCAAAATATACTGTAGAGATGGTAGTGGGAGGTAAATTCTGTTAGCTTTTGCTTATCCAGAAAATTTTTAACCCCTCCTTCAACTTTAAATAATAATCTTGCTGGTTAGAGTATTCCTGTTTCGAGGCCCTTCTGCTTCATTTTATAAAATACATCATGCCACTCCCTTCTGGCCTGTAAGGTTTCTGCTGAGAAGTCTGATGTTAGCCTGATGGGCTTTCCTTTGTTTGTGATCTTATTTCTCTCTCTGGCTGCTTTTAATAGTTTGTCCTTATCCTTGATCTTTGCCATTTTAATTATTATATGTCTAGGTGTTGTATTCTTTGGGTCCTTGTGTTGGGAGATCTGTGTACCTCTATGGCCTGGGAGGCTCTGTCCTTCCCCAGACTGGGGAAGTTTTCAGCAATTACCTCCTCAAAGACACTTTCTATCCCTTTTTCTCTCTTCTTCTTCTTCTGGTACCCGTATAATGAGAATATTGTTCTCTTTGGATTAGTCACACAGTTCTCTCAATATTCTTTAATTCCTAGAGATCTTTTTTCTCTCTGTGCCTCAGCTTCTTTGTATGCCTCTTCTCTAATCTGTATTACATTTGCAGTCTCCTCTACTTCATCTAATCTGCTTTTCAATCCCTCCATTGTATGTTTCATTTCAGATACTGTATTCTTCGATGTTTGTATCTCATTCTTGAATTCCTCACTGGTTTCTTGGATATATATTTGTAGCTCTGTGAGCACATTTATGATTTTTATTTTGAAATCTCTTTCAGGAAGATTGATGAGTTCAGTTTCACTTGGCCCTTTTTCTGATGGTTGTGGGATTTTGGTTTGAACCATGTTCCTTTGACATTTCATATTTGTACGTGGTGCCCTCTAGCGCCCAGAAGCTCCACTCTCTGGAGCTGCTCAGCCCCTGGAGTGATGTTGGGGGTTGCAGGGGAGCAGCCTGGGAGGAGAAAGAGCTTTTTCCTGCTGCTCGGCTGCTTTGCCTGTCTCCACTGTCAGAACCAGTGGGTTGAGCCACAAGTGTAAGCTCCTATTCTTTGCATTTGAGGCTGCTTTAAGTGGGGCCTCCCTCTGGCTGGCCTGATGCCAGGGCAGGGGCTACCGGTTTGCAAACTGGTGCCGGCCAGCTGGTAGGAAGGCGCAGAACGCTGCATATCAAGGTGGGGGGCCTTGGAGCTGCGTAGCCAGCCAGGCGGATGGAG
Organism: Manis pentadactyla; assembly: GCF_030020395.1. Classification (NCBI taxonomy): domain Eukaryota; kingdom Metazoa; phylum Chordata; class Mammalia; order Pholidota; family Manidae; genus Manis; species Manis pentadactyla. The sequence goes on along the minus strand of NC_080030.1, from coordinate 80,662,848 downwards.
TGTCTGAAGCTCCTGAAACTTCCCAATCTGCTGCGCAGCGTGTCCCCAATTTTGTCCACCTGTCCTTTCTCCGGAGCAGTAAGCTCCATGCAATCTTTGCCCCTTTAGCAGCTCTCTTGCTGTTAAAAAGTCTCTCAGAGTGCCCACCTTTCTTGTTTCCTAGAGCAGCTGGATGTGTATCCCTGTTTTCCACAAGCGGCTGAATGCTCAGTCTCTCCATTTTTCTGCCTGTCTTAGCTTTCCAACACCATTAATCTCCAGATCACCATGCAATGTAGGTTTGTACTCCCAGAGCAGATCTTCAGAGCGCGTGTTCAGCAGTCCTAGGCCTCCACTCCCTCCCGGCTCCATTTCTCTTTCTCTTGCCAGTGAGTTGGGGTGGGGGAAGAGCTTGGGTCCCGTCAGATCACAGCCTTGGTACATTACCCTGTTTCATGAGGTTTTTCTCTTTTCTCAGGTGTATGCAGTCTGGCACAGCCTCCTTTCTTGTTGCTCTTTTAGGATTAGTTGTATTAATTATATTTTCATATTATATGGTTTTGGGAGGAGGTCTGTGTCTCTCCTCTCACGTCGCCATCTTTAATCTCATCTCGATCTCTATAATTCTTGAGCAGGATCTCTAGCTCACTTTGGTTGACTGGGTCTTCAGTGTTACTACAGCTGATCTGCTTTCCTCAAGTTCTTACCACTGCCCCTTCCTGCCAGGAGACTAAACTCCCACATTTATCAGAAAGCTTTGAGGCCATCTTACTGAACAGTCCTCAACTTCTCTCTTCTTTATTTCAGAATTTTCTAGACTACTGATTGCCAAACCAGAATTGCTTGTTCCCTTAAGGACAGTAGGGTAGCAGCTAAGTCTGTATATATAGAATCACATCTCTACTTATGTAAAACCATCACTGGAGCTATAGAAGTTGACTACAAGTTCGAAGTTCTTTGCACTTAGTTGAATTTATATCCATTCAACATGAGAACATGTTACTGTCACTGGCTTTAATGACATCACTGAACTTTCTTAGATAATGTAAAAATTTTTGGGAAAAGTTTCTACCCTTTCCTTCCCCACTGAAGTCTTAAGAAGTCCTTCTCAAACTTTAGTGTGTACTTAAATCACTTTGGACTCTTGTTAATAAGCAGGTTCTGATTTGGGTGGCCCGGGGTGGGGCCTGAGATGCTCCCATTCTAACAAGCTCCCCAGGGATTCCTGTGCCACTGACTGAAGGATCAGCCTTCACGTGGCCAAGCCTTAGAGAAAATGCATACTTTTTCTCTCTTAAACCTGCCATTGTGTTCTCCATCTCCTCCTAGCTGTTTCTGGAATCTCTTGCTATCAACGAGCCCTCTTCTCTCTAGAATCGTGTAGCAGTCTCCATTTACATAAAACCTATTATTTTCCAGGCACTGTTTTAAGAGTTCAACAAATATCAACTCATTTAATCCTTATAACAACTATTATGAGGTAGACACTATTCTCCCCATTTTATGGATGGAAAGATTAAATAACCTGCCCAAGGCCAAACAGCTGAGAAATAAAGGACCTGAGATTTGAACTTGGGCAGTATACAACTTTAAAGTCTTTGTTGTTAACTACTCAACATCATCAGGTCTTCCTTACCATTAATGATAACTTCCAAATCTTATTTCCTCCTGCTACCTTGTAACTTCTTTTCATGATCAAACATCTTCAAAGAGGAATTTCTCCTGAAATCTCTCCTAAATCAGTCTTCTCCAAATCATCAATAAATACAGACACCCTGTTGTTATTCCTCATTTTCCTTAACCTCTCTGAAGGTACTATCTATGCCCCCTTAACTTCACTTTACTTCTAGAACACTGAATATAAATGGTTTTCTTCCTTCTGATATTTCCTTTTCTAACTTATTTGCTGGCTCCGTTTTCTTCTTCTTTGTCCTGTTTTTTCAATCTCATCAACAGATCACACACTTCCTATCTTCCACTTGCAAAAGAATTCCTAGCCTACCTCTTTCCCCTTAGAACTATCCAACCACTAACTTGCCAGTCATGTCCCCCCTCAAAACCTGCAATCACTCTCACTTCCTGTCCAAGACCAAATTTAAACTAAAATGCAAAGTCCTTCCCTATATAGCTCCCATCTCCTTTTCATCTACCCATTGTCCCACTGTGCCCTTCCCCTTTCTGTCTCCACAAAGGCTTTCTGCTTCTGCCGCCTCCATTTACTGAGCAAGTATATTTTGGAGACCTATTATAAGCCTAGAATACTGGCAAGCCAAAAAAAACAGACTGTCTGTGATATCATGGTGCTTGCAGTTAAGGGTAACTGGAATTCATCAAATCATCAGATATATTATTAACATAGATCAGGAAACTCCAAAACAGAGAGAAAATGACTTTTCCAAGACTGTCTGTGTTCAAGGCCCTAATTTCAAATGACCATCCTCTATGAAGTTCCCCATCAGCCATCCTGCATGCCCCCAAACTAACTACTATTTTAACAGTTTTATGTCAGTGCATTTACATTTTGTATACATATAAATACACATTCCCTTCCCAAACCCCTCTTTTTTCTTTTTTTACATGCCTAGCCTCATATCATATATCTGGTTAAAATACCTTGAGAATTCTATGAGAAGGTGAAGAGATCACATCATCACCCAAAACATCTGTTATTCAGCCATTAGAACAATGAACATTATTATTTTATTCAAAATAATATTTTTAAGTGAAACTGCTTACCCAAGTATAAGAAACTGCCCTGGGGCTGGAAGACTCAGTTGTATAGAATCTTTCAAAAGTATCAACAATGATGCCCAGCTATCCACCAAATTGGGCACTGGAATTCTGCAAGATAAAGATAATACATATATACATATAGAAAGCTACAGCAAATTTTTCTTTATATTTTCCCACAGTCTTTAATATATTTTCCTACTAGATTCTTTGAGAAATTTCCCCCAACTTTTTTCAGTTATCTATATTATTAAATGCTCACACCAGTAAGTGTAGTTGCTATATGTCAACTAGAAAGATACAGTATTACTGACTATATTCTGTATGCAGAACTTTCATCCCTGTGAATAATGTATAATTAAAATTTTGTGCCTCTATTGCCTTCCCTAAAATTTTATAGACTGTACAGAACAAAATTCCTACAAGCTTTGTTTCCTACTACTATTACATAAAAAGAAGACCAAACACATTTAAAATACCAGTCTGATTTATTAGTCTAGAAATCCCAATATTTAATCAGATGGACTCCCAAAAGTAAACTACAATCACAACAAATCTCAGTTTATAAATGACATCACAGTCACCAGTTCCCTATCTTGATCTCTCCAATTTTCTTGTATATTAGCTCATTTTCCTTCACCTGAGTCTCTATGTCATCTACAGGAGAGCTGTCAATCTTTTCTGAACATCAGTCTCTCATTGCTAGAGAAATTAAGGTTATCTTTGTTTCAGTCTGACCTTAACCCTAACACCTCTGTGTATCTAAGTTCAGATTGTAGGCAGTCCTTGCTCTGAGTCACAACCAATTTAAATACACTACATAATATAACTATAAATTTCAGTCATAGGTCTCAAATTGATACCAAGTTTGGCAGTTAACAACAGTATTACCAGGGGAGGGTTAAGATTCAGGTTCTTCAGCCAAAAGTTAATCAAAACTCAAATCAACTAATTTCTGTTCAGGGGTCAGCAAAACATAAAACTGGAATACCATAACAAGAAGATATTTCCATATCATTATTCCTAATGTATTTTCATATCATTCCTGGCATTAAAAACAAAAAATCAGATTACCACACGTTCACCAGTATCAAAATAATAATGGATTCAGTGGCAATAGGCATAGTTTCAGGAACAGGATTCAGCTTTTCACTTACATTTAAGTGACTTTCTTACAGTTCAGTGTTTTAATGTCCATTTTATCTTTAATACACTGAGGTCTTTAGGTTTATAGGATTTGCATGGCTGGGTCATTACAATACCCAGTGACTTGTATTAATATATCCATAAACAGTGTTTCTATGTTTCTTGCATTTGTTCTTTCAGTTTTAGGGGGGAAAATAGCAATGTCTTGAAAGAATTCAGGTGCTTTTCTCCTATATTTGGTAACATTTTTACAGTGCTAATGCAGTAAGGAGAGCCACATCAGGTATCTTACCTTTGAATGTAAGCATAGAAAAACTGAAGCATGCAGACTTCCAAAGAAAGATGTTTCTATAAACAAAAGAAATCAATTTTGCAGTGAAGAAAAATGCTGTTTTTACTTTTTCATTGTTAAAACTACTCTGTATTTTACTGCCAAGTTTTAATATAAAATATTAAAACAAAATCAAACACTTGTCATAAAAAAAACATGTGACTCTCTTCCACTTAGTAGCGAAAGCTCAACACAAGAGCTATTTAAAAAGTTGAAAATGGATGGAAGGAATGGAAAGATTTTTAGTTCTTGTCTCCCAATATATCAAAAATTGATACTCTGGCTATTACTTTGAAATTATCCATTTATTCTATAAGCAACAAAACTAGTTTTTTTCATCATCTTATACGTGGTGTTATCAGAATTAGGTTGAGATCTTTTACGAGATGTCAATTTAAATATTTTACCACACATTTCTGTTAAATTAGTGTACTTTGTTCAAATTTGGGTCCAACTCCTAATGACCTAAAATGCAGTCTTCAAAGATAGTGCTGAGTGTAACACAATAAACAGAAAATACCTGCCCTTAGAAATTAGTAATGAGCAAGAAAATGATACCGATGTCCATTGACATTTATCAATTTGTTCCTGTTTAGTATCAACTATTCCCTTGAAAGTTTCCCCTTTTGCCACACATTGAAAAATCATAGATTATCTAACAGACTCAGTACTTAGTAGACTGAGAGCAGGGCCAGCGGTTGGTGGTGGTCATGGTGGGATTTGCTCTTACTGTTTTTATAGCCTTCATGCTTAGCCCAATGTCTGGAACAATAGATGGTTAAAACATCGTGCTGAATTGAATTTTCACATGCAATTAAAAATTCTATCACAAATGCCCCAGGGGTGACTTGAGAATAGTAAAGAAATTATTAAAAAGCTAGTAAGGACACTGGTTATTCACACACACACGTATACTCTTCTCATTGGCAATTCAAGAAAAAGATAAATATTTTCATATACATGTGTAATAATTCTTTTAAGGATGTGATCCTGTCTTTTGGCTTAGCTTAAAGTCTAATATTTGCAGTTGGTAAATATTTTCTAAGAAAATACAACCCCAGCACCGCTAGAACAAAGAGCAGAAAAAGCAAAGAAGTCCATAATTTACTGATCTGTAGACTTTTATGTGTACCCAGAGGCAATGCACTGTGAGTACAGAGACCACATTCTCATCTTCTGTAGCCCTTGCAAAGCACAGTTTTCTGTGTGGTCTAGAAATGACACTGACTAGAACTAAGGTTATACAGCAAGACATGGGGAATTTATAGGCATTCATTCTGAAGGGAAAGCAACAAAGAAGCTGTGAAAAAGGCAACCCCTGAGGTAGGAGAACCTGGGCTCTGGCTTCCATGTTCTTCCTTTAAATGATCAGAAAAACCTCCTTAAGAATCTGGTCACACAGCTCCTGCCTGCCTGGGATGTACCTACAGAGATCTGAGCAGTTCAGTGCTCTTCCCTGGCTACAGGAATGACCACAACAGCAAGTCACTGCATATACGGGTGATTTTTATACTTTGTGTATGTGTGAGGGCCACAGGACTCATTTCTGCAATCTATGCTATAGTTAAAAGGACATTATTGTACAAAAAATATCTTGCTTACTAGCATCATTTCTGAAACAGAATTGTAAACAAAAACAAAGAAAATCTCTTCTTACCTTGTCCTTGGCTATTGCTGGGGGCTGCTTTAAAACTTCTTTCACAGTCTGTATAACAGTTTCTGCTCTCATGACACTGATTGAGCGAACCAGTTCTACTAGTAAAAGCTGTTCTTCACTGGCTGCAGGAATGACCTGGACAAATATCATTGTACTTATGTATGTATGTGTGCACTTACGTCTTTAAAGAGAAATCACAGAAAGGAAATTTTTTTTGAGAATTTTTTATGGCCTCTTCTTAATATAAAGTCCTTTTCAAGTCCCCTTCCAGTCCCTTTTCTTTTCAAGACTACTTTAGGTAAAATTCATTTATTTATTTTTAACAATATGTGTATATTATTTTAAAATGTCAAACAGGACAATAAGCCTTATAAGAAAAAATAGCAGTGCCCTATCCGTTCTGAGGCACCAAAGTGACTATGTTCACCTCTTCGTTCTTTTATATTATTTCTGAAAAATACACACTGCTTTTTTTTTAAATAAAATATTGAGTCTCCAGTATCACTCCCCTAATTTTACCTTCTTTCCCCTATTTCATGATTTTTTTTTCAATTTTGGACATTACTTACTGACTTTCTACTTTTAGAAGACAAAGATTTAGCTCTCTTACACTTTTTTCTATTTTCCCAACAGTTACAATTTTATTTAAATCAACATCCAGAATTCACATGACTCTTATGGTTATGTTATGTATTATACTATCATTGCATTTATTTTCTTGTACAACTTTTTATTTCTCCTGGAGTTAACAGACTGGCTTTATTTTTGTGTGCTTTCCTCAATCACAAATTCATCCCCAAATGCTATAACTGTACATCTTTTCTAATTACATATTCAAATACATCAGGTAATTAATATTCTATTTTTCCTCCTCTTTTTCTCTTTCTTTCTTTTCCTTGAGACCTCTCTGGTAGATGCCTTTCTTTTCCACCCCAGGTTGGTACATGCTAGGATTGCCTACACAATGTCATCTCCACCTCTCTTCTGCGACCATCAGCCTAGAGGTTCCCTTTCCCCTCCATGCTGGAATGCCTATTTCTTGGATATGATGTCTTCTTCCTTCTTGGTTTATTCCTCCACTGGTGAAGATGCATCTTCCAGTAGCTCAGGAAGGGTGAATTGATGGCATATATTTTTTTGAGACATTGCATGATTCAAAATGCCTTGAGTGACAGCTTAAGTGGATATAGAATTACAGGTTGAAATGAATTTTCCCATCACAATTTCCAGTGCTGCTACTGCCAAGTCTTATTATTCCATTGACTAGAACTAGTATTTTCTCTTAACAAGATTTTCTTTCATTTCTGGGGAACTTTCTTTTATTATTTCTTTGACTTTTTTTCCACTGTGTTTTTTTCTGTTCTTTCTGCAAAAAAAAAAATTCAATCTCTGGTATCACTCTCCTCATTTTCTTACCTCCTTTCCCCTATTTTCTATATTTCTAAGTTTATATTCTATTTCTGGTATTTATCTACTTTCTCTTCCAATGCTTATTCTGATTTTGTTTTGCTTCTGCTGCAAAAATTTTAATGTCCAAGAAAAACTTCAACTTTTGTAGGGGTCTTTCTTATAATCTCATTTTATTTCATGCATGCAATATGGTTTCACTCTTGAACAACTGTTGTTATTTATATTTTCTTCTGTTACTTGCACTGTTTCTTTTGACTTAATCTAGTTATTTTGGTCTTTGACTATATTAGAGGCTTTCTTCATATGACTGGTGATCCTTGGCTCTCTATTCATATTGAAATGTGATGAATGACAATAATATGAGTAACAATAATATTTAGAGTGCTTATTAAGCCCCAAGCTTTGCTCTAAGTGCCTATCTATATCTTCTTCTAATTCTCACTATTTCTTGAAGTAGTATTTCCAACCTGGGGTCATATAGTTAGTAAACAAAATTGGGATTTGAACCCCAGGGACCTAGTTTTAAAGCCTGTGCTCTTAACAACTATGTTATTATTACTGCTTTTCAAAAAGAAATTGAAAAGTGATGGGAAGTCAAGCATTTGTGTGCAAGACTAATAGGTGGGTCTCCCTGTGTGGTGACTGCAGCCTAGCTTTTTGTTAGCAGTCTCAAAAACTTCAAGAGATACATCTTTTTTCTTGGTTAGGTCATTTTCCTAGAGCAGAATCGTCAAAACTCCTATGGAGGGACATTCCTGTCATCTCACTAGGGTGAGGTTGATTTCCATTTTTCAGTATGTACTTTTCCAGAATGCTCCTGTTTTCAGCATTAAGTTTAACTTCTACCTGTGTGAACCTTGTGCCCTTGGGTCCAGAGCCTTTCTTGAGAAACTCTTCACAGAGGAAACTGGACTCCAGTCTCCTGCTGAGGTAGGGTAAGAGAAGTGGGTGGTTGCTTGAGTTGGGGAGAAGGGATCTAGAAGAGGTCTAACTGCTCCATATATAAACTGTCACTCAATCCTCCAATTTCAGCCCCACCTTAAACCTCTGACTTTAGAAGTACTGGCTACTCTTACTTACAGAGATCATCTGTGATTTTACAGTGGGATTTGGTTCCCCTCTTGTAGCAACTTAGATATCAGCTTTCTCTACGCTACTTAGTTACAACTTAGAGATGTTTTCCTATTGGAAAATTTTGATACTTATTTTTCTATGGTTATCTCTCCCAGCTTTTTGTCACTGTGGGTTTAAACCTAAAATCCTTTTTTAAAAAGTATCATTGATATACAATCTTATGATGGTTTCACATACACAACACAGTGGTTCAACATTCACCCATATTACCAAGACCTCACCCCCTTCCACTGCGATCACCGTCTATCAACATAGCTGTTATAGTCATTAGTTGTACTAATTGTATCTCTGAGCTTTACTACCATCCCAGTAACCTACATATATTGTGATTATGAATTGTAGTGCCCCTTAATCCCCTTCTCCCTCACACCCACCCTCCCTCCCCAACCCCTTCCCTTAGTAATCACAAGTCTACTGCTTTTTTGTTCCTTCTGTTTTGCTTTGCTTTTATTCTTCACAAATGAGTGAAATTATTTGGTATCTGACTTTTTCCACCTGACTTATTTCACTGAGCATACTACCCTCTAGATCCATCCATGTTGTTGCAAATGGCAGGATTTCTTTTCTTTTTACAGCTTAATAATATTTCACTGTGCATATGAACCACATCTTCTTTATCCATTCATCTATTGATGGATATTTAGGTTGCTTACATATCTCAGTTATTGTAAATAGTGCAGCAATAAACATGGGGGTGCATATGTCATTACAAATCAGGGATATTGTTTTCTTTGGGTAAATTCCTAGGAATGGAATTACTAAATCAAATGGTATTTCTATTTTTATTTTTTGAGGAACCTCCATATTGCTTTCCACAGCGGTTGAACCAATCGTGTAAGGAGGGTACCTCTTGCTCAGCATTCTTGCCAGCATTTGTTGTTCCTTGTCTTTTGGATGTTGGCCATCTTAACTGGTGTGAGGTGACACCTCATTGTGATTTTAATTTGCATTTCCCTGATGATTAGTGATGTGGAGCATCTTTTCAGGTGCCTGTTGGCCATGCATATTTCTTCTTGGGAGAAGTGACTATTCAAGTCCTCCACCCATTTCTTAATAGGGTTATTCGTTTTTTGGGTGTTGAGGCATATGAGTTCTTTGCAATTTTGGATGTTAGCCCCTTATTGGATAAATCATTGATGAATATATTCTCGCATATTGTAGGATGCCTTTTTGCTCTGCCGATAGTGTCCTTTGCTGTACAGAAGCTTTTTAGTTTGATGTAGTCTGACTTGTTTATTTTTTTATTTTGTTGCCATTGCCTGAGGAGATGTGGTCAGGAAAAAGTCACTCATGTTTATATTCAAGAGATTTTTGCCTATGTATTCTTCTAAGAGTTTTTATGGTTTCAAGACTCACATTCAGGTCTTTGATCTATTTCAAGTTTACTTTTGTTTATGGAGTTAGACAGTAATAGTTTCATTCTCTTTCATGTAGCTGTCCAGTTTTGCAAACACCAGTTGTTGAAGAAGTTGTCTTTTCCCCTCTGTATATTCATGGCTCCTTTACCATATACTAATTGACCATATATGCTTGGGTTTATATCTGGGCTCTTTATTCTGTTCCACTGATCTATGAGACAGTTCTTGTGCCAGTACCAAATTGTCTTGATTTCTGTGGCTTTATAGTAGAGCTTGAAGTCAGGGAGCATAATTCCCCCCTGCTTTATTCCTCCTTCTCAGGATTGCTTTGGATATTTGGGGTCTTTCGTGCTTCCATATGAATTTTAGAACTGTCTGCTCCAGTTCATTGAATTTTGTATTTTGATAGGGATTGCACTGAATCTGTAGATTGCTTTAGGCAGGATGGCCATTTTGACAATATTAATTCTTCCTATCCATGAGCATGGGATGTGTTTCCATTCATTGGTGTCTTCTTTAATTTCTCTCATGAGTGTCTTGTGGTTTTCAGAGTATAGGTCTTCCACCTCCTTGGTTAGGCATTTTATTCTTTTGGATGCAATTGTAAATGGAGTTTTCCCGATTTCTCTTTCTGCTAATTTGTTGTTATTATATAGGAATGCAACAGATTTCTATGTATTAATTTGTATCCTGAGCCCTTGCTGAATTCAGTTATTAGTTCTAATAGTTTTGGGATGGTGTCTTCTGGATTTTTTATTTATAACATCATGTCATCAGCAGTGACAGTTTAACTTCTTCCTTACCAATGTGGATGTCTTTTATCTCTTTGTGTTATCTGATTGCCGTAGCTGGGACCTCCAGTACTACGTTGAATAAAAGTGGTGAGAGTGGGCATCCTTGTCTTATTCCTGATCTTAGAGAAAAAGCTTTCAGCTCTTTGTTGTTAAGTATGTTGTTGGCTGTGAGTTTGTCACATAGGGCCTTTATTATGTTGAGGTATGTACCCTCTATACACATTTTGTTAAGAGCTTTTATCATGAATGGAAGTTCAATTTTATCAAATGCTTTTTCAGCATCTATGGAGATGATCATGTGGTTTTTGTTCTTCTGTTGATGTTATGTATGATATTGATTGATTTACAAATATTGTACCATCTTTGCATCCCTGGAATAAATCCCACTTGGTCATGATAATCTTTTTTTTTATGTACTTTTTAACTCAGTTTGCTAGTATTTTGTTGAGGATTCCTGCTCCTATGCTCATCAGGAATATTGATCTATAATTTTTTTTTGTGGTGTCTTTGTCTGGTTTTGGTATTAGAGTAATGCTGGCCTCATGGAATGAGTTTGGAAGTATTCCCTCCTCTTCTACTTTTTGGAATACTTTAAGGATGGCCATTAGGTCTTCTTTAAATGTTTGATAAAATTCAACTGTTAAATCATCTGGTCCAGGCTCTTCTTCTTTAGACTTTTGACTGCCAATTCAACTTCATTGCTGGTAATTGGTCTGTTCAGATTTTCTCTTTTCCTGGGTCAGTTTTGGAAGGTTGTATTTTTCTAGAAAGTTGTCCATTTCTTCTAGGTTGTCCAATTTATTAGCTTATAATTTTTCTTTGTATTTCTGTGGTGTCCATTGTGATTACTCCTTTTTCATTTCTGATTCTGTTTATGTGTGTAGACTCTCTTTTTTTCTTGTTAAGTCTGGCTAGGAGTTTATCTATTTTGTTAATTATCTCAAAGAACCAGCTTCTGCTTTCATTGATTCTTTTTATTGTTTTATTCTCAATTATATTTATTTCTGCTCTGATCTTTACGATGTCTCTCATAAAGTCAGTTCTACTGACTTTGGGCCTCATTTGTTCTTTTTCGAGTTTCAGGAATTGTGAGTTTAGACTGTTCATTTGGGATTGCTTTTCTTTCTTGAGGTAGGCCTGTATTGCAATATACTTTACTCTTAGAACTTCCTTCACTGCATCCCATAGGTTTTGGGCTGCTGAGTTGTTTTCATTTGTCTCCATATATTGCTTGATCTCTGTTTTAATTTGGTCATTAACCCACTGATTACTTAGGAACATTTTGTTAATCCTCCATGTGTTTGTAGGCTTTTTTGTTTTCTTTGTGCAATTTATTTCTAGTTTCATCTCTCTGTGGTCTGAAAAGGTGCTTGATACAATTTCAATCTTTGTGAATTTATTGAGGCTCTTTTGTGGCCTAGTATGGATCTATTCTTGAAAATGTTCCTTGTACACTTGAAAAGAATGTGTATCCTGCTGCTTTTAGTGGTTGGAAGCCCTTCTGTTTCATTACATTAAATATATCATGCAATTTCCTTCAGGCCTGTAAGGTTTCTGCTGAGAAGTCTGCTGGTAGCCTGATGAGATTTCCTTTATAAGTAATCTTTTTTCTCTGCTTTCAGTATTCTCTTCTTGTCCTTGATCTTTGCCATTTTAATTATTATATGTATTGTTGTCTTCCTAGGGTTCCTTTTGTTAGGAGATCTCTGCACTTCCATGACCTGAGTGTCTGTTTCCTTCCCCTGATTGGGGAAGTTTTCAACGACTACTTCCTCAAAGAGGCTTTCTATCCCTTTGTGTCTTCTTCTTCTGGTACCCCTATCATGCAAAGATTGTTCCATTTGGGTTGGTCACACAGCTCTCTTACTATTCTTTCATTGCTAGAGATGTTTTTTTTCTGTTTTTTGGCTTCATTGTTTTCTTGCTCCCTAATTTCCAGATCACATATAATTTCTTCAACTTGTGTAAGCCTGCTATTAATTCCCTCCATTATATTTTTCATTTCAGATACTGTATTCTTCATCTCTGAGTTACTTTTTTTGGAGGTCTTCTATTTTTTTGTTGAGGTCCGTCCTGAGATCTTGAATATTTTGCTGTAGATCTGTGAGCATATTTATGACTTTCATTTTGAAATCTTTATCAAGAAGATGGGTGATTTCAGTTTCACTCAGCCCTCTTACTGGTGGTTTGTCTTGTAGTGTTTTGTTTTTGTTTTTTTTTGCTCTCATTAATGGACAATTACATGAATGACATTATGGTTACTAGACTCCCTCTATTATCAAGTCCCACCACATACCCCATTACAGTTACCGTGTCTTGTAGTTTTGTTTCGAACAGATTCCTCTGCTCTTTTTTTTTTCCCTAGTGTTTCCTATGGAAAATTCCTATGTGTAGGAGACACCCTCTAGTACCTAGAAGCTCAATTTCCTGTGTTGAAGCCCCAGATGTGGGTGTGCAGTGGGCAGGGGACTTTTCTGTCTGGCCTGTAGTGATCTGATTTCAGGTGGGCTGTGTGGGCCATCAACTGATGACGTGAGCAGGGAGGTACTCAGTGTTGTGCCACCGCAGTTGTGGGTGGAGACAATCCCACCTAGCCAGTAGCGATGACAGGGGCCACTGACGAATGAGACAAGCCTCTGCTGGGAGGAAGGAACTCCTGGGACTGGCTCCCACAGTACTTATGTGGCTGAGAGAAAACAGGGCCGAGAAATCTCCCTCTGCCTCCTGGCTGTAGTGCCTGCCTCCACTGTCGTCGCATAAGTGGGCTCATGAGCAGGGAGGAGCCTTGGAGCCACACTGCTGCAGCTGCTATGGGCAGTGCTGCCCTTTGTCAGGCCTCTGCGATGGTGGCAGCAGTGCGACGGTGGCAGCAGCTGGTGAGCAGGACCTGTACCTGATGGGAGGAAAGAGCCCCCAGCGCGGGCTTCCACACATAGGTCCCTGGTTGGCCTGACATAGGGCTAAAAAAGCTTGGAGGGTCTCTCTTTGCCTACATGGGAACAAAGTTTCATTTCACTGCTGGCCGACAGGCCACACGCCACAGGGAGGAGCCTCGGGGCTGTGTTGCCAGCTAGGGGGATGGAGCATCTGGGCCTCCTGAGAGTTAATGACATGTTGGGATGAGGGGAGGGCGAGGAGGTATTGTCCACCTAACCTTTCTCCTAAGCAAAGAGCACTGTGTACTGCTTGCCCCTCTGGTGCCCCTCTTGCAGCTGAGAAGTCTTTCAAATTGCCCATGGGGGCCAGTAGAGAGTGCCTGTCCTCCACAAGCAGCTAGGATCCCAGCCTCCCCAAGTGTTCCACCTGTCTTTTGTCCAACCCAACCTATCACCAGAGCACCATGTAATGTGGGTTCATGTTTCTGAAGCAGATCTCCAGGGCCAGGTGTTCAGTGGCCCTGGGCTCCTACTGCCTTCCTGTTCAGTTCCTCTTCCTCCTGCCTGGAGGCTGGGGTGGAGGGAAGGCTTGGGTCCCACCAGATCATGGCTTTTCCACTTCACCTTTTTCTGTAGGGTCTTCTCTTTTTCCCCAGATGTAGGTAGTCAGTTCTGCAGTCTTCAGGTAATTTTCAGGTTTAGTTGTATTTGCTATATTTTCGTGTTCTATTTGATTTGGGTAGGAGGTTTCCGCCTTGCCTTCTTTTTTTAAATTTTATTTTCACATGACATTTATTAATGTCTCTTCAAACACTCACAGTTTGTGGAACAAATCTAAATACATCCATCATTGCAGGAGGCTTCAGCTTACTTTTTTTTTTTTTTGGTATCTTTAATCTACAATTACATGAGGAACATTATGTTTACTAGACTCCCCCGTTCACCAAGTCGCACACACAAACCCCATTACAGTCACTGTCCATCAGTGTAGTAAGATGCTGAAGAATCACTACTTGTCTTCTCTGTGTTGTGCAGCAGTCCCCGTGGCCCCCCAAGCTATCATAATGCACCCTTTCTTTTTACCCCCCTTACCCCACCCTTCCCACCCATCCTCCCCAGTCCCTTTCCCTTTGGTAACTGTTAGACCATTCTTCGGTTCTGTGATTCTGCAGCTGTTTTGTTCCTTCAGTTTTTCTTGGATCTTATATTCCACATATGACTGAAATCATTTGATACTTGTCTTTCTCTGCCTGGCTTATTTCACTGAGCATAATATCCTCTAGCTCCATCCATCTTCTTGCAAATGGTAGGATTTGTTTTCTTCTTATGGCTGAATAATATTCCATTGTGTATATGTACCACATCTTCTGTATCCATTCATCTACTGATGGACACTTAGATTGCTTCCATTTCTTGGCTATTGTAAATAGTGCTGTGATAAACATAGGCGTGCATCTGTCTTTTTCAAACTGGGCTGCTGCATTCTTAGGGTAAATTCCTAGAAGTGGAATTCCTGGGTCAAATGGTATTTCTGTTTTGAGCTTTTTGATGAACCTCCATACTGCTTTCCACAATGGTTGAACTAATTTATATTTCCACTAGCATTGTAGGAGGGCTCCCCTTTCTCAACAACCTCACCAACATTTGTTGTTGTTTGTCTTTTGGATGGTGGCGATCCTTACTGGTGTGAGGTAATATCTCATTGTGGTTTTAATTTGCATTTATCTGATGACTAGCGATGTGGAGCATCTTTTCATGTGCCTGTTGGCTATCTGAATTTTTTCTTTGGAGAACTGTCTGTTCAGCTCCTCTGCCCATTTTTTAATTGGATTATTTCCTTTTTGTTTGTTGAGGTGCATGAGCTCTTTATATATTTTGGATGTCAACCCTTTATTGGATCTGTCATTTATGAACACATTCTCCCATACTCTATGATACCTTTTTGTTCTATTGGTGGTGTCCTTTGCTGTACAGAAGCATTTCAGCTTGATATAGTCCCACTTGTTCATTTTTGATTTTGTTTCCCTTGCCCAGGGAGATATGTTCATGAAGAAGTCACTCGTGTTTATGTCCAAGAGATTTTTGCCGATGTTTTTCTCTAAGAGTTATATGGTTTCATGACTTACATTCAGGTCTTTGATCCATTTCCAGTTTACTTTGTGTATGGGGTTAGACAATCATCCAGATTCATTCTCTTACATGTAGCTGTCCAGTTTTGCCAACACTAGCTGTTGAAGAGGCTGTCATTTCCCTATTGTATGTCCATGGCTCCTTTATTGTATGTTAATTGACAATATATGTTTGGGTTAATGTCTGGAGTCTCTATTCTGTTCCACTGGTCTGTGGGTCTGTTCTTGTGTGAGTACCATATTGCCTTGATTACTGTGGCTTTGTAGTAGAGTTTGAAGTTGGGGAGTGAAATCCCCCCGACTTTATTCTTCCTTCTCCAGATTGCTTTGGCTATTCGGGATCTTTGGTGTTTCCATATGAATTTTAGAACTACTCATTCCAGTTCGTTGAAGAATGCTGTTGGTATTTTGATAGGGACTGCATTGAATCTGTTGATTGCTTTAGGCAGGATGGCCATTTTGACAACATTAATTCTTCCTAGCCAAGAGCATGAGATGAGTTTCCATTTGTTAGTGTCCTCTTTAATTTCTCTCATGAGTGTCTTGTAGTTTTCAGGGTATAGGTCTTTCACTTCCTTGGTTAGGTTTATTCCTAGGTATTTTATTCATTTTGACGCCATTGTGAATGGAATTGTTTTCCTGATATCTCTTTCTATTAGTTCATTGTTAAAGTATAGGAAAGTCACAGATTTCTATGTGTTAATTTTGTATCCTACAACTTTGCTGAATTCCAATATTAGTTCTAGTAGTTTTGGAGTGGAGTCTTTAGGGTTTTTATGTACAATATCATGTCATCTGCAAATAGTGACAGTTTCATTTCTTCTTTACTGATCTGGATTCCTTGTATTTCTTTGTTTGGTCTGATTGCCATGGCTAGGACCTCCAGTACTATGTTAAATAACAGTGGGGAGAGTGGGCATCCTTGTCTTGTTCCCGATCTCAGAGGAAAAGCTTTCAGCTTCTCACTGTTCAGTATGATGTTAGCTGTGGGTTTGTCATATACGGCCTTTATTAAGTTGAGGTACTTGCCCTCTGTACCCATTTTGTTGAGAGTTTTTGTCATGAATGGATGTTAAATTTTGTCAAATGCTTTTTCGGCATCTATGGAGATGATCATGTGGTTTTTGTCCTTCTTTTTGTTTATGTGGTGGATGATGTTGATGGATTTTTGAATGTTGTACCATCCTTGCATCCCTGGGAGGACTCCCAGTTGGTCATGGTGTATGATCCTCTTGATGTATTTTTGAATTCAGTTTGCTAACATTTTGCTGAATATTTTTGCATTATGTTCATCAGGGATACTGGTCTCTAATTTGCTTTTTTTGTGTGATCTTTGCCTGGTTTTGGTATTAGAGTGATGCTGGCTTTATATAATGAGTCTGGAAGTATTCCCTCCTCTTCTATTGTTTGGAAAATTTTAAGGAGAATGGGTATTATGTCTACTCTGTACGTCTGATAAAATTCCACGGTAAATCCGTCTGGCCCGGGGGGTTTTGCTCTTGGTTAGTTTTTTGATTACTGACTCAATTTTGTTGCTGGTAATTGGTCTGTTTAGATTTTGTTTCTTCATTGGTCAGTCTTGGGAAGGTTGTATTTTTCTAGGAAGTTGTCCATTTCTTGTAGGTTTTCCAGCTTATTAGCCTATAGATTCCCATAGTATTCTATAATAATTCTTTGTATTTCTGTGGGGTCTGTCGTGATTTTTCCTTTCTCGTTTCTGATTTTGTTGATGTGTGTAGATTCTCTTTTTCTCTTAATAAGTCTGGCTAGGGGTTTATCTATTTTGTTTATATTCTCAAAGAACCAGGTCTTGGTTTCACTGATTTTTTCTATTGTTCTATTCTTCTCAATTTTATTTATTTCTTCTCTGATCTTTATTATGTCCTTCCTTCTGCTGACTTTAGGCCTCATTTGTTCTTCTTTCTCCAATTTTAATAATTATGACTTTGGACTATTCATTTGGGATTATTCCTCCTTCTTTAAATAGGCGTGGATTGGTATATACTTTCCTCTTAGACGTGCCTTCATTGCATCCCACAGAAGTTGGGGCTTTGTGCTGTTGTTGTCATTTGTCTCCATATATTGCTTGATCTCTATTTTAATTTTGTCATTGATCCACTGATGATTTAAGAGCATGTTGTTAAGCCTCCATGTGTTTGTGAGCCTTTTTGTTTTCTTTGTACAATTTATTTCTAGTTTTATACCTTTGTGGTCTGAAAAGTTGGTTGGTAGGATTTCAATCTGTTGGAATTTACCGAGGCTTTTTTTGTGGCCTAGTATGTGGTCTATTCTGGAGAATGTTCCATGTGCACTTGAGAAGACTGTGTATCCTGCTCCTTTTGGGTGTTGGGTTCTGTAGATGTCTGTTAAGTCCATCTGTTCTACTGTGTTGTTCAGTGCCTCTGTGTCCTTACTTATTTTCTGTCTGGTGGATCTGTCCTTTGGAGTGAGTGGTGTGTTGAAGTCTCCTAGAACAAATGCATTGCATTCTGTTTCCTCCTTTAATTCTGTATTTGTTTCACATGTTGGTGCTCCTGTATTGGTTGCATATTTATTTATAATGGTTATATCCTCTTGTTGGACTGAGCCTTTTATCATTATGTAATGTCCTTCTTTATCTCTTGTTACTTTCTTTGTTTTGAAGTCTATTTTGTCTGATACCAGTACTGCTACACCTGATTTTTTCTCCCTATTGTTTGTATGAAATATCTTTTTCAATCCCTTAACTTTTAGTTTGTGTATGTCTTTGGGTTTGAGGTGGGTCTCTTGTAACAGTTTATAGAGGGATCTTGCTTTTTTATCCATTATATTACTCTGTGTCTTTTGATTAGTGCATTCAGTCCATTTACATTTAGGGTGATTATTGAAAGATACGTACTTATTGCCATTGCAGGCTTTAGATTCGTGGTTACCAAAGGTTCAAGGGTAGCTTCTTTACACTCTAACCGTCTAACTTAAGTAGCCTATTAAGCTATTATAAACACAGTCTTATGATTCTTTATTTCTCTCCCTTCTTATTCTTCCTCCTCCATTCTTTATGTTAGGTGCTTTATTCTGTGCTCTATTGTGTTTCCTTTGACTGCTTTTGTGAGTAGTTGATTTTATTTTTTGCCTTTAGTTAGTATTTGGTTCATCTGCCCTCTTCGCTGTGATTTTATTTTCTCTGGTGACATCTATTTAGCCTTAGGAGTGCTTCCATCTAGAGCAGTCCCTTTAAAATGTCCTGGTTTGTGGGAGGCAAATTCCCTCAACTTTTGCTTGTCTGGGAATTGTTTAATCCGTCCTTCATATTTAAATGATAATCATGCTGGATACAGTATTCTTGGTTCAAGGCCCTTCTGTTTCATTGCATTAAATATGTCATGCCATTCTCTTCTGGCCTGTGAGATTTCTGTTGAGAAGTCTGATGATAGCCTGATGGGTTTTCCTTTGTAGGTGACCTTTTTTCTCTCTCTGGATGCCTTTAATACTCTATCCTTGTCCTTGATCTTTGCCATTTTAATTATTATGTGTCTTGGTTTTGTCCTCCTTGGGTCCCTTGTGTTGGGAGATCTGTGGACTTCCATGGTCTGAGAGACTATTTCCTTCCCCAGCTTGGGGAAGTTTTCAGCAATTATTTTTTCAAAGACACTTTCTATCCCTTTTTCTCTCTCTTCTTCTTCTGGTACCCCTATAATGCAAATACTGTTGTATTTGAATTAGTCACACTGTTCTCTTAATATTCTTTCATTCCTGGAGATCCTTTTATCTCTCTCTGCCTCATCATCTCTGTACTCCTGTTCTCTGATTTCTAGTCCATTAAAGGCCACTTGCACCTCATCCACTCTGTTCTTAAGTCCTTCCAGAGATTGTTTTATTTCTGTATTCTCCCTCCCAACTTCACCTTTTAGCTCTTGCATATTTCTCTGCAGGTGCATGAGTATGGTTATGACCTTTATTTTGAATTCTTTTTCAGGAAGATTGGTTAAATCTATCTCCCCAGGATCCCTCTCGGGGGTTGTCTGGGTTATTCTTGACTGGATCAAATTCTTCTGCCTTTTCATGGCAATTGAGGTAGCTGTAGGCAGTTGGCGCATGTGTCAGGTGGGAGAACAAAGTATCTTCCTGCTTGCTGGTCGCCTTCCTCCCCTGTGAGAACAGTGACCCCTAGCACCTTGTCTCAGGCAGCTGCATGCCAAAGGGGCTTCGAGCCTGGCCCAGGCGGCTGCAGAGGAGGCTCTGGGTGGTTGCTGGGGGTGCGGCTGTTCTCACGCAGCTCCCCTGCTATGGCAGGGCAGGGCTGCACCGGAGGGGTAATGGACTCGGAGGGTGTTTATCTCCATGAGGGGCTTCAGAGCTGCGCTGCCGCCCAGGGGGTTTGGGCGCCCAGAGTTCCCTGGGATTCCCAGCTGCTGAGCTGAGTGTGCTGGGACGCTTCCATCCAGCTGTGAGGGCCCTGTCCCTTTAAGACTTTCAAAAAGCACTCACTTTTCTTTTGTCCCAGGGGCGCCGGCTGCAGTGACCCACTTGCAGGTTTTACTGTCCCGTTTCCCTAGTATCCAGCACAACACGCACTGTGTGTCTGCGCCCCCAGTGCAGATCACTAGGGCTGGGTATTTAGCAGTCCTGGGCTTCCACTCCCTCCCACCTCCAACTCCTCTCCTCCCGCTGGTGGGGTGGGATGGGGGCTGCAGTCAGGTCCCACCAGGCCCGGCTTGTATCTTAACCCCTTTGTGAGGCGCTGGGTTCTCGCAGGTGTAGATGTAGCCTGGCTGTTGTCCTGTATCTTCTCTTCTCTCTTTTAGGAATAGTTGTATTTGTTGTATTTTCAAAAATATATATGGTTTGGGGAGGAGATTTCCTCTGCTCTACTCATGCTGCCATCTTGGCTCCTCTCTCCTGCCTTGCCTTCTTACAACGCCATTTTTTTTTTTCTAAAATTCTTTTACTTTCATTTATGGTCAAAGAGCATGGAAAAATGGCTATGTTCAATATGTCATGTTAAACCACATATCCTTGACTGATTTTAAATAGTTCAAGATTTCAGTTCTGTCTAATGTAATATCTGTTACTGAATCCTCACATGTGAAACAGTGTCATAAGTGGGAATACATATTTTTATTGATTTTGAAATGTCACCATTTAAATAATGTGAAACCAGCACAATAATAACAGATGAGAAACCTTTAACTAGAAAAAAATATCTTATGTGAATGTAATTTAATAGCCTTAAAATTTAATGAGTCAGTATTATTTCCAATATAGAACTTGAGTTTGAGCTTTCAAATTCACAAAGCAACATTTTTACATCTATAATCCAGTAAAACCTATATATGAATTACCTTTAGAAACAGACTATTTAGGCTATCATGTCATAATAAAAACTAGCTAAGATGAAAACCTCTCCACATTCTTGCTTTGTACTCTAAAATATGTGCTTATAAAATATGCTGTAGTATATTACCATTTCTATTTAAAATACAGCTACAGTTTTAATATCATAGTCATTTCTTGTTTCACATAATGTCTTTTATACTTATTTAAGAATTTAGGCAGCATGTTATTATCTAAACCTGTAGACAAACTGTTGCTTTTCCACCACCCACCTAATCCCAACTCCACTGCAACTAATAGAGTTGAAAGTTAACATGTAGTCACTTTTCAAAAAAAAAAAAAAAGTACCAAAGAGTTAAATACATACCTTGGTCCTGGCAGTGATTTTGTTCTGTCTTCTTTCATTCCATACAAATGCAATTGCAGCCATAAAGTGAACACCATGGTTCATTGAAATGGGGCCCAATAATTCAAGGATCTGCTGTCTCAAGTTCTAAAACAATTAAGCAAATGACAAAATTAAAAATTATGAAAGTATTAAAAATGACTGCCCTTTTCATATTTTTTGAAATAATATATAGTACTTAGGTATTTTGCCACCTACGTAACAGTAAAGGAAGCTTTAATAGTGTTAAGAGATGAACCACAGTCATTTTAACTTGAAAGGGATTAAAAAACATTTAAAAAATGACAACTACCAGTCTGCCAAATGCAAGTCTATTCACTGTGATGAGATAATATAAAAATATATGAAATTCAATTATGTTTGATGTGGAATCTTTAAAAAATTCGGGTATTTTATATCTAAATGAAATTAAACAAACAAAAAGCATAGTTTGATCCAAACATTAGCACTTAAGACAACATTCTCTAATGGTTCCCTCCCCTTTCCTTCCCCCCAGTTCAGGTGTGTTTCCATGACCCCAGGATCGGGAAGTCAGGTCTACAAGGAAGATTAGGTAATTACAGGATGTCAGTTTGACAACTTGACACAACCATAACATGCTTTTAAATTCATGTAATTTCCTTCTAACTATAAACTAGAAAATTTGAAAAATGCCTTATAAGAAAGAAAAACATTTTAAACCATTAATTCCATCATCCTGAGATAATCACTATTTACACATGAACTTTCTTTACTCCTTTTTCTGTGGATAAGTCTTTTAACAGTAATCAGAAATACAGTATTTATTCAAGTATGTATCACCCCTGTTTTACTAAACTTTTAAGCTCTTTTCCATTCACTAAGAATTCTTTAAAATCACAATTATCAGTGGCTACATAATGTAACCCTAAAAGGATAATTTATTTAACCATTTCTTTATTTATTATTATCTCTGTCATTGAATAAGGCTATGATGAGTATATATATGACTTATATATTTATGTATATCTGCATAATTTTGCTTACTAAAGTAGATTACTAAGTTAAAGACTATGAAACTTTCAAAACTCTATGTACATATTGCTAAACTGTTTTCCAGGAGAGCTTTGCATATTAAAATGTCAACTTAAAATATCCAAAAACAAGATTATAACACATATGAATGAATCTCAAAAACACTGTCACATGAAAGAAGCTAAATGCAGAAGACTAAATAATGTATGATTCCATTTATAAGAAATGACCAGAAAAAGCAAATTTCTATATACAGAAAAAAGAAGATTAGTAGTTGATTGGGGTTAGGGATGGAACCAGGGAGATTCCATATGGGCAGGAGGAATCTTTTTGTGGTGACGGACATGCTCAAAAACAGACTGAAGTGATAGTTTCACTCTGTAAATTTACTTAAAAAAAAAACTATTTTATATACTTAAGGTGGGTGAATTTTGTTATGTCTTATCTTATAATAAAATGGTTAAAAATTGATTAATTACTCAGACCATGAAGAGTGCCATAAATACCACTTAAATTATTCACAAATTCTGAATATAATCTTTGGGAAAGTCCTCATAGACTCTTGAGCTCAAGATGAAGTGTGAAGTGTCTGACCTTTATGGCTCCAAGGTTAATGGTGGTCACACATGCAGATGCAGCAAGAGCCATCTTTTCGGAAGAATCGGCCTGATGCAGTATACTCCAAAGCAGGGTCACGGAAGACAGGATCATATGAAGGATTGAGAGGATTCCACTGCGGGCTTCAAATAAGTGTTTTTGGTCTACACTAACCAAAAGCTATTAAAGTTGGGAAGAAAAACATATCACTTACTGAAGTTTACAAATGGAGACTTATTAGGACTCATAGTCTTTAAAAAGTAGTCAAATATTTGTGCTGTCTTACTTGGTGATATTGTGTGGTAGGATCCAACAAACAGTAATGGATAATGGCTGTGATTCCCTCCAAAAGAGTAAGAATCATATCTGGTGGAATAATTGATGCCATCCATAGAGGCCTGAAATAAAATGCATTCATTTGAACACAAGTTCTGTGAAAGAAAAGTTCATGTTTTGTCAACAGTAATGTCCAGCATATGTTAGGCACGCAGTAGGTGCTCAATATAATTAAATGAATAAGTGACTAAAAGAATAAATTAGGAGCTTTTGTATACTAATTTCTGAAACAAGTGAGTTGAATTAAATGTTCTAAAGTTCTTTCTGGCTAAAAAATTCTACACAAACTAGACAAATATAGCCAGTAAATCTCACAACTACATAATGGCAGGCATATCAATATTAAATGATACAGGCAGTTTTCTTATATTACACATGTAGCAACTGAGGTTATAAAGAGATAAACCAGATACTAGTATATTAAACATCTGGCTAGTTTCTGACAGACTTAATTTTGAACATGGCATAGGGATACAGATGGAATTTGCCACAAACCATGGAGATCCAAAATAAGAAATAAAATCAGATGGGAAAAGAATTACTTGTAATTTAGTGTGAAATTCATTTGCACTTAGATAACTCATCAGATAAAACTAGGGAAACCCTTGGCTGCACTTTCTATTACCTTTGGCAGCTCAGTCAGCTAAGAAAAGCACCAAAATTAATTTCAGCTTTTAGGAGAGCAAAGGCTTGTTTATGTATTTCTTCTCCTTTCCATTCCTGATTCTTGTATTGATACTCTACCTCAACCTGAATATTCTTCTTTGTAACCTTCTGATCACCACTAGTTTATTTACTCAAATTGTGACTTTCTGGACATTTAAGCAGTCATATATGTGAAAAATGTCAATAACACAGTTAAAAATCAGTCCTTACCTACTATCAGATAATCCTGTTTCATATTTGTACTGCTGAATTAGATTATCTAAATTTCTGCAAAGTTGTAGTGTCACAGAAACAACCACTCTCTGTAGAACTTTTCCCATGTAAGGCAGAGTAGATGTGATTAAATCAATCCATTGTGGGTGCATCTTACAAGCACAGTGTTGATTTAAAGCTCGTATCACTGCACAGAGGAACATGCCTTGACATGTGATTGGTTGAGCATGCAAATACTGAAGAGAAGTCATGGGCTGATGGGGACTAATGTGTTCTAGATCAGATACAACAAAATCAAAACTTGTTTCATTCTCTTCGGGGATAGTCATTACCCGGTGCTCTAGAACAATGAGCCTCTGAAGCACTTTAAGAAGTTGTGACTGAAGTGTACTGCCATTGTCAAATTCATCCTCTGAGAAATTGATAAGGCTGTCCTCTGAGAAACCTTCTTCCACGGCAACCATATTCTTACCTGCCATTTTTTCACTATGCCATTTCTGTGCACTAAAGATAGATGACAGTAAACAGTGAAGAATCACTTTCTGAACTTTGCACTTAGATAACATATCAGAGATAAAACTAGGGAAACCCTTTGCTGAGCTTTCTATTACTTTTGCCAGCTCAGTAAAGAGGAGTGTCAAAATTTCTATGCTCATCATTTGCATATTTCGATTTCCTAATAAATCTTGTGCAGTGACCTTAACATGAGTTGGGTAATGGCTACGCATGTAATACAAGCAGAGGGATATAAGAATTTCTATGTACATAGAACTCCGGAAGTTATGATTTGAGTCCACTGGAATGTGACTATAAAAGTCTTTGCCCATAACTGATATCCGATGTCTGGCCAGTAGATTCTGAAGCAGAGACAATTGAGGGGTATATGCATTATTTACACTGGTGGTTGAAATGGCATTTACAAAAGTAGCAGGGTTAGTTTTTAAGACGGCTTTGATGGCAGAAAAAGCATACAAAGTCCTAGATGAATCATACACTTGGAGATACAGAAGCACATGTTGATAGAGAGGATGGATGTTGAAACTGGGAGATTTCCGTGATCCTGGAGAACCCACGTCACTCTCAATTTCAGAAATTTCTCCCTCTCCACAGCTATACCAGTTTTCTAAATCCAGACCATCACTAAAGAATACACTGGTTTGTTTGAGTTTTTCACTTGAAAGTTTTTTCTTTTCATCATCCTTTTTTCTTGCAAGTTTTACTTTAGGTTTTGCTCCTGGTTGTTTACCTGACTCCTTAACAATTGTTTCCTTCTCTGAGACTTTTTCTGATAATTTTTCTTTGAAGCTGAACTGAATACTACTGTGACTCCTCTGTCTAGACTTGGTTTCTGTAGAAGTAACAGCAGAGTCTTGGACAGTCTGTGCAGTTCCTGAAATACACGGCGAGGAGCTATTTCTGGAGATTCCATTTGGCACATACTCACAGTCTCCCTCCACAGATACAGACAGAAACTGAGAACTTTCGTTATTCGACAAAGCACTCTGACTCTGCTGGGCTGACTGATCTTCAGCTTTAATTATTTCCTTGCCTGGATCTACATCACTGTGCATCACAGGCATAGCTTCAGTTTCTAACTGAGATGTAACTGATGCAGATTCTGCTTCGAGACCACTTACAACTTTACATATCAGGTCAAACACTACCTGCTGAACATCATCATCTGGAGAGCTTGCATTTGGCATTTGAGAATCCTCTTGAGCATTCACATTTTCAGGGTCAACTTCATAACTCAAGTTGTCCCCAGCAGAGGACTGTGAACACCCAGAGTCAGAACTCTGAAGTATTTCTATCTGCTGGTCTGGGAGATCAAAATCAGATACAACGATTGGAATTGTCTCACTGCTGGTACTTAGAAGGGAAAGTCTGTCACTTAATGGATTAACAGTGAGGCTAAAGTTCTCTATTTCATCCATGGTAAGTGGCTTTTCACCATTTCCTTTAGATGCAATGACTTGTATTTGGCTTACTGGCATGTGAGAAAAATAGTAAAGAAGGAAAAATATATTAAAATGACTGAAATGTAGACTGAACTCAAGATTTTTAATAATCAGTTTCATCACTTTATATTTTCCTATTAAAATTATATTTCTATATTTTTACTATATCAGATCTTTTAGAAAATTATGTAGATGACTATTAACTAGAATTTATAAAAACAATTCAACAACAGAAAGCCTACTTAATTGAATTAAACAGAACAGCACATTTAACACAAATAAAATGTAAAACTTTGCCCTTATCTCCAAATAAGACATCCTTTTAACACTGTACAAACTTTTAGCTTTTTTTCCTTTGTGGTATTTCCCTTTAGTTATAATATTTCTTAAGAATTCAAGTAGTTTAGTAGAGAGTTGATGTAGAAATACATAACCTCCTTAATTTTAATAAAATTCAACAAACATAGTTATGAATTACCTTATACAAGTAAGGCCTTTGACCAGGAGACACAGGGTGAAAGAAGGAAAAGACATCATTTTTCTCTCTAATAAGTTTAAAATCAGTAGGGGATCATACATTCATCCACTTATATATACTTTTTGGAGGGCATATTATTCTGGTGGTGATCTTTTAAAAAGGGCAGGACCAGAGGTGAGGTCTGAGATTGATCTCAGAGGGAAGGTGAGAATTCAGCCGACAGAAAGGAACTAGAGCAGGGGAAGTGCTGACACAAAGGAGTTCTGGCTGGAAGCAGGGCAGGGCGCGTTCTTAGAAGATTCGGGGGGAGCAGTGGAAGGAAGCTAGAGAAAGGAACCACGCCTCTGAGGAAACACATTAAAGATAAAGTAGGAGTGTGACATCTGGTTCCTGCTGCATCACTGACCAGCCATAGGACTTTGAGAAAGCCACAGCCTTCTAAGCATCAGCTCCCTGCTTGACCTTCTCATTACTAACCTCACAGGGTTATTTGTCAAGGGATAGAAATAAGATATGTGAGAGTCTTTTGTCCATAAATTACAATAAATTAATCTAAGGGCCATTATTACTGTATTATATAGGGTATCACTCAGCTTATGAAATGTGGATCTCACAGTAGTGATAGTATAAATATATAATGTAAATATGAATAAATAGCAGAAATATAAGTAATAGTGAATATTTATCAAACATTAGCCAGTCACTGTACTAAACATATCATAAACATGACTATATCTAAGGTTCACAACAAAGCCTTGAGATATGGGTAACATTCCTATTTTATAGATGAGGAAAATGACTGATTAAATATAAATGTGCATTGTAAGCTTACTATACATTTTTAGTAAGGTGTCTACAGAGCATTACAGGACCAGGATTGCTCAATAAACTCTTAAAATTTCCATCAAAACTGAAGAATGTCTCTGACCAGAGCTGCTGATTCCACCCCTGAATAAGTCAACTGACCGGAGACAGTCAAGTTCTCCAAGATGGTATCTGATGAAGTACCTGCTGACCTAGCCCACATGCGAGTACATGCATAAGGGAGAAAGTAAGCCCATTGAGAAAAGAAAGTCTCACATACAATTCTCTTGCCAGTCACTACTGTGTTCACCTCTCATTTGATTTTAATAACTTAATAATTCTAAATCTGTTCTACTTCCATGTGATATTCACCATTGCTGCAGGCAAAATTTTGCATGAAATGCTTGTCACTCTCTTCTCCGGGATAACAGGGAGTCTTATTCCAATAACGTTCTGCTTGTACACGCTGTACAGAAACTCTCTGAGTTTTGGGATGAAGCAGGAGCAATAGTAATGGTTCCAAAACTCTCGCAATATCATGTCTTTGTAGGACTTGGTTCAGCCAGGCTTGTCCCATAGAGCTAGTAGAACCATCGAGACTGTTAAGGCTATCTAACATGATGAACAGTGACCTACAGTAAACACCAATAATCAAGACAAAGAAAAAAAACCTGCTTTAGTTGTAACACTCCAGATTTTCTAAAATTAACTATTATAAAGTGTGTTTCTTATTTTGAATTAACTATTTTAAATTAATCACACTGTCAGGGTAAACATTTGATCACAGCATTTTAATAATCTTAATCCTTACTCAGTAGATTCGATGAGAAAGGAGAAAATAGTATTTTCCCTTTTCTTATTAAACTTATGTTGTTTGAAATTTCACAAGCATACATTACTTTTATATGATGAATACTAAATAGAAAAAAACTTAGATTACTAGTCTTGTTTTAGCAACATACTCCCATTCATATCACCAACTACTGAGCCTCCTGCTTGTCAACACTACTTCCTGCCAGCCTGTCCTGCTCCGCTCCCATTCTCTTTAAGAAGTCAAGCTATGTGCTTAATTCAAGGGAAGACCTTTTGTGAAAGGCATGGAGGTGTGTTTTGGAATCAAATAATCCAAGATGCAAATCTGGGCCATCATCTACTTTATTTGTGGTTTTGGGCAGGTCACTTCATTTCTCTAGGCCTTCATTGTCTCACTTGTATGATGAGGAAAGTGATGATCAAATAAGAGATGGTATTTGTAAAGAACCTAAGGCCAAGGCTAGTTCATTGTAGGGGCACAACAGGGGTACAATAGTTCATTGTAGTGGTTCAGTCTCCTATTAAACCATTTAAAAATGGTGATGCCATTGAAAAGGACCCTTGAAATAATGTCCAGGAGAGCACACATCTCAGCCTGAGCTAGGTTTTAAGTATAATTAGATTTGTGGCCACCTCTATGAGACCTGCTGGTGAGACTGCTGTTATGCTAATATATGAAACTACCTATAAATGGCATCTTCTTGGAAGTTAATGCAAATCTCATTTGGGGTCTGAATCATCTAAGTAGTCTAGACAAACAGCAAAACCACTCTCAGACAGCTATAGGTTCTTTGAATCCAACAAAGGGATTTGTTAGTATCTGAGCTGTATATTTTGTAAGTCTAGTTAAGGAAGAAGATTGAGAAAAAATTGCTAGAGAACAGTTATACAATCTATTGCTCATATGAAATTTCACTGAATGTGAATATAACTCAAGAAAGTTGTATCTACTGCTGTATCCCTGACATCCAGAATGGTGGCTGGCACACAGGTGGTACTTGATGAATAGTCTCATCCAATGGAAGGAAGGGGTATTCACTGGGTACTCCAGAGCTAGAAAGGAAAAATCTGGCAGACAAATGAAATGGTATGCATTGCTTTAAAAAAATTTGTAAATTCTCTTTATAAAATCCATAAATCGCTGTCTCCTTCCCCTGCCAAACTAGCCAGATGATTCAAGAGACATTAAAATCTCTGACTGAAATCTGAATACAAAATGTAACCAACCTGTCAAAAGAACGTGCAAGAGATGATGACTTATTTATATGAAGGTCCCTTGTTAGATGCCAAAGAACTGCAAACATGGTATGAGCTTCCATCCTTATTTTCTGAGGAGGAATATGAGAGATTAAATTATTTTATTCCTTGATGATATTAAGTGATTTTAGTAAAATCAAAGTAGTCATTTAAGAGAGTATTATGTTCAATGTCTACAATATTCCAATATACAATGCAATAAACTTTGTATTTTTCATAGAAATAGAAATGTAGGAAATACTTAAATATATACAGGAATAGTAAACCTAAAGATCATTTAATGCTACCTTATAATAGAATTACTATTTAGACTAGTTAATTTACCAGTAAATCTGTTTACTAGTTATATAACAGGGCGGAGACAGCTAATGTACATGTTGTGATATCTTGAGTAGAGGAAGCACTTTCCTCCTCATTTTAATATAAATACTTAGTAATCAAAATTGATTTGATTGTACTATATAATTATCTTTTGCTCCCAGAAATTAAATATTAATCCAGAGGAATTTATCATTACTTATAAAGCTGGTTTATAAGATTAAATTTAAAAAACTTAAACACCTAAAAAAGATATTTCTGTAAGAAAAATATATCACTTTGGGGATTATTTGGAAAAGATTAAGTATTAAGATAACAATGGGTAGAACAATGTAAAAATTAGTTATTTAGAAAGATGAGCATTTCATATAGATAATGAACATATATTATTAACCTAATGGAAATTATCAAAATTTTTATAGTCTTCCTCTAGTATTTGTGGAATCCTTCAAGTAAAAGCCTCCATATATCAGGGATTGCAACTATCTAAATTGCTTGTGATAGGTTAGAGGAGTGCTTGTTTTTTCTATGGGCCTAATAAATGTTTTTCCTCTGAAACCTGTGTTTGTATGTCAACCAATACAAAAATGTAAAGAAAAAAAAAAGGAAGCATTAAAGGTATTTTAATTTTTTTCTTGGATGTATACCTTTATTCAGAATTTAGTATTTCTTTAAAAATGAAATGTTATGCAAGTAAATAGGTATATAATTTGTCCTAGATTTATACTTAAAGTAAAACAAATTGTTAAATTAAATGGCTTCATTTAAAATTTTACTTCTGAAGTATTTTGAATGAATGTGTTGAAGGAGAAACAGAATTTTAACATTTTTCTAAGAATAAAATTTTCATTCTTCTCATTTACTCCTTTATTTGCTGCTTCCTTACACCCCCACACTTCATTTACTCAAAGCCTTTTTAAGTGACCAATTCAAACTCAGTATTTAGAGTTTTTTAGAATTAGGGAAATCCATTTCTAAAAGCTGTTTAATAAAATCTTGTTTATATTACAAAACAGCCACAGGAGACTGCAAATTTCATTAAGTTGCCCCCAAGAGGTCAATCAGAATGATTGTTCCAGCTTCTCCTCATGCCCATTTGTAACTCAGCTATCTTTACTCTGACTGACTTGTATATCCCTTCATATACATTAAGATAAAAAATCCTTATTTTAGATATTTATTTCACATACAGAATCTATCAGTTCCAAAACTGAGGCCACTGACACCTCTTCCCATGAACTAAGAACCTGGACCAGCAACCATCTTAATCATCACTACCCACAGCTGATGACCTAAACCAAGAAATAAACCCAGTATTTGATTTTGGGTTACATCATTTTCATATTACTAACACTTTTGTAAAGAACTTTCCTCTAAAAAATGAGAACATCTTTATCTTAAAGAGACCAAGATTCCTCTGAATGAAGTTACATTACCTCATATTCATATGTTAACTGCAATAATTTCCCTAGAGTTTCCTTAATTTACCCTTTAGTATAATGAGAGTGGGAAGTGGGGAGGGTAGACACAGAATGAGAAGAGAAAAGGTTACCTTATCTTTATGGGTCAGCTGCTGACTTATAACATCCTCACAGATGCTAGAAGAAGGGACCAAGTTATGTAATTGATAAAACAATTCCACACTCTTCTGGTGGTGCTGAGGTGTTCCATCTCCCAGCTGGTCCCACAGTGTTAAAGCCACATGCTACAGAAAAAGATGTAAAAGTGACAAGGTTATAAAACATAAATAAAAACAAACATTTCCTATTAGGTACAAGCAAGCCTCTGACTGCTAGACCTGAAGGTCTTTAATACTCATTATGCCACTGGGATGAGATTTAAACAGGTAGCTCTCCATCTGCCCACTTACAGGTCATCCAGGCCTTTATAACCTCTTATGATGGTCCTCTGATATTTTAGACATCAGACATGTATGTACTTTCTGCAGGGCTCAGATAAGATCCCTTTTCACTATTTTAGTGACATTCAATAAAGTAATGCTAAAATACATTATTCTTAAGAGGATACAAATCCCACATTGAATGCAATTTAATATTTACGGTTATAGGTTGCAAAACGAAATATAATTCATAGTCCAAATATCCAAACTAAAGACATATAAAATAGGTCATATGTATTTCAGAGCTACATGTGTTAACACAGCAGTTGATGATGTATGAGAGCATCAGTAAAAATTCAACAGTCTTCAGGGTACCACCATAACATCATAGAAAACAACTAAAAACTAGCAGAAGGAACTATCTAGAGGGGCACAATGACTTGAAATCAGATTTTAAAATTTTAATTTTTTATATATGAAGAATCAACCTGCTTAAGATGCAACACGGGGGACGGAGCCAAGATGGCAGCGTGAGAAGGACAGTGGGAATCTCCTCCCAAAAACATACATATTTTTGAAAATACAACAAATATAACTATCCCTAAAAGAGAGACCAGAGGACACAGGACAACATCCAGACCACATCCACACCCACGAGAACCCAGTGCCTCGCGAAGGGGGTAAGATACAAGCTATGGCCCGGCTGCCCCTCAGCCCAGCTCCCAGTGGGAGGAGAGGAGTCGGAGCGGGGAGGGAGAGGGAGCCCAGGACTGCTAAATAGCCAACCTTAGTGATCTGCACCAGAGCACAGACACAGTGCATGGGGTGCTGGATACTAGGGAAACAGGACAGTAAGACCAGTGAGTGGGTCCCCGCAGCCAGTGCTCCTGGACACAGAAAAGCAAGTGCTTTTTGAAAGTCTTAAAGGGACAGGGACCCCCTCAGCTGGATGGAAGCATCCTGGGACACTAAGCCCAGCGGCTGGGAAGCCTGGGGAACTCCAGGAGCCCGAACCCCCTGGGCAGCAGCTCTGAGACCCCACACGGCAATAAACAGACCCCCCCGTCCGTTCCCCCTCAGGCTTGGCCCCGCCATAGCAGAGCAGCAGCCTGAGGCTGGCCACGCTCACAGCAAGGGAGCTTCCTCCCTAGCAGCCAGACAAGAAACAGAGACCCAGTCTATGCGCAACTGCCCAACACAAGGTGCTAGGGATCACCATTGTCCTAGTAAAGAAAGGCCAGAAGCAAGTGGAAAGGGTCTTAGATCTCCCAGCTGATAGACGAGTCAACAGCATACCACTGTATCTATCAACATGAAAAGGCAAAAAAATTTGATCCAGACCAGGCAAACCCAGACAACTTGCACATACTCTCCTGAGAAGGAATCTGGGGAGATAGGTTTAACCAATCTTTCTGAAAAGGGATTCAAAACAAAAGCCATAACCATACTGATGGACTTGCAGAGAAATATGCAAGAACTAAGGAGGGAGAATACAGAAATAAAACAATCTCTGGAAGGACTTCAAAGCAGAATGGACGAGATGCAAGAGACCATTAATGGACTAGAAATCAGAGAACAGGAATGCAGAGGAGCTGACACAGAGAGAGATAAAAGGATCTCCAGGAATGAAAGAATATTAAAAGAATAGTGTGACTAATGAAATGGAACAATATTCACATCATAGGAGTACCAGAAGAAGAAGAGAGAGAAAAAGGGATAGAAAGTGTCTTTGAAGAAATAATTGCTGAAAACTTCCCCAAACTAGGCGAGGAAATGGCCTCTCAGACCACAGAAGCACACAGAACTCCCATGACAAGGGACCCAAGGAGGGCAACACCAAGACACATAATAATTAAAATGGCAAAGATCAAGGACAAGGACAGAGTAGTAAAGGCAGCCAGAGAGAGAAAAAAGGTCACCTACAAATGAAAACCCATCAGGCTATCATCAGACTTCTCAACAGAAACCTTTCAGGCCAGAAGAGAATGGCATGATATATTTAATGCAAGGAAACAGAAGGGCCTTGAACCAAGAATACTGTATCCAGCACGATTATCATTTAAATATAAAGGAGGGATTAAACAATTCCCAGACAAGCAAAAGTTGAGGGAATTTGCCTCCCACAAACCACCTCTACAGGGTATCTTAGAGGGACTGCTCTAGATGGGAACACTTCTAAACAGAGCACAGAACAAAACACCCAACATATGAAGAATGGAGGAGGAGGAATAAGAAGGGAGAGAAATAAAGAATCATCAGACAGTATTTATAGTAGCTCAATAAGCGAGTTAAGTTAGACAGTAAGATAGTAAAGAAGCTAACCTTGAACCTTTGGTAACCACAAACTTAAAGCCTGCAATGGCAATGAGTACATATCTTTGAATAATCATCCTAAATGTAAATGGACTGAATGCACCAATCAAAAGACACAGAGTAATAGAATGGATAAAAAAGCAAGACCCATCTATATGCTGCTTACAAGAGACTCACCTCAAACCCAAACACATGCACAGATTAAAGTCAAGGGATGGAAAAAGATATTTCATGCAAACAACAGCAAGAAAAAAGCAGGTGTTGTAATACTAGTATCAGACAAAATAGATTTCAAAACAAAGAAAGTAACAAGAGATAAAGAAGGACATTACATAATGATAAAGGGCTCAGTCCAACAAGAGGATATAACTATTATAAATATATATGCACCCAATACAGGAGCACCAACATATGTGAAACAAATACTAACAGAATTAAAGGAGGAAATAGAATGCAATGCTTTCATTTTGGGAGACTCCAACACACCACTCACTCCAAATGACAGATGCACCAGACAGAAAATAAGTAAGGACACAGAAGCACTGAACAACACACTAGAACAGATAGACCTAACAGACATCAATAGAACTCAACATCCAAAAGCAACAGGATACACAGTCTTCTCAAGTGCACATGGAACATTCTCCAGAATAGACCACATACTAGGCCACAAAAAAAGCCTCGGTAAATTCCAACAGATTGAAATCCTACCAACCAACTTTTCAGACCACAAAGGTATAAAACTAGAAATAAATTGTACAAAGAAAGCAAAAAGGCTCACAAACACATGGAGGCTTAACAACATGCTCCTAAATAATCAATGGATCAATGACTAAATTAAAATGGAGATCCAGCAATATATGGAAACAAATGACAACAACAACACAAAGCCCCAACTTCTGTGGGACGCAGCGAAAGCAGTCTTAAGAGGAAAGTATATAGCAATCCAGGCATATTTAAAGAAGGAAGAACAATGCCAAATGAATAGTCTAATGTCACAATTATCGAAATTGGAAAAAGAAGGACATATGAGACCTAAGGTCAGCAGAAGGAGGGACATAATAAGGTCAGAGAAGAAATAAATAAAATTGAGAAGAATAAAACAATAGAAAAAATCAATGAAACCAAGAGCTGGTTCTTCGAGAGAATAAACAAAATAGATAAGCCTCTAGTCAGACTTATTAAGAGAAAAAGAGAAACAATACACATCAAAAGAATCAGAAATGAGAAAGGCAAAATCACAACGGACCCCACAGAAATACAAAGAATTATTAGAGAATACTATGAAAACCTATATGCTAACAAGGTGGAAAACCTAGGAGAAATGGGCAACTTCCTAGAAAAATACAACCTTCCAAGACTGACCCACAAAGAAACAGAAAATCTAAACAGACCAATAACCAACAACAAAATTGAAGTGGTAATCAAAAAACTACCAAAGAACGAAACCCCCAGGCCAGATGGATTTACCTCGGAATTTTATCAGACATACAGAGAAGACATAATACCCATTCTCCTTAAAGTTTTCCAAAAAACAGAAGAGGAGGGAATACTCCCAAATTCATTTTATGAAGCCAATATCACCCTAATACAACGTAGATGCAAAAATACTCAACAAAATATTAGCAAACCGAATTCAAAAATACATCAAAAGGATCATACACCATGACCAAGTGGGAATCCTCCCAGGGATGCAAGGATGGTACAAGATTCAAAAATCCATCAACGTCATCCACCACATCAACAAAAAGAAGGACAAAAACCACATGATTATCTCCATAGATGCTAAAAGAGCATTTGACAAAATTCAACATCCATTCATGATAAAAACTCTCAAATAAATGGGTATTGAGGACAAGTACCTCAACATAATAAAGGCCAAATATGATAAACCCACAGCCAACATCATACTGAACAGCAAGAAGCTGAAAGCTTTTCCTCTGAGATTGGGAACAAGACAGGGATGCCCACTCTCCCCACTGTTATTCAACATAGTACTGGAGGTCCCAGCCATGGCAATTAGACAAAACAAAGAAATACAAGGAATCCAGATTGGTAAAGAAGAAGTGAAACTGTCACTATTTGCAGATGACATGATATTGTACATAAAAAACCCTAAAGACTCCACTCCAAAACTACTAGAACTAACATCGGAATTCAGCAAAGTTGCAGGATACAAAATTAACACACAGAAATCTGTGGCTTTCCTATAAACCAACAATGAACTAATAGAAAGAGAAATCAGGAAAACAATTCCATTCACAATTGCATCAAAAAGAATAAAATACCTAGGAATAAACCTAACCAAGGAAGTGAAAGACCTATACCCTGAAAACTATAAGACACTCTTAAGAGAAATTAAAGAGATCACTAACAAATGGAAACTCATCCCATGCTCTTGGCTAGGAAGAATAATATTGTCAAAATGGCCATCCTGCCCAAAACAATATACAGATTCAATGCAATCCCTATCAAATTACTCACAGCATTCTTCAATGAACTGGAACAAATAGTTAAAAAATTCATATGGAAACACCAAAGACCCCGAATAGCTAAAGCAATCCTGAGAAGGAAGAATAAAGTGGGGGGGATCTCACTCCCTAACTTCAAGCTCTACTACAAAGACACAGTAATCAAGACAATTTGGTACTGGCACAAGAACAGAGCCACAGACCAATGGAACAGAATAGAGACTCCAAACATTAACCCAAACATATATGGTCAATTAATATATGATAAAGGAGCCATGGACATACAATGGTGAAATGACAGTCTCTTCAACAGATGGTGCTGGCAAAACTGGACAGCATCATGTAAGAGAATGAAACTGGATCACTGTCTAACCCCATACACAAAAGTAAATTTGAAATGGATCAAAGACTTGAACGTAAGTCACGACACCATAAAACTCTTAGAAAAAAAACATAGGCAAAGAACATATCTCCCCGGGCAAGGGAAACAAAAGCAAAAATGAACAAGTGGGACTTTATCAAGCTGAAAAGCTTCTGTACAGCAAAGGACACCATCCATAGAACAAAAACGTATCCTACAGTATGGGAGAATATATTCATAAATGACATATTCGATAAAGGGTTGACATCCAAAATATATAAAGAGCTCACGCACCTCAACAAACAAAAAGTAAATAATCTAATTAAAAAATGGGCAGAGGAGCTGAATAGACAGTTCTCTAAAGAAGAAATTCAGATGGCCAACAGACACATGAAACGATGCTCCACATCACTTGTCATCAGAGAAATGCAAATTAAAACCACAATGAGATATCACCTCACACCAGTAAAGATGGCTACCATTCAAAAGACAAACAACAACAAATGTTGGTGAGGTTGTGGAGAAAGGGGAATCCTCCTACACTGCTGGTGGGAATGTAAATTAGTTCAACCATTGTGGAAAGCAGTATGAAGGTTCCTCAAAATGCTCAAAATAGAAATATCATTAGACCCAGGAATTCCACTTCTAGGAATTTACCGTAAGAATGCAGCACTCCAGTTTGAAAAAGACAGATGCACCCCTATGTTTATCACAGCACTATTTACAATAGCCAAGATATGGAAGCAACCTAAATGTCCATCAGTAGATGAATGGATAAAGAAGATGTGGTACATATACACAATGGAATATTACTCAGCCATAAGAGAAAAACAGATCCTACCATTTGCAAGAACATGGATGGAGCTAGAGGGTATTATGCTTAGTGAAACAAGCCAGGTGGAGAAAGACAAGTACCAAATGATTTCACTCATATGTGGAGTATAAGAACAAAGGAAAACTGAAGGAACAAAACAGCAGCAGACTCACAGAACCCAAGAATGGACTAATAGTTACCAAAGGAAAGGGACTGGGGAGGATGGGTGGGAAGGGAGGGATAAGGGCGGGGAAAAAGTAAGGGTGCATTATGATTAGCATGTACAGTGTCGGGGGGGCATGGGGAGGGCTGTGCAACACAGAGAAGACAAGTAGTGATTTTACAGCATCTTACTACGCTGATGGACAGTGACTGTGAAGGGGTATGTGGGGGGGACTTTGTGAAGGGGGGAGCCTAGTAAACGTAATGTCCTTCATGTAATTGTAAATTAATGATACAAAAAAAAAAAGTAAAAAAAAAGATGCAGTACAATCCAAATACACTTGATGTTCTTTCTACATAGAGGATATCTGTACTGTTGTGATAGGAATCAAAGACAGCACATTTTTTTTTGAGTGACATCATACACCACATCCATTTTCCTGGGAGTTTTGGAGATCTGAGGTTATACTCTATGAAAAGCAAGTATCATGAGTTCATCTAGAAATTAGTTTTACTATATAAATAAGCTTTCCTCTTTTTATCTGGAATATTTTCTTCTCTAATACTTCCTTTTCTTTACCCAGATACTCTCTTCATCCTTATCTTTTTTCTCCTCCCAGAACTGGGGACAACATTGGTACAGCAGTACAGATCAAGTGTGTTATCTTTTTCTATACAGTATATGAAAAGATGTTCAATTAAGTCTGATTACCATCCTTAAAATCTCTTCTAGCAAAGCAGGTTACATATAATCTTAGTTCTGCATGCACTTCCTAGAATTTACCTTGAAAAATTCAGTCTTTTCAGCTATGTATCTCAGGTTGCCTGGAGTGAGGGGAGGCCGTATAACCACAGCGACTCTTCCCTGGTTTGGACTTAAGGGTTGTGCAGGCTCCACACTGCTGACGTGTTCCCCAGTGACCATGGCCACAGACTGAGTCAACCCTACTAGGTCCATGACGAGAGAAATGGCAATGCTCTGCACACTGAAATCGCTTCCTTGGTTGCAAGCAGCCATCAGAGTCTGGAGCCACAATGGAGGCTGCACGTGCTCCCAGTCTGAAACAGAAGACGGGAGCTGCCAGAGTCCATCACACTGACCCTGCAGACATACTCTGACTTCCATGCTTATTTAAAAAATCAAAGCATTTCAGCTTAATATCTTTAGGCCTTGATCTGTTAACAAAACCATGGTTTTGTTATGCTAGAGCTTTAAGAAAATAAAATAGCAACAAGAATTTCATAAAGTTCTTAATATGTGTTTTTCTTAAGCTAAGACATAAGAACATGAATATAATCTATGTTCCTGTCCTGAAAAACAGCATATTTATCAATAAACATTATGTACTACTTACTATACTATGTGTGTATATATATAAAAATTTAAATAACAATAAACAGATGCTAGTCATAATAAAGGAAACCAGCAGATCTAAATTTTACATTACTTCTTCCAGAGAAAGGAGTTAGTTTCCTTCGTAGTTTCTACTCACTTGCAAGCAAACTGAAAGACAGCAAAATCACAAAATTTTCCAACATTTCAATCTCACCATAATGACAGTTTTAGTTAAAAAAGAATCTACAAATTAAAGTAAGACTTAAAAAAAAAACAACTGGCTAAAAAAAAACTCCCAGTTTTAGTATCTGAGTGCTCCTTTAAGAACAACGAGAAGTGTGCCATGGTAAGTATTCAAAGTAAGTAAAACAGAGATGACTTACCGCTCTCTGGGCTCTCAGGACACAGCTCTGAGGCCCGGCTCCCCTCGGCAATGTAAACCGGGAAGCTCGAGCATTCCAGGAACAGCTGACAGGCAGCCAGGAAGGCAGGAAGGTATTCTTCTGAAGCTTTCTGTTTGTTCATATTTCTACCTTTTACATCTCTGTGTGAATCCCTGTCCCATTTTGAAGCCTCTCCTTGCTCTCCACCGAGTTCTCCTTTATGCTCTGTAGCCAGAGTCTGAGAAAAAGCATTCCTCTGAATGATGTAGAGGTTGATAAGTCTGGTGAGAAACTGCTGGACATACTCCAAGCAGCACTGCATTGCAGTTTTTTGGGCTGTCTTCCCAGGGCAGGGAGCTGTCCCCTGAGTGACTATGGAGTGGAGCTGGACAATGGTTTCTTCAGATCCCACAGTGGAGGCTGTTTCCGTCTCAGAGGACGTGCTGCCGATTAGGATGGCAGCTGCCCCCTGCCCTTCACTCAGTTCTCTGTCAGTGTCATCACTTCGGTCTGCTTGGTACTGTATGAACTCAGTGAACCCACTCTCTGATGATCGACTACTTGGTGGATTTTCTCCATCTTCAAACACTTCAGTAGGATTTTCAAGAGCAACTGATGGTACCTGGTAGAGATTTTAAAAAGTAAAAGGCCGAGTAGCTAAATGTGTCCATTAGGAATTAAAAATTAGAAATGGCCATGTTTTGAGAGAAGTCAGTTTTCAATTAGACTATTCACAATTTAATCTATACATTCAGTTGAATTTTAAGTTTCT
Source organism: Manis pentadactyla (assembly GCF_030020395.1). Classification (NCBI taxonomy): domain Eukaryota; kingdom Metazoa; phylum Chordata; class Mammalia; order Pholidota; family Manidae; genus Manis; species Manis pentadactyla. The sequence goes on along the minus strand of NC_080030.1, from coordinate 80,622,700 downwards.
ACAACTGATCTGTATATTTATCACAGTAGGAAATATTGACATGGTTCTAAAGAGCATATTGATATAAAGTTTCTCACTAAGTATTATTCACTACATGCATAGTTAAAGTTAGGTTCTTGAGGGCAAAATATGTGCATGTACAAATCTCTAGGATCTATATCCTTGTTTTCATATAACTAACAATTTGTTCAATCTACTCCATGAAATCATTTTCCTAGTGTTCAAACAATGCAAAGAATGAGAAATGTAAGGTTAAAAGAAATGTCATTTTAAAAACTAGAATAAAATCTAACTGGTCATCTCTTCAGGACTCACATGAATGTGAAATTTCTGTTTGAAATGTGTAAAATATTATTTAAGTGTGTAACAAACAGTTACTGAACCCACATTATATGACAAACACTGCATTAGGTATTGGAAATAAAATAAAGTTTGTAATCTAGAGAGGATAAGAGACAATTAATTAGAATATATACAAAAAAAGAACCAGCTATTGGAGTGGAGCTGGAAAGGGTTAAACATTCTCTCCCTGTAGATAGGATGAGTACTATCATCAAGCATATTTTGTGTTTGTTCAAGTAAACAGAAGTTGTCCAAATGAAGAATTCCTTGGGTGATTGTCCCAGAGCATAATTTGAATTTGAATAAGATGACTAAAAATGATCTTACTGAGAATCACTGAAGATACTCACTAATGCTCTGCTGCCAGAAATCCGGGCCTCACCCCACGTTCTTTGCTTCAGTAAATGACACCACCATTCATCAAACCAGGAAGACAGAAACTTGGGGGTGATTCTTGGAACCTTCTCCACCTTTCCCCTCCATCCACTTCAGATTAGTGGTTAAGGGTGCTGGCCATGAGTCAACTAAGGCTCTGCCACTTACTAGCTTGGCAAGTTACTTAACCTCTCCCAACCTCGATTTCCTAATCTGTATAATTGAGATGATGATAATTCCTACATTTTACAGTTGCTATGAGGTTTAAGATATCGCATATAGTGTATATAAAGCAACTGGCATAGTACCTGTCACTTAGTAAACATTCAACAAATGTTAATCAACCTTACCATTACCCTCACCAATCCATTACTATATCTTACTCATCTTTCCTCTTAAATAATATGGCTAATCCATCCATTTCTCTCTGTCTTCACTCTCCCATCTTGTAGGACATGTCACCGCCACCTCTCACCTGCACTACTGCAGGTCTCCCCACATCCATTTTTGTTTCTCAGATCCATACTCCATACTGCAGCCAGAGTAATTTTTCTAATACAAAAATCTGAGTATATCACTTGTCTTTTTTAACCTTCAGTGTCTTCCCATTGCTCCTAAGATAAAGAATAAAAGCCTTAGTATAGTGAAAAGGCTCTGTAAGATCTACCTACTGCGCAGCCACATCATCCCCTCACTGTCTGCACTGTGCTCCTTTCTGCCTATAAGCCTTTGCAAATGCTCCTTCCTCTGTCAGTGTTCTCGTCTACCTCACCCCACCCCAATTCCTCGAGGGCTTCACTCAATTGTTCCTCAAACAAGCCTTCCTTGGCCCCCACTCTTACCACTCTGTATTTTCCTTCATACATTTATCACAACTGTAATTCAATATGCATTTATTTAAAGCGTATCTCCCAAACAGAAAGAAAGGGTCGAAAATGGCAAAGACTATGCCTAGTTCACCACTGGATATGGTGCTGAATGAAAAAAGGTTGTTTCTCTATTTCAAAGGTAAGAAAACTGAGGCTCAGGGAAGCTAAAAACAAAACTTGCCTAAGGTCATACAGCGAATAGGCTTACTGGTCAGCAGAAGAGCTCAGATCAGGTGACCCCAGACCTCACGCTCTTTTCACTTTAGCATGTTGCCGCATCCTGTCACAGATGGGAGCTTCTCCTATTGCAATGCCAAGTTTAGAGGTAGCTATCAGAATTTAAATTCACTGCCAACTTTTCTCCTTTGAAAGGTTAACAACCATTTCAAATGTTGTATTATTTAAAAAAATAAGTCTTATTTAAATGGTAATGTTGTCATCAGTTTATTAATATAAGGTTATTTCTGTATTAATCATTTTTATACAAGGATCATAAATCAGGAGATGATACACTAATAGAATTCAAGCTATAAATTTAGTTAATATAATTTGGATGCATTTATAATACTTCATTTTATGGTCTGTATTACATAATTATGTTTCAAATTATTTTATAATAAAATGTCTTTCTGAAAATAGAAAGGAATGACATGTTTGGACATTTGGGTATAGCAATGCAATATACTGATTTTATAAAAATAAACTAAATGCACAGACAAAATTAGATATATATTTTTAAAGAATCAGTCCTTTGCTTACACTTTCAAAAAAAGGAATAGAGACAATACCCTCAGCCTTCAAATACATCAGTTTTAGACATCTTAGTGAAGCTGCTACCATTGTCCTTCAGTTAAAAAATAGGAAAGACTATATATATATATATATGCGCCCTGGGGATATACAAGAAAACCAAACAGAAAGAGAAGGGAAAAAGCATACTCTTAAGGTTAATGAACCACTATATTTAAAACAAGTATATTATTTAGCTGTCCTTCATTCAATATAAATGAGTGTTCTCATTTACCTTATCTGTAAACATAAAAAAAATGCCTTCAAGATGTACCTAATAAATATTGACAGATTTGACTAGTTACTGAGAGAATACTAAGGTCCTTTCCCTATTCTCTCATTAACCTCATTCTTATAAAAAGCAAAGCAGTTAATACCTATTTTAGTTTTATTTTTAAAAAAGATCCTAGAAGTATAAATTAAGGAAAAATAGAACAAAATGAATTTTCCAAGAATAGAATCAATATATATCCACATATAAATAATAAATAGGAAGGATGGAAAATAAGTGACTAGTTTTAGTTTATGTAAAATAATCCTGGGATATATTTAAATCAACAGATGATCAGTAATTTTCATTTTGTACATGAAGAACAATATATTTAGAAAGTCCAAGAAAAAAGTTTAGGATTAATATTTGATGTGAAAGGTTGTATGAAATCAGCCTTATATTTTGCCTGGCTGAAAAAAATAAAAAGCAACTGAAAAAATATTAAGGGCAACCATACAAACCCAGGATTTAGGTAATGAACCTTACATAAAATTATAGAAGTTTTAAAATCCCTGTTTTAACATAATGCCACTATTCCTAAATTCAATGGAATTGTTTAATTCCACTGTATGTCTTAGTATTTCCTATAAAATATTTTAATAATATAAACCTGAAAGCTTTTAAACACCTGTTTTTTTCCACTGGTGTTTCATAGATGTTTAAGTACGTTACTAGTGCCAAACATTAAAATTATTTAATTCTATTAAACACCATAAAGTAAGCATTAAGAATCTGGGAAGACCGAGGAGAGTAAAAGGATTCTGGATTTCAAGAAAAACATGTCAAAAATTTAGTATGTATATGAAAAGGACAAGTAAAATTTAGACTATAAACCTGCTGTCTGATATGGTAGCTACTAGCCACATTTGGTACTGAGCTCTTGAGATGTGGCTGATCTGAGAGAGGAGCTAAATTCTTTTTTCAATTAATTTAAATTAAAATTTTAAAAGTGATACTTAGTTATGAGAAAACTTCTAAGAATATTTAGAACAGCTTGGGTATGTGAATCTAATTTTTCAAATATAAGTTTTATAAAATGTAAATGAAGATCAAGTATTTCTGATAAAAATTTAGCATTTGAATGAAGATGTGCTGTGTAAGTATAAAATACACACTGGAATTTTGAAGACAGTACAAAAAAAGAATGTAAAATATCTAATTTTTTCATATTATATCAATTATATACTGTTCAACTTATATGCTAAATGATAATATATTAACTATACTGGGCTAAATAAAATAAAATTAAAATTATTTTCACCTATTTCTTTCTATAGTCTAATGTGAGTACCAGGACATTAAAAATCAGGTATTATATTTCTGTTGGAAAGTGCTGATACAGACAGTTAAATTACTCTAGTACCAGAAGCCTACAGGATGGTCTACTGCCCCAACATTTAGATCTAGCAAAGACTCACTAATATGTAAATTATTATGTATTAAGTGATTTTATTCAGAAGCTGTTCTACTTTGAAGAAATATAACTGGTCTAATATAAAAAACAATAGCAAACATTACCTTTTTGTCTTCCCATTCTTTGACTGAGTTGTTCTGCCCACTTGGAAACTGCAACACACCTCCAGTGCTGGCAGGTAAGAGTGGAGGTTGAACCTTACTGAGGATCTTTGAGCAGAGCCTGAGTGAATCTGTGAGTTGAGACAAATGCAATGTCTGGAGATGGCTTGTCAGGGCAGAAATCATCCTGAGGAGCAAATGGGGCAAATGTTCTGTCTGGATTTCAATATAAGTCTCCTGAAAATAAAAGTGAAATGAAGAAAGTATACGATGCATAACCCAAAAGTTATGTTATTTCATTTATTTTTAATCTATATAAAATGGGAATAACTTTACTCATCTGTAATATCTTATATGTATCATGCTCTTAATAAATATTGTATGGTCACCCTTTATTAATGATTTATAAAATTTCTATTCCCAAATTCTCAATTTAAGTACTTCAAAGCATATCTTATAAAATAACCCGGGTATCATCAGCTACATTACTGAATAAATCAGAAGTGAATACAATCAGTTAAAGACAAACAGGCTGAATGTCATACCTGACACAGCACCCTCATACTTCTAGTAGGCTTCAAAATGAGAAAGCAAAGAATTGAAGAGAGAAAAGATAAGGGGAAAAGATTTGCAACAGTGTTCATTTAATAGAAAGAAGCAATAATAAATATAAATGCACCATTAGACCGCTATACACTAAACATTTAAGATTTCAATAACATGCATTTATGAAGTACATTCCATGTATTATGTAAGACTTATATATATATATATTATATAAAATATATATCAGAAGACAAAATACTTGAAAAATTTTATGAAAAAAGGCTATGTCAAATGGGAAAAAAATCAATTTAACTTTAAAGATGAAATTTATTTGAAGATGAGGTTTGTCTACAACATGAAAGTATTTGAACTATGTTATTACATTCTCTCAGTATTTTTTTTACCAAAGTGGTCTTACCAAAGAAACTATGTCCAACAAAAAATCCACCAGTAAGCAGAAATTGGTCAGCTGTAACTCAGATGACTCACTACTATCTCCAGGCCTAATCTGAAGTCGGGTGTGCAGTGTCCTCCTAAAAGGACAAAATTCACTTTATCAAAGTGTACTCTCAAGGGACAGTAATACATATAACATCATTGTCATTTTAATGAGAAGCAAGTCAACACTGAGACACATACAGTAATGTTGTTGTGATGAAATACCTTCCCCTTCCCCCAAGACACTACTGTAGAGGGAAAACTCCCAAGGCAGGTTTTCTCTTGTTCTCCTTAACCTCTCCCTGTAACTCCCATCCTGCATGTCCAAGTGTTCTGGATGGATCTCACTTTTTTGGAACTTTTTTCCATTGTTCCCACTACAGATATCATCTCCTAGCTGAAATTATCTTGATGCTGCCTGATCTCTAAACCTTTGGGCCTTTATTTATACCAATTTGTCCTCTTGGATGGCTATTGTCCCCAGTCTCATTCTCTCATATCCAGAATGCATCTATCCTTCAAAGTTTGAGATCAAATGTTCTCTCCTCCAGGAAGCCTTTTCTGATCCTAGCAGTAGAGGTCATTCCTCCAACATTTACAATAAACTGTATTAATACTATATGACCATATATTGCCCTACACGCTGGACACAATCTAAGAATATGATATAGTCCCTAACCAGCAAGAAATATAAATATATGGACAAATAAATGTAACAATGTCAGTATGGGAGAAGCTGATTCTGACAGGAGATTTGAGAGAGCCATGGAAGGCTACTGAAAGGCAGATGAGCTCTTTATAGGACCTTGGCAGATGGGCTAGAGGGAAGAATATTTTAGAAGAAAAAGCACCAGTGAAGGCTTGGCAATGTGAGTGAAGGCTCACTTAATGTGTGTTCAGGGAATAATCCTGGTTAGCTAAAGAAGGGTGTGTGTGTGTGTGTTTGTGGACACAGAAATGAAAGCGGAAATCCAGGCCAGGCATAGGTGGTGAAAAGATACTCCTAATTCCTCTGCATTCCTACATTTTAATTAATGTATTTGTGACTTTAAATTTAACACTAGGAATATGCATCTGCATGGCTTACTTTTTCCTACTACAAGATCTTTGAAGACAGGGACTATTTATATGCCAAGCATGGTGCTTCTCCACTGGATGCTCAGTATCTACTGAATGAGTAAACAAGTAGCTTTCTGAATCATTAAAGGGATTAATGTTTTATGTTTTTAAAAAACTTCTAATTCTGAGATTGCACATGTTTATTTTTTGACTATATTCCCAAGGCTTGAGAGGTTAACCTGGTTTTGAGAGGATATGGTCTAGAATCCAGACAGATTCCACTCAGGTTCAAAAGTGCTGTGTCCTAAGTGATGGAGGGCTTGCATCACTCACCAGTGACAATATGGTTTGATTCTATGGTTCTAAGAAACACAGCATGCCTGAGAAAGTTCTGGTTACTCAAAGTGGAATCATTTTGGGAAAGTGGGTTAGGCAGCAGCAACAAATTTGCTACTTTCACTATAACAAAGAACTGGATTACTATTGATTGGAGAGGGGAATCTTTCATCTCTCTCGTGACTGAGTAACTAAACTTATCAATTATCAGATTATGTGATCAATGACTATGTAATTGAGATTGAAGGGTAGAGTCAGATTAGAGCTATTAAATAACAGTTGTCAGTAGTAGTAGGAGAATATATAAAAGAACATCTTTTCATTATACTCAAAAACTTAAAAAAAAACTCCAGGTTGGCTTTGGGTGCTAATAAAATGAAAAGAAACTGTAAAATAAAAATGAAAGTTTAACATACCTACAACATTCTTCAAACCAACGTGCAACATAATCCCACATATAATAAGGCTCAAAGGAATTAAAGAGAAGGTTGGCAGTTTTAATCAGCTCTGCTGTTTTCTTATTTTCCCTTAATTTACTAAAAAAAAGGAAAAAACAAAAACATTCATTTTTTTCACATTTAAATTTGAGTGGAATATTGTTGGGGCAGTACATATTCCTAGATAGCTGCTAGAAAACTAGCTGGTGAGAAAACTGCAACATAATTTTTATTTACAGCTACAGTATTACTTTACATGGTTATTTGTACAAAGTAGAGTTTTTATAACTCAAATGTATGATCAAAACCAAAAATTAGCCTTGCATAAAAAAACAGCTGTGCTTATAGCAAAATAACAATTAAGTTCTTTTGAACTATTTTGAATGTCTGACTGCTAATTTGGCATTAAATGCTGTTGTTTCCCTTGGCACACATAAACTGAGTAATGATTTGATTCTGACAGCCTTGATGCTGAACGAATTTTGCCTCTTTTCCTGCACTGTTCAGGATTTGCTTAAGAAGGTTAAGGCTTTTTTTTGGTGAGTTTCAGTCAAATTATTCTTAGCTTGAGAAACAATAACCAAAAAAATTAATACTGTAAACAGCCATCAGAGAAAAACAACTTATTTAAAGTAGGAACCATTCAGCCTATTAATTACACACTGATAAGGAAAAATTCTGAAATGTCCCAAAATTAAGTGACATAAGGGCTGGAGAATGAGACAAAGTGACATGGAAAGATAATCAGTCAATAGCCACAGGCCAAAGCTAAGTAGAAACTCCACGTTCCTGAACAAAGTCATTTCAACGACTATCCGGAAGGTCCCCAGAACCACCACATCTCTCTCACATGTAAAGAGACCCTGACCATCAACAGCCAGTCCATGAGCCTTCTCTACGGACTGTTCCTGGACTTTCCCTGCTTCGCATTAGCTTACCTTCCTTATCTATAGTCAGTGTGAATTTGAACAACTTTATTGTCTTTAAGACCCCTTATAAATATCCTGTTTCTTGAATCTGGCAGACAGTTGTTTCTGTTAACTGGCCTTGTCGCTGGTGAAGCAGAAGTGTCCTGTCCCAGGACTCAGTCCTTTTACTGGCTGGCATGTATAAAGACGCAATAAACCTTTTTATTTCAGAGACCTCTCAGTTTCTAGAGCTTTTGATTTGTCACCACCTACCCACCATCTCCTGCCACCCTTCTGAACCACCCTTCTGAACAATTAATGCAATTGTTTTTATACATAGTGAGATACTGTCAAAACAGCTAGCATGTAACAGAAAAAAAGATTAGTTAAACACTCTGTGGGGTAATAGAAATTTTAGGAGTACAGAATGAAACAGAGTACCAGGTTAATCAACACTAACTTCTCAAACAAAAATTAGAGGGATCATATTAATCAGAAATAAAAAACTGTCTTAAAATGTTTTAATATATAAAAAGAAGTGTGTTTTAGGAAAGCCCAAATTATCTCTGAAGTCTCATCAAGGAGACACTAATGAAATGCAAACTATGTAAAAGAAATTGTAATCATGGAACCTTTGTGATATTAGGATGACAGGTGGGACTGGAAAGCAAGCTGCTTAAGGTAGAGAAGAAGTGAAGAAGTAAAAATCAACATTTATCTTCCACTGACTTAGAGAATAGGATACACTAATGTTATATGACTTATCCCAGGCATTAAAAAAAAAAAATATATATATATATCTATATATATATATATACATACCTGAAAGAAGAAATAACCATGACTTTAAAAACAGAACCAAAACTCTTTAAAGAACACCCGGTGCCCTTTGATTCATTTAACTCTGTGTATCAAGTCTTTTTCGATCTATGATTTGGTTTCCTGAGTTTGTCAAGTCACCAAGAGGCACTACCTCATGCAAAAAACAGGCCTGTTACCAAGCAAAGTACAACTCCCATTATTCACTGACATGTGGCAGTTAATCTCTTGTGAGTTTGTTAAGAGTGAATAAATTCCCTGGACTCTACATCTTCACATTAACTGCTAGAATTTAGTTTTCTAAATTGGGGAGATTGAGAACCAACCCTGGAATGTGGTGGTTCTACTATACAGCAGTCATGCTGTAAGTAAATGCCTGTTTGAAAGATCAGAGCAGTTAATTATGAGAGCTAATTTACAAAATTACAGTAATATTTAAATCAAAATTACTCATTCAGAACACAAACTTCAGAGAGCAGTGTCTACTTTATGAATATTAATAAATGAAGACATCTTTATATCATGCTTAACTTTTGGTAATCCACCTGCTTAACTGAGCATGATCCTTGCTGAAAGGTGGTTCCAGCTGAAAATCCAATTCTGCTTTGCACTGAGAATATAATGTTCTAAACACTTCAATCAGGACATCTTCCAGAATTACAGGTCCTAAAATTAATATATGTATTAAAGACAATAATTAATTAGCATTGACAAATCATGACTATCTACAAATTGGCTCAATTTAAGGATGTTTTAAAACAAGTATTTGAAAAAAAAGTTAATTTTCCCAGAAGGTAAACTAAATTTTACATTTTGAGAAGCTAATAATAAAACAGGTTGATATAACAGAAATTACAGAATCAGCAAAATTAGTTGTACCAATTCATAGCTCTGTTACCCTGGACAAGTCATTTAATATATTGGAGTTTTAATTTCCTCATCTAGAATGAGGATAATAACACCAAACTTACAGGACTGTTGTAAGGATTAGGAAAAATATTTATAATGTGGATAGCATTGTTCCCAAAATATAATGAGTATTTAATAAATGCTACTTATATTGCTACTATTGTTAATTAATTAAAATACAAAAACACACAAAGCTAACCTTTGCTATAAGGGATGCCAATCTCCTTTAAAATAATTCCTGAGCTTTATCTACTGCCACATAATAGCTATAAATTAACTCTCAAATCCATTGATACAACTCAAGTTATTTTTATATTAAATAATATAAATTATATTATTATGAGAGGGCTTGTTAAAACATCTGCATATAATAAAATGACAGACTTTATTATTTCATTTTATTGTAGCTAATATTTGTTTTTCCTTAATTTCTTAAGTTAGAAATAAGTTAATACCATAACTAACCTTCCAAGAGATCAAATATATAGTAAAAATTAATTAATTAATTAATTAATAATATACAATGAAGAAAGGGAAAAAACACAAAACAAAGGGGCTGTGTGGAATGAATTTGTGGGAAATAATCCAAATATGGCTCAAGTTCTATTTAATGAACTATAGTTACTACTGACCACACATGTATCAATCAGTAATTTAGGATTAGGAAAAGCTTAGATAGCACCTTTAAACTGATTCCTCCACTACACACATAATACAGGGTAGATACATGATAACATACCAGTTGGAAATATATACATCTGTATCTTAAATGTCCTAGAGTGAATTTCAGGTAAGAAATTGTTGAGAACCTGTATTTAAAGACCACCTCAAAATACAGCAATTTTTCTAAGTAATGACTTTGCTTCATTTTTATTATGAAACAATACAAAACAACTATATATGATCTTATTTCCTAGGAAAGACAGTATATATTACCTAACTCAGGTTTGTCGAGTAAACTGATTAAAATACGAAAAGGTTTTAGATCCTGCATTAAAGTGTTTTCCTCTCCAAATCCATTCACTTGTAAGATCCCCACCATTGCCTTTAAAAAATAAAAAGTATATTATATTAGTCATATATTTTTAAATATAGCCATATGAAATAGAGATTTATATCTCCTATTCCTTTTCTGAAGCTCTTTCACTGGCTTTTTTTCCCTCTGCTAAAGGAGAAAAGTTATATTCCTTTGTCTTGAAAGAAGGAAAAAGTGGTTATATTCTCTAGAAAAAATGTGGAAAAAATAAAGAAAATTAAAAAAAATAAATTAATGGGTTGACTCCCCAAAAGATAAAAATGTTTCTACTTAAGATCATCAACATGACCCAAACTATGATACATTATCCTAGCAGTATCTACTATCATGTAATTATTTCCCATTAGTAACTCAACACTACTATATTCTTTTAACCCCACTCACTGTAAGATGCTTCAGATACCATGTATTTTCAAAGTTTATTTTGACATATCTTAAATATAACTGTAAGAAATAACCTGTGGGTCACTTTAACTTTTCCTTACAACAGTAGTTTTATCCCATTTAGAGTTTTGTGGCAACCCAAATTTCCCTGGGGCTTCAGAGGAAATAACACAGGTCTTGGTCTATTTTTAGAAGAGCTCCAACTTTCATAGCTGAAACTAATAAAGTCATGAAAAGAGAGTTAAAGAAAAAAAGTCTCTGGACTTACACAGAAGTGAGTCTAGCTTACGATTACTTATTAATTTTATTGACAGTCATTTCTTGTCACAGTCATTCTTAGTTTGTGAGTGTTGTCTCTACCCTGTCAACTGTTGTCTAATACTTGAATAAGTTTAGTCAGAGTAACTAAAAAATAAAAGGAAAACATTCATTACCTGGACCAACAATTCTTTTGAAAAGGTAGAGAAATAGTAAGTGGCATGTTCTTCAGGATTACTGTGTCTTGTGCTTCTGGGTCCTATGATAGCACCGTTGTTATCAAAACCTCCACGGAAACAAATTGCAAAATAAATTAAAATGGAATTCTCCAAACTTTGTTCACTAAACACCAAACAGCAAATATCTCAAAACAGCACTAAACACTTACCAATTAGTAGCCCAATCAATGTCAGCAAGAGAGATCATTTTAGATAGTTTAATAAAGGGAAACCAATTAAATATGTGAGTATCATAGTATTCTTCCAGAATCATCTTGTTTGTTGTTTTTCCCGATCTTATGAACAGTGAAATAACTGAAGATTCAGAAAATCCAAGATAAGTTATATTACACCTTTTCACTCTAGGCAGTAAGGAGTTGTGAAGACAGGCCAAATACTGACAAAAAATATGGAAGAGCAAGTAAGTATATACAATGCTTTACTGCCTGAGTGGGAGATGGTAGGCTACCATGTGTGGATAACATGTAGCAGTACTAGTCCTGATTCCTTTGATGACTTCAAAGTTCTGGAAATTATTTCACTATTTTGATTATTAATTTATCTTTCTTTGTCTACATATAGTGTAACAGCTTCAGTTTATAAAGGGAAAAAATATGTCAAAGGAAATAGGACCTATGGATTAAGATAGGTCAGATATAAACTAGCTTTGACTACAAAGCTTTTTAAGTTTCTTCATACAAAACACAATTAATACAGCATATTTTTACTGTCCTTTAAAGCAAATGTTTAGTTTCTTCATTTAGGGCATATGCACACTTGACAGTATATACCTATGTATGGCAAATTTCCCTCCATCTTATCCCAGCGAAGACCACACATATCAAACACCTACCGAGAAGCCATGCATAAAGTCTTCGGTTCAGGGACATATCCCTCCTTAGCACTACATGAAGGGCTGCTGACAAGATCCTGATCATATCTGGTCGAGTGGCCTGAAAAAGTTAGGAACGTGGTTGTACTTAATCACATACAAAAACATTACTTTTTTTCTTCTTTAAACAAAAAAATGCCTGACAATATGTTCAGAATCAGGGTTTCTAAGGTAGTTTCATATAACACCTTACTTGATCTTTCAAACACAGGAATTATTACTGCCACTTTGGAGATTAGGAAACAGTAAAGAAGAGTTAGGTAACAAAGTTATTTAGCTGCATAGGTGAAACTAAGTGCATTATTTTAACCTCCAGTTTAAAGTTCTCTATCCTATACAAATGAGCAAAATCTGAAAAAAAACAAAGAAAATGGAGCAAGAGGGGACAGAAACAAAAAAACATAAACTTTTAGTCTTACACATTCACAGTAGTTTCAACTAATTATAAACTCTATAAATTCATGATCTTCCATCAATTCCATCTTTCATTTCTTGTTTTTTTAACTTTTTTGTATTTCAAACATACATTGAAATACAGAAAATAAAATGAATGCTTTTTGTACCTATAACTTAAGCTTTAACAAATGTTAATTTTTTTCATTTTACTCCAAGTCTTTTAAAGAGAAATAATTCATTTTTCATTTTTTCTTTGCCTCTTTCCTATAGTTTTAACAGATATTTAAAAAATGATTTTACAAAAGGAGATCTAGTTTTAGCTAAAAAAGGTAAAGTTAAAAGAAGGATAAAAGAAGGGTGGCTAATTAAATTGCTGTTAATTTTAAGAATATTAGTAGATAATTACTTCAGAATAGACTCTTGAAATCCAAACATTAGAAAGTAATATGGAAATCACCTAGTCCAATGACCACTCTAGAATAAAGGACTGAGCCTCACATGGCCTAAGCATTAGCCAAATTCAAATGTCTGGTTAGTGGCCCAGATGGATGGAGAACTGACATCTCCTTAATCATAGACTTGTCAACTCTTTACTACACCATGCTTCTTGATAGTATTAGAAAGGATTCACCCAGCTTACTTGTTTTGAAGGAATCTTACAGAAATAACTGAGATGTTGCAGAACCCAGATCATCAACAGCAAACACATCATGGTCACTTATCTGGATATAAATATTTCCTACTAATCTGAGCAATTCTCAAAGTGTGGTTCCTGGATTACTGAGGATCTCTTCATCCTTTTAAGAGGTCCACAAGGCATAGTAGAAACTATACTCATAACAATACTAAGATGTTAATTTGCCTTTTTTGATGTGTTGACATTTGTTCTGATCATGCAATAATAAGTGAAACTGCTGGCATCTCAGCTCACAAAAAAGCAAAGCAACAGTGGCACTCACTCTGCTTATAGTCATTGCAACTTCTACAGCCACATATTCACAGTAAAATAAAAAAGGAAACAAAACAAAAAAGACTAGTTCAATATTGATGAAACAGCAAAAATTAATTTTATTAAATATTGACTCTGGAGTACCTGTGTTTTAATACTCTGTGTCATGAAAAGGCACTCTGATTTATACTGAGGTATAACAAACAGTAGCAAAAACAGTAGCATGACTGTTGAATTGTGAGCTGAACTATCAGGGTTTTTTTTCCATACAATACCACTTTTACCTGAAAGAATGACTGATAACAAAATATGATTACTCAAGCTTAGACAGTTGGCAAACATTTTCTCAAAAGTAATCAAAATAAGCCTGTCACTGGGAGGAAAACAATTAATATTCATTGTTAAAACTAAAATAATTTGAGCTTCCAAGAGAAAATTAGGATTTTGGAAAATTTGTGTTTGGCTTGAAGTTGTATTATATTGATTGTCTTGAAAGCTTCCCAATAGCTAAAACATTTTATTGATGAGATCAGTAGTGATAGTAATAAATGTGTTTCTTATTGTGTTAACATTAGGAAGATCTGCATAATTCAGTAAACCAACATTTACTCATATTTTTCATTTTCCCAATAACCAACCATGATGCTACAAAAGCATGTATACAACTGCAAGAAAGACTGGTGGATTTTAATGAAACAGAACATGAAAAGTTCATTGATATGATTTTAGATTCCATACTGCAGTTATAGCTTACAGAGCTCTGCATATCAGTGTGAGATTAGATTATGATCAAATACTCCAATCAAAAGAACAAATCACAACAGATTGAATAAAGAAGCATTCTGCTTTCTCTTAGACATTAAAGAGATTTGTAAAATGATAAAACAATGCTATTCTTTTTGTTTCCTCTAATTTTTTAGTATTAACTTTTTTACTGATTACTGTCACTTTTAAATGAATTAGTAAATATTTAAACATTTGTCTAATATGATAAATATAAATAGATCTAACCTACATAAGCAAAAGATTTTTTTAGGATTCTTAGTATTTTAAAGAGTGTAATGGGGTCCTGAAACCAAAGCATTTGAGAAATGCTGATCTTTCTATTTAACATCAGATATGTAGGTTATAGATATTGTCACAAAATCCTGAGAAGTACTAATGTCTCCCAATTTATTTTGAGAGAAAAACTACGCTTAAGAAAATAACAAGTCACTTCTTTACTACTATTGACATCACCACACATTTCTAATATGGGAAAAACTCCAGTAAAGTCTCATTTAAAAGTATAAGTATTAGAGACTAGGATCAACTTTCCATAAAACACATAGAGTCTAATACTTGTCAACTGTTGAAGCCTAACAGCAATCATCCTTTTGGGATAATATAATTAAGACTCTCTTAAGTTATAATTACAATCAATATTTGCTAAGTTTATTATAGGCAAGACATGTGAAGAGGGAAAATAGGGAACAAAGATGACTTTGTCTTGATCTCTATTTTCAGATAATCTAATAATTTGGTACAGTGGGTAGGGTATGAACTTTTAAAAAATGCACTCAACATAGCTATTGTTTTCCTAATATAAATTAGTACTAATATAAATTTTGTCAAGACTTTGACAAAATCTTGACCGGTAGGAGTACTGAGGTGGTGGAGTAAGAAAGTAATAATGGAGGAAGCTCAGGCTGGAAAACTGTTAAAAAACACTGGTCTAATGAGATTACAAATTAAGTTCTTCCCAAATTAAGTCTACCATAACTTAATTACTAAGATCTTTTTGGGTTACATATCAGTATACTAAAGGGCTAATAACACTGAATGTCTGGAAGGGAAGAAACAATGGGAAAGTTTAAGAGTAAAAGTTCAATAAATTTTTCAATAATGGGCCACATAATAAATATTTTAAGCTTTTGAGTAACACATATTTCATTGGCACATTTTCATTTTCTTTTATGAGCCTTTAAAAAAGTAAAAATCATTCTTACCTCGTGAGCTATTTGCCCACACCTATACTGATAAGTTTAGACTACAGTGATATGTCCCAGCAGGTGTTTTTGCAGAATAAATGTCCCTGGTTTAAGGACGGAAAGTCTCAAAATAAAAATGGGGTGGTTTCTATGTCCCAGTTAGGGACAGTAATAGGCAATGAAATATAAAATCCTTCAATTATTAATAATTCAAATTCAAGCTGAATAAACTAATTAAGAAAGATTTGATCATGGCCAATCATAATGAAAATTCACTAGTTATCTACTAACCACAGGTCTTAAAAAAATACCCAAATAATAGTCTTTTCTGCTAATGGCTTTTTAGCAATAAACTTACTTTTTTTCCAAGGTAGAAATTCTCTGTATCTTATTTTGTTAGGTATATAGTTCCACCACTCTGAATGCTCACATGTTGGTGGTTCTAAATCAGTCCTCACAATTAGTCCTCAACTCAAAATAATTTAGATCACTTCTTTAAAATGAGGATATGATTAAATTAAGTTGCAGCAATAAAATGCTTCTTTCATTATTTGTTAGGTTAGCTGCTCTCATTTGTAATTAAAAGTACTAGAGAATGCCACAGTGACTAAATACTTGTCTTTCGAATTACAGTAAACTCTGCTAAGGGTCCAACAGACATCCTGAAATCATCATATCAAGAAAAGATAACATCAGGACAGAGATAACAGCTGGGTGGAAGGCCAGGGCCTCAGAGTCTTGGCTCACTCAGAGCTAGCAATGAGGATCTCCTGTATTTATAGGTTATAATCTTTTTTTAAGGTATAAAATAATCTATTTCAATGTCCATATACTTACCCAAATCAATAAACTTTTTTTCAAAAATTTCACAAATTCCACTACAGAAAGAAACTTATTTTCTATGTATGCATTTATTGGCTTATAAAACCAAAGAATCCAAATTAAATCCAATTTAATAAATAACAGGTACCTCAGAAAACTAAAAATGGAAATACCATTTGACCCAGTAATTCCACTCCTAGGAATTTACCCAAAGAAAACAAAATTCCTAACTCAAAAAGATATATGAACCCCTATGTTTATCGCTGCACTGTTTGCAATAGCCAAGATATGGAAGTAACGTAAGTGTCCATCAAATGGTGAATGGATAAAGAAGATGCAGTACATATACACAATGTAATATCATTAAGCCATAAAAAGAGAAGAAATCCTGCCATTTGTAATACCATGGATGGATCTAGAGGGTAGTATGCTCAGTGAAATAAGCCAGGCAAAGAAAGACAAATACCTTATGATTTCACTTATTTGCAGAATATAAAAACAAAGCAAAACAGCATTAGACTCAGACACTGAGAAGTGACTAATGGTTACCAAGGGGGAGGGAGCAGGAGTAGGGGTGCGTGGAAAGGAGAGGGGGATTGTTGAACCACTCTGATTTTCTTATTTGATAATAAAAAAAAAAAGGAAAGAAAAAAGAAACACTACACATCAGGAATCTATTAATTTCCAAAGTATGCCTTATATAATATTGGCATCAATGTTTTACCTGACTCATGTGGAATGGGAAACAGAAGAGTATGAGGTCCAGTGTGCTTCTCTGTACAAGAACACTTGAGTCCTGCACCGAAGTACTTACTGCTTCTACCTGAAATAAGAGAGCCTTTAATATCTATTGTCTATTGTACTGAAAATATTTACCATGAAAATGTAACAATGCTTCATTTTCTCCAATAAATAAAAGTATGCTTCTGATTTTATCATTAATTAAATGTATTTACATTATTTTGAATTGGTAAATATATTATGAAGGTTTACAAATTAAGGAGCACACGAATATACAGCAAAAAGGTTCTCTTTCATCTCCTGTCTCCCAACCACCCAGTTTCCTTTTTGCAAGTAACTAGTATTACCAGTGAATATTTTCTGTAAATATAAGTAAATCAAATACATGCATCTCTATATCCCAAATTCTGCTTTTTTCATTTAACAATGTACTTCAGAGATCTTTCCTTAGAGCTTCGTGGGTTTTTTATGACCAAATAAATACTTTATTTCACAGATGAATCCTAATTTATTTACTAGGCTCTTAATGATGGACATTTATACTGTTTGCAAACATTTACATTTGCAAATAATGCTGCAATATACTTATGTGATGAACAAATACACCTGTAGGATAAATCCTTCAAAGTAGAACTGCCAGGTCTCAAGGTATGTGCACTTGCAATTTAAATAGTGCAATGTTTTCTATTAAGGTTTTATACTTATTTATATTCCTACTAGCCATGTGTGACACTTCTATCTTTCCATGTTTATTCATACATTTAAAAATTTTTGCCAATCTGATATATTAAAACTGGTATCTTGGTATAGTTTAAATTTTAATATATATTATAAATAATGTTTAGCATCTTTTCATGTGTTAGAATTATTTTTATTTCCTTCAGGTTATCTGTTCAAATCCATTTTTCTACTTGATTGTTCATAGTTACTTATTTCTCCTGGCTCTGAATAATAGGGAGGTTAGTCCTTTGACTGTTATGTATTGCAAATAGTTTTCCAATTATGGCACTTAGTTTTTAAAGAAATTTTTAAAAATGACTTGTTTAAACTTCTACTAGGTCATTAAAAGGAAATTAACACTACACTTAAAAATCAGCATAAAAGTGGTACATCATTTTGGAAAATAGTTTCTTATAAACATACACTAGAAGAAAACATAAGAGTAAATGATTGTGACCTTGGATTAGATACAATTTGTTAGATAATATTTAACACCAAAAGCACAAAAAACAAAAGAGAAAACAGGTAAATTGGACTCGATCAAAATTAAAATTTTTGTACTTCAAAGGACTCTACCAAGAATGTGAGAAGACAATTCACATAATGGCAGAAAATATTTTTAAATCATGTACATAAGATTTTAATATCCAGAATATATAAAGAACTACAAATCAATAAAAAGGATATAACCCAATTTAAATAATGGACAGAGAATTTGAATAGAATTTTCCAAAGAAAATATTTAAAATGGCCAATAACCACAAAAACATATATTCAACATCATTAGTCATTAGAGAAATGCAAATTAAACCACAATGAGATAACACTTTATACCTACTAAGGTGATTATAATAAAAAAGACAACCAATAACAAATGTTGAAAAGGACGTGGAGAAATGGGAATTCCAGTATACTGTTGGTGGAAATGCAAATTGGTAAAGTCAGTTTGGAAACAGTTTGCCAGTTCATCAAACAGTTAAACACAGTCACCATATGACTCAGTAATTCCACTACTAGGTTTATACCTAAATGAAATGAAAACCTAGTGTACATAAAAACTTATACATCAATATTCATAGAACATTATTCAAATAGCCAAAAAAGAAGTAACTATCAACTAATAGTTGGGATAATTAAACTAATGGTTGGGATAATTAAAACATCTATCAACTAATGGTTGGGATAATTAAAATGTGATATTATCCATACAATGGACTTATTATTCAGCCATAAAAAGGAATGACGTATTGATACATGCTTCATTCAACATGGATGAATCTTGAAAATACCATGGCAAGTGAAAGAAGCCATTCATAAAAGGCTACTTATTCTATAAGTGCATTTATATGAAAAGTCTAGAATAGGCAAATCTATAGAAATAGAAAGTAGATTAGAAATGGCCAGGGACAGCAGTGAGGGGGAAATGTGATGTGATTAACAAATACAGGGTATCTTTTTGAGGTGATAAAAAATGTTCTGAAATTAGTGGTGGCAGTTGCACAATTTGTGAATATACTAAAAACCACTCAATTGTACAATTCAAAAGGGTAAATTTTATGGTATGTGAATTATATCTCAATAAAGGTGTTATCTAAAAAAGCTAAAAGAACATTTACTACATGAATCAGGAATCCTATTCCTAGGCATTTTTCCAAGAAATAAAAACATATGTCTATGCAAACTGTGTGCAAAGGTTTACAGTAGCTTTATTCATAATTGCAAAAACTAGAGACAAAATGTTCATTAATCAGCAAATCAATGAACTGTGGTACATTTCATACAATAAAACACTACACAGCAAAATAAAGGAACTACGATATATGCAAAAACATGGCTAAATCTCAAATGTGTTATACGAAGTGAGAGAAACTAGACTTAATGGCTGATACTGTATGATTCCATTTATATAACATTCTGGAAAAGCACAACTACTGGAACAGAAAACAGACCAGTGATTGCAAGAGCCTGTGAGTACAGGGGAACAGGAATTACTACAAAGGGGCACAAAAGAACTTTCTGGGGTGATACAGTGTTCTGTATCCTGACTGTAGTATTGGTTACTTGACTACATGCATTTGTCAAAATTCATACGACTGTATAAGTAAGACGAATTTCAGTGTATGCTAATTATACTTCAATAAATGTAACCAAAAATCCACATAAAAATCTCAATCATTTCATAATCATATGGGGAAAAAGCAAAGGATGATTAGTCATCATTTTTTTAAGCTTCCCAAAATGACCCTTGAAGATTTCTTTGTTTTAAATTCATGTCTCATTTTAAAAGTATAGTACTCTATAAAGAGAAAAAGTTTCCTTCTGTTCCTAATCTTAAAATTTTTAAGTATAAGCAAGCAATCAATGCGATTTTTTTCTACTACCTTTCCCTTCTACTTTAGTATGATATCCTCTTACACAAATCCCACATAGAATCTGGCTGTAACTTTGTCTAAAATCCATCTTCCCTAAAAGGAAGCCATGATCAAAGCAAAGGTCCCATTTGGAGTAATATAATGAATGTGGCTATGTTAACAGTGGTCTGATCAGTTAGCAAGGTAGTAATAAAGACCACTTATTTGCTAGAATAACAGATAATGGAGATAGCATAAATAACAATTCATTTTCCATAAAAAAAATTGAAGCTTTTAAAAAAACAATAATTAGCAATATTTTGTTTTTTTTAAGTTACCTTGAGGAAAATGTAAGCCCCATGAAAATAGGAACTTTGCTCATGACACAATTCTTACTACTGGTTTGGAATAGTGTGCCTGGCTGTAAGTTAAATGAGCAACTATACAGAGACCTACCATTAGCTCAATGTCACTGCCAATTATATAAAGCTGATCTTCCATGGAAAGCTTCCTGTTCAAGTGGGCGAGAACATACGTGATTCCAGGTAAACGCACAGCAGGACTGGTGAGAAGACTACCCCAGAGGGCACTGTAGAATGCTGACTGGTCCACTGCAGCAGCAACCTTTTCCAACAATGTGTTTGTTCTGAGGTACAAAATAAAGTGATTTAAGAAGGGTAACAATTTGGGGAAATGTCTTAATCCTTTTTCAGTTCAGTTTCCTTATCTGTAAAATGAAAACCACAAGTCCGTCCAATGGGTTGTTAAACATCACATACATTCTACTTAATAGTAATCTTATAAGCAGAATATATCTTCTGTTGATTTTCTACAAAATTTTAAAGGACATTTCCAATGTTTCTTTCTCTTTAAAATCACATTAAATTATTCATAACAACCTTAGTGAATTAGACCTATGACAAGAATCAAAGATGCATCATTACTTTATTAGGGACTTCATTTAAAGATTACTCACTTTTGATTTGTTTTAAACATAAGATAGACAATGTGATACATGGAAATCTATTACACTGTAGTACAGGAGAGTCAGAACCAAGAGAAGCTGGTGAAGAGTTCTCCTGTTTACTTCCTTTATGATTTAATACTAACTGTCCCTTTGGCCTCAATTTATCTATGCATTGAAAGAACATGTTTACAAATACCTTTGTAGAACCTGTGTAAAATAACTGGCAAAATCTGAATGTTTGTGTCCCCTCAAAATTCATATGTTAAAACCCTAGCCCCCAAAGGTGATGGTATTAGAAGGTGGAGCCTTTGGGGGTGCTTAAATCATGAGTGTAGAGCCCTCATGAATGAGACTAATGTCCTTATCAAAGAAATCCCACAGAGCTCCAAGCCCCTTCTGTGTGAGGACCCGGGGAGAAGGCTCCAACTGTGCTCCAGGAAGAGTGCTCTCAACACAACACAACCACGTGGATACACTGGTCTTGGACGCCCAGCCTCCAGAACTGTGAGAAATAAATTCCTGTTTTTTATAAGCCAACCAGTCTGTGGTATTTTCTTACAGCAGCCAAAACAGACTAAGACACGTAACAAGATAAATCATAGATACCACAGTTATAAAGATAATTCACCTTTTATGTAAAATTTTAATTGTAACTAGTAGAGTTATAAAGTGGTATTGATTTTATGTTTCCCTTAGAAGAATTAATGTAATGAAATTATAAAGTAAATGAAATAATCTCCTTGTGTTTCTAAAATTGTAAGCAAGTAAGAAACTTAATAAAAGCAAATGGTATGTTTTGAGGACAAAATTATTTTTTCTCCAAGTAGTTCATAAAGGTAATCCAACATTTTCAGAATTAGACTCTTAGTGCATTATGGGAGAATATGAAATACAATAAAATACAGTAGAATGCCCTAGAATAAATTGTTTAAATTTAAATCATCAAGTACAGTCATAAACTAAGTTTGGCATTTTCTATTTTTGCCACCCCAGCTCATAATTTCCTTTTTAGTAAGAACATCAGTAATGAGATACTTAATGTCATCATGCATTGTCTACAACTATTAACCTCAAAAGAAATAGACTCCAAAACGATGTTAATTATTTTTTGAAAAGTTAAAATATCAAGAATATCATGTGAAAAGTTAGTTGATACAGCACAGCACTTAGTGCTAGGGTGTTTTCCACCATTAACAATTCAAAGACGATTGGCACACGGCCCAATTTCTCATTTTATAAATTTAGAAGTCCTATCTGTTGTTTTATTATTTTGAATTATGCGTTAAAATTTTTTGGTTGACTTATAATGTGCTAAGCTAAGTCACTTACTGGTCTAAATGACTTTATTATTATAATAACACAATGAAATAGGTATTATGCTTGGTTTATAAATGAGGAAACTGACTAAAGATCAGAAACATTGAAAAAGCTCTCCTAAGCTCAGTGTCTGTCAAGCCAGGATTTGAACCTAGTCGTCTATGTCCCATGTCTGTGCTCTTGATACCTAGTTGTATTTTCACGGTGACACACAGACTAGATACACTGTAATACATTTTCTGCTATGAAAAGTCTTCAGGTGATATATCGAAGTGGCTAGAATAATTAGTGATGTTAAAATATCACAAAATGTTTCTAAGGATATTTACTGACAAATCCCCAACTTTGATTACTTAGCTGCATCAAACACAGCACCATCCTACCTCTCATAGTACTCTGATCCTTCCTCTAATCCAGGAAGAATACCAGTCAGCAATCCTTGTAGACCAGGCTTCAGTGTTTTACCCAAAGGCAGGTAATATACCTCATATAAACTGAGCAATGTTGGTTTCACAGACATGGCAGCATTTGCAAGAAGAGGAAATAATCCAGAACTGTTTTAAAAAAGTAAAAACAAAAGGGGTTGGGTAAAAGCAAAATAACTACAAAATATTAATTCATATGTACCTACATGTGTATATAAATCTTTTACTTTCTAATGAAATAGTAAGTTATACTGATCAGCTTAAAATGATACTCTGTATATTGATAACTTCTACACCCATTTAACCAACCCAGGTCTGTCACTGGAACTTCATATTCATAAACACAATGGCTAACTAGTTATTTCACAAGGTCTTCAAATTTCAAGATTCCTAAACAGAATTCCCCCCTATCCCTACAAATCTGTTCCTTCTCCTGTAACTTTCATTTCAAAATATGGCATTATCATCCATCTGGCTGACCAAAAGCTATAAATCTAGGGATGATTCTTGGCCTTTAAAAAAAAAATCTACTCTAACTTGCAATCACCAAGTTTTCTCTCCAAGTCTCTCCTATATATTTTCTGAATATAATAAATTATTTCCATCTCCACCATGTATTTCCTTAGAAGAAACTACCATCATATTTCAATCATTCTGTTTTACCAGGGACTGCTTCAGTATTGCTCTGAAGCAGCTGTCCTCAGTAAAACCCCTCACTGGTTTCCTGTCCCCTTTCAGATACAATCGTAAAGTGCTTAGTGGCATTTTAACATCTTGCTACTCCACACCTCTGTACTGCCCACATATGCTTACCAATTTTATTCCTGAACCTTCTGTTCCAGCTATATATAAAAATTTCTTTCAGGTTTGTTTTAGAACTTGTCACACTCTCTTTAATGTCCAAGCCTTTGCACAAGCTGCTCTGGAAGTTACAGTTTCTGCTCCTTCCTTAAATCATCTTTGTTGTCTAGGTGACTCCTAGACTTTCAGGACTCATCTGAACCAGTTTCCTGGAGGAAACTGTCTCCTAATTAGACTAGGTTAGGTTCCCATTCGGTGTTCCTATAAAACTAAATACTTAATAATTCTAATAAGTAATTCTATACTTACTAACAACAATAAGTAATTCTAATAGGTAATCTGTAAATATAAGAAAGCAAGAGACCATGACTATCTTTCTATTCTGTATCCTAAGTCCCAAGCACCAAGTCCCACACTTAGAAAGTACTTAATAAATGAATTAAGAATCTCTCTTGCTCCTCATTTGTAATGAAAATACAGCTTATCAAGAGAGAATCCCCCTCATCTTCCAACTTTTCTGCCTCCAGTTACAGATACAGTTTGACCTAAAGGTACAGTTACAGTCTCTTCAAAGATATCTTCCTCCATGTGTCTCAATATCTGCCACTGCCAGGGCCCTGCTTCACCCATAATCCTTTTTCTTCCCCACAACTTCTACCTTTCGTCTTCCACTGACCTTTGTCTTTCAACATAATTGTGCTTAAATCTTTCCCCATGATTCTAAAAGGAGAACAAACTGCAACAACAAATCCAAAAATCCCTTTAACTTACCTACCCCCTGGCTTCAAGGCACCTTCCTATTTCAACTTTTGAAGAAAAAAATAATAATTTTCCCCAATTTATCACCTTCCATCTGATCTCCAGTCGTGATACTTCTACATCCTCCACTCAAAACTGTTCTCGTTTATGGTCACCAATATTTACTAATGCCAGAGCCAATGGTCTATTTTCCAGCCCTGACTCTGTCTCACTGGCCTGTAATATCTGATGCTACTAACCACAACGTCCTTTTGAAACTCTCTTCCCTTCTGTCTCACAGGTTAGCTCTGTCTCCTGGTACAATTTCTATTTATGACTCTTCTTGTTCCTTTTTACTGACTACTTTACACCACCTGCCCTGTAAATAACATGACTCCTAAATATTCGCAGAGTAGTCTCATTCCTTTTTCCTCATTATGATGCACAATGTACCTGGGTGCTCTCACTTATTCTCTTGGCTTCAAATGCCACCTAAATGCTGACACTCTAAAATCTCTTTCTTGCTGGATGTACAGATTTTTATTATGAAAAGCTTACTTTACCTACCCATTTAATATTTCAAGATGTTCAAACTGCACATCAAGCCTTCTTAGTAACACTTTTGTGTGCTCTATTTAAAAATAAAGCTTGAAGGAGCAATATGGTATTATCATATATTAGGTTACAGAGCTTTAAAAATGTATACAACTATGTTAAACCATAAGCCATAAGATTAAGGGAATTACATAATAAAAAATAAAGTCTAGCATTAATATGAACTTTAGTTTCTAAATTAGCTATATTTCTAAAATATATAGATAACCAATATAATTTTACTCCATAATGTTTGTATGTGTAAGGATGTCATATTTAGAAATGGTATTCAGAAATGGTATCCTAGAATTTATTATTCATATATAACATAATACTGATAAAATCAGATATACTACAAGTTTGTAAAACAACTGTTAAGGTAAAATCAATGCTATTTAAGAGCTTAAAAAGTAGAAGGAAGAGGGTGGAACCAAGATGGGAGGATGAGTAGAGCAGCGGAAATCTCCTCCCAAAACCACATATATTTTTGAAAATACAACAAATACAACTATCCCTAAAAGAGAGACCAGAAGATACAGGACAACAGCCAGACTACATCCACACCTGCGAGAACCCAGTGCCTCACAAAGGGGGTAAGATACAAGCCGTGGCCCAGCGGGACCCGAGCGCCCCTCACCCCAGCTCCTGGTGGGAGGAGAGGAGTCGGAGCAGGGAGGGAGATGGAGCCCAAGCCTGCTAAACACCCAGCCCCAGCCATCCGCACTGGAGCACAGACACCCAGCGCGTGGGGTGCTGGATACTAGGGAAACGGGACAGTAAGACCTCTGAGTGGGTCCCCGCAGCTGGCACCCCTAGGGCAAAGAAAAGCAAAGTCTTTTGAAAGTCTTAAAGGAACAGGGACCCCAAAGCTGGACGGAAGCGTCCTGGGACACTTAGCCTAGCAGCTGGGAATCCCAGGGAACTCTGGGTGCCCTAACCCCCTGGACGGCAGCACAGCTTGGAGGCCCCTCACAGCAATAAACAGCCTCCTGCCTGTTTCCCCTCTGACGCGGCTCCACCATATTGGAGCAGCAGCCTGAGGCCAGCCATGCCCACAGCAACTGCGGAACTTAACTCCACAGTGGCCGGGCAAGAATCAGAGGCCCTGTCTGCACGCAGCTGCCTAGCACAAGCCGTGAGAGGTCGCTGTTATCCCAAGAGAGGAAGGCCACAAACCAGCAAGAAGGGACGTTCTCCCACCCAAAACACGCGCCAGCCCTGCACAACTACCTCTATTGCCATGAAAAGGCAGACGAATTTGATACAGACCAAAATCACAGAGTCAACCCCTGAGAATGAGATAGAGCTAACCAATCTTCCTGAAAAAGAATTCAAAATAAAGGTCATAACTATGCTGACGGAGCTGCAGAGAAATATGCAAGAGCTAAGGGATGATGTCCGGAAGGAGATTACAGAAATGAAACAATCTCTGGAAGGATTTATAAGCAGAATGGATAAGATGCAAGAGGCCATTGATGGAATAGAAACCAGAGAACAGGAACGCATAGAAGCTGACACAGCAAGAGATAAAAGGATCTCAAGGAACGAAACAATATTAAGAGAACGGTGTGACCAAACCAAAATGAACAATATCCGCACTATAGGGGTACCAGAAGAAGAAGAGAGAGAAAAAGGGATAGAAAGTGTCTTTGAAGAAATAATTGCTGAAAACTTCCCCAAACTGGGGGAGGAAATAATTAATCAGACCACAGAAGTACACAGAACTCCCAACAGAAGGGGCCGAAGGAGGACACCACCAAGACAAATAATAATTAAAATGGCAA
Organism: Manis pentadactyla; assembly: GCF_030020395.1. Lineage (NCBI taxonomy): Eukaryota > Metazoa > Chordata > Mammalia > Pholidota > Manidae > Manis > Manis pentadactyla. The sequence goes on along the minus strand of NC_080030.1, from coordinate 80,595,724 downwards.
AGATCAAGGACAAGGACAGAGTTTTAAAGGCAGCTAGACAGAGGAAAAAGGTCACCTACAAAGGAAAACCCATCAGGCTATCATCAGACTTCTTAAAAGAAACCTTACAGGCCAGAAGAGAATGGCATGATATATTTAATGCAAGGAAACAGAAGGGCCTTGAACCAAGAATACTGTATCCAGCATGATTATCATTTAAATATGAAGGATGGATTAAACAATTCCCAGACAAGCAAAAGTTGAGGGAATTTGCCTCTCACTAACCACCTCTACAGCGTATCTTAGAGGGACTGCTCTAGATGGGAACACTGCTAAAAGGAGCACAGAACAAAACACCCAACATATGAAGAATGGAGGAGGAGGAATAAGAAGGGAGAGAAATAAAGAATCATCAGACTGTGTTTATAATAGCTTAATAAGAGAGTTAAGTTAGATGGCTAGATAGTAAAGAAGCTAACATTGAACTTGTGGTAACCACAAACTTAAAGCCTGCAAAGGCAATAAGTACATATCTTTGAATAATCACCCTAAATGTAAATGGACTGAATGCACCAATCAAAAGACACAGAGTAATAGAATGGATAAAAAAGCAAGACCCATCTATATGCTGCTTACAAGAGACTCACCTCAAACCCAAAGACATGCACAGATTAAAAGTCAAGGGATGGAAAAAAATATTTCATGCAAAACAACAGGGAGAAAAAAGCAGGTGTTGCAATACTAGTATCAGACAAAATAGACTTCAAAAGAAAGAAAGTAACAAGAGATAAAGAAGGACATTACATAATGATAGAGGGCTCAGTCCAACAAGAGGATATAACCATTATAAATATATATGCACCCAATACAGGAGCACCAACATATGTGAAACAAATACTAACAGAATTAAATGAGAAAATAGAATTCAATGCATTCATTTTAGGAGACTTCAACACACCACTCACTCCAAAGGACAGATGCACCAGACAGAAAATAAGTAAGGACACAGAGGCACTGAACAACACACTAGAATTTAAACACACCAATTACCAGCAAAGAAATTGAAGCGGTAATCAAAAAACTACCCAAGAACAAAACCCCTGGGCCAGATGGATTTACCTCGGAATTTTATCAGACATCCAGAGAAGACATAATATCCATTCTCCTTAAACTTTTCCAAAAAACAGAAGAGGAGGGAATACTCCCAAACTCATTCTATGAAGCCAACATCACCCTAATACCAAAACCAGCAAAGACCCCACCAAAAAAGAAAATTACAGACCAATATCCCTGATGAACGTACATACAAAAATACTCAACAAAATATTAGCAAACTGAATTCAAAAATACATCAAAAGGATCATACACCATGACCAAGTGGGATTCATCCCAGGGTTGCAAGGATAGTATGACATTTGAAAATCCATCAAAATCATCCACCACATAAACAAAAAGGACAAAAAACCATATGATCATCTCCATAGATGCTGAAAAAGCATTTGACAAAATTCAACATCTATTCATGATAAAAACTCTCAGCAAAATGGGTATAGAGAGCAAGTACCTCAACATAATAAAGGCCAAATATGATAAACCCACAGCCAACATCATACTGAACAGCTAGAGGCTGAAAGCTTTTCCTCTGAGATGGGGTACAAGACAGGGATCCCCCCTCTCCCCACTGTTATTCAACATAGTACTGGAGGTCCTAGCCATGGCAATCAGACAAAACAAAGAAATACAAGGAATCCAGATCAGTAAAAAAGAAGTCAAACTGTCACTATTTGCAGATGACATGATATTGTACATAAAAATCCTAAAGACTCCACTCCAAACCTACTAGAACTAATATCGGAATTCAGCAAAGATGCAGGATACAAAAATAACACACACAAATCTGTGGCTTTCCTATACACTAACAATGAACTAATGGAAAGAGAAATCAGGAAAGCAATTCCATTCACAATGGCATCAAAAAGAATAAAATACCTAGGAATAAACCTAACTAAAGAAGTGAAAGACCTATACCCTGAAAACTATAAGATACTCTTAAGAGAAATTAAAGAGGACACTAACAAATGGAAACTCATCCCATGCTCTTGGCTAGGAAAAATTAATATCATCAAAATGGCCATCCTGCCCAAAGCAATATACAGATTTGATGCAATCCCTATCAAATTACCAACAACATTCTTCAACGAACTGGAACAAATAGTTCAAAAATTCACATGGAAACACCAAAGACCCCGAATAGCCAAAGCAATCCTGAGAAGGAAGAATAAAGTACGAGGGATCTCACTCCCCAACTTCAAGCTCTACTACAAAGCCATAGTAATCAAGACCATTTGGTACTGGCACAAGAACAGAGCCACAGACCAGTGGAACATAATAAAGATTCCAGACATTAACCGAAACATATATGGTCAATTAATATTCAATAAAAGAGCCATGGACATACAATAGGGAAATGACAGTCTCTTCAACAGATGGTGCTGGCAAAACTGGACAGCTACATGCAAGAGAATGAAACTGGATCACTGTCTAACCCCATATACAAAAGTAAATTTGAAATGGATCAAAGAACTGAATGTAAGTCATAAAACCATAAAATTCTTAGAAAAAAACATAGGCAAAAATCTCTTGGACATAAACATAAGCCACTTCTTCATGAACATATCTCCCCAGCAAGGAAAACAAAAGCAAAAATGAACAAGTGGGACTACATCAAGCTGAAAAGCTTCTGTACAGCAAAGGACACCATCAATAGAACAAAATGGTATCCTACAGTATGGGAGAATATAATCGTAAGTGACAGATCCGATAAAGGCTTTACATCCAAAATATATAAAGAGCTCACGCACCTCAACAAACAAAAAGCAAATAATCCAATTAAAAATGGGCAGAGGAGATGAACAGACAGTTCTCCAAAGAAGAAATTCAGATGACCAACAGACACATGAAAAGATGCTCCACATCACTTGTCATCAGAGAAATGCAAATTAAAACCACAATGAGGTATTACTTCATACCCATAAGGACCGCCATCATCGAAAAGACCAAAAACAACAAATGTTGGCGAGGTTGTGGAGAAAGAGAAACCCTCCTATACTGCTGGTGGGAATGTAAATTAGTTCAACCATTGTGGAAAGCAGTATGAAGGTTCCTCAAAATGCTCAAAATAGAAATACCATTTGACCCAGGAATTCCACTTCTAGGAATTTACCCTAAAAATGCAGCACTCCAGTTTGAAAAAGACAGATGCACCCCTATGTTTATCGCTGCACTATTTATAATAGCCAAGAGATGGAAGCAACCTAAGTGTCCATCAGTAGATGAATGGATAAAGAAGATATGGTACATATACACAATGGAATATTACTCAGCCATAAGAAAAAAACAAATCCTACCATTTGCAACAACATGGATAGAGCTAGAGGGTATTATGCTCAGTGAAATAAGCCAGGCAGAGAAAGACACGTACCAAATGATTTCACTCATATGTGGAGTATAAGAACAAAGGGAAACTGAAGGAACAAAACAGCAGCAGACTCACAGAACCCAAGAATGGACTAATAGTTACCAAAGGAAAGGGACTGGGGAGGATGGGTGGGAAGGGAGGGATAAGGGCGGGGAAGAAGAAAGGGGGTATTACCATTAGCATGTATAATATGGGGGCAGGGAATGGGGAGGGCTGTGCAACACAGAGAAGACAAGTAGTGATTCTACAACATCTTACTATGCTGATGGACAGTGACTGTGAAGGGGTATGTTGGGGGGACTTGGTGAAGGGTGGACCCTAGTAAACATAATGTTCTTCATGTAATTGTAGATTAATGGTAACAAAAAAATGTTTTAAAAAGACAAAAAAAAGTAGACGGCATGAATTATATGTCTTGCCTTAAAGAAAGGAAAATCTATCAGCTATCAGAAAATTATATGCAACAATAACTCAGCAATCCTCAACTTTTTTAAAGTGCTATCTTTGGAATGTAGTATATATTACTATTAAAAAATACCTGTTACTGATGTTAGATACTATTTTAAGACATGCACACAGAATTTAGAGAGAAAATAACAGACACAGTAAAGTAAATCAGCAAGGTTAAGTTTATTTTTTAAAAAGACTAACAAAATTGATAAACTTTTGACAAGAATGAACAAAGTGAAAAAAAGGATATCTAGTCACCAATGTCAAGAGAAAAGGAGGAAAACTGGATAAACACATGCAAAGCAAACTTGACCCCTATCTTATGCCACTCATGAGACTTAACTTGAAATGGATTTAAGACTTACATATAAGGCTTGAAAAGCACAAAACTCTTAGAAGAAAACAGGGAAAAAGCTCCTTGACACTGGTCTTAGCAATGATTTTTTTGTATATGGCATCTAAAGCACAAGAAACAAAATCAAAAATAAATAAGTGGAGCTATATCAAACCAGAAAACTACAGCATTGCACAAGACAATCAGGAAAATGAAAATGCAATCTATGGAATCATAGGAAATATTTGCAAACCACATACCCGATAAGGGGTTAATATCCAAAATATATAAGGGACTCATACAACTCAACTGTAAAAAAAAACCAAAATAATCCAATTGAAAAATTTGGGGCAAAAGACCTGAATAGACATTTTTTTCCAAACAAAATATTCAAATGGTGAACAGGTGCATGAAAAGGTGCTCACCATCATTAATCATCAGAGAATTATAAGTCAAAACCACAGTGAAGTATCACCTCACATCTGCTAGGATGGCTATTACCAAAAAGATAAGAGGTATGTACTGATGCGGAAGTGGAGAAAAGAGAACCCCTGTACACTGTTGGTGGGAATGCAGATTGGTACAGCCACTACAGAAAACAGTATGGAGTGGCCTCACAAAGTTAAAAATTAACCTACCATATAATCTATAAACCCCACTGCTGGATATATATCCAAAGGAAATGAAATCACTATCCTGAACAGATACCTGTACTCCCATGTTCACTGGAGCATTATTTACAATAGACAAGACAGAAGTAACCTAAGTGTCCATCAATGGATGAATGAATAAAGAAACTGTGACACACACAGGAATATTTTTCAGCCATAAAAAAGGAAAGAAATCTTGCCATTTGTGATAACATGGATGGACCTTGAGGGCATTATGTTAAGTGAAATAAGTTAGAGAATGACAGATACTGATTGTATGATCTCACTTAAATGTGGAACCTAAAAAACCCCAAATTCTTAGAGAAGAGACTGGTAGCTGCCAGTGGTGGGGAAGTGGAGGAAATGTGTGAAGGTGGTCAAAAGGTACCCAGTTATAAGATAAGTTCTGGGGAACTTATTAAATGTACAGCTGGTGACTATAGTTAACAGTACTGTATTGCACACAGGCATACTTCATTTTACAGCACTTTGCAAATACTGAATTTTTTATAAATTGAAGGTTTGTGGCAACTCTATGTCATGCAAACCTACTGGCATCATTTTTCCAACAGCATTTGCTCAGTTCATGTCACCGTGTCACATCTTGGTAAATCTCAGTTTTTCAAACATTTTCAATATTATGATATTTGTTATGCTGATCTGTGATTAGTGATAATGACTCGGAAGCTGATGGTTAGTATTTTTTAGCAATAAAGTATTTTTTAAAATTAAGATATATACTTTTTTTTAGAAATAATGCTATTGTACACTTAACAGACTAGAGTATAGTATAAACATTACTTTTATATGCACTATGAAAACAAACTATTCATTTGACTCACTTTATTGCAATATTCTCTTTACTGTGCTGGTCTGGAACTGAACCTGCAATTATCTCTGAGGTATGCCTGTATCTGAAAGTTGCTAAGTGAGTAGATCTTAAATGTTCTTGGCACAGGAAAAAAAAAATTTAACTGTGAGATGATGGATGTATTAACTAAACTTACTCTGGTAATCATTTTATAATATATACATATATCAAATACTTATCGAACACTTAACTATATGCTGCACATTGTTCTAAGCTCTTCACATATATTACATCTTTTAATTATATTAACAATCCTATGAAACTTGTAATCTTATTCCCATTTTACAGATGAGAATACACACATAGAGAGATGAAGAAAATGGCCCAAGAACATAGAACTATTTAGTGGTAAAGACAAACTGTTTGACTCCACTGCTTCTGCTCTTAACTAGTATGAAACAGAACTCTTAGTGATAAATGTGTATGGGGGGAAGGAGAAATGGGCAAAGAAAAAAGATATCAAATGTAATTCAGACTTCAGGTTTGTGTAAATGGATGGATGGTGGTGTTATTTATTGAGCTTTAGTGCACTGTAGGTGGCCCAGTGTACAGGAGTAGATGAGTTCAGTTTGCAACACGTTGAGTTTCAGTTACCTTTAGATCCACACAGAGATGATAAGCAAGCCAGGAGTTTAAAGCAGAAGTCAACACTGGTGATAGAAATTGAGAGCACAAAAAAGATAAATCATGAGGGTAGATAAGCTTGCCCAAGAAGAGATGATAAAGTGAAAACAAAAGGCGCAGGACTAAGCAAGCCTTAAAAATTCCAAATGTAAAGTTCAGGGAAAAGGGAAAAACTGGTAAAGGAGATTGAGAAAGTAAACCGGAGAACGTGGTATCACAGAAGCCAAGAGAAAAAGACTATTTAAGTAGAGAATGGTCAACTATGTTGTAAGAGATATCAAGATATCATACTTTTTCTCAGGGTAGTTCTCAAGGTTAAAAAGGTACAGTGTATTGTAGTCTTAACAATTTTTAATGAAAACTTCATAAATGACATCTAAGGAAAAAAATCCTACACTAAGGAATATTCTATATTTCTTAAAAGCACTTAACTATCAAAATATTTAAGATATCTGAACACCTCCAACATTAAGGAGTTCTCAATTTAGCTTTTGATGCAAAAAGCTAAATTTAATATATACATATATATACATACATACATAATATATACACCAGCATTTAATAAAAGTAAAAATGTATTTTATTTATATGTAAATAGTAAAATTAATCTTACCTATATAAAAAAAGATCTTTGGCAAGTCGCTTAGGTCCAATGATTTTGAAGATAATTTCATATGTTTCAAGTGCCTTCCGATGAACTCCACCTGGTAATGCTGGATGTAGACACTGAGCTAGGCGTTTGCCTATGGTCAGCTTTTTGGGTACTACCTGGTACTTTGCATTGTTTTGTAAAACCTTGAAGGAAATACTTTAATTCAGTTGAGAAAAACAAAAAGATTACATTTCAATTTATTTCCATTTTCTAGCACAGTATTATCTAATATCCTTATAGGACTTCTTTACATACCAAAAAAAAAAAAAAACAAAAACTAGAGGATGCCAAAGAACTTTTTCTTTTTGTCAGTTTCATCTATCAACATACACATTTAATATTAAAACATACACATTTAAAATTAAAAACACATTAAAAATAAAAATTTATTAAAATTTTTAATTTTAATAAAAATTTTTTAAAAATTTAAAGATATATTCATCAATTAAAAATAAATAAGCCCACTACATCTTAATAGAAATAACATTTTATGAAAAATATTTTCCAAACAAATTTATTCACAAGAGGCATTATTTTAGATTTTTGCAAATCTTTAATATCAGTCATCCTTCAATCTATTTTGGTAGATTCTTTGAAATATTTGAAGAAAATCAGACCTCAACATAGATGTGTATTTGGAAGAGGGACAACCACAACTTTAGTATATCATAGTATAACAAGTAATTCTAACGCTTACAAGAATCTACATGAGATTCTAATTGCCCATTTGTTTTTACTAACTTAAATTCCCAACTGAACCAAATACATCTTGCTGTATATACTCAACTATACAACTTTATAGATAATGGTCACAATAGAATTTATAGAAGATCTTATCTTACAAACCACCCAAAGGAGTTATTTAAATAACAAAAAGAACTTACAAATGTAGTTCTTCAAACTATTATGGTAAAGTGCCAATAGAATGTTACAAATAAATACTCTTAATGAATACAGTATAATATACTATAACTAGAATTTAGAAGACATACAAAATTTTTATTTTGTAAAATAAACATTTCTAAAGTTAAAATATATAAAATGACCTGCCAAAGAGCACATAACAAGAGTTAGCACTAGATCTCCTAGTTCATTAAGAAAAGTGAAGGCGCTAAATGATGTCCACTTACATATAACATTTTCAATGTTGTTTCCACTATAAGCCTTTAATTCAGTTTTAAATCGGATGTAAAGAATGTAAATAATTGATATCTATAAGTGAAAAGCAAATTAAGGGCAAAACACCAATATGAACACAGCTATGAAAAACATTTTAGTCTCTCAAACTAGCTGCCTTGCATTTCTAGAATATTAATTTGAATTTTGGACACAAGAGCAAAGAGCCAATATTAACACATACTTTAAAGAAAACTACATTACCAGAAGTACATCTGTTGAAGGAAATTTAATGATCTATAAAAAAATATGCTTCAATAAAGAAATTATATTAATACCAAATAATTTTTTTTAAAAAAGGAAAATATAGCACCATTTCCTAAAAGGATTTCTGAGTTGGAAAACTTGTATGGATGAGATGAAAATTTAGTATATTAGTAAACAAATTGTTATAGTAAAACATATTTAGACTATCTTCTCTCTTTCTCTCTATACATATGTATATATAATCCCTGTCTTGTTTCACCAAAAATGTTTCATGTTTTTAAGTATGTTTCATAAATGACTTACATACTTCCCGTTGTGTTATCTGGATACAGTGAAATCTATTTTCATGAATATTGGTTAACTACACAAAACTAATTAGGTACTTAATTAGGCATAATGAATTGCTTTTAAACAAAGTTCCTAGTAAATCTTCAGAAAGCAACTTTTCAGAACAAAAAAGAATCTAACTACCTTTAAGCAAACTTGTATTTTTAGATTCAATTTCTTGGGGATGTTGTAAAAAAATTGAGAATTTATTAAATTCAAATGATAAATGTTATAAGCTAACATGTCAAACAGACATTTGTTTATCTAATTTTAAGATAAATCCTTGGTACATTGAGAAATGGAAGATTTGAAGATAAGAGTCAATTATCTATAGTAAGTATGAGGTTGAAAACTAATGTCCTTGGTATATATTTTAAAACATTTTTTTCCCAATATTCATATCCCAAACTGTTTGGTGTTAGTGGAAGAGCTCTCCTTCCCTGTCTGCTCCCCAAGTCCACTTATTATTTAGAAGCGTCTCTATTTAATAACAACTATTTAAAAAACCCAAAATCGAAACTACAGGTGTAAAGTAAGAAAATTCAGATCTAAGTTAAAAAAAATAAAAGGAAGTCAAAATTTAAAGCTATGAATTGATGCCGCCACCATAACCATAGTGGACAAAACCAAAATATGTCAAGAAGGTTCATTCAAGGCCACCTTTCAAGGTCTAAGCGAGTACTTGTCAGTTTTGCAAAAAGTACTTAACATAATTAAGGACTGCCTAGATATAAAATAGTTCCTTACCGCTACATACTATTTGGAAAGAACATAACATTTACCACTTTCCATATGCAGTTTTTCATTTTGCTTCCAGGCACTCAAGAACCATATCTGATGCTCAATTACAGAAGCTGATTAGCCCTCAAAGTTAGCATATTTGCTTCCTAATCTTGTGTTTTTACAGGTAATGATGGAATAACTATATTTTTCAAGTAGTATACTTGTTTTGGCCTCAAAAATATGCCTGAATAGATAGGTATAAATTGTGAAGTAAAATAGCAGTACCAAGAGTAATTATGAGATCTAGATATGTTTTTAAGTCTTTACTTCAAGGTTTAGAGAAACCTAGTAAGTACAGATGCAGATTTCTGACTTTTACTTTTTTATGAAATGGATAAGACAGACATACCTTATTAAGTTTTCCAAGCGCTGATATCAAATCTGCCCATTCACTGGAGTATTCAAAATTCTTCAGTGCTTTGTCAATTGCAGCTACATAGTTTCGGTATTTGGAGTCACTCAATAATTCCAGCTCTTCTGTGTTCATCCTCCCACAAGGTCCCACTAGAGACCAGTTCCAAAGTCATGTAAAATCATTACCTACAAAAAAGTTTTCAGGAGGAACCAAAGTTACAAAGTAAAGTATGAAAGTGGGTTCATATGCTCTTGCTACAGAATTAATGGCTCATTTTTAAATGTTTCTTGAGTTAGAGGTGGTCAAAACTCTGGTCAGCTATTATGCAGGGTCACAGAAATATTCAAAGACAGCTTCAAAAATAACTAGTCATGTATGCCTTTCTAAGAACTGGAAAAATAACTGTGAGAACTTAGGGATATAAAAGAATAGGAAATATTTTGACACTTGTTCCAATTTAGAAATCATATTATTTCTGTCACACTTGCGATGTAACATTCTGATATACATACTCCTCCATTTTGTTTTGATCCTAAAATATACCAAGACAGGTTAGGTTGGAAACATCAAGGACATGCAACAAACACCAAAAACAAAACAGGAAAAAGAAAAAGAAATGAATGACTTGGAGATCATCTTCTTTTAGTAAGCTATAAATGGGTATGCAGTATGAAGGAACATCAGCTGTTTGGAATTGGACCTTACTTTTTAATAAAAGAGACAACTATATGTGGTGTCATAAAACATCCACAAATTCTTTGATAATAATTCCAAAATCCTCCCGCTCCTTGGGATGAATTTTGTGACTCACTACTAATGAAATAGTAAGGCAGAAGTGAGAATGTAATGGCCAAGACTAGGTCATAAAAGCACTTGAGCTTCCTCTTTACTCTCTCTTTTAGGTCACTAGCTCTAGGGAAAGCTAGGTCCATGTCACGAGAACACTTGAAGAAGCCCTAAGGAGGCTCCTGTGCTAAGGGACAGAGGCTTTCTGCCGACAGCCAGTGGGTGAGCCACCTCAGGAGCAGACCCTCCACCCCCAGGGCAAGCCTTGATCTGACCGCCGCAGCAACAGACATCTCCACTGTAACTCAGTGAGGAACTCTGAACCAGAGCTACACCACTATGTCTCTTGGTTCATGAGCTTTAGAAATTTTGCTGTTTTAGGCCACTGAGTTAGTGGATAATTTGCTATGCAGCAATAGATAACTAATACAGAGTAGTTACAAAGATTTAACTGAGGCTCAACTTAAAAAGTAATGTAGCCTCTTCCCCACTTTTTTGGTATGCTGACTTTTCACTAACTCTACACCTTTCCTTAGAACTGGGTTCATGGATCTGCACGATGGTCTAAGAATGGGCCTCAAGGGATACCAGTACAATTAAATGGGGGTAAAAATGATCTTTTCAACAAATGGTTTGGGGACAACTGGATATGCACAAGTAAAACAATGAGGTTGACACCTTCCTCACACCTACATACAAATCCACTCAAAATGGATCATATATCCAAGTTAGATCTATACAGCTAGAACTATAAAACTCTTAGAAGAAAATACAGGAGTAAATCTTTGTGACCTAGGGCTAAGCAGTCATCTTGGATATAACTCTAAAAGCACTACAAGCAATGACATAAAAACAAAAAGATAAATTGGACTTCATCAAAATTAAAAACCTTTGTGTTTCAAAGGATATCATCAAGAAAGTGAATAGACAACTAACAGAATGGAAAAAAATATATCCCCCATATTTCTGATAGGGGACTTGAACTAGTTACATAAAGATCTCTTATAAGTCAATAATAAAAGGACAAATTTAAAAATGGTCAAAGGATGTGAACAGAAATTTCTCCAAAGAAGATATACAAATGGTCAATAATGATACTCAACATCATTAACCATCAGAGAAATGCAAATCCAAACCACAATAAGATACTTCATATCTACTAGGGATGGCTATAAATAAAAAACACAGTAACAAGAATTGGCAAAGACATGGAGAAACTGGAACCCTTGTACACTGCTGGTGGGAATGTATATTGGTACAGCTGCTTTGGAAAATAGGCAGTTTTCAAAAGGTTAAACAGAATTACCATACAAATCAGCAATTCTATTTAGGATTATAACTGAGTATATATGGTATATACCCAAGAGAAATGAACACATATCCACACAAAAACCTGTAAGTGAATGTACAAAGAAGTATAATTCATAACAGCTGAAAAGGGGAAACAACCGAAATGTCCATCAACTGATGTGTGGATAAATAAAATACAATGAATTCAGTCACAAAAAGGAATGAAATACTGATATATACTGTAACATGGAGAAACTTTGAAAACATGCCAAGTGAAACAAATGATTCACAAGACACCAGAAACTTATGATTCCATTTTTATGAAATGTCCAGAACAGATAAGTTTATAGAGACAGAAAGTAAATTAGTTTTTGGTTAAGGTTGAGGTAAGGGGAGGAAGGAATTGCAGGTTAAAGAAGAGGGACTCCTATTGAGAAAGGGGGTTCTTTTGGGGATGACAAAATGCTCTGAAATTGATTTTAAGGATGGTTACACAACACTATGAATGTATTGAAAGCCACTAAAATATACACTTTAAATAGATTAATTGTATGGTATGTGAATAATATCTTACTAAAGATATATATTTATATATGTGTCTGTATCTATATAAAATGGTCCTCCAGGATCTGTGAACTACCTCAAATTACATACACATGTTATGTCTTACATTTCATTGACAGATAATATACTACTTTTACAATATTCTCAAAAAAATAGCATCTTATATCATCTTCAGAAAAAGTAAGTTCATTACTCTGACACTATAAACTATATTTGTAAAACCTGTTTGCATTGAAAAAAGCTAAAAATTTACTAATTTATTAAATCAAAATTTCCTTGTTTAAGGTAGTGCTGAAGAGAAGCAGTACAAACTTCCCAATTATCTACTTCAATCTTTTTATCCATAAAAATGAGAACAGACAAATCCCAAATCCTGCCTTTGGAGAGAACAATCACCTTAAATATTGAGCCACTTGACATATGAAATTATTCACTTCAGTGCACTATGTGCCAAATACTATGTTTGGGAACTGACTAAAGAGAATATTCCTGACCTCAAGATACTTCCATTCCCTATTGGGTGGGATGGAAGTGAAGAACAAAGTCTAAGATACATTGTGCAATACAACCAATCTAGTTCTCTCTTTACAATTGTGATATTTGACCCTAGGGACTTGAAATAATACAAAATTTATGAAGAAAAAACCCACTTTACCTTATCATTATACCTTCATAATCTGAACTCTCAGAGTGGCAAACCAAACATAAAGCAGTATTTTGAAGCACTATTAGAAATCCAAGATGAATGTGAACTTAAATAAGTGAATCAAATATAATCTTAGCAACCTTCCATTTCAAACTGCTTTTGTTTTATAGAAGAACTACAAGAAGTCTTTGAGAGCAAGAATTATGTTTTATACATATCTGTATGTTGCACAGCACATAACTTACAAAACTTGAGGCTCGAGCTGGATTCAGACATAGTGGTTACTGGGAATAAATTAAAAATCCTACAAGCTGTTTTATCATCAATCTATGGTTTCTAAATTTTTATAAAATTATATTTGAACATAAATATAAACACACATATATCAATATATGCTTCAGATACAAAGGACTGACATATTAATACAAAGCTATAAACATAAAATAAATACTAATATACAATGAAATATGGAATAAAGCTTAGAATAAATACAAACTAAAACACTTCTAGTTTTGTTTCTGAAAAACCAAAGAAGAAAGAACTGCAAAACCAAATTAAACTCAGGGAAAATCCTGATTTTCTGAAGGTGTATAAAATAGTATAAAATAACTGAATTCTAATCAATAAACCTAGGAATGTACTAGTGGTAGACAGAGTATAAAGCACATGTATAAACTTCACTGAACAGGGACATGATTTTTTCTTAGCAATATTTCCAATACAACATGTACAACTGAAAATAAGATATACAGTATTTATGAATGGGGAAGACTAACCTGAAAATCAATTTAGCAGTAATTTCTATCAATGAAAATATGTTTACTGTAATCTTATAATAACTGTGAAGCAATATTACCTCAATTGACATATTCCTCAGGTACACTTTTCTTCTTTGGTATTAAAAAAACTAATTAATAATGAGTAAGTCAGTTTGTGGGGTTTACAACTCTTTTATGTATTCACAGCTAAAAATTCTGTGTAACAAAAGAAATGTGGATTTTCTTACCTAAAAATTTTCTAAATATTTAAGTAGGATTAAGAAGAAGGGCATTCTGTAGAAGTTCATCAGCAGGGAGCAATAGTATTTTCTTTTGTGTGAAACGATGGTCAGATATTGGGACTAAATGTATGCTTCCTCAATGATTTTAATGCAAATAAAATCACTCATTATATATCAGAAAGAAGTGTAGGGATGCACCATTTAAAAATTTTTACCCAATATATAATAATCATGAATTCCAGTTCTTGGATATTTTTTTCTATATTTTAAGATGGATTAGATTAGTACCTCTCAAACTAACTATAGTGAAGAGCCAGTTTTACCCCCAATCAACTATTGACTGATACTTTTTTAAAATGTAAAATTAGTTGTTGCACCAACATGAAATTGTTATAGATGTTTTTAAATGCTTGCTTTGGTTCTGTATTTGTTTCCTTAAGAATTTGTGAATGACCCACATATCACATTTTTAACACCACTGGCTTAGATCACAATGCAAGCATAACATATTCATATGGTTTCTCAAGGAAACTTTATTATGCTGCCTCTTCTCCAGAAAGGTGGTGGCACATCCCAAAACATACACATATTCAAACAATAAAAAATGTTTTATAGAAACCCCAGCTCATGATAAGATAGGCAGTAAGGGCCTCCAAACACAGGAGTTAAAGTCAAGATAGCTAGGAATCCCAAATCCTACTTCTAATACTGAACTCTACAACCTGGGCAAGATGCCCAAGCTTCAGTTTCTACATCTATAATAATAGATGATAGATGAGATTAAAGATGCCAGCGTGCGAGGTGAGACAAAGGCTTCCTCTTAAAACCTAATATAATACGAAAATATAATTAATACAACTAATAATGAAAGAGCAACAGGAAAGAGGATGGCGCCAGACTGCATACACTTGGAGGAAAGAGCAGACCTCATGGAACAGGGTAACGCACGAAAGCTGTGGCCTGGTGGGACCTAAGTCCTTCCCCCACCCCAGCTCATTTTCTTAGCTAAAAATTTTCTAAGGTGGAAGGAAAAGAAAAGGAGCAGGGAGGGAGTGGAGGCCTGGAACTGCTGAATATCTAACTCCGGAGGTCTGCTCTGGGAGCACAGACCTACATTTCATGGTGCTTGCATGGTACTCTCATAAATTAGGGAGTTGGAAAGCTAAGACAGGCAGAATTCCTGGAGAGACTGAGATTCCAGCTGCTTGTGGAAAGCAGGGATCCATATCTGGCTACTCTACGACAAAAGAAAGGTGGACAGTTTGAGGGACTTCCTAACAAGGAAGCGCTTAGCAAGATGGCTGCTAAAGGGGCAAGGACTGTACAAAGCTTACTGCTCAGGAGATAGGACAGGAACTGTCTGGATGCGCTCTGCCCAGCAGGTTGGGAGCTTTCACGATCGTCAGGTGCTCCAGCTCCCTGGCTGGCTACACAACTCCAAGGACCCCCTCCGTGATATGCAGCCTACTGTGCCTTTCCCCCGGCCAGTCCCACCTGACTCGCAAACCAGCAAACCTTACCCTGGCATTAGGCCAGCCAGAGGGAACAACTGTCTACAGCAACTACAAACGCAAAGCATAGAGGCTTATACCTATGTGCTTGGCCCACTGGTTCAGGCAGTGGAGACAGGCATAGCAGATGGGAAGCAGGAAACAGCTCTTTTCTTCCCCCCAGGCACCAATCCCAATCCCCTGTGACCCCTGACATTGCTTGAGCGGCTGAGCAGCTCCAGACAGTAGAGCTTCTGAACACTAGAGGGCACCATACACAAATATGAAATGCAAAAGGAAGCTGGTTCAAAGAAAAATCATTAATACAACTCCTGAGAAAGATTTAAATGACATCAACCTCATGAATCTTCCTGAAAGGGAGGTCAAAATAAAAATCATTAACATGCTCATGGAGGTGCAGAAAGATATTCAAGAACTCATGAATGAATTCTGGTCAGAGATGCAATCGTTGAACAGCACAATGAATGGTATTAAAAGCAGATTAGTATGGGAGAATATATTCATAAATGACAGATCTGATAAAGGGTAGACATAAAAAATACATAAAGAGCTCACACACCTTAACAAACAAAAAGTGAACAATCCAATTAAAAAATGGGTAAAGGTGCTGAACAGACAGTTCTCCAAAGAAGAAATTCAGATGGCCAACAGACACATGAAAAGATGCTCCACATCGCTAGTCATTAGAGAAATGCAAATTAAAACCACAGTGAGATAGCACCTCACACCAGTAAGAATCGCCACCATCCAAAAGACAAACAACAACAAATGTTGGCAAGGTTGTGGAGAAAGGGGAACCCTCCAACACTGCTGGTGGGAATGTAAATTAGTTCAACCATTGTGGAAAGCAGTATGGAGGTTCCTCAAAAAACTCAAAATAGAAATACCATTTGACCCAGGAATCCCACTCCTAGGAATTTACCCTAAGAATGCAGCAGCCCAATTTGAAAAAGACAGATGCACCCCTCTGCTTATCGCAGCACTATTTACAATAGCCAAGAAATGGAAGCAACTGAAGCATCCATCAGTAGATGAATGGATAAAGAAGATGTGGTACATATACACAATGGAATATTATTCAGCCATAAGAAGAAAACAAATCCTACCATTTGCAACAACATGGATGGAGCTAGAGGGTATTATGCTCAGTGAAATAAGCCACACGGAGAAAGACAAGTACCAAATGATTTCACTCATATGTGGAATATAAGAACAAAGGCAAAACCGAAGGAACAAAACAGCAGCAGAATCACAGAACCCAAGAAAGGACTAACAGTTACCAAAGGAAAAGGGACTGGGGAGGATGGGTGGGAAGGGAGAGAGAAGGCAGGGGAGAATAAAGGGTGCCTTACGATTAGTATGTATAATGTGGCAGGGGGGCACGGGGAGGGCTGTGCAACACAGAGAAGACAAGTAGTGATTTTACAGCATCTTACTACACCTATGGACAGTGACTAATGGGGTATGTGGGGGGGACTTGGTGAAGGGGGGAGTCTAGTAAACATAAATGTTCCTCATGTAATTGTAGATAAATGATATAAAAAAAAGCAGATTAGATACAGTGGAGGAGACGATAAATGAAATAGAAACTAGAGAAGAGGAATAAAAACAAGCTGAGGCGCAGAGAGAAAAAAGGATCTCTAACAATGAAAGAATATTGAGAGAACTGTGTGACCAATCTGAATGGAAAAATATTCACATAATAGGGGTACTAGAAGAAGAAGAGAGAGAAAAAGGGATAGAAAGTGTCTTTGAGGAGGTAATTGCTGAAAACTTCCCCAATTTGGGAAAGGAGATAGTCTCTCAGGCCATGGTGATGCACAGATGTCCCAACACAAGGGATCCAAGGCAGACAACACCAAGACATATAGTAATTAAAATGGCAAAGATCAAGGATAAGGACAGACTATTAAAAGCAGCCAGAGAGAGAAATAAGATCATATACAAAGGAAAGCCCATCAGACTATCATGAGAAACCTTATAGGCCAGAAGATAGTGGCATTATGTATTTAATGCAATGAAGTAGAAGGGCCATGAGCCAAGATTACTTTACCCAGCAAGATTATCATTTAAATTTGAAGGAGGGATTAAACAATTCCCAGATAAGCAAAAGCTGAGAGAATTTACCTCCCACAAACCATCTCTACAATGTATATAGGACTGCTATATATGGAGGGACTGCTATAGATGGAAGTGTTCCTGAGGTTTAACAGCTGTAACCAGAGGTAATAAAACCACAGTGAAGAAAGTAGAACAGCTAATTACTAAGCAAATGTAAAATTAAATTAACTATCCCCAAAGTCAATCAAGGGATAGACAAAGAGTTCAGAATATGATACCTAATATATAAAGAAAGAAGGAGGAAGAAAAAGGAGGAGAAAAAAAAAGAACCTTTAGATTGTGTTTGTAACAGCATACTAAGTGAGTTAAGTAAGACTCAGAGATAGTAAGGAAGTTAACCTTGAACCTTTGGTTAACCATGAATCTGAAGCCTGCAATGGCAATAGGTACATACCTATCGATAATCACCCTAAATGTAAATGGACTGAATGTACCAATCAAAAGACATAGAGTCACTGAATGGATAAAGAAACAAGGCCCATCTATATGTTGCATACAAGAGACTCACTTTAAACCCAAAGACATACACAGAGTAAAAGTGAAGGGATGGAAAAAGATATTTCATGCAACTAATAGGGAGAAAAAGCAGGAGTTGCAGTACTTGCATCAGACAAAACAGAGTTCAAAAGTCACAACAGACAAAGGACATTACATAATGATAAAAGGATCAATCCAACAAGAAGATATAACTGTTATAAACATCTATGCGCCCAACACAGGAGCAATCTACATATGTGAAACAAATACTAAAAGAATTAAAAGGGGAAACAGAATGCAATGCATTCATTCTAGGAGACTTCAACACACCATTCACTCTGAAGGACAGATCAACAAGAGAGAAAATAGTGAGACAGAGGCATTGAACAACACATTAGAACAGATGAACCTAATTGACATCTACAGAACTCTACACCCAAAAGCAGCAGAATACACATTCTTCTCAAGTGCACATGGAACATTTTCAAGAATAGATCATACGCTAGGCCACAAAAAGAGCCTCACTAAATTCAAAAAGATCGAAATTGTACGAACCAGTTTCTCAGACCACAAAGGTATGAAACTAGAAATAAATTATGCAAAGAAAATGAAAAATCCCAGAAACACATGGAGGCTTCACAACATGCTCTTAAATAACCAATGGATCAATGACCCAATAAAAATAGAGATCAAGCAATATATGGAGACAAATGACAACAGTAATACAACACCGCAAAAATCTGTGGATGCAGCGAAGGCCATGCTAAGAGGAAAGTATATTGTAATACAGGCCTACATCAGGAAAGAACAATCCCATATGAGCAGTGGAAATTCACAATTAACAAAATTAGAAAAAGAAGAACAAATGAGGCCCAAAGTTAGTAGAAGGAGGGACATAATAAAGATTAGAGCAGAAATAAATAAAATCAAGAAGAATAAAACAATAGACTCAATGAAAGCAGGAGCTGGTTTTTTGAGAAAATAAACAAAATAGATAAATCCCTAGTCAGGCTTATCAAGAAAAAAAGAGAGTACTCGCATAAACAGAATCAGAAATGAGAAAGGAAAAATCACTACAGACACCACAGAAATACAAAGAATTATTAGAGAATACTATGAAAAATTATATGCTAACAACCTGGACAACCTAGAAGAAATGGACAACTTTCTAGAAAAATACAACCTTTCAAGGCTAACCAAGGAAGAAACAGAAAATCTGAACAGACCGAATACCAGCAATGAAATTGAACTGGTGATCAAAAACCTACCTAAGAACAAAATCCCTGGACCAGATGGCTTCACCACTGAATTTTATCAAACATTTATTAAAGACCTAATACTCATCCTCCTTAAAGTTTCCCAAAGAGTAGAAGAAGGGAGAATACTTCCAAACTCATTCTATGAGGCCAGCATCACTCTAATACCAAAACCAGGCAAAGACACCACCAAAAAAGAAAATTACAGACCAATATCCCTGATGAACATAGATGCAAAAATACTCAACAAAATATTAGCAAATTGAATTCAAAAATACATCAAGAGGATCATACACCATGACCAAGTGGGGTTCATCCCAGGGATGCAAGGATGGTACAACATTCGAAAATCCATTAACATCATCCACCACATCAACAAAAAGGAGGACAAAAACCACATTATCATCTCCATAGATCCTGAAAAGGCATTCAACAAAATTCAACATCTATTCATGATAAAAACTCTCAACAAAATGGGTATAGAGGGCAAGTACCTCAAAATAATAAAGGTCATATATGACAAACCCACAGCCAATATCATACTTAAAAGCGAGAAGCTGAAAGCTTTTCCTTTAAGATCGGGAACAAGACAAGGATGCCCACTCTCCCCACTTCTATTCAACATAGTACTGCAGGTCCTTGCCACAGCAATCAGACAAAAGAAAGAAAAGGCATCCAGATTGGAAAGGAAGAAGTTAAACTGTCCTTGTTGGCAGATGACATGATATTGCACATAAAAAACCTAAAGAATTCACTTCTAAACTACTAGATCTAATATCTGAATTCAGCTAAGTTGCAGGATACAAAATTAATACACTGAAATCTGTGGCATTCTTATCACTAACAATGAACTAGCAGAGAGAGAAATCAGGAAAACAATTCCATTCACAGTTGCATCAAAGAGAATAAAATACCTAGGAATAAACCTAACCAAGGAAATGAAAGACCTATACTCTGAAAACTACAAGACACTCAGGACAGAAATTAAAGAAGATACCAATAAATGGAAACACATTCCGTGCTCATGGATAGGAAGAATTAATATTGTCAAAATGGCCAGCCTGCCTAAATCAATCTACAGATTCAATGCAATCCCAAACAAAATACCAACACCATTCTTCAACAAACTAGAGAAAATCATCCTAAAATTCATATGGAACCACAAAAGACCCCGAATAGCCAAAGCAATCCTGAGAAGGAAGAATATAGCTTGGGGGTATTATGCTCCCCAACTTCAAGCTCTACTACAAAGCCACAGTAAGCAAGACAATTTGGTATTGGCACAAGAACAGACCCATAGACCAATGGAACAGACTAGAGAGCCCTGATATAAACCCAATCGTATATGGTCAATTAATATACGATAAAGGAGCCATGGACATACAATGGGGAAATGACAGCCTCTTCAACAGCTGGTGTTCACAAAACTGGACAGCTACATGCAAGAGAATGAAACTGGATTATTGTTTAACCCCATACACAAAAGTAAACTTGAAATGGATTAAAGACTTGCATGTAAGTCATGAAACCATAAATCTCTTAGAAGACAACATAGGCAAATATCTCCTGAATATAAGCATGAGCAACTTCTTCCTGAACCCATCTCCTCAAGAAAGGGAAAGAAAACCAAAAATGAACTCATGGGACTACATAAAACTAAAAAGTTTCTGTACAGCAAAGGACACCATCACCAAAAGAAAAAGGCATCCTACAGTATGGGAGAATATATTTGTAAATAACATATCCGACAAGGGGTTAACGTCCAAAATATATAAAGAACTTACATGCCTCAATACCCAAAAAGTAAATAACCCAATAAAAAAATGGGCAGAGGATATGAAGAGACAGTTCTCCAAAGAAGAAATCCAGATGGCCAACAAACGCATGAAAAGATGCTCCACATCACTAATCATCAGGGAAATGCAAATTAAAATCACAATGAGATATCACCTCAAACCAGTAAGGATGGCCAGCATCGAAAAGACTAAGAACAACAAATGCTGGCAAGAATGCAGAGAAAGGGGAACCCTCCTACACTGCTGGTGGGAATGTAAGCTAGTTCAACCATTGTGGAAAGCAATATGGAGGTTCCTCAAAAAACTAAAAATAGAAATACCATTTGACCTGGGAATCCCACTCCTTGGAATTTACCCGAAGAATACAACTTCTCAGATTCAAAAAGACATATGCACCCCTATGTTTATCGCAGCACTTTTTACAATAGCCAAGAAATGGAAGCAACCTAAGTATCCATCAGTAGATGAATAGATAAAGAAGAGGTGGTACATATACACAATGGAATACTATTCAGCCATAAGAAAGAAACAAATTCTACCATTTGCAACAACATGGATGGAGCTAGAGGACACGATGCTCAGTGAAATAAGCCAGGCAGAGAAAGACAAGTGCCAAATGATTTCCCTCATTTGTGGAGTATAACAATGAAGCAAAACTGAAGGAACAAAATGACAGCAGACTCAGAGACTCCAAGAAGGAACTAGTGGTTACCAAAGGGGAGGGGTGTGGGAGGGCGGATGGGGAGGGAGGGAGAAGGGGATTGAGGGGTATTATGTTTAGTACATATGGTGTGAGGGATCACTGGGAAAACAGTGTAGCACAGAGAAGGCAAATAGTGAATCTGTGACATCTTACTAGACTGATGGACAGTGACTGCATTGGGGTATGGGTGGGGGCTTGGTAATATGGGTAAATGTAGTAACCACATTGTTTTTTCATGTGAAACCTTCATAAGAGAGTATACCAATAATACTGTAATAAAAAAAAAGACGATAACCAGTTCAATGGTTGTCAAAACTAAGTAAAGAACATATTAAAGTTAACAAAGTGTCTGGCCTATAGAAAATGCTCTAAAAAGTCACTCTCATCATTCTTACCAATAAAAACAATATATTGCACTAGGAAGCAAGTTGTAATTAAATATGACCGGATATGGCTCTGAACTTATTGACAGCAAGATGGAAAACGGAAGACTCTCACTAACCTATCTCTAGCTGTCTTGTGAATGTAAATAAACCAGTGTCATTGTCATTGGCCTGCAGACAAGCCCTGGAATCTCCTGCAGTGGAAAACTAACTAGCCTCCTCTTGACCCCCGCAAGCTCTGTGGCTACCAGCCCATTTCTCAGTTCTCTCTTACTACAAAGTTTTTTGAAAGATCTTTCTAATACTATTTCATTTCCTTACCTCCTATTCAGTCTTTGACCCTCCACAAAATCACTTTTTGACACCATCCTGCCAAGGGAAGCACATACAGACAGGCTGGCAGTAAAGGGCGCCAGCCGATGCCAGGGGCTGCTTCTCTCGCCTCACACCTTAGCCGCCCCATCAGCAGTGCGTGGTCCTCTGTTCTCGGCTTCCAGGACTCCTCACTCTCAAGCTATGTTCTGACTTTTCTAACCAATCTTTTTTCAGTCTATGTTGGCTCTTCTTCTCTATTCAAATTTTATTTTATTATTATTGTGTAAGTGCTGAAGTGTTTCAAGACTCAACCAGGAACTCTCCTCTCTCCTCTCCAAGAGTTATACCCACCAGTCCTATGGCTTCCAATGCCATTTGTTAAAGATATGTCCTAAATGTGCATATAGGTCAATTAATATTTGACAAAGTAGCCATGGACATACAATGGCGAAATGACAGTCTCTTCAAGAGATGGTGCTGGCAAAACTGGACAGCTACATGTAGGAGAATGAAACTGGACCATTGTCTAACCCCATATACAAAAGTAAACTCAAAATGGATCAAAGACCTGAATGTAAGTCATGAAACCATTAAACTCTTGGAAGAAAACATAGGCAAAAACCTCTTAGACATAAACATGAGTGACCTCTTCTTGAACATATCTCCCCGGGCAAGGAAAACAACAGCAAAAATGAACAAGTGGGACTATATTAAGCTGAAAAGCTTCTGTACAGCAAAAGACACCATCAATAGAACAAAAAGGAACCCTACAGTACGGGAGAATATATTTGAAAATGACACATCCGATAAAGGCTTGACGTCCAGAATATATAAAGAGCTCACATGTCTCAACAAACAAAAAACAAATAACCCAATTAAAAAATGGACAGAGGAACTGAACAGACGGTTCTCCAAAAAAGAAATACAGATGGCCAACAGACACATGAAAAGATGCTCCACATCGCTAATTATCAGAGAAATGCAAATTAAAACTACAATGAGGTACCACCTCACACCAGTAAGGATGGCTGCCATCCAAAAGACAAACAACAACAAATGTTGGCGAGGCTGTGGAGAAAGGGGAACCCTCCTACACTGCTGGTGGGAATGTAAATTAGTTCAACCATTGTGGAAAGCAGTATGGAGGTACATCAAAATGCTCAAAACAAACATACCATTTGACCCAGGAATTGCACTCCTAGGAATTTACCCTAAGAATTAAGCAATCAAGTATGAGAAAGACCAATGCACCCCTATGTTTATCGCAGCACTATTTACAATAGCCAAGAATTGGAAGCAACCTAAATGTCCATCGATAGATGAATGGATAAAGAAGATGTGGTACATATACACACAATGGAATACTACTTAGCCATAAGAAAAGGGCAAATTCTACCATTTGCAGCAACATGGATGGAGCTGGAGGGTATTATGCTCAGTGAAACAAGCCAAGCAGAGAAAGAGAAATACCAAATGATCTCACTCATCTGTGGAGTATAAGAACAAAGGAAAAACTGAAGGAACAAAACAGCAGCAGAATCACAGAACTCAAGAATGGACTAACAGGTACCAAAGGGAAAGGGACTGGGGAGGATGTGTGGGTAGGGAGGGATAAGAGGGTGGGAGAAAAAGGGGGGTATTAAGATTAGCATCCATAGGGGGGTGGGAGAAAGGGGAGGGCTGTACAACACAGAGAAGACAAGTAGTGATTCTGCAACATTTTGCTACGCTGATGGACAGTTACTGTAAAGGGGTATATAGGGGGACCTGGTATAGGGGTGAGCCTAGTAAACAAAGTATTCGTCATGTAAGTGCAGATTAATGTTAAAAAAAAAAAAGCAGTTCC
Source organism: Manis pentadactyla (assembly GCF_030020395.1). Classification (NCBI taxonomy): domain Eukaryota; kingdom Metazoa; phylum Chordata; class Mammalia; order Pholidota; family Manidae; genus Manis; species Manis pentadactyla. The sequence goes on along the minus strand of NC_080030.1, from coordinate 80,571,144 downwards.
TGTGTGGTGACCTCCAATGAGCTCTACACAAAGATATAAAGGGCATATAAAAGTGTAGGCAAAGGGTCTGTCTGTGTTTATACAGAGGATCAAAGCCTAATTTGGCTACCCCGAAAATGAACTAAGATACGATATGAAAAAGAACTTTCAACATCAGCACTCTCGGGAGGACTCATGCCAGAAGATGATCATCAAAAAAACCCCAACAAAGATCCACGCACTGCTACAGGTGTAGATGCACTCATCCCACCAATTCCTGGACTTGCCATGGGAATGAAGGAGGAGATATCTAAGCTGGCCTGTGCATACAGTAAAACAACAAATTTGACTGGATCTATACGGTTGGAACTCAACCAAGAATTAGGAGAAGTGCAAATTGTAGCACTCCAAAATCTTACAACTACAGACTATTTACTGTTAAAAGAACATATGGGATGTGAATAGTCCCCAGGAATGGGTTGTTTTAATTTATCTGAATTCTCTCATACTGTTCAAGTTCAGTTGGACATTATCCACCATATCATAGATAAGTTTTCACAAATGCCTAAGGTGCCTAACTGGTTTTCTTGGTTTCACTGGAGATGGCTGGTAATTACAGGTATGCTTTGGTTACGTAACTGTACTCCTATTATGTTAATGTGTGTGCACAATTTACTTAGCAGTTTAAAAACTATACATGCTGAAGTTACTCTACAAGAAGATATGTCAAAGAAATAATCAATCTCCCCAGGTTTTCTTCCGCCTCCTACTTCTATAGCTTTTCTTCTTCCTTCCTAATTACAACCCTTAAATAGAATTTGTGCCATATATCGAATTTACCGAGTATCATAATTCTTCCAAGGGGTAAAGACACCTCAAGACAAATACTGGGCATAGAAGCCACAGGGCATAAATATGCAAAGAAGTAAAAAGCTAACCTTTTCAAACAATAAGGCTTCTCCCTCACTGATCAACTTTACATTTCCCTGTATGGCCCCGGAAGATGACTGGTTAGCCAGAGACGGGTAAGATTCCTCAAGGGAGGAACAACCTAAGACAGGCACAGTCGCAGGGGGGCCATCAGGTGAGAAAATGGGGATCAACAGAGGTGAGGCTTAGAACCTCCCCCGCCCGTTCTGAGAGAAATCTTCTGCATACGTGGATGTTTTATTGCCCTTGTCTAGCTTGGATTAACACATAGTCTACAGGCACACACCTGATCATCTACATTTGCTCTCTTACAACACTAAACTATGTTTTCTACCTTTATCTTGTATCTACCTACCACTTCAGCATTTTATTAAAAATAATAATAATAAAGAGAGAAATGTGGTATCCACATATAAATCAAGTATAAAAATCAAATGAATATTCATATTTGAACTGACTGTTTATAGTTCATAATGCATGAGCAAAACCGAAAGCTTCTGTGATGACTGCCCCTGTAATGTTCACCATGTAACTTATTCACTAGGTAAGAATTTGTACTCCATGTAAGAACTTGTTCGTTAAGCTTCAAAAGATTGGAGACTGGTGAAAATTAGGCTTGGGATGGATTAATGATTGTGCATTGAGCATTGACCCCCCTATAGAGAATTTTATTGTTGTCAACAACCATTTGATCAATAAATATGAGAGATGCCCTCACACACACACACACAAAATATATATATATATATACACGCACTTCCAATTGTAAAATAAATAAGTAACCAGGATGTAATGTATAGCATAAGGAATTGTCAAAATATTGTAACAACTTGGTATGGTGATAGCTGGTACCTAGAATTATCATGTATATAAATGTTGAATCACTGTGTTGTACACCTGAAACTAATGTAATACTGTGTGTCAACTACCCTTCAATAAAATAAATAAATAAATAAATAAATAAATAAATAAATGTGCATATGACCACTTTTCCTCTCCTATGACTCTAACTAGTTAGACTCCAGCACACCACTGAATCCTGCTTCTATTCTTGAGCCCTATAACCCATCCTCCATAGAAAAGCCAAAGATCTTTTAAAATCACATTATGTCATTTTAAGAATACCAAACTCAAATACACCAACATTTTTTTGCACTGCAGGGCATTTTGTATTTGCTATTCTCTGTATCAGAATGCTCTTAGGACAACTCTTTCTGCGGCAAATTCCTTCCCATCCTCCAAGTAACATCAAATGCTCAGAGAAGCCTTTTCTTATCAATCTACCTCAAAGCCTATACCAGGCTCACAATCTTAACATCTACTCTAGAATATCACATTATTTCCTTCCTAGCACTTATTACAGTCTGAAATTGTCCTATTTATTTGTTTGTTTCCCATCTACCTCCGCCCACCAGACTGCAAATGAGGTTAGGAGCCTTACTGGACTTGTTCCGCCCTGTATCAGGAGGCTCATAAAAATGGTTGACACATAGTAGGCCCCCAAATATATTTTGAATAAGTGAATTAATTTATCAATGTGAACACAGTGCATACACCCTTTTGCTTTGTTTTCTCTAACAAAAGCTTTGTAGAAAAGAGCAGAACTACAGTTCTATTCTTTAACCAGTGTAGCCACAGTTGACCTCACTCCCTTCAAATAGACTATATTCATGTGGTTATTAAGTGCTTTAAAAAATTGAAAGATTCTAAGAACACTATAAAAAATGTGCTATGTCCAGTTACATTTTTTAAAAATTAGCTCAGTTTAAGCATCTTTCTTAAGTATAACTACTTAAATGTGGAGGATATCTAGCCCCTGTGAAAGGCAATCTATTAAGTATGATACTCCCAGAGGTCAAATCTTTTAAAATTAACTAGATGCAAATCTCTAGTTGGTAAAAATTCTGATGGAATTTTATTGCATTTTATGTACATATTTGGTATGAACACGAATAGAAACTATAAAAACCTAAATATGGAAAATCAAAATCAAGGTGACAAATAGCAAACAATTTAACCATCTTTTTTTTCAAGTAAGTATACATATATAAAGCTATACATCTGTGAAAGTACCCTCTGAATTCTATGAAAGTGATAACTTAAGATTCCTTCTAGCTTAAAATTCTGTGACTTTTGTGATACATAAGCAATATAGAAAATAGGAAAACTAGAGAATACATTGTAACCTAAAATTATCCACTACTGGGAAAGTTGGAATTCTACTTTACGCATCAAATAGTAAATAGCTGTAATAATGCACACTAAACATTAGCCCTTGAGTTAAAGATTGTTATCCTGCCCTCAAAGCATACCAGCCAAATAAACATTGTCCATACATTATTCATGATGATGATGATTAATAATTGCAGCTGACAACAACCTCATCATTACTCTGTACCAGGCACTATACTAAGCTCTTTTACTTGAATTATCTCATGTAATCTCCATAACAAGTCCATAAGGTAGGTATGTGCATGGGGCCATGTGCACATGAACACTTTGGTGTCTAAGGTTCCACAGAGAGTAAAAGGAAGAATCAAGAACTCTGGCAGGCTAACTCTGAGGCCTGGTCCTTAATCACTGTTTTCTGAACTTTTTACTATACCTCTTAATTCTTATGCCTAGAATATCCTACCTCTCCCCTATTATTCATTTCTCAAAAACCTGCTCAGACTATATAGCCTTTGTTGATTCTGTAATGCCTCATTTTTCCGACATTGTACTTTCTTTCCCTATTGCACTTATGTTTTTAAAAACACTATAATAATGTAAGTACATACATTTCTGCATTCCTTCTAGACTTTGACTTAAGCACAGGGAACAAAGCTCAACAAATGAATACCCCAAACCTAGCTTACTGCTAAATACTGAAAGTGTTTAGGTTAAAGTTGGAATGACTGTAAATTCTGATATAAAAGAATTTTGTTTCACTTTGGTTGTATCTGCAAAACAATAATCCTAATTCAATAAATGACCATGGTGGAAGACCTATATACAGTACTACAAGGCGATAATCTACCCACCTGAGAAACAATCCAAAGAGGGAAAAATATCCTCTAAAGTGGGATTAAATCCTAGAGAGATGCTTCAGGTTGAAGAATTATAGGGGTGGCTGTCCCCAAATTAAGGATTCCCAGGGTTGATGTGAAAATTCCTATTGGATTAGGGGTACTTTCTAGCTTATAAATATTCTCTTATTCAGCACCCAAGGAATGCTTTACAAGATCCAATAAAGATAAGCTTTGTTTTGCTTTTCTTTTGCAAAAGGGAGATATAATTCATGAGGGCTGTTAATTATGAGGGCATAAAATAAGATTCAGAAAACAAATTTTTCAAAGAAGTTTCTGACATTTTCATGAAACCTGTGGACATCACCCATGGTTCAATTACACACTCTGGTTTGATCATATCATATTTGTATTAGCCATATCTGTAGAAAGAAGTAGCATGGATAATCTAAAACCAAGAATCATAAACAACTAAATTTTGGCTTTGGGATTTACCATGCTTTTTTCAAGCATCCCTTTTTAATGTTTAGTACTTGCTAATATTATAATCTGTTTAATTTCCCTATGTATACCTTGACTTGCCCCTGCTTTACACCTCTTGCAATGTTGATCCGTTCTCACATTTTAAGTTTAGGTGAAATGGAACAGTATTAAAAACACAAATCAGGAAAGAACAAAAGAATCTTGCTGAGGTGTTACCTTGCAAAAGAGAGATTTTACTCTGGATATTTTGGTAGACTCTAAAGTGCCTAACAGAATCAGTACCAAAATAAGTCATTGCTTCATTATTTTAAAATCTTTATTCAGTCTCTCTATAAATACTGAGTTTCCTCCAAAATGCTGATAAACAATGAACTTGGTTATGATCACAACTCTCTTATTTTCTGTTTCACGGGCACTCTGCTCTCTCAAACTTTTCTTAGGATATCACTCCAATACCAAAAATATAACATATCAAGTGCTGCTATTATCCTCTGAATTTCTTTTTCTTTTTTTTTTACTTGGTTACAGAAGTAAACACCATCATCATCTTCTCAATCACACAAGCTTGCACTGCAGCTTTATTTCCTATTCTCAAATCCAATCTATCAACAAATTCAGATGTTTTGTTTTGTTTTCTTCAGCTGAAGTTGACTGTGGTTGACAGTATCTTTCAAAAGGGTCTTTAAACCACAGCGCCTGAATAGTTTCCACCTGGACTGTTTCAACAGCCTCCTTTTCACTACCTTCAGCTTTCTAAGAGCCAATTAATTTTTCACAGTAAAAAATATTTGGAGCATGTTACTTCATGCTGAAGCTCAGAAAAGTAATTATAAAATCTATGAAACACACGTTAGCCTAGTGCTTACTTAGCCTTACTTAACATTGCTATCATTGTGAAAATTACTTAGAAATGAAATACAAGCTCTTAATCATATGATTAAAGTCTTCTCATAAACTAGGCCCATTCTTTCAATCTTACAATTCATATTTCTGTCCGAGCTAAGCAAACCTAGTGAGAGATCCTTCACTTGCCCCAGCTTTTAGTCAGACTTCTGAACCTTCTCCTAAGCCCATCTGTGAACTTTCTTACAAAATGTAGTGTTTGCATGAACAGTACCAAGTCAGTTTAATCAGAGCCCCCCACTCTCACTATCCTTATCACCCTCAATATCTGATAAGGCTCCTCATCCTGATCATTCTAGCCTGTCTTCAGCAAAAATCCTGTTATAACAGTTTGGCCAAAAATCCACCCTTATCCATGATATTTCCTCTTATGGTAATTTTAAAATTTTCTGACCCCCACCCTGCTCCTAACAATAAAGTCCCATTTGTTGTTAAAGGAGGTCATCAGGATGTGGCTTCTAGCTGACCCTTGGACACGACCCAGGCAACTGGAAGCTTCCCAGCCTCTGTCCTATCCTTGGAATATGTGTTCAAAGCTCTCAGTAGCTGCTCCAAGGATACAGCCTTGAGACAGAAATGTGGTGTTGACTGGAGATGTGAATAAACCCAGTTAAAGCCTCTATATAAACTTTTCTCTGGTGGGCAGGTGCAGAGAGCTACTACTCATCTTGCAACCACCCAAAACCAGCCTCCTATGTAAATCCCCTGATAGCTCCCAATCAGGAGTGACCTGCCTCCTTGCGGGTTCGGGGATAGGGGTGGTTTCAGGTTATACCAGCAAAGCTTCTGCAAACCAATCCTTGCCCATCCTGTATTCATAGTTGAGGCCAATCTCTGTCCTCCACTGTACAATCACACTGCAGTGGTCTCTGTACTTATCATCCCTAATAACACTGGCCTTACCATCTTTGAAAAGTGTCACTGAATATTTCTTAACATTAATCACTGTCCACTGTTAAGACTTACTGACTCCCTTCAATGTCTTTACATATGCTGTTTTTTATTTTCTGGATATACCCTATGCTACTTCTGATCGCTTGAAAATTTTCTGTTAAGCTATATTCAAAATGCTCTGACTGCACAGTATCTTCTGATTCAATCCCTCTGATTTAAGTCATTCTTTATTCGGTACCTTTTTCAATATTGAGAAATACTACAGGATAGTAGTTAAAAATGCATATTTGCTTTATGCTTCTAAAAGTTTAATGTCATTTATTTCTTTTTAATTGTGGTAAAAACACATTCATAAAAATTTACCATCTTAACCATTTTTAAGTGTACAGTTCGGTAGTATTAAGTATATTCCAATTGTGCAATTCCTTTCCAGTACCTTTTCATCTTGAAAAACTGAAACTCCATGCCCATTACACAACTCTCCTTTCCCTATTCTCTCAGCCCCTGACAACCACCATTTTACTTTCTAATGAATTTGACTACTTCAGATACCTCATATACGTGGAACCATATGGTATTTTTTTGTGACTGGCTTATTTCACTTAGCATAATGGACTCAAGGTTCATCCATATTGTATAATGTTACAGGATTCCTTAAAAAGGCCTATTTAAGGCTAAATAATATTCTATTGTATATATACCCTATTTTCTTTATCCATTCATCCATTTATTATAGACATTTAGGTTGTTTCTACCTCTTGGCAATTATGAATAGTGCAGCTATGAACTTGTATATGTAAATATCTTCTTGAGTTACTATTTTCAAATTCTTGTGGATGTATACCCAGAAGAGGGATTATTAAATTATATGCTGGTTCTTTTTTAATTTTTTGAGGAATCACTATATTTTTTTCCATAGTAGATATACCATTTTAGATTCCCACCAACAGAGCACAAGGATTCTAATTTCTTCACATCCTCGCCAACACTTTTTTTTGGATAGTAGCCGTCTAACTGGGTGTGAGGTGGCTATCTCCCTTTGATTTGTATAATGATATAAAGTCTTTTCATATGTTTATTGACCATCTGTATATCATCTGGAGAAATGTCTATTCAAGTCCTTTGCCCATTTTTTAATTAGGTTATTTGTGCTTTTGCTGCTGAGTTGTTGGAATTCTTTCTATATTCAGGATATTAGCCCCTTAAATATATGACTTGTGAATATTTTCTCCAATTCTGTAGGCTGTCTTTTTTCTCTTTTGATTATATCCTATGATGCACATTAATTTTTAAGTTTGATGTAGTCCCATTTGTCCACTTTTGCTTTGGTTGCCTGTACTTTTGTGTCATATCTAAGAAATTGTTACCAAACCCAATGTCATGAAGGTTTTTGCCTATGTTTTTTCCTAGGGATTTTATAGTTTCAGGTATAATGTTTAGGTCTTTGACCAATTTTGAGTTAATTTTTATATATGGCATAAAGTAAGTTTCCGACTTCTTTCTTTTGCATGAAGGTATCCAGTTTCCCAGTATCATTTGTTGAAGATGCTGCCTTTACCTGATTGACTGGTCTTGACACACTTAGTCAAAGATCATTTGGCCATGTATACAGGTTTTATTTCAGTGCCTTCTATCTACTCCATCAGTCTACATGCCTCTGCTTATACACACTTTTCATCACTTCTGCTTTGTAGTATGTTTTCAAGTCTGCTTAAAAACTTCCTTCTAACTTGTTCACCATGTAAGAACTTGTTCGTTATGCTTCAGAAGATTGGAGACTGTTGAGAATTAGGCCTGGGGTTGATTAATGATTGTGCATTGAGTCCCCTATACAGAATTTTATTGTTGTTAACAACCTTTTGATCAATAAATATGAAAGATAACCTCTCAAAAAAAAAAACCAAAAAAAAACCTTCCTTCTGCCTAAAACACTAGATCACAACTTAACTTGGCTAGTAACTGCTCAGGGCTTAGATTTTACCCCTTTTCGGAAGGCTTCCCTGACCACTCCATCTCAACACTCACATATACACCTCCTTCCTGTGAACTCCCACTACACACTGTACTTCCTCTATCATAGAACTTACTTTGCTTTATTGTGATTGAACTGTGACTCCCAGTGGTGTTAAACTCTGTGATAGAGCCCTGATCAATCATTTTTAGTTCCCACATCCCCAGCTCCTAGCAAAGTGGCTGACCCACAGTAAATGACAAATAAATATTATGAAAACTACATGACAATAGAATATACTCAGCTGGTAAAAAGAATGAATAAAATCTATGTATTGATTTAGAAAATTCTCTCCAAGAGATATAAAGTAAAAAAATCAAGGTGCAGAACAGTGTTTTTAGTATGCTACCATTTATACAAAAGGGAAAATATTCATATAAGTTGCATATGTATAACACAGCTGTGAGAGAACATACAAGAAAATAATAAAACTGATTACTTCCTGGGGGTCAGGTGGGATTTAGGCAGATGGGGGCCAGGGAGGAGACTTTTCATTGTACACTTTTTAATACTTTTTTTTTTTTTTTTTTTTATAATAATTATTTTTTATTGAAGGATAGTTGACACACACTATTACATTACATGAGTTTCAAGTGTACAACACAGTGGTAGAACATTTATATACATAATTCTAGGTTCCAGCTATCACCCTACCAAGCTGTTACAATATCTTGACTATATTCCTTATGCTATACATTACGTCCCGGTTACTTATTTATTTTACCATTGGAAGTCTGTCCTTTTTTTTTTTTTTTTTTTTTGTGAGGGCATCTCTCATATTTATTGATCAAATGGTTGTTAACGACAATAAAATTCTGTATAGGGGAGTCAATGCTCAATGCACAATCATTATTCCACCCCAAGCCTAATTTTTGTCAGTCTCCAATCTTCTGAGGCATAACAAACAAGTTTTTACATGTAGAACAAATTCTTACATAATGAATAAGTTACATAGTGAACAGTACAAGGGCAGTCATCACAGAAACTTTCGGTTTTGCTCATGCATTATGAACTATAAACAGTCAGTTCAAATATGAATACTCATTTGATTTTTATACTTGATTTATATGTGGATACCACATTTCTCTCTTTATTATTATTATTTTTAATAAAATGCTGAAGTGGTAGGTAGATACAAGATAAAGGTAGAAAACATAGTTTAGTGTTGTAAGAGAGCACATGTAGATGATCAGGTGTGTGCCTGTAGACTATGTGTTAATCCAAGCTAGACCAGGGCAATAAAACATCCACGTATGCAGAAGATTTCTCTCAGAACGGGGGGGTGAGGTTCTAAGCCTCACCTCTGTTGATCCCCAATTTCTCACCTGATGGCCCCCCTGCGACTGTGCCTGTCTTAGGTTGTTCCTCCCTTGAGGAATCTTACCCGTCTCTGGCTAACCAGTCATCTTCCGGGGCCATACAGGGAAATGTGAAGTTGGTAAGTGAGAGAGAAGCCTTATTGTTTGAAAAAGTTAGCTTTTTACTTCTTTGCATATTTATGCCCTGTGGCTTCTATGCCCAGCATTTGTCTTGAGGTATCTTTACCACTTGGAAGAATTATGATACTCGGTAAATTTGATATGAGGCACGAATTCTATTTAAGGGTTGTAATTAGGAAGGAAGAAGAAAAGCTATAGAAGTAGCAGGCGGAAGAAAACATGGGAAGATTGATTATTTCTTTGATATATCTTCTTGTAGAGTAACTTCAGCATGTATAGGTTTTAAGCTACTACTTAAATTGCACACACACATTAACATAATAGGAGTATAGTTACATAACCAAAGCATACCTGTAATTACCAGCCATCTGCAGTGAAACCAAGAAAACCAGTTAGGCACCTTAGGCATTTGTGAAAACTTATCTATGATATGGTGGATATTGTCCAAATGAACTTGAACAGTCTGAGAGAAATCAGACAAATTAAAACAACCCATTCCTGGGGACTGTTCACATGCCATATGTTCTTTTAACAATAAATAGTTTGTAGTTGTAAGACTTTGGAGCGCTACAATTTGCACTTCTCCAAATTCTTGGTTGAGTTCCAACAGTATAGATCCAGTCCAATTTTGTTGTTTTACTGTATGCACAGGCCAGCTTAGATATCTCCTTCCTCATTCCCATGGCAAGTCCAGGAACTGGTGGGATGAGTGCATCTACAGCTGTAGCAGTGCGTGGATCTTTGTTGGGGTTTTTCGATGATCATCTTCTGGCATGAGTCTTCCAGAGAGTGCAGATGTTGGAAGTTCTTTTTCATATCGTATCTTAGTTCATTTTCGGGGTAGCCCAATTAGGCTTTGATCCTCTGTGTAAACACAAACAGACCCTTTGCCTACACTTTTATATGCCCTTTATACCCTTGTGTAGAACTCGTTGGAGGTTACCACACAGGAACTGCCCTTTTTTTTTTTTTTTTTTTTTTTGCTATCACTAATCTACACTTACATGACGAATATTATGTTTACTAGGCTCTCCCCTATACCAGCTCTCCCCTATAAACCCCTTTACAGTCACTGTCCATCAGCATAGCAAAATGTTGTAGAATCACTACTTGCCTTCTCTGTGTTGTACAGCCCTCCCTTTTCTCCTACCCCCCCATGCATGTTAATCTTAATACCCCCCTATTTCTCCCCCCCTTATCCCTCCCTACCCACCCATCCTCCCCAGTCCCTTTCCCTTTGGTACCTGTTAGTCCATTCTTGAGTTCTGTGATTCTGCTGCTGTTTTGTTCCTTCAGTTTTTCCTTTGTTCTTATATTCCACAGATAAGTGAAATCATTTGGTATTTCTCTTTCTCCGCTTGGCTTGTTTCACTGAGCATAATACCCTCCAGCTCCATCCATGTTGCTGCAAATGATTGGATTTGCCCTTTTCTTATAGCTGAGTAGTATTCCATTGTGTATATGTACCACATCTTCTTTATCCATTCATCTATTGATGGACATTTAGGTTGCTTCCAATTCTTGGCTATTGTAAATAGTGCTGCAATAAACATAGGGGTGCATCTGTCTTTCTCAAACTTGATTGCTGCATTCTTAGGGTAAATTCCTAGGAGTGGAATTCCTGGGTCAAATGGTAAGTCTGTTTTAAGCATTTTGATGTACCTCCATACTGCTTTCCACAATGGTTGAACTAACTTACATTCCCACCAGCAGTGTAGGAGGGTTCCCCTTTCTCCACAGCCTCGCCAACATTTGTTGTTGTTTGTCTTTTGGATGGCAGCCATCCTTACTGGTGTGAGGTGATACCTCATTGTAGTTTTAATTTGCATTTCTCTGATAATTAGCCATGTGGAGCATCTTTTCATGTGTCTGTTGGCCATCTGTATTTCTTTTTTGGAGAACTGTCTGTTCAGTTCCTCTGCCCATTTTTTAATTGGGTTATTTGTTTTTTGTTTGTTGAGGCGTGAGAGCTCCTTATATATTCTGGACGTCAAGCCTTTATCGGATGTGTCATTTTCAAATATATTCTCCCATACTGTAGGGATCCTTCTTGTTCTATTGATGGTGTCTTTTGCTGTACAGAAGCTTTTCAGCTTAATATAGTCCCACTTACTCATTTTTGATGTTGTTTTCCTTGCCCGGGGAGATATGTTCAAGAAGAGGTCACTCATGTTTATGTCTAAGAGGTTTTCGCCTATGTTTTCTTCCAAGAGTTTAATGGTTTCATGGCTTACATTCAGGTCTTTGATCCATTTTGAGTTTACTTTTGTATATGGGGTTAGACAATGGTCCAGTTTCATTCTCCTACATGTAGCTGTCCAGTTTTGCCAGCACCACCTGTTGAAGAGACTGTCATTTCGCCATTGTATGTCCATGGCTCCTTTATCAAATATTAATTGACCATATATGTCTGGGTTAATGTCTGGATTCTCTAGTCTGTTCCATTGGTCTGTGGCTCTGTTCTTGTGCCAGTACCAAATTGTCTTGATTAGTATGGCTTTATAGTAGAGCTTGAAGTTGGGGAGTGAGATCCCCCCTACTTTATTCTTCTTTCTCAGGATTGCTTTGGCTATTCGGGGTCTTTGGTGTTTCCATATGAATTTTTGAATTGTTTGTTCCAGTTCATTGAAGAATGTTGCTGGTAGTTTCATAGGGATTGCATCAAATCTGTATATTGCTTTGGGCAGGATGGCCATTTTAACGATATTAATTCTTCCTAGCCACGAGCATGGGATGAGTTTCCATCTGTTAGTGTCCCCTTTAATTTCTCTTAAGAGTGACTTGTAGTTTTCAGAGTATAAGTCTTTCACTTCTTTGGTTAGGTTTATTCCTAGGTATTTTATTTTTTTTGATGCAATTGTGAATGGAGTTGTTTTCCTGATTTCTCTTTCTGTTGGTTCATTGTTAGTATATAGGAAAGCCACAGATTTCTGTGGGTTGATTTTGGATCCTGCAACTTTGCTGTATTCCGATATCAGTTCTAGTAGTTTTGGGGTGGAGTCTTTGGGGTTTTTTATGTACAGTATCATGTCATCTGCAAATAGTGACAGTTTAACTTCTTCTTTACCAATCTGGATTCCTTGTATTTCTTTATTTTGTCTGATTGCCGTGGCTAGGACCTCCAGTACTATGTTAAATAACAGTGGAGAGAGTGGGCATCCCTGTCTAGTTCCCGATCTCAGAGGAAATGCTTTCAGCTTCTCGCTGTTCAATATAATGTTGGCTGTGGGTTTATCATAGATGGCCTTTATTATGTTGAGGTACTTGCCCTCTATTCCCATTTTGCTGAGAGTTTTTATCATGAATGGATGTTGAACTTTGTCAAATGCTTTTTCAGCATCTATGGAGATGATCATGTGGTTTTTGTCTTTCTTTTTGTTGATGTGGTCGATGATGTTGATGGACTTTCGAATGTTGTACCATCCTTGCATCCCTGGGATGAATCCCACTTGGTCATGGTGTATGATCCTTTTGATGTATTTTTGAATTCGGTTTGCTAATATTTTGTTGAGTATTTTTGCATCTACGTTCATCAGGGATATTGGTCTGTAGTTTTCTTTTTTGGTGGGGTCTTTGCCTGGTTTTGGTATTAGGGTGATGTTAGCTTCATAGAATGAGTTTGGGAGTATCCCCTCCTCCTCTATTTTTTGGAAAACTTTAAGGAGAATGGGTATTATGTCTTCCCTGTATGTCTGATAAAATTCCGAGGTAAATCCATCTGGCCCGGGGGTTTTGTTCTTTGGTAGTTTTTTGATTACCTCTTCAATTTCGTTGCTGGTAATTGGTCTGTTTAGATTTTCTGTTTCTTCCTGGGTCAATCTTGGAAGGTTATATTTTTCTAGGAAGTTGTCCATTTCTCCTAGGTTTCCCAGCTTGTTAGCATATAGGTTTTCATAGTATTCTCCAATAATTCTTTGCATTTCCGTGGGGTCCGTCGTGATTTTTCCTTTCTCGTTTCTGATACTGTTGATTTGTGTTGACTCTCTTTTCTTCTTAATAAGTCTGGCTAGAGGCTTATCTATTTTGTTTATTTTCTCCAAGAACCAGCTCTTGGTTTCATTGATTTTTGCTATTGTTTTATTCTTCTCAATTTTATTTATTTCTTCTCTGATCTTTATTATGTCCCTCCTTCTGCTGACCTTAGGCCTCATTTGTTCTTCTTTTTCCAATTTCGATAATTGTGACATTAGACCATTCATTTGGGATTGCTCTTCCTTTTTTAAATATGCTTGGATTGCTATATACTTTCCTCTTAAGACTGCTTTTGCTGTGTCCCACAGAAGTTGGGGCTTAGTGTTGTTGTTGTCATTTGTTTCCATATATTGCTGGATCTCCATTTTGATTTGGTCATTGATCCATTGATTATTTAGGAGCGTGTTGTTAAGCCTCCATGTGTTTGTGAGCCTCTTTGCTTTCTTTGTACAGTTTATTTCTAGTTTTATGCCTTTGTGGTCTGAAAAGTTGGTTGGTAGGATTTCAATCTTTTGGAATTTTCTGAGGCTCTTTTTGTGGCCTAGTATGTGGTCTATTCTGGAGAATGTTCCATGTGCACTTGAGAAGAATGTATATCCCGCTGCTTTTGGATGTAGAGTTCTATAGATGTCTATTAGGTCCATCTGCTCTACTGTGTTGTTCAGTGCTTCCGTGTCCTTACTTATTTTCTGCCCAGTGGATCTATCCTTTGGGGTGAGTGGTGTGTTGAAGTCTCCTAGAATGAATGCATTGCAGTCTATATCCCCCTTTAGTTCTGTTAGTATTTGTGTGACATATGCTGGTGCTCCTGTGTTGGGTGCATATATATTTAGAATGGTTATATCCTCTTGTTTGACTGAGCCCTTTATCATTATGTAGTGTCCTTCTTTATCTCTTGTTACTTTCTTTGTTTTGAAGTCTATTTTGTCTGATATTAGTACTGCAACCCCTGCTTTCTTCTCACTGTTGTTTGCTTGAAATATGTTTTTCCATCCCTTGACTTTTAGTCTGTACATGTCTTTGGGTTTGAGGTGAGTTTCTTATAAGCAGCATATAGATGGGTCTTGCTTTTTTATCCATTCTGTTACTCTGTGTCTTTTGATTGGTGCATTCAGTCCATTAACATTTAGGGTGACTATTGAAAGATATGTACTTATTGCCATTGCAGGCTTTAAATTCGTGGTTACCAAAGGTTCAAGGTTAGCCTCTTTAGTATCTTACTGCCTAACTTAGCTCGCTTATTGAGCTGTTATATACACTGTCTGGAGATTCTTTTCTTCTCTCCCTTCTTGTTCCTCCTCCTCAATTCTTCATATGTTGGGTGTTTTGTGCTGTGCTCTTTCTAGGAGTGCTCCCATCTAGAGCAGTCCCTGTAAGATGTTCTGTAGAGGTGGTTTGTGGAAAGCAAATTCCCTCAGCTTTTGTTTGTCTGGGAATTGTTTAATCCCACCGTCATATTTGAATGATAGTCGTGCTGGATACAGTATCCTTGGTTCAAGGCCCTTCTGTTTCATTGTATTAAATATATCATGCCATTCTCTTCTGGCCTTTAGGGTTTCTGTTGAGAAATCTGACGTTAGCCTGATGGGTTTCCCTTTATAGGTGACCTTTTTCTCTCTAGCTGCCTTTAACACTCTTTCCTTGTCCTTGATCTTTGCCATTTTAATTATTATGTGTCTTGGTGTTGCCCTTCTTGGATCCTTTCTGTTGGGGGTTCTGTGTATTTCCGTGGTCTGTTTGATTACTTCCTCCCCCAGTGTGGGGAAGTTTTCAGCAATTATTTCTTCTAAGATACTTTCCATCTCTTTGCCTCTCTCTTCTTCTTCTGGGACCCCTATAATACGGATATTGCTCCTTTTAGATTGGTCACACAGTTCTCTTAATATTGTTTCATTCCTGGAGATCCTTTTGTCTCTCTCTATGTCAGCTTCTATGCGTTCCTGTTCTCTGATTTCAATTCCATCAATGGCCTCTTGCATTCTATCCATTCTGCTTATAAACCCTTCCAGAGTTTGTTTCATTTCTGTGATCTCCTTTCTGGCATCTGTGATCTCCCTCCGGACTTCATCCCATTTCTCTTGCGTATTTCTCTGCATCTCTGTCAGCATGTTTATGATTCTTATTTTGAATTCTTTGTCAGGAAGACTGGTTAGGTCTGTCTCCTTCTCTGGTGTTGTCTCTGTGATCTTTGTCTGCCTGTAGCTTTGCCTTTTCATGGTGATAGGAATAGTCTGCAGAACTGGGACGAGTGACGGCTGGAAGGACTTCCTTTCCTGTTGGTTTGTGGCCCTCCTCTCCTGGGAGAACAGCGGCCTCTAGTGGCTTGTGCTGCGCAGCTGCGCGCAGACAGGGTTTCTGCTTCCTGCCCTGCTGCTATGGAGTTAATCTCCGCTGTTGCTGTGGGCGTGGCCTGGCTCGGGCAGCTACTCCAAAATGGTGGAGTCGCGTTGGAGCAGGAGCTGCTGGGAGGCTATTTATCTCCGTAAGGGGCCTCCCTGCTCCCTGCAGCCCAGGGGTTAGGGTGCCCAGAGATCCCGGATTCCCTACCTCTGGATTAAGTGACCCGCCCTGCCCCTTTAAGACTTCCAAAAAGCACCCGCCAAAACAAAACAACGACCACAAAAAAAAACAAGAAAAAAAATTTTTTTAATTAAAAAAAAAAAAAATTTTTAATTAAAAAAAAAAAAAAGTGGTCGTTCGTTTTTCTTTATTCTCCAGTGCCAGCCTCAGGCCTCTGCTCACCGGTCTTTCTGCCCTGTTTCCCTAATATTGGGGTCCCTGTCCCTTTAAGACTTCCAAAAAGCGCTCGCCAAAACAAAGCAGCAAAAAAGCAAAAAAAAAAAAAAAAAAATGGTCGCGCGCTTTTCTTATGTCCTCTGTCGCCCAGCCTCCAGTGCCTGCTCACTGTTCTTGCTGCCCTGTTTTCCCAGTATCGAGGGCCCTGCACTCTGGCCCGGATGGCTGGGGCTGGGTGTTCGGCAGCCCTGGGCTCCGTCTCCCTCCCGCTCTGCCTGCTCTTCTCCCGCCGGGAGCTGGGGGGAGGGGCGCTCGGCTCCCGCGGGGCCGGGGCTTGTATCTTACCCCCTTCGCGAGGCGCTGGGTTCTCTCAGGTGTGGATGTGGTCTGGATATTGTCCTGTGTCTTCTGGTCTTTATTCTAGGAAGGGTTGTCTTTGTTATATTTTCATAGATATATGTTGTTTTGGGAGGAGATTTCCGCTGCTCTACTCACGCCGCCATCTTCCGGGAATCCACTTTTTTAATACTTTTAAAATCTTGTGAATTATTCCTTCTTCATGGTATTAAAGAAGTTTAATTTTTTTAAAGCAAATTAATGAATAATGTCCTTAAAGAATATGAAGCAGCAGCTTTAGCTTTATAATATGTGGCAAATCCTCTCTCCTTCATTTCATAAGAAATAACAGACAGAAAATCAAAATGAATAAAATCTGTATCTTCAGTGTTATATTTGGGGCCAGAATCATCCCACATCCCCAAAGAACCACAAAGACTAAGAATATCGTAGAAAAAGTGCTTGTTTTGTTCAGTAATCTTCAAATGACATTTCAGTTAATCTCTGAATATTCTTTCTAAAGATATGAGCTATGTATAAACTGCATACTGGGTAAATATATGTAGTGCTCATTATTTTGATGACATGTTCACATACTAGCTTTACAAGATATGGTAGCTAGCTTCCAAGATGGCTTCCAATGATCCTCAACGTCTGGTTTTCCTGTATAGTATCCCCAACACAAAATAACTACTGGCCTATGTGAACAATAAATAGAATGCTGCAGAAGTGAAAATTAGGTCATAGAAGACATTGCAGCTTCCACCTTGATGTCTCTTGGATCACTCTAGAATAAGATAACCCGTATGTCACAAAGACACCCAACCAACTCTGTGGGGAGGCGCATATGGAGCAGAACTGAGGCCTGCCGTTCTGTGAGTGAGCCACTTTGGAAGGAGGTTCTCAAACCCCAGTGAAACTTTTAAATGACCGCAGCCCAGATGACTGCTCCTCACAAAAAACTCAAGCCAGAACCTCATAGCCAAATCGATCCCCAGTCCCTTCTGACAGAAACTGTGACAGATATTTACTACTGTTTTAGATCAGTACATTTTAAGATCATTTATTATGCAGAAATAAATAACTAAAGAGTTTATTCTCAAATATTATTGTCCTTTTTAAAACCACAACCTCTATAATATAAAAGACATAATAAAAACAGTTGTCATCAGATCACATAAAAGTAACAGGCAGCCTCAAATGATAGAATCAGGTAGACTTGGGGTAAGACAGTTTTCCAATAAATTGCCAGATGCCATGAAAAAATCATGTTGCTGTAACCCCTCATTCAGGCTCGTGGGTAAATTCCTTACTAAATGGCAGTAACATTATGGAACTGGTGGTATATGATATGGAAGTCACTGAATTATTTTCCTTCAAAATAACAGGCACTAACTTTAAAGCAAGTACTATGTTCTATTTTTTTTCTCTACAGAAAAAACTCCTCTCCAGGAAATTTTTAAATTTAGGCACACTGCAAGGCATTTGTAAGAGTATGGAAAGTGCTCATGCTGAAGACAAGCAAAAAGTATGATCACACACTGGGATGGCATTTGTGGTACATTACATACAAAAGTTCCAGCTATCTGGAAAAATTGATTGATCATAAAAATACATTTCCTAAATGTTTCAGGTAGCTGATATAGTATCTTTCCATAATAGCACAAAAATCAAGAAAGAGCGCAAAGAAAAATGTAGGCCTATCTACCTGTATAATTTAAAGAATTAAAACCGTTGTGCTTTCATAGTTTTTCTGATTACAGTCAGTTGTCACTTTTAATTGATAACAGTTAATCTGCACTGCTTCTATACTGATGATTTTATAGTAGAAACACAGGAAAGAAACTATTTGTTTGGGGGAAGGCCCTCTTATGAAACAGACTGTTATCTAAAAGGCTCTTTTCTTACTTCCAAATTGAAGTTGCATCCCAGAACCTTAGGTTGATAGCAGTCTGATTTCTGGTTGAGTAGCAAATTACTGTGTATACTGATAAACCTAGTATTAACACTCAGGTAAATTATTTTTTGTGAAACAGTAACACAAAACTATATTTTGTTACTTAGTTACCTGAACTCTTTGTTCATGAACACAAAATGGCAATTCAAACATTAAGCTCATAATACAGATATATGCTTGAAAATAACCACAGCAAGCTGAAATACAGGATGTATTATACAGAACAAGAATAGGGAATTTATTTTCCTGACTGTTCATATAAAACTCTTTCCACAAGCATAACAACAAAGCAAAACTCAAGGAACAAAACAGCAGCAGATTCTGTCTCCAAGAAGGGCTAGAGGTTACCAAAGGGGAGGAGTGGGGGAGGGGATTGAAGATCATTATGATTGGCACACATGTTGTGGGGGAGGTCACAGGGAAGATAGTGTAGCACAGAGAAGACAGGTAGTGATTCTGTGGTATCTTACTACGCTGATGGACAGTGACTGCAATGGGGTGTGGAGGGGACTTGATAATATGGGTGAATGTAGTGAACCACAATGATACCTTAATAAAAAAAAATTCTTTCCAAAGAGGGAATTTTTCATTACTTCTGAAGAAAAGACTGGAAATACTGGAAATGTTTCTGTCAGGATGGAAATATCAAAATATAGCTCAAACTTAAGAAGATGAGAGGAAGAAGTAAAAGATAACAGATTCTTTTAAGTTTGTTATCTCATCTACTCTTTGGGAGATTTGCCAGATAAACATTATATTAACATTCATTTCAACACTCCTGAATCAACATTAATCACTGTCATATAAAAGGCTCCCACTGGTTTTTAGATTTAGATGTATTTTTTTAGATTCAATGGTTTATCTTAAAGCCAATGTACCCTAATAACAAAATGGTGGGTTTTATTTGTAAAATTAACATTAAAACATTTTTGAAAAAAATAGACACTTTTATGATTCAATAACAATATTAACTTTCCACCTTCATATTGTATTTTTTAAGTTAAATCTGGTAAATCTTTTAACTTGCAATGAAGGTTTTATTTCCCAGTTCTTTCACAGATGGAATTCTAAGGAATTTTCAGGCTCTGATTAACCCACTATTTCCCCCAATTTTTGCCACCAGTCAGATGTGAGATGATTTTATGGGGCCCAAGAACCCGGGCTAAGTGACACTGAATCAAGTAAAGAAGTTATTCCCACCTCATTCTCTTTCAATTCCTCTGACTGCATCAGGAACAGATTGGCGCCAGAATGTTATCAACACCTCTGCAGTTTTTGCTTATCTCTCTTTTAAACAAAGAACAAGTCTCAGGCTTAGAGTCTTCAGTAGGCAATAGTATCTAGAATTTAACATTGTTTTGTTTCCATTATTTTTATCTGTATGTCTACTTATATTTGTGGCAAGTGTTATCTACTTTTTATTTATGGTGGTTATTTCAAGTATCCTTTAAAATTTTTCTTAATAATCATATTGATATAAAGAAATAGGAAGAAAATGAGTATACAGGAAGTATGCAAATATGGCCAAAATTTTAAGATGACAGAAGAATGACTCAAGTTGAGAATACTACATTTGTTCATTGGTCAGCCAATAAATATAATGCCTCCTGAAAGCACGCCATTGGTTTACCATCACAAGGGCAGAGAAGAATGTTCAAAGAAATGTAAACATGAAAGTCAGAAGAGAAGGAAAATTACTTCAAAATGAGGTAACCAAAAAAGGATTCACAGACAAGGTGGCATTTGAGCTAGGATTTAATACGTATGATTTAGATGTGCAGAGACAGGGAGAGCAAGCATTCAAAGAGAGCAAGAGCATGACAGTACAGGCAGAGCGGTGGTGGCATGTTCCAGATCTTGACTGTGGTGGTGGTTACATGGGTGTATATGTAATGTACACATAAAATGTATACACATTATTCTATAAATTTTTTCTTGATAAATTTGATACCATACCCTTAACCTATACAAAGAAAGTCATTGAGGGCTTTGATAGCTTGGGGAGGGCGAAGTTAATAGGTAAATATAATAAAGAAAAAAGAAAAATCACAATGTAAAGACAAGGGGACCAAAAGTACTTGTTTTTATATAATACAATTTCAACAAAAATGTTAGCTATTACATGAAAATAGCAGCTCTTACCTTCTACTTAATAGTTTCATTTCAGGGAAAGAACTTAACTGAATTGAAGCTTACCTATTAAAATTATGTGTACTGTTCCCCACACCCAATCCTGCCCACTCAAAGGAGCACTTTAACAGCACTCACCCCTAACAAAGTAACAAAGAATAGACAGAAGTAGCCATGCTGGTTGTGTATTAGTGACCACAGACAGAATTCAGCAAGATAATTTAAGATTGTATTCAATACTTAGATCTTGTTTGTAAATGATTTAGACATAACTGTCTTAGAATTTGTTTTAACCTTTAATTCTTCAATGATCTAAACTCTTAAAAGTATTTAGTTATGAATTAAGTGCATTTCAAGTGACTATTATCATATTTCATAGTTGAAGAATTCATGACTGAAAAAGGAAATCAATCATTCATAGCAAAAAATAAGGCCATTATGAGCAAGTCTTAACTTGTTGGAACTTTATAATGCCATTCTTAATAAAATCAATAACTTGACCGTAAAATCAAATTCAAAACATGAATTCTGGTTATAGAAAAGCATCAAGAGACCAGACAAAGGCTCACAGAAACCTATGTGCATCCTTAATATTAATATTTTACTAAAGAAAATACAAGCTTTTTGTTATACCACTAAACCTTCATGCTCTAAAAGCTCTGAAAGTCAAAAAAGCATAGTGTAGGGAATTTTAAAGGACAGGGTACTCAGCTCAACAACAGACCATCACCATGGTTCTACTTCATTTTTTGACTTCATGTGTGTGCGTATGTAAAATGTATTCAGTAGAAACCACACTTGGAATTTTGATATTTTCCTGGGCTAACAATACATGCAGTACTATACTCTCTGGTGATGCCCAGCAGTGGCAGAAAGTCCCAGTCAGCCATGTGATCACAAAGGTAAGCAACCAACACAACCACATTGTTTTTCACTTTCAGTAAGGTACAATATTCAATAACTTACATGAAATGTTCAACACCTTATTATAATATAGGTTTTGTGTTAGATTATTTTGCCCAACTGTAGGCTAAAGAAGTGTTCTGAGCATGTTTAAGGTAGGCTGGGCTAAGCTATGTTTGGTAGGTGTATTAAATGCATTCTTAACAATATGTTCAACTTATAATGAGGTTACTGCAACATAACCCCGTTGTAAGTCAAGGAAGACCTGTACAGTAATGTTCACATTGGTATTCTATTCTAATTATATTCTAGGAGGTGTTAACAGGTTGGCTGTGAGAAAATAGGCTCGCTGGCAAGGCAAACTTAGGAAACTCTTCAATAAGCTTAGCCTGGACATTTATATACATACAGCATATAGTGAAGGTTTTGAGAAGTCCTGCAGTTAAAAACAAATCAAGCTAAACCTGACTAACTTAATGTGCTCCCAAATTATTTGCCATGGAATATTGTTTTGGACAGAAGGCCTATTAACGGATTCAGAAAACTATTCAGGGGAAACGTTAGTTTGGAAAACTCTGATCTTATGAAATTCCCTTAAACAGATGACAAAACTGAAATTTACAGATCACACCTAGTTAGACGAATGAAATCTCTCATTCCCAGGCCAGAGCTCTTTCCACCAATTTAACGACAAATAGGACTCCTTTGACTGTATATTGTCTAACATTTAATTTACACTTCACATTTTGGTTATGGTGTCACAATTTCTGGTTTCTTCCTTCAAGACTTGGGTTTCTAAGGATGAGGTACAACTGGAGATTTGCTATTCAGCAATTCTGGGGAATGATTTAGTTGAGTAGCAGCTGCAAGGAGTCACTAAAACTATTTGCAGTACCAGTGTTTTTAACTTCCTCCTGTTACAACTTCTATCAGCTCAACTAAATCCCTGTAGTGTGGCAAGTTACTTAGCACATTAATGCTGACACATTATCCATAGTAAAAAGTGCAAGATCTTGTATCTGCAAAGTAGACAACAACATAGAGATTGGGGGATTTTGGTCCTTCTATACAGTTCAGTCTGTCAGGCAATTTCCTATCTTTTTCGTAACTATAAGAAAGGTTTTGATTGTTTTAACTAGTCTCTAAATCAGATTTTTCTAATCTTTATATTTCTCATAGATCGCTAAGCTAATTTATGACTAATCAATACAAAATTTATTTCGCTTCTAAGAAGTATACTGCGTGCCACTCCCCCTCTGCCTCCCCACCCCACCCCATGGGTAAGAGAGAATAGAGGGTACCGAGCAAGTAACTACTGTTATGTTGCAACTTTAAAAGGCTCGGGAATCAAAGGTGATATTGTTGACTTCTTTATGACCAATCCGACTTCCTCTAGTAAACTCCGGACCTGCTTTCCACCCCAGGCCCCCGGCGCGTAGCATGAACCACGGCCAGCATTCGCGGCGCCTCAGGCTTAAAAGAACCCACCAGACGACTTGAGAGGCACGACGCCGTAATTCCGCTCCCAAAGGGGTCGCTCCGCGTGCCTCCGGCGCACCAGGCGACCCCCACGCCGCCCTCGAGCACCGCTCGGACCCGCCGCCCTACCGGGGCCGCCCCCGCGCCTCCGCCAGTCCCGGCGCGCATCGCCCGCCTTCCCGGAAACCAGCGGGCTGCCGGCCGGCTTCGCGGTTCCAGGCGGGGCTCGGGCGGCAGCAGCCTCGGAGCCACAGCAGCCTGGCCCCCGGGGCGCGCCCACGGCGCGGGAACAAGGCGGGCGGAGGCGGCCGCTGTTACCTGCCGTGGGCTCGGCCGCTCCCCGCCGGCGCCGCTCTCCTGGCAACCGCGGCAGCTATACGGAGGCCCGGAACCGAAGGGCACACTGACAGCTCCCAGCGTACACCGCGCCGGCGTCGACGTCTACGGCCCTCGAACCCCACCCCCGGTTCGTGCCTCGCCGCCCGCTCTAGCTGTCGCCACAGCGCCCTCCAGCGGACTGTCGGGGAAGCGTCCCGTGACCACAGACCCTGGGATTGGGCTTGGAAAGGCGAGTAGCCGGACGTTTTCAATTTGCCAACGCCAGCCGCCCTTGAAGGAGAGTTTGAAGGGATAGGAATATGAAAACCGCTTTTAAATATTATTTAAATAATTATTTAAGTAGTTCTTCATTGTTTCCTATGAGTAACTTGAGGCCCAGAGAGGTTAGAAAACTTATGAGGTTAGGAGGCATATAGTTAACAGACTTGGAACTATTTTGAGTCTAGAACTTCCTAAATTATGTAGTTACTACAAGGAGGGTCGCACCACTTTGCATAAACCATAGGGTCAAAAACTGAAAATTTTTATGAATGTTTGACCGTATATGAAACATAACAATCTTTTAAAATAATCGAACACTAATATGAAGAGCATGCTGTGCAAAGACTGTTACGTATTTCATGTAATGTGTCAGTATTTAAGTACTTAATAGCCTTGAGAATTAAAAGTAGAAGATGTGAAGAGTTGAAATCATCATCCTTCATCACCACTATTTGAGGTGGAATAGTAGTCAACTTAATTCTTTTAACTGCTTTGTTACTCCATCCATGATCTTGAAGTATTGTCACAGATACAGGAAGTTTTGAAGCAACATGATAAAATTTAAAAATTACAAATAACGATTTTAGAAAAATTGGTTTAAACTAGTATGCTGAGGGAAATGGATTATTTGGAAAATAGTCAAATTAATGCTTGTGTGTGGTAATTATGACCTTGAAATGATAAAGTAGAACATCAATAATTTTCTGCAAAGCCCTCACTGTTTAAAAAACTAACAGCTTCTTGTATTTGAAAATTTCTTGTAATTCTACCATAGCCTTGTATTTTAATATTTTGCCATTATAAGTATTTACATTTTACTAGATTATTTTCTCTACTGGGTCAAACTTTCCAAAATTATCTTTTAGTGGTAAAGAGATTATGACTTCTCTGAGTCGGGTTTTATCTCCGCAAAAGTGAATAGTGGAAATGCACATATGGAATCATTCTCATCTTCCTTTTTCCGAAGGTTATATGGTACTGGTTAATCCTGTGATTCATGATACTGGCTTTAACCACAGAACTTCTTGCATTTTGGCATCAGTTTCCATCCTGGAGCTATCCTAAATTGAGAAGCAATGCTAACTCAATCCCTGACATCTGTTGCCTCAGAGGACAGCTACCAAATGACCAATCTTAGTTCATAAAAAAAGAGACTGTAGCTCATTATAAACACATACAAACCAAAAAACAAGGTAAAGTGTATTTTGGGGGTGGAATTCTGCTCTTGGGCCTTCTGGGGACAGTGCCAGCCCACATCGCTCCTTCCATCATCTCCCACCCCCACAGCCTCCTCCCTACCCACTGTAGCAAAGGAGTCAACTAATCATTAAGGTCATGTCCGGGGAGACTAACGCACCAGGCCCCTGGGAGGCGTGGGAGCACACTTGGCTCTTGCCGCCCTGGTCGCGCTCAGACCCAGAGCCCGCGTCCAAGAGCTCTCGCGCCAGGTCCAGCCTTCGGGCGGCGTGCTCTCCGCCCGACAGGAGGCGCTGTGGGCCGGCAGCTCTGCCCGCCGAGCCCTCCGGCGCCGGAGGCGGGGGCCGCCGCCGCTTCTGTCCGTGCCGAAAGTGTCGTCCCTCGGTCTGGGCGCCGCCATGGCGGCGGCGGCAGCCGAGGTGCGTGTGTTCGTGGAGGTTCGCAGGCGGCTGCGGAGCGCGCTGCTGATCCTGGGGTAAGGCAGCGGGGTGCGGGGGCGGCCGCGGGGCGCCGTGCCGAGCCCGTTTTCCCGCTGTCCGGAGCGGGTTCGCCTCCCGGGAAGGGCGGTTCTTCACGTTTCTTCTCTGCAGCTGCCTAGAGCGGCTCCTACAGCGGAAGCCTCCCGCCTCCGGCGTGGTAACGCGGGCACTCGCAGCACCACCCGGGGGCGCAGACACGCGGGGCTCAGCCCCACACAGAGCCGCCGACCCGGAACTGACGTTAACGCGCTTTCCACGATTCAAACGCACACGGAGGTTTAAGGAGCACCGTTTGAAAACCCGTGACAGTGCCCGGCGTTTCCAGCAAAACAGTGCAAAAAGTGCCTTCTGTACGTCTTTTCGGGATCCTTGTTGTAAGATCGGTTCCAGTGAGAGCTTCCTGTTTTGTGAATAAACCCGTTTTTTTCCCCTCTCCAAACTGTTCTGTGCAAAGAAACTTAACACAGTCTTTGAATAGGCGTGTGTTCAGTGAGTGACGACAAAGGTTGCCGACTGGAGCTCATTTGTATTCATATTCTGAGTTCCAATAAGAAGTATGCAAACGTTTGTTATTCATTCCATGAAAAAGAAACTTATAGGAAAAGTGTTCTCGTTTTGTCTCTCCTTTTTCTTTTTGGTGACGTGGTTCCTTCGACTATTTCTTTGTGACCGCTGTTTCAAAGAGTAAATTAGACGTTAAAATCCTGAAACTGTATTACACAGCGCCACTCTGAGGAAGATGGATGATTACCTTTCTCTTTTCCTTAAACCTTCCAGGCGTTTGGTGTGGCAGTTTTGGATTTGGCATGAGAACGAAATTCAAATCCTGCCTTCTTCATAAGGGTAGAGACATTTAATCTGAACTTTTTCAGTTGTAAAATGGGGATGATATTGACTTCTCTTTCTCTCTCAGATCATGAGCTCAGATAAGCATCTCCAATTCCTGTCTACATTGTAGGGTTACTAGGAGCCCAAACTTAATACAAAACAAAACAAGACAACCTCCCTCCTTACTTGGGCCCCTTCAGAGCTCCCCGGATTATTCTCCCTTGGTTATAAAGCAAGATAAGAAGCCTGGCTTTGCTGGACTCCTGGTTTGTCCCTGGTGGCCTTTGGCTGTTGAGCTTTATCCCCTGTCAGTTCCCCTACCCTAGAAGCAACTGCTGTTCTGATATCATTCAACAAAGATTAGTTTTGCCATTTCTTGAACTATGTATAAGTAGGGCTGGATGTAGTTACTTTTCCTAGGAGTGCTGTTTTGTTTTTTGTTCATTTGTTTTTAAGTGGACCTTTAGAAACCAAGATCTGGGCACAGAGTACCTTCATTACTCTTGGGTGTCACTTCTCAGGCCCACTAGTGGACAGAAGTAGCATGTATGCCTGACATATATGATGTTTATGTATATATGAATGCGTGTGGGCATGTTTTATATGTATGTCATACATATACATTTCTGTTTATTACTGTATCTGTTTATGTACGTTGAAAACCATGACTTCACACAGGTATTTCCAATTCTAGTCTACCACTCTCAAGATCACTCTAGTTTCTTCCGTTTCTCTCTGTAACTGTCCTCCCACAGTGGAAATCCTTGTGTCCGTTACCCCCACAACCTATTCGCTTGGTCAGCTCCTCTCTGTCTAACTGAGGCACTGCCATGCTTTGCCGCCTCTCTTCCCCCTCTCAGTGTTGACACCCTCCTCATCAGCTGAGGCTCTGTCGTGGACTGAATGTATGTGTCCTGTGCCCCCACGAAAGCTTATGTAGAAGCCCCAGCTCCCAACACGCTGGTATTAGGAGATGGGGCCTTTGGGAGGTAATTGAGCTCAGATGAGGTGGTGAAGGTGAAGCTACCATGTAGAATTAATGCCCTTCAAGAAGAGACACCAAAGCTTCCTCTCTTCCGCCGTAGGGGCAGGGGGCCATCAGTGGCAGGAAGGGACCCTCAACATGAACCACATCTTCTGACACCTTGATTTTGTACTTCTCAACCTCCAAAGCTATGAGAAATTGCTATCAGTTTAAGCCGCTCAGTCTATGACGTTTTGTTACACAGCAGGCTCTGAAACCCCAGACTGGGTTGCCCACCCTGATCCTGCAGCTTTTGCCCAGATTGCCTCCTCACTCCTCTGGGGATCTGCGTCCGGTGGGTGGCCTTCCTGGGGAGGTGCTGCCCTCACCCTGACGGGCCTCTCAACATGGACCTCAGGCCACTATGGCTCTCCTACCCCTGCATAGTTGCCTGTTTTACTCAGACCTTTGTAATTGGCTGAATTTTTCAGGAAGAGGAAGAAAAGTGGTAAACCAGCGATGTGGCGGGGATAGGGGCTTAGGAACCAGCGGTATCCCTCGAGGCACTTCCAAGTGCCAATTGCACAGTCCAGTTTCAAAGTCACTGAAGTAGCAAAATGGACAAACTGTTGAACTTTAGGGCAGAGGTTGTCAAACTAGGTCCATGGGCCAAAACTAACTTGTGACCAGTGACCTAAGAATGGATTTTACATTTTTTAAGGATTTTTGTTTTGTTTTTTGTTTTTTTAAGATCAGATATGGCCTTCAAAACCTGAAATTTATACCATCTGGCCTTTTGTATGAAAAGTTTTCTGACCTCTGCTTTAAAGGATTATTATTTCTTAAACATTTCTTAAAACTAGACAAGCCTCAGGAGTTTGAATCTGTCTTCCTGCAAATGACTCAGATTCTAGATATTCTGTATTGCCAAGAAAGTGCAGATCTATATGCTTTAAGAAGGAACTGGCTAGAAAGTAGTCTTTAGGATTTTCTAAGGCAAGTTAAAAGGTATAACCAGGATTCACACCAAGCCCATGATACGACTCCTGTATTTATGACACTCAGGTGGATGGTCTGTTCTGCTGTCTACTTATAAGAAACAGGGTGCTTTGCAGCTGTTACAATGTTAAACATATTTCAGCTTCATATGAGGATCATTTCTATGTCTCTTCATCCCCTTCTGTACTCTTGCTGACTGGTGGACAGGGACTGTGTTTTCCTTTTTATTGCCCACAAGAGACTATTGTTTGTAGTGAATTAGATTAGTAACTCCTTTCCCCTGGTATTGATACATCACTAGGTTGTCTTCATTAGTTCTTTATATTTTTGAATTGACTTGAACATTTTTTTCTCCTATACTTTTTTTTTAGGTATCGTTAATCGACAATTATATGAGGAACATTATGTTTACTAGACTCCCCCTATCAACAAGTTCCCCCCACATACGCATTATAGTCACTGTCCATCAGCATAGTAAGATGTTGTAGAATCACTGCTTCTCTGTGTTGTACAGCCCTCCCTGTGCCCACACACACACATTATACATGCTAATCATAATGCCCCCTTACTTCCCACCCCCTTATCCATCCCTTCCCACCCATCCTCCCCAGTCCCTTTCCCTTTGGTAACTGTTAGTCCATTCTTGGGTTCTGTGAGTCTTCTGCTTTTTCACTCCTTCAGTTTTTTCTTTGTTCTTAAACTCCAAAGATGGGTGAAATCATTTGATACTGTCTTTGTCCACCTGGCTTATTTCACTGAGCATAATTCTCTCTCACTCCATCCATGTTGTTGCAAATGGTAAGATTTGTTTTCTTCTTATGGCTGAACAATATTCCATTGTGTATATGTACCACATCTTTATTCATCTACTGATGGACACTTAGGTTGCTTCCATTTCTTGGCTGTTGTGAATAGTGCTGCGATAAACATAGGGGTGCATATATCTTTTTCAAACTGGGCTGCTGCATTCTTAGGGTAAACTCTGAGAAGTGGAATTCTTGGGTCAAATGGTAAGTCTATATTGAGCTTTTTGAGAAACCTCCATACTGCTTTCCACAATGGTTAAACTAATTTACATTCCCACCAGCAGTGTAGGAGGATTCCTTTTTCTCCACATCGACGCCAACATCTGTTGCTGTTTCACTTTTGGATTGTGGCGAGCCTTACTGGTGTGAGGTGATATCTCATTGTTGTTTTAATTTGCATTTCTCTGATGACAAGCGATGCGGAGCATCTTTTCATGTGTCTGTTGGCCATCTGAATTTCTTCTTTGGATAAATGTCTGTTCAGTTCCTCTGACCATTTTTTGATTGGATTATTTGCTTTTTGTTTGTTGAGGTATGCGAGCTCTTTATATATTTTGGATGTCAACCCTTTATCAGATCTGTCATTTATGAATATGTTCTGCCATACTGTAGGATGCCTTTTTGTTCTATTGATGGAGTCCTTTGCTGTACAGAAGTTTGATGTAGTCCCGCTTGTTCATTTTTGCTTTTGGTTCCCTTGCCTGAGGAGAGATGTTCATGAAGAAGTCACTCATGTTTATGTCCAAGAGCTTTTTGCCTATATTTTTTTCTAAGAGTTTTATGGTTTCATGACTTACATTCAGGTCTTAGATCCATTTCGAATTTACTTTCGTGTATGGGGTTAGACAGTGATCCAGTTTCATTCTCTAACATGTAGCTGTCCACTTTTGCCAACACCAGCTGTTGAAGAGGCTGTCGTTTCCCCATTGTATGTCCATGGCTCTTTTATCATATATTAATTGATCATATATGTTTGGGTTAATATCTGGACGCTCTATTCTGTTCCACTGGTTGTGGGTCTGTTCTTGTGCCAGTACCAAATTGTCTTGATTACTATGGCTTTGTAGTAGAGCTTGAAGTTGGGGAGCGAGATCCCCCCTGCTTTATTCTTCCTTCTCAGGATTGCTTTGGCTATTCGGGGTCTTTTGTGGTTCCATATGAATTTTAAAACTCTTTGTTCCAGTTCGTTGAAGAATGCTCTTGGTATTTTGATAGGCATTGCATTGAATCTGTAGATTGCTTTAGGCAGGATGGCCATTTTGACAATATTAATTCTTCCTACCCAAGAGCATGGGATAAGTTTCCATTTGTTAGTGTCCTCTTTAATTTCTCTTAAGAGTGTCTTGTAGTTTTCAAGGTATAGGTCTTTCACTTCCTTGGTTAGGTATACTCCTAGGTATTTTATTCTTTTTGATGCAATTGTGAATGGAATTGTTTTCCTGGTTTCTCTTTCTGCTAGTTCATTGTTAGTGTATAGGAAAGCAAAAGATTTCTGTGTATTAATTTTGTATCCTGCAACTTTGTTGAATTCAGATATTACTTCTAGTAGTTTTGGAGTAGAGTCTTTAGGGTTTTTTATGTACAATATCATGTCATCTGCAAATAGTGACAGTTTGACTTCTTTATTAATCTGGATGCCTTGTATTTCTTTGTTTTGTCTGATTGCCGTGGCCTTGACCTCCAGTACTATGTTGAATAACAGTGCAGAGAGAGGGCATCCCTGTCTTGTTCCCAATCTTAAAGGAAAAGCTTTCAGTTTCTCAATGGTAAGTAAGATGTTGACTGTGGGTTTGTCATATATGGCCTTTATTATGTTAAGGTACTTGCCCTGTATACTCATTTTGTTGAGAGTTTTTATCATGAATGGATGTTGAATTTTGTCAAATGCCTTTTCAGCATCTATGGAGATGATCATGTGGTTTTTGTCTTTCTTTTTGTTGATGTGGTGGATGATGTTGATGGACTTTCGAATGTTGTATGATCCTTGTATCCCTGAGATAAATCCCACTTGACCATGGTGTGTGATCCTCTTCATGTGTTTTTTAATTTGGTTTGCTAATATTTTGTTGAGTATTTTTGCATCTATGTTCATCAGGGATATTGGTCTGTAATTTTCTTTTTTTGTGGGGTCTTTGCTTGGTTTTGGTATTAGAGTGATGCTGGCCTCATAGAATGAGTTTGGAAGTATACCCTCCTCTTCTATTTTTTGGAAAACGTTAAGGAGAATGGGTATTATGTCTTCTCTGTATGTCGGATAAAATTCAGCAGTGAATCCGTCTGGACCAGGGTTTTTGTTCTTGGGTAGTTTTTGATTACTGATTCAATTTCTTTGCTGGTAATTGGTCTGTTTAGATTTTCTGTTTCTTCTTTGGTCAGTCTTGGGATTTTCTAGGAAGTTGTCCATTTCTCCTAGGTTTTCCAGCTTGTTAGCATGTAGATTTTCATAGTATTCTCTAATAATTCTTTGTATTTCTGTGGGGTCCATAGTGATTTTTTCTTTCCCATTTCTGATTCTGTTTATGTGTGTAGATTCTCTTTTTCTCTTAATAAGTTTCTTATCTATTTTGTTTATTTTCTAAAAGAACGAGCTCTTGGTTTGATTAATTTTTTTCTATTGTTTTATTCTCCTCAATTTTATTTATTTCTTCTCTGATCTTTGTTATGTCCCTCCTTCTACTGACTTTGGGCCTCATTTGTTATTCTTTTTCCAGATTCAATAATTGTGACTTCAGACTATTCATTTGGGATTGTTGTTCCTTTAAATAGGCCCGGATTGCTGTATACTTTCCTCTTAGAACTGCCTTCGCTACATCCCACAGAAGTTGTGGCTTTGTGCTATTGTTGTCATTTTCTCCATATATTGCTTGATCTCTGTTTTAATTTGGTCATTGATCCATTGATTACTTAGGAGCATGTTGTTAAGCCTCCATGTGTTTGTGAGCCTTTTTGTTTCCTTTGTACAATTTATTTCTAGTTTTATGTCTTTGTGGTCTGAGAAGTTGGTTGGTAGAATTTCGATCTTTTTGAGTTTACTGAGGCTCTTTTTGTGGCCTAGTATGTGGTCTATTCTGGAAAATGTTTCATGTGCACTTGAGAAGAATGTGTATCCTGTTGTTTTGGGTGTAGAGTTCTGTAGATATCTGTTAAATCTATCTGTTCTAGTGTGTTGTTCAGTGCCTCTTTGTCCTTACTTATTTTGTGTATGGTGGATCTGTCCTTTGGAGTGAGTGGTGTGTTGAAGTCTCCTAGAATGAATGCATTGCATTCTGTTTCCTCCTTTAGTTCTGTTAGTATTTGTTTCACATATGTTTGTGCTCCTGTATTGGGTGCATATATATTTATAATGGTTATATCTTCTTGTTGGACTGAGCCCTTTATCATTATGTAATATCCTTCTTTATCTCTTGTTACTTTCTTTGTTTTGAAGTCTGTTTTGTCTGATACTAGTACTGCAACACCTGCTTTTTTCTCCCTGTTGTATGCATGAAATATCTTTTTCCATCCCTTGACTTTTAGTGTGTGTATGTCTTTGGGTTTGAGGTATGTGTCTTGTAAGCAGCTTATAGATGGGTCTTGCTTTTTTATCCATTCTGTTACTCTGTGTCTTTTGATTGGTGCATTCATTCCATTTCCATTTAGGTTGATTATTGAAAGGTATGTACTTACTGCCATTGCAGGGTTTAGATTTGTGGTTACCAAAGGTTCAAGGGTAGCTTCTTTACTATCTAGCCGTCTAACTTAACTCTCTTGTTAAGCTATTATAAACACAGTCTGATGATTCTTTATTTCTCTCCCTTCTTATTCCTCCTCCTCCATTCTTTATATGTTAAGTGTTTTATTCTGTACTCCTTTGTGTTTCCTTTGAGTGCTTTTGTGAGTAGTTGATTTTATATTTTGCCTTTACTTAGTATTTGGTTGGTCTGCTTTCTTTGTTGTGATTTTATTTTCTCTGTTGACATCTATTTAGCCTTAGGAGTGCTTCTATCTAGAGCAGTCCCTTTAAAATATCCTGTAGATGTGGTTTGTGGGAGGCAAATTCCCTCAGCTTTTGCTTGTCTGGGAATTGTTTATCCCTCCTTCATATTTGAATGATAATTGTGCTGGATACATTATTCTTGATTCAAGGCCCTTCTGTTTCATTGCTTTAAATATATCATGCCATTCTCTTCTGGCCTGTAAGGTTTCTGTTGAGAAGTCTGATGATAGCCTGATGGGTTTTCCTTTGTAGGTGACCTTTTTTTCTCTCTCTGGATGCCTTTAATACTCTGTCCTTGTCTTAGATCTTCGCCATTTTAATTATTATATGTCTTGGTGTTGTCCTCCTTGGGTCCCTTGTATTGGGAGATCTGTGGGCTTCGATGGTCTGAGAGACTATTTCCTCCCTCAGTTTGGGGAAGTTTTCATCAATTGTTTCTTCAAAGACACTTTCTATCCCTTTTTCTCTCTCTTCTTTTTCTGGTACCTGTATAATGCGAATATTTTTCCGTTTGGATGGTCACAGAGTTCTCTTAATATTCTTTCATTCCTGGAGATCCTTTTATCTCTCTCTGCTTCAGCTTCTCTGTGTTCCTGTTCTCTAATTTCTATTCCATTAACAGCCTCTTGCACCTCATCCAGTCTGCTTTTAAGTCCTTCCAGAGATTGTTTTATTTCTATATTCTCCCTCCCTACTTGCTCCTTTAGCTCTTGCATATTTCTCTGCAGGTCCACCAGCATGGTTATGACCTTTATTTTGAATTCTTTTTCAGGAAGATTGGTTAAATCTATCTCCCCAGGCCCTCTCTCAGGGGTTGCCTGGGTAATTCTGTACTGGACCAAATTCTTCTGCCTTTTTATGGTGATAGAGGTAGCTGTAGGCAGCTGGCGTGTGTGTCTGCTGGGAGAGCAAAGTCTTTTCCTGCTTATTGGTCCCCTTGCCCTTCTGTGCTGCCTGTGTTGGTTACCTGCACACCTGGAGGAGCCTCCGGATTAATCCTCTAAGCTGCCTATATGCAGGGTCACCGTCAGGGTAGCCCATAGCCCTGCAGGAAGCAGCAGACATGCCAGGTGTGCTCTCCTATGAGAACGGCACCTCTTCACGCCTTGCCTCAGTTTCCTCTGCCTGTGCCAGGCAGCTGCGTGCTGGCCTCTGGGTCTCACCTGGGCAGCTGTGTGCTGGCAGGAGATTCTGCGTGGTTGCTATGGGTGTGGCCGCTCTCTGGCTGCTCCACTTCTGCAGGTCGGCAGGGCTGCTCTCCAGCTCCTCCACCGCCGCGGGTGCACACGGCCGCTCTCCAGCTGCTTGGCCCATGTCAGGGCCACACCGGCCGGGGGAACAACTGGCAGACTGCCTATTGCCATGAGGGGTACAGGGGTGCATTGCCACCCAGGGGCCTGGGGCACCCGAAGTTCCTCAGGATTCCCAGCCTGCTGGGCTGAGTGTGCCGGGACGATTCCATCCAGCTGTGAAGGCCCTCTCCCTTTAAGACTTTCAAAAAGCACTCTCTTTTCTTTTGTCCCAGGGGCGCCGGTTGCTGGGACCCACTCACAGGTTTTGCTTTTCTGTTTCTCTGATATCCAGCACACCATGCACTGTGTGTCTGTGCTCCTGGTGCAGATTACTAGAGCTGGTTGTTTAGCAGTCCTGGGCTTTCACTCCCTCCCTGCTCTGACTCCTCTTCTCCTGCCAGGGAGCTGGCATGGGGGGAGCGCTCGGGTCCCACCGGGCCGTGGCTTGTATCTTACCCCTTTCGTGAGATGCTGAGTTCTTGCAGATGTAGATGTAGCCTGGCTGTTGTACTGTGTCCACTGGTCTCTCTTTTAGGAATAGTTGTATTTGTTGTATTTTCAAAAATATGTATGGTTTTGGGAGGAGATTTCCGCTGCCTTACTCACACCGCTATCTTTGCTCCTCCTCTTCTCCTATACTTGTTGTTCCATGTAATCCTGGTCTCCTTTATCAAAATCCTATATATCAAGTAACAATACTCCAGTTTACTGTTAGTAAAAAAACATCATAATGCTGGTCTCAGAAGCAAGACTATTTCAGGCATTCAACCATTAATTATTCAAGGAACATTTCCTTAGGGCTTGACCTGTGATAGTTCCTGCACCGCTTCATGTGCTTCCTTAGTACCTTATTTTTATCATGAATAAGTACAGTTACTTTTGTTAATCCCTTGATCATTGCTCAATACTTGCCAGTCCCCTTCCTGCTGGCGGGGGTTCAGGAGGAGGGAGGAGCAGAGAAATTTCTTTTATTTTTATTGAAGTATACTTGATGTACAAACTTATATTGGTTTCAAGTATGTAGCACAATGGTTCAGTGGTTACCCACATTAAATCCACACCACAACTAGTGCAGTTACTGTCTGTCAACATAGGAAGATGTTACAGAGTCATTGGCTATATTCTCCATGCTGTACTACTATCCCTGTGACCAACTTATATTATGATTGGGAATTTTAGTGCTCCTTTATTCCCCCTCCCTCTCCTTACCCTACTGCTTCCCTCTGGTAACCACCAGTCACTTCTCAGTGTCTATGACTCTACTGGTATTTTCTTCATTTTGTTTTGTTAGTTTTATATTCCATAAAAAAGTGAAATCATATGGTAATTTTCTTTCTCTGCCTGGCTTATTTCACTTGGCACAATACCCTCTAGGTCCATCCATGTTGTTTCAAATGTCAGAATTTCTATTGTTTTTATGGCTGAATAATTGTGGGTAAAATTGCAATATTTCCAGAATCTCTCACCTGACTTTAGTGCATCTGCATATCAATATGTGTTTCCAAGGTGTGGAAAGAAGTAGTCCATCTCCTTATCAATAGGTAATTATAAGAAAATAGTAATTTATCCTCCATTTACCCCATGGTCCCAAGCACATAAGCCAGTGAGAATCATGCCTGGACTTGCTGCACCTTATCTCTAAACATCCCAACCCTCTGCCAAGGCAACAGGCCAAGCAGATTCGCCACAATAAAAGGCACAACTCTCTGCACCACGCTGCTGCTCCCTCTCTCTCTCTCCCTCTGGGGAAGCCACTTTCTCTTTCAGACAATAAAATCTCTTGAGTGGGCCCGTGTCTCCTGAGTCATTCTGGGTAAGGAGGGTCGTGATGAGATACCCTTTCAGTAATTCCGTGGGTGAGCAAGGGTTTATCTGGACCAGAGAGGTTGCGTGGAGCTCTCTTCTGCACGTGGTCAAGAGAGATGTGGGTTGACTGCTTGTAACAAATAAACAGGTTTCTTAAACTTTATTTCTCCCTTTGACTGATTTTGGTTTCAAAGGTATTTTGCCCCTGGAGTTACATCTGGCACTAGTCGGCAGGACCTTTGAATCCAAAATCTGTCTACATGGGTGCGACCCTTGGGCGAGATGTCTCTAGGGATGGTGTGAGGCACCAGTGGCTGCAGTGGTGGGGTAGAAGGTACAGCTTCACTTGGGAACCTCCTATCTGTGGGGCTTCCAACTGGGGAGCCCACAGTGGGGAATTGGTCTAGGGTAAAGCACCTCCTAGAGAGGTGGGGCCTTCCCCAGAATTGGGGAAGGGTGGAGACAGTGGGAGTTACAGAATTAGCCCTCCGTCAGAGAGAAGACTGCTTAGAGGCCCTGAATGGCCGTGTAGGGGCTGGGATTGTTGAATCGCTTTTAGTTGAGATAGTGGAAAGTATTGATGAGAGAGAGAGAGGGTTATCGAGGAGAGAGAGAGTTCAGCATTGCTTGGAGAAGCTGGGTGATGATCTATGGGATGCCCTTAAGGAAGAGAGTTATTGAGAAGATGGTCATGCTCCTGGAAGATTGCTTAGCAGCAGCAAGGGGCAAGGCAGCAGGAGAGTCTGTCGTGGAGGAGGGGCTGGAAAAAGCAGTGCCTTCAGCCCCAGAGATAGTGGAGGAGGTGTTGGGAGACATGAGGGGTGGGGCCAAGGGCTGATCTGTTGCTGAGGCCCCCACCTGAGGCACCAGACCCTCCTGTATTAAAGGCCCACCTGGTTGTAATTAAGAAAGTCAAAACACAACACCACAGGCTCCTCAGGGAGGAGCACCCCCCAGGTTGTGGACCACTCCATGCTTTGCCCCTATACCTAGGATGAGCTGGTGGTCATGAGCATCCGGTATTGGCAGAAGCCATCAGAACCTCTGCTTAAGTAGCTTTTGCGTCTCTGGTATATGGGGGTGGAAAACATTGTTATGTTGGGTTCTGAAATGAATAGACTGGCTTCTCTGACAATTCACCCTTCTCTCTGGCAGCGGTTGCAAAGTGCCCATTACACCTCAGGGAATTGGGTGCTTCTAGATTGGCTGACAGGCCTCAAGGCAGTTTGGCCTAATCAGAGTGTTTTACTATACTTACTCACTAGCTGGAAAACGTATGCAGAGCTCCAGCAGGTGTTACAGGAGCTGGGCATGAAAAATATCATCAGTAATATGGACCCCCAGGGCCCCAATGAGGACTTGTTCATTGGATGAGAAATCTAGGAATGAGAAATCTGGTGCTCCATACAGCTCTCCTGTCTCTCTTTGGGTTCCTAGTGACTGTTCTTGCCCTCCACATAGGGCAGCCCATAAGTGAGGCTACTCATACTTTAGCAGATCTGTGGGAGGTTGAAAAAAGAGCACGAAAGAAAGTACAGGCTACAACTGAAAGGAGAGGTGCAAAGAGCCCCGTGAAGGTCTCAAGGACCCATATGTGGGTTGATTTGATAAAGGCCAGGGTAGTGAAAGAAAAACTTGATGGCAGCCCAGTAGGATCTTGTTAGAACTGTGGCACCAATTAAAGCCAGAGCAGCAGCTCCAGCTGCTGAGGTCCAGGACACAGAAGTTGGAGGCAAAGCCCCATGTCTGGCCTGTGTCCCTGCAAGACTTCCTGGAGGACAGTTCTCAGGCTCTGCCTGGGTCCTCACCCCCACAGGATGACAGTTTGGCATCGCGGTTTGACTGAGGGGAGGGTCAAGGCCCCCACCTTGGGGGATGCAGTGGGGACCAGAGGCCACATGTAGAATTAGCAATTCATTGGTCCCCTGTGAATGTACAATGTTTCCTGGTGCTGGTGGACACAGGAGCTGAGTGTTGTCTGATTTATGGCTTCCCTGAGCGTTCTCCTGAGATCCCTCCTATGATAGATGGCTATGGGGGTAAGGCAATTAGAGTGAAGAAAGCCCAAATTCCATTGGGGATGTTTACCCCCAAAGGAGTATACTGTGTATATTTCACCCATCCCTGAATATATTTTGGGGGTCAATATCCTGCAGGGCCTGGATTACAGACCACTGCGAGTTCAGACTGAGGGTGTGTGGGGTAAAGACAGTATTGAGGGGGCATGCTAAACACCCATCTGTACCTCTGGCTGTACCTAGGCAAGTGACAAATACTAAGCAGTATGAGTAACCTGTGGGACACAAGGAAATTGGAGAAACTCTGCAGGAGTTGGAGAAGGTGGGCATCATAAAGCCCACTCGTAGTCCTTTTAATTCCCCAATGTGGCCAGTGAAAAAGCCCGATGGCTCCTCACATATGACTGTGGACTGTAGGGAATTGAATAAAGTTACACCCCCTTTGCACACTGCTGTGCCCTCAGTAGCAGCCCTTATGGACACACTAAGTCGTGAACTGGGGACGTATCATTATGTTGTGGACCTTGCTAATGCTTTCTTCTCTATTGACGTAGCACAGGAAAGTCAGGAACAGTTTGCCTTTATGTGGGAAGGCCGGCAGTGGACATCCACTGTCCTTCCACAGGGATACCTCCATAGTTATACCATTTTTCACAGACTTGTACCCAGGACTTGGCCACATGAACGAAACTGCAAATGGTGCAGCTGTATCACTGCATTGATGATATGCTCACGTCTGATTCTCTTGCAGATTTAAAAGGGGCAGTTCCTAGACTGCTGCAACATCTACAGGAGAAAGGATTCGCTGTGAACAGCACCAAAGTTCAGGGACCTGGTTTATCTGTAAAACTCATGGAGGTTGTCTGGTCTGGTAAAACTGAAGTTATTACTGATGCAGTCATTGACAATGTCCAGACTTTCCCTACCTCTACCTCTGTGGCAGTATTAACAAGAGTTTGGGGATCTTTCGGGCTACTGGAGACTGTTTATCTCACACTTGGCACAAATTCTGAAGCCCTTATACCACTTGGTATGAAAGGAC
The DNA here is from genome assembly GCF_030020395.1 of Manis pentadactyla. Taxonomy (NCBI): domain Eukaryota; kingdom Metazoa; phylum Chordata; class Mammalia; order Pholidota; family Manidae; genus Manis; species Manis pentadactyla. Next base: position 80,531,977 of record NC_080030.1, on the reverse strand, counting down.
ATCAGGTGGAAAGATGGTGGCATGAGAGTAGAGACAGAGGCTTCCTCCTAAAACTGTATACAATTAGAAAATATAGTTGGCACAACTAATCCTGAGAGAGCAACAGGAAAGAGGATGGCGACAGACTGCATACACCTGGAGAAAAGAGCAGACCTCACGGAACAGGGTAATGTACCAGGCAGGACCCAAGCCCTTCCCCCACCCCACCTCACCAGCAGAAGGAAGAGAAATGGAGCAGGGAGGGAGTGGAAGGCCTGGGACTGCTGAATACCTAGCTCTGGAGATCTGCTCTGGGAGCACAAACCTACATTTCATAGTGCTTTCATGATACTCACATAACTACTGGGTTGGAAAGTTAATAGAGGTAGAATTCCTGGAGAGACTGAGATTCCAGCCACTTGTGGAAAGCAGGGATCCATATCTGGCTACTCTGGGACAAAAGCTTATACTTGTGTGCTCGGCCCACTGGTTAAGGCAGTGGAGACAGGCACAGCAGCTGTAAATGGGGAACAGCTCTTTCCTCCTCCCAGGCACCAATACCGCTCCCCTGAAACCCCTGACATTGCTTCAGGGGCTAAACAGCTACAGTGTAGAGCTTCTAGACACTAGAGGGTGCCATATACAAATATGAAATGCCAAAGGAACCTGGTCCAGAGTAAAATTAATGTAACTCTGGAGAAAGATTTAAATGACATGGACCTTATGACTCTTCCTGAAAGGGAGTTCAAAATAAAAATCATCAACATGCTAATGGAGGTACGGAAAGATATCCAAGAACTCAGGAATGAATTCAGATCGGATATCCAATCACTGAAGAGCATGATGGAGGGTAGTAAAATCAGGTTGGATATAGTGGAGGAGATGATAAATGAAATAGAAACTAGAGAAGAGGAATACAAAGAAGCTGAGGCACAGAGAGAAAAAAGGATCTCTAAGAATGAAAGAATATTGAGAGAACTGTGACCAATCCAAGCAGAACAATATTCGCATTATAGGGATACCAGAAGAAGAAGAGGGAGAAAGGGATAGAAAGTGTCTTTAAGGAGGTAGTTGCTGAAAACTTCCCCAGTATGGGGAAAGAGATAGTCTCTGAGGCCATGGAGATGCACAGATCTCCCAACACAAGGGACCCAAAGAAGACAACACCAAGACATATAGTAATAAAATTGGCAAAGATCAAGGATAAGGACAGACTACTAAAAGCAGCCAGAGAAAGAGGTAAGATCAAATACAAAGGAAAGCCCATCAGGCTAACATCAGACTTCTCAGCAGAAGGGAGTGGCATGATGTATTTAATGCAATGAAGCAGAAGGGCCTGGAACCAAGATTACTTTATCTGGCAAGATTATTATTTAAATTTGAAGGAAGGATTAAACAATTTCCAGATAATCAAAAGCTGAGAGAATTTACCTCCCACAAACCATCTCTACAGTCTATTTTGGAGGGACTGCTACAGATGGAAGTGTTCCTAAGGTTTAATAGCTGTCACCAGAGGGAATAAAACCACAGTAAAGAAAGTAGAACAGCTAATTACTAAGTAAATGCAAAATTAAATTAACTATCCCCAAAGTCAATCAAGGGATAGACAAAGAATACAGGATATGATACCTAATATATAAAGAATGGAGGAGGAAGAAAAAGGAGGAGAAAAAGAAAAGAACCTTCTCATTGTGTTTGTAACAGCATATTAAGTGAGTTAAGTTAGACTCTTAGATAGTAAGGAAATTAACCTTGAACCTTTGGTAACCACAAATCTAAAGCCTGCAATGGCAATAAGTACATACCTATTGATAATCATCCTAAATGTAAATGGAGGGAATGCACCAATCAAAAGACATAGAGTCACTGAATGGATAAAAAAACAAGACACATCTATATCCTGCCTACAAGAGACTCACTTTAAGCCCAAAGACATACACAGACTAAAAGTGAAGGGATGGAAAAAGATATTTCATGCAACTAACAGAGAGAAAAAAGCAGGAGTTGCAATACTTGTGTCAGACAAAATAGATTTTGAAACACAGAAAGCAACAAGAGACAAAGAAGGACATTACATAATGATAAAGGGGTCAATCCAACAAGAAGATGTAACCGTTATAAATATCTATGCTCCCAATACAAGAGCACCCACATATCTGAAACAAATACTAACAGAATTAAAAGAGGAAATAGAATGCAATGCATTCATTCTAGGAGACTTCAACACTCCACTCACTCTGAAAGACAGATGAACCAAACAGAAAATAAGTAAGGACACAGAGGCACTGAACAACACAATAGAACAGATGGACCTAACAGACATCTACAGAACTCTACACCCAAAAGCAACAGAATACACATTCTTCTGAAGTGCACATGGAACATTTTCAAGAATAGATCATATACTAGACCACAAAAAGAGCTTCAGTAAATTCAAAATATTGAAATTGTACCAACCAGTTTCTCAGATCACAAAGCTATGAAACTAGAAATAAATTACACAAAGAAAACAAAAAATCCCACAAACACAAGGAGGCTTCACAACATGCTCCTAAATAACCAATGGATCAATGACCAAATAAAAGAAGAAATCAAGCAATATATGGAGACAAATGACAACAGTAATTGAACAATGCAAAATCTGTGGGACGCAGCCAAGGCTGTGCTAAGAGGAAAGTATATTGCAATACAGTCCTACCTGAAGAAAGAAGAACAATCCCATATAAGCAGTCTAAACTCACAATTAATGAAACTAGAAAAAGAACAACAAATGAAGCCCAAAGTCAGTAGAAGGAGGGACATAACAAAGATTAGAGCAGAAATAAATAAAATTGAGAAGAATAAAACAATAGAAAGAATCAATGAAAGCAAGAGCTGGTTCTTTGAGAAAATAAACCAAATAGATAAACCCCTAGCCAGACTTATCAAGACAAAAAGAGTCTACACACATAAACACAATCAGAAATGAGAAAGGAAAAATCACTACAGACACCACAGAAGTAGAAAGAATTATTAGAGAATACTATGAAAAATTATATACTAACAAACTGGATAACCTAGAAAAAATGGACAACTTTCTAGAAAAATACAACCTTCCAAGGCTGACCAAGGAAGAAACAGAAAATCTGAACAGACCAATTACCAGCAACGAAATTGAACTGGTAATCAAAAACCTACCTAAGAACAAAATCCCTGGACCAGATGGCTTCACCGTTGAATTTTATCAAACATTTAGTGAAGACCTAATACCCATTCTCCTTAAACTTTTACAAAAAATAGAAGAGGAAGGAACACTTCCAAACTCATTCTGTGAGGCCAGCATCACTCTAATACCAAAACCAGGCAAAGACACCACCAGAAAAGAAAATTACAGACCAATATCCCTGATGAACATAGATGCAAAAATATTCAACAAAATATTAGCAAACCAAATTCAAAAATACATCAAAAAGATCATCCATCATGATCAAGTTGGATTTATGCGAGGGATGCAAGGATGGTACAACATTCAAAAACCCATCAACACCATCCACCACATAAACAAAAAGGACAAAAACCACATAATCTTCTCCGTAGATGCTGAAAAAGCATTTGACAAAATTCAACATCCATTCATAATAAAAAAAACTCTCAACAAAATGGGTGTAGAGGGCGAGTACCTCAATATAATAAAGGCCATATATGACAAACCCAAAGCTAACATCATACTTAACAGTGAGAAGATGAAAGCTTTTCCTTTAAGATCAGGAACAAGACAAGGATGCCCACTCTCCCCACATCTATTCACCATAATACTGGAGGTCCTAGCCATGGCAATCAGACAACACAAAGAAATAAAAGGCATCCAGATTGGCAAGGAAGAATTAAACTGTCCCTGTTTGCAGATAACATGATATTGTACATAAAAACCCTAAAGAATCCACTCCAAAACTACTAGATCTAATATCTGAATTCAGCAAAGTTGCAGGATACAAAATACACAGAAATCTGTGGCATTCCTATACACTAACAATGAACTAGCAGAGAGAGAAATCAGGAAAACAATTCCATTCACAGTTGCATCAAAGAGAATAAAATATCTAGGAATAAACCTAACCAAGGAAATGAAAGACCTATACTCTGAAAACTATAAGACACTCAGGAGAGAAATTAAAGAAGATACCAGTAAATGGAAACACATCCCATGCTCATGGATAGAAAGAATTAATATTGTCAAAATGGCCATCCTGCCTAAAGCAATCTATAGATTCAATGCAATTCCTATCAAAATACCAACACCTTTCTTCAACCAACTAGAGAAAATCATCCTAAAATTCATATGGAATCACAAAAGACCTCGAATAGCCAAAGCAATCCTGAGAAGGAAGAGTAAAGCAGGGTGAATTATGCTCCCCAACTTCAAGCTCTACTACAAAGCCACAGTGATCAAGACAATTTGGTACTGGCACAAATGGAACAGACTAGAGAGCCCTGATAGAAACCCAACTGTATCTGGTCAATTAATATACGATAAAGGAGCCATGGACATACAATAGAGAAATGACAACCTCTTCAACAGCTGGTGTTGGCAAAACTGGACAGCTACATGCAAGAGAATGAAACTGGATTATTGTTTAACCCCATAAACAAAAGCAAACTCAAAATGCATTAAAGACTTGCATGTAAGTCATGAAACCATAAATCTCTTAGAAGACAACATAGGCAAATATCTCCTGAATATAAGCATGAGTAACTTCTTCCTGAACCCATCTCCTCGAGAAAGGGAAAGAAAACCAAAAATGAACTCATGGGACTACATCAAACTAAAAAGTTTTTGTACAGCAAAGGATATCATCAACAAAACAAAAATGCATCCTACAGTATGGGAGAATATATTTGTAAATGACATCCGACAAGGGGTTAACATCCAAAATATATAAAGAACTTACACACCTCAATACCCAAAAAGCAAATAACCTGATTAACAAATGGGCAGAGGATATGAAGAGATGGTTCTCCAAGGAAGAAATTCAGATGGCCAACAGGCATATGAAAAGATGCTCCACATCACTAATCATCAGGGAAATGCAAATTAAAACCACAAAGAGATATCACCTCACACCAGTAAGGATGGCCAGCATCGAAAAGACTAAGAACAACAAATGTTGGCGAGGATGCAGAGAAACAGGAACCCTCCTACACTGCTGGTAGGATTGTAAGCTAGTTCAACCATTATGGAAAACAATATGGAGGTTTCTCAAAAAACTAAAAATAGAAATACCATGTGACCCCGGAATCCCACTTCTTGGAATATACCCAAAGAATACAACTTCTCAGATTCAAAAAGAGATATGCACCCCTATGTTCATCACAGCACTTTTTACAATAGCCAAGATATGGAAGCAACCTGAGTGTCCATCTGTAGATGAATGGGTAAAGAAGATGTGGTACACATATACAATGGAATATTATTCAGCCATAAGAAACAAATCCTGCCATTTGCAACAACATGGATGGAGCTGGAGGACATTATTCTCAGTGAAATAAGCCAGGCGGAGAAAGACAAATGCCAAATGATTTCCCTCATTTGTGGAGTATAACAATGAAGCAAAACTGAAAGAACAAAATGGCAGCAGACTCAGAGACTCCAAGAATGAACTAGTGGTTACCAAAGGGGAGGGTTGTGGGAGGGCGGGTGGGGTTGGAGGGAGAAGGGGACTGAGGGGTATTATGTTTAGTACACATGGTGTGGGGGATCATGCGGAGAACAGTGTATGAGAGAAGGGACATAGTGGATCTCTGGCAACTTGCTGCCCTGATGGACAGTGACTGCATTGGGGTATGGGTGGGACTTGATAATATGGGTAAATGTAGTAACCACATTGTTTTTTCATGTGAAACCTTCATAAGAGTGTAAATCAATCATACCTTAATAAAAAATAAAAAATAAAAAAAATAAAGGACATCAGGTGGGACTGGGATGAGACATGTGCAGCTGTTTTTATTGCTGCCCAGTGGGCAGTCAAGGCTGTACAGGCCTTGAAATGGACTCATCAAGGCCCTGTGAGCTAAATGTTCATGTAACCAAAGATGGTTACTGATGCCCCATCAATCTTTGACAGTGGCTTGAACTGACAGGCCAACCCATTGGATTCTTGTCACAACTATGGAAAGGAGCAGAGGTCCGGTACACCTTCATAGAGAATCAGCTGGCTGCTGTGTACCATGCCTAGCTGGCTATGGAGCCCATTGCTGGAACAGCTCTGATCAAGGTAATAACCACCTATCTCATCGTGCGGTGGGTGCAAGACTAGACCTAAAGACCTTGCAGTGGCGCAGCACAGACACCTGCACTGGCCAAGTGGGGTGCATATTTACAGCAGCGTAGAGCCTCTCTTTGAGCCCCTTAAGTGGAGAACTCCAAGGCTTAATGGTGTCAGTGACCTATACCAGTAGAAAGCAGGAAGAACTTGCTTATGAGCCATTGATAGCTGAGAGTCCTTATAAGGAGGGAAAAGCCCCTATACCTGAAGATGCTTGGTACACAGAGAGCTCCTATTGTGGATAGCCCCCACAGTGGAGGGCTGTGGCTTTCCGTTCTAAGACTGAGGTAATATGGATGGGGGATGGAGAGGGGAAGAGCCCCCAAGTGGACTGAGTTGTGGGTAGCATGGCTCATGATCACTCAGGTATCTTGGGGAAAAGACCTGGAAGCTGGCCTCATGTGTATTCCTGGAGTAATGGCAGAGTGGCCCCCAAAGGTCACGGTAGTGTACCCAAAAATTCTGGGAGGTAAGAGCATATTACAGGAAGTTTTATTTTGTATGGCCAGTGCATGTACCTCCCGCAGTCCTATATATTGACCTATCTGTAACTCCCACAGGGAGGGGGGTGAGGTCTGGTATACTAGACCAGGATGAGAACCCATTCCTGCCAGTGTCCTATACAGGACCACTCTCATGCATCCTACCTGATGGACAAGCTTTGCCTGTGCTGGTGTCATTAAAACATGTATCTTATTGCCTTGAAGGTTATTTTCCTGTACAGTCCTTGTGGCTTGGATGCATCCCCTGGCTTCAGCTGCCATGTGATGATTGCTATGAACTCCCTACCTGTTCAGCTACTGACTGCCTGTGGAATGGGCGAGCTGTGGACTTAATTTGCATAGGGCTTTGAACCTAGCTGAATCCTCCATCTTGAAGATTATCATGACTTTATGTTATTAGTCTGGTTACAGTGCTCCAGTTTTCTCACACAGGGGCCATTGTGGAAGATGGGGAACATGTAGATTGTGAGATGAGATTTCTGAAGGGGTGGTCTGTGGGTAAAATCGCAATATTTTCAGAATCTCTCACCTAACTTGAGTGCATCTGCATATCAATAGGTGTTTCCAAGGGGTGGAGAGTAGTAGTCCACCTCCATATCAGTAGGTAATTACATGTATGAGCAAGGGTTTATCTGGACTGGAGAGGTTGCACGGAGCTCTCTTCTACTGCAGTCTGGTTGAAAGAGATGCAGGATCACTGCTTGTAAGAAATAAATGGGTTTCTTAAACTTTATTTCTCCCTTTGACTTATTTTGGTTTCAAAGGTATTTTGCCCCCAGATTTACCCCCCTGGAGTTACAATAATACTGTGTTTTGTATATGTACCACATTTTCTTTATCCATTCATCTATTGATGAACACTTAGGTTGCTTCCATATCTTAGCTATTGTAAATAATGTGGGTGCACATATCTTTTTGAATCAGGGACTTTGTTTTCTTCAGGTAAATTCCTAGAAATGGAATTACTGGATCATATGGTATTTCTATTTTTAGTTGTTTGAGAAACCCTCACATGCTTTCGACAGTGTGGCTGCACCAACTTACACTCCCATCAACAGTGTAGGAAGACTCTCTTTTCTCCACCTCCTCACCAACACCTGTTAGTTCTTGTCTTCTGGAAGTGACCATTCTAACTGATATGTGGTGGCATCTCATTGTGGTTTTGATTTATATTTCCTTGATGATTAGTGATATGGAGCATCTTTTCATGTGCCTTTATTTAGAATTTCTTTAGAAAAAAGTCTGTTCAGGTTCAGGTTCTTCACCCATTTTTTTAATCAAGGTGTAACTCCAGGGAGAAAATCCCGGGGCAAAATACCTTTGAAAACGAAATCAGTCAGAGGGAGAAATAAAGTTTAAGAAAACCATTTGTTTCTTACAAGCAGTCACCCTGTCTCTCTCCAGACCCGGCTGCAGCAGAAGAGAGCTCCACCCAACCTCTCTGGTCCAGACAAGCCCTTGCTCGCTCATGTAATTTCCTGTTGGTATGGAGATAGACTGCTTCTCCACGCCTATTAATATGGAGATGCACTAGAGCCAGGGGAGAGATTCTGGAAATATATCGATCTTACCCACACAGGGCATTTGTTTTCTTGGTGGTGAGGTGTATGAGCTCTTTATATAGTTTGGATGTTAACCCCTTGCCAAATAAATCATTCACAAATTTATTCTCCCATACTGTAGGTTGCCTTTTTGTTCTGTTGGTGATGTCCTTTGCTGTACAGAAGCTTTTTAGTTTGATATAGTCCCACTGTTAATTTTTTATTGTCATTTTATTAATTGTCTTCTGGTTGTTTTTGTAGTTCTTCTCTGATCCTTTCTTCCTCTCTTATACTCTTCTCCCATTATTTGATGGTTTTCTTTAGTGTTCTGATTGGATTTCTTCAATTTTTTGTGTGTCTATTATAGGCTTTAGACTTGTGGTTACCATAAGTCATAGATAGGTTCCTAAATATATTACAGTCTACACTCATTCATATATATTTCAAACCGTGTAAAAAAGTACTTGTTCTTAATTCGCTTTCCTTCTCCACACTAATGTATTAGATGTGTAACTCCAGGAGGTAGTGGGGGATCTTTCTCCCAGCCTGGGGCAAATTACCTTTGAAACTGAAATCAAAGGGAGGAAACCATTTATTGCCTACAAGCAGTTGTCCACTTCTGCTCACCCATGTCTGTCACCACCCAGCCACAAAAAAGGGACCCCACCAAACTTCTCCAGTCCAATTATATATATTCTTGCCACCCCACCCTTGTAATCACCTACTGATATGGAGATGGATTGCTTCTCTCCACCCTTGGAAACACTTATTGATAGGAAGATGCATTAGGCCAGGGGAGAGATTCTGGAAATAATGAAATTTTACCCACACATGTCATAATATGCATTTTTTGTACCCCTTGATTGATTTTGTATACAGTTAATTTTACTACTTTTGTTCTTAACTTCATACTTGCTTTATAAGTAATTGGTCTTCTACCTTTACTGTGGGTTTATTTTCACTGATGATAAATATTTAGGCTTGACATTTCCATCTACAGAAGTCCCTTTAACATGCTGTAATTCCAGTTTAGTGTCAGTGAATTATTTTAACTTCTGTTTGTCAGGTAAACTTTTACTCTTTCCTTCAATTCTGAATGATAATCTTGCTGGGTAGAGGATTATGGTTGAAGTTCCTTCTGTATCAATACATTAACTATTTCATGCTACTCCCTTCTGACCTGTAAAGTTTCTGGTGAGAAATGTGGTGATAGCCTTATGGGATTACCCTTATAACTAAATTTGTGACACTGGCTACTTTCAGTACCCTCTCTTTATCCTTAATCTGTCATTTTATTGATCATATGTCTAGGTGTTGTCTTCCTGGGTTCCTTTTGCTGGGGTTGGTCTGTACTTCCAGGACTCGGATGTCTTTTTCCTTCCCCATATTGGGATGTTTTCAACAATTACTTCTTCAAAGAGACTTTCTACCCCTTCGTCTTGCTCTTTTCCTTCTGGGTTCCCTATTCTGTGAATACTGTCCTGTTTGGAGTTGTCACACAGCTTTCCTGGCATCCTCTTATCTGGAGAGATTCCTTTTGCTCCCTTCCTCAGCTTCACTGTGTTCCTGTTCTCTAACTTCCATCTCACTGATTATCTCCTCTACTTGCAGCAATCTCCATTGTATTTTTCCTTTCTGATACTGTATTCTCCAGCTCTGAGTGGCTTCTTTTCAGATCTTCTCTTTGTTGACTTTCTCTGAGATCATCAGTTCTTTTCCACAGGTCAGTGGGCATATTTGTGACTCTTACTTTGAAATTTTTATCAATAAGATAGGTTATCTCCCTTCCCTTTAGTCCTCTTTCTGGTGTCTTGTTCTGTTTTTTTTTTTGTTTGGAACGTATTCCTCTGCCTCCTCGTCTTGTCTGAGGTCCTGTGTTTCTTCCTTTGTGTCAGATGGATCCACTGTGCCTTGTGGTCTAGAGAGTAATGGCTTTATGAGGACCGCACCCTGTGGTGCCCCGAAGCTCAAGACTCTTTGTTCCCCAGTGGCTGGTTCTCCTTTGCAGTGTATCCACTGTTGCTGTTGCCGGGCTATGGACGGAGCCATCTTTCTGCCTGTCTGCTGGCAGGGGCTCATCTCCATCTGCAGAGGCCTGTTGTGGCCGTGCAGTGGTGCTTCTGCAGGATAGTTCTTGGCAGGTGCCCTCTTCCTGCTTTGCAGAGCTGGTGGCCTTGCTGGGCCAGCAGAGCGGGTGGGCACACAGGGTATCACTGTGAGGGCCTGGGCCTCAAGCGAGGGGGAAGAGGTGTCTGGAGCTGTCTCCCACAGGCGCCTCCCCATTCGGGATGAGAGAGGACCGGGAATGCTGGCAAAGCTTCCCTTTACCTGCCAGGCAGCAAAGTCTGACTGCTGCAGAGGGGAGTGGGCTGGGCACGCAAGCAGGGGTGTGGGCAGGTGGGTCTGCAGGGAAGTGCCTTGGGGTTGAGCCACCAGCTACCTGTCCTTTCTCATCCTGAGAGAGCTCCTTCAAGTCCCCACCCCCTGGCACCCCTGCCACTGATAAGTCTTCAAACTGTCACCTCTGTGTTGGGTCTGGTGCATGCCTGCTACTCCGCAAGTGGCAGGAGTCTCAGCCTCCCAGGGTGCTCCGGTTCTCCCTGGTACCCAGCCCTGCTAATCAGCAGAGCCCAATGCACCATGGACTCGTATTCCCAGAGCAGGCCTCCAGGGCAGGCGGGCAGGGTTCTGAGCACGTATCCCTTTCCTGCTCTATTCCTCTCCCTTCCACTGTGGGCTGGGATGGGGGAACAGCCTGGATCCTGCCACTTTACCCTTCTCTGTGTGGTGCTCTCTCTTCCCCAGGGGCCGACGGTCTGTTCTGCATGCTCATTCGTTTTCAGGGTCAGTTGTTCTGCTGTAGTTGCTTGTTTGGTGTGTATGTGGGAGGAGGTTTCCGCCTTGCCTTCCTACTTCACCACCTTTTCTCCTCCTTTCCTCAAAAATGTCTTGTTAATTGCTGTATTCCCAGTACCTGGCACATTATAGATGTATTGAGCAAGTGGATGAATGTACAAACCATGCTGATGTCAAGAGATGCAAAGATGAGTAAGCTGATGTGTAATGCTGCCTTGTTGAATTGTCTTGCCAAAAAATATTTTGAAGAACAAGTACATCAAGTATGACAGACCAGCATTAGATTAGGAAATGTGTTAGTTTAAGAAGCTAAAATTGGTGGGAGGAAATTAGGGGCATTAAGAAATGGAATGGCTGCCTGAGCGAGAAGAATGGCTTCAGGAGCAACCCTGAGAAAGTCCAGGATGGGGTGTAGGAAGGAAGCATGTGGACAGAGAAGAGAGGATCAGAATTATTAGTAATGGAAAAAAGTACACTTTTAAAAATTCTTCATTACCATTAAAATAAAAAATATATGTCACTGTAACATGAAAAGTACTCTCTGGCCTGACCTAAGTGTAGTATAGATCGGTTTTCGTCATGATCAGTTTACTGCTGTTTTGTGCGGGACAGTGACTTTAAGGCCCTTCTGGGAAAGGAATAGAGAAACCTGGCCATTCTTGTTTTTCTCACCACATGGTTTTCATCAATGACAAATAACTTTTGTGTGTTTTATTTTTAATTGCCAGAGAGCCGAAAGCGGGAGGTATGCCCATGGATATCTCTGTGATGCCGTCCTCACTGCAGGTGAAAACCCCTGAGGGCTGCACAGAGACCCGGCTTCCAGCAGAGGTCAGGCTTGCCCCTTCCACCTGCCGGGGGCTGCGGTATGTGGCCGGGGATGGGCTGCACCTCAGGCTGCAGGCTCAGGCAGGACTCTGCACAGGTGAGTACTGCTGCCACTCCTGTTTTGCAGTTACTTTTTCATTATAAATCAAAGGTGGTTTTCCCTTTGAAAAGTTGAACTTTTCCAGGTGAAAATAACTGCTTGTCAGTGGCATGTTAAGAGCTGGGGGTCGAGAAGATTTAGGTTGTCAGCTCTGCCAGTTATTAGCTGTGTGCAGCTGAACATGTCATTTAACCTGTCTGAAACTTTGTTTCTTTTGGAGTTTTTTTAGTGTTTTTTCCCCCTAATGCACTTTAATTTTTTGAGCAGTTTTAGGTTCACAGCAACAATGAGCAGAAGATACAGAGGTTTTCAATATACCCCCTGCTTTGTTTCTTTAATTGCTAAATTACCTGGCTCACAGAGTTGATGTGAAGATCAGATCAGATAGCAATTGTGCAAGAACTTATTGATTTTAAAGCCTTACCTAGCCATTCATTCAACAGGTATTACCTTGTACTATGTGCCCAGCATTGATCAAGGCACTAGGGATACATACATGAACAAGCTAGAAAGGTCCTTGTCTTATGGAGCTTACATTCTAATGGCTAGGGACAGATAATGAACAAGTAAGTTACTTGGGTACAGAGAAAAGTGTGATGGGCAAAGTAAAACAGAATAATGGGGTGGGGAGTGACCAGGGTCAGGTGAAGTGTGATCAGGGAAGGCCACTCAGGGAGGTGATATCAGAGAACTGAATGATGGAAATGATCCCATCCGTAAGAGACATTTCCAAATAGATCAGTGTAAATAAAGATTCTGAAAATGAGTCTGATACATAGCTTGACTGTGATTGTTGCTATGCCTGTTATATTTCCAATATTTTGTTATTGGCACACTGATTCAGTAAGATGATAGGAATGTTTCTCAGAATAATTTATTGAATAAAATTACTGGTTCATTACATCCATTACCATTTAAATTTTGTGCTGGAGGATTAAAATGATATAAAAAAGGGAACAGGCTGTACGAGACCGATGGGATGTTCATTATCAGAGAAGGATTATAATTCTTCCAGCTGCACGGTGAGAGTGCCCTGCTGTGTCATCTGCACCAGGCCTTTCATCTGAGTGGCACGGAGCCTGGAGGTGGGGTCAGGATTATTCTGAGGAGCCATTTATGAGGGTGGAGCATTCCTCTGAGTCTATCCTGGCTTTTGAAAGGAAAGAGAAGATAGAGGGAGTTTTGCTCCTTTTTTGTGGGAGAATAGTTTTTGCTCAGGTCCTGAATTAGTGAATAATTACTTTGAATTGGGCAAAGTTGGCTCAGGAGCAAGGGGTAGGGAAAAGAAATGTCGTGGAGCTTGAATAACACAGGATAAACAGAAAGAGGCTGTTGGGATGACTATGGAAAGAAAAATGAGGTCACCAAGATAGGAGATAGACTAACTCCTTGAGTGTACCTAATAATGGGCATAGGAGGAGCTTGGGGTGGAAACCCTGGGAGTCTGGCTCTCTTGAAGTCATCACCATCTCTTTAGCAGTGGTGAACAGCAATAACCACAGCAGGAATTTTGTGTTGTATCTGAAAACAGGAAAGGCAGGTGTGAAGTGGGGTGTTTTCAGATCTTCTGCTAGTTTTTTGGGACTATGATTTTAGGCCTCATACTGAAGACATATGGGGACCTTCCAGAGACAGAATTGGTATGCCACCTACTCATCTTCCGTAACAGTTAATATACAAATAGCAAAACTCGAGCTATTTAAAAAGATCAGTAAACATATTATTTTGTTGTAACTAAGGGGCAAAATTAATTGCTGTGTATTAGTTTGCATATTGTTTGCATTCATTGGTCTCCTATTTCTTACATTTTTAAAACATTTTACTGAAATATCTGGTAAGGAAAACTTTCGAAGGTCTGTTCTGTAGTGCATGATGGGATATGCAAAATAGATTCCTCAGTACTTAATTGCTTCAGTGCTTTCCACATAACAGGTGGTTAATTAGTATATGCTGAATAGAGGTAGATGCATACTGATGTGAACTTGAATCTAAATGTATTGTAGCAAATGATTTTGAGAAAAGCAAATTTGAGAAGTAATTTTGGAATTTGTAGCATTCATTTGTTTTGAAGTTTTTAAAAAGTTTATATTTCAATCATAAGAACATTTTTTATGTATAGCATAAGGAATATAGTCAAAATATTGTAACAACTTGGTATGGTGATAGCTGGTACCTAGAATTATCATGTATATAAATGTTGAATCACTGTGTTGTAAAAAAAAAAAAAAGAACATTTTTTAAAGGACTATAGTAAGCATATTGTTAATACTGTTTTCAGTGTAAGATAGGTCAGATAATGACCCTTGACATGGAAGAGCTATAGTTAATTAAGTCTGATTCAGCACAAGCATTGGATTCCTCCCCAGGTGGCAGTGCTCCCCTAGGCTGTAGCTGTATCAAAACAGTTCTCACTTGAACCTGAACCCATTGGTTGTGCTGGGTGACCAGCAGGGGGGAGTGTTTCACTGAAAATGTGTTTATTGGTTCTGAAAAGAATATTTTGGATGACTTATTCAGGTCTACCAGTTATATCCTCGAAGTTAAAGAATACTGTTTACCTCACCATAGTGCTGTAAAGATTGGTGGGCACCCCTAGAAATTAAGTGGTTGAATTTTTAATGGCTACGGCTTCAACTTTCTAGCATCAGTTTTTTAAATCTTAAAATATGTACAGAGTAACGTAAACCACATTCAAATCGCTTGATTCTATTGGATAAGAACTCATTTCCTTAGTTTTTTTTAAATAGAGACATGTTTTTGAGGATTGTTTTTTGTTTGTTTTTGTTTTTATGGAAATGAAACTTTCCATTCTTCAAGAATAAAATAATGGAAGCTAAGGGTACACAATGTCTTATTGTTGCGCTTGACATCATGCAGGAAATATACATTTTTCCACAGCTTTAATCAGAAATTGAGTTTTGCTCTTGGAAGATCCAGTTCTTCTTCAGAGCCTTTCCTTTCCCAGGGACTTGTCCAGTAAAGAACAGCTTCAAGATTCATTTTGTTCGTATGTACTGGTAATATGCCAGAGTGGACATAAACCTTGTTTAAATCAAATTAAACTTAAATTTTTAGTGCTCTGCTTACCAGGAGTCACAGTGATGAAAACCTGTATATAAGACATCGCAGAGGAAGACCGAGGATGGTAAAGTTCTGTGAATCAGCTTGTGTGTAAGAAATAGCTCCTGTTTTTCCTCTTCCTTAATGTTGGTATTTATGGATCAAGAGAAATAACTCTGGTATGTTACATGGATAATCTTGGACAATATGTAGATCCAAAACAGAGCAAAATCTGTTGTTTTTGAAAACACTTCACTATTTGCTTCTGATAGAGTCATCAGATAATACTAATTAAATGTGTACTTCTGGGTAGATGATAAACAGTATTTTTGGATGGTAACTTATTGTGGCTATTAAACTCTTTAAGTGTGTTAATATATTTGACCCAAACCTCTGAGTTGCTATTTCATTGATTTCCTTTAGAACTGATTTCAGTGTTTAATCGAAGTTTACAATCCCAAGAATGCTGCACATTTTATTGTCTGTCAGTCCTGTGGAGAAGTCATAATAAGAGACAGGTAAGGAATGTATTTAACGCTGATCAATTTGTGCCTGGCAATGGTTTTCTCTATTTCTATCAAAATTTTTTAAGTGATTGCCAAGGGAGCAGTATATGGCCTTAAAATGAGAGCCAGGTTAATGTCACTTTGAACAAAATGAACGACAGACTGTCCAGCGGTCACAGAGCAGGTAGATCTCCTCAAGGGGTGGAAGGGGCGCAGCGGGGGGCTGGCCTGGGGGGGCTTGTCTGGGGGAGGAGCCGGGGCTGCCCCCGAAGCACCTCTCTTTGGTGGGGACATGCGATCTATTTTATGTTTTATCCATCATGCTGGTGAAGGTTTTCCACATGAGGTGAATTTTCTAAATAACAGAAACCTTTCTAGCACAGTGTTTTATTTGAGCATTTCAGTTAGTGTCTTCCTGAAATCTGTTTCCTATTTCCCTGCTTAGTAAAACAGAGCATATAAAGGGAGGATTAACCTTTTCTTGCTGATCAGGTTAATCTTGTAACCCGTTCTTAGTGATGTGCTGCGATCACCCGATTAGATGGAAAGGGCTCTTTGCTGTATTCTTTGAATTCCCGAGTTGTCTCTTTCATTTCACTTTTTCCATCTTCTCCCTTCCTCCTGTCAGCTTCCCTGTTTCCCAGACACAGACCTCTGTCAGCTTCTAATCACACTCACAGGCTGGGAGACCGATGAAAACCTTATCATTGTCAACAACATTCAAAGAAAAAAGTCAGCACTCTTTGTCAGATGCCTTACCTGGGAGGCCAGAGCCTGGGCGCCTGAGGGCGGGCCCTCCTGCAGACCGAGGCCGCCCTCCCGCCGGGTCCCCTGTCCCGGGGGGTGCCAGACCCCCCCCCCCCCCGCCTCAGCGCGGACCCCGTTGCCTCCGTGGGCTCCTCCCCGGCCCCTGCGTCAGCTGATCGCTGGCACTTCGGCTGCTTCCTTCCCCGCATGTCTCCTGTAAGGCCCCTTTGGCCCGCTGCCAGCACCACCCCCTCGGTCAAGGCCACCACCTTCTCACCTGAAAGCGCTAGTGGGCAGCCCCTTGGCATTGTCTCGCTCTAGGTTCATCCTGTCTCATAACTTATTTCTGCAGTACTGGGGGATTGTTCTCAAATGCAGCCGGCTCCCCTGTTCAAACCCTCCCGTGGCCTCCGATTTCTTTCCTGATAAATTCCATAAGATCTTAGTATACTGTACCGGGTCCTTTATGAGTTTCCCTTATTAATCTCTCCACCCTCATGTTTTAGCCCTTCTTCCCAAACCTAACGCCCACCAAAAAAGAAACCAAAACAACAACAAAAAAACTACCCACCTTCATTTGCATACATTCTGTGCACAGCTCCAGTGATCAGCCTGCACTCCCACAGTCTCTCCATGCTTTTCTGCACCAGAGCTTAATGAAAGCTGCTCCTTCCTGGAATGCACCCCATATCCCTTCTCCCTCTGGTTAGCTCCCACCTAAATTCAGCTGACAGGGCATCTACTGCTGGGAGCCCTCCCCAAACACTGGGTTGGTTGATGTGCTCCTCTAAGGTTTATTTGCCTGTCTTCCTGATCAACAGTAGGCTCTGAGGGAGGAGACAGCCTTATTGAGCCCTGTATCCCTTATCCCCACTCATATTTAAAGTGTACTATATAGTGTAGTAGCTAGTAGTACAGACAGAAGCCAGACAGTCTGGATTTGCATCCACTGTTTAATAGCCATGACCATGGGTTACTTAACTGCTCTCTGCTTCAATTTCCTTAGAACAAAAATAAAGGTAACAATAAGAGCTACCTTATAGGGTTGCTGGGAGAATCAGATGAGTTTGAGTTTATAACAGTGCCTAGCACATGGTGAGCGATGTGATAGCCACTGCTACGATTATTATTCTTATCATCATCACTATCACCATCTTCATCATCTCCAGCGTTGGGCAGAGCCCCGTGAACAGCGCGCTCACAATGGGTTATTGCTGGATTGAACTGAGTAAATGTGAGGGTGTTTATTTTGGCCTTCCACCAACCTCTTATGCTTGCTTTCTAATTCCTGGCAATATCCCAGGTAGGTGAGATCACGGAAAGTTACCCCGATGGGGCGTTGTGAACAGCATGTCCTCTGAATGGTTATCTTGGATGGGAAATGAGGGAACAGCAGCTGTAAAGGAGAGGAGAACATCCTTGCTCAGATTACCTGAGGGTGGAAGTTGCTGTAGAGTATGTTCTCTGTCGTACGCCCACCATAGCCTGAAATGTCCAAGGGATCCCAATTTACATAGTAATTTAACCAGGAGATTTCTCCTTTTTCCAGTCCCCTTCAGGGTTTAACTCTCATATAAAGTTTCTGAAACATGCACGTCTATACTACAAATAAGGTGACCTAAGAGATACAGTAAGAACAAGTTATATTCAACATAACAGTATTTCCTGGTGCTTCTTACAGTAAATGATATGCTCATTCATGAAATTTGTGTTTCTTTGGAAAAGGGTGATGTGAAGTCATTATGCATAGCCCCCATTTTCCCTATTCGGGAACTGTATCTTCTGTTTTGTTGACACAAAAATCCTTCTTATGATTATGGATTTGATAACTAGTAGGGCTCTTAGAGGCCAACACAAAGGACAGTTTCCCTCTCCCTGACCCAGGCCATCAGGAGGCCATGTGGTGTAGAGGCAAGAATGGGGAGTGACCTCCAGCTTTACACTTAGTAGCTGGGGAGCCTCATCCATACTGCTCAGCTTCTTAAGCACAGTAAGTAAGGCCTGTTTTCCAAACTTGCCAGAGAGTTAAAGTCTGTAACACGTGTAATAGTAAATGCTTAACAAGCTCTTAATTGGTTTTAGAGATCCTTCCAATCCCTTTTCCAAATTGGTTTTATTAGCAGACTAACAAATTATCTTGTTTATTAGTATTTAAAATCTTATGATTTTTCAAGTATGTCAGGGAAATGACCTACCTTTCCCCTTTTTTCTTACTGAGAAGACAAATTGTAGAGTTGACTTAGCCCTTGCCTCAGTTAGACAAGGCTTACCCACACGCCTTTTCCTGTCACACCTGTGTGTCTGGCATGTGAATGCCTCTTGAACAATGCAGAAAAACCCTTAGTAAGTGATCCGAGGCTTTGCTTATGTTTCCCTCTTAGGCAGCATACCCCGTGACTATTTTATGGAAAAATAAGCATCCTGCAGTGTCTGCACAAGGATTTTATCTTGACTGTTTTCATTAGCCTAGTGGTCTTCTCACTCCTCCCTCAGTTATCTGTTTTATGCGGGTGGTAAGGACATCTGTGCTTACTGAATAGAAAACAAAACAAAGCTATTTCAGAAGAGGCTTGTAGGTGCTATAGCAAAATCAACTAATTGTAAACCATTTTTCCAGGAGGTTACCTAGGAATATGTTGATTTATCTGTACTGGGAGCTCCTCAAATAGCAGCCATGGAGCAGAGTTAGTATCTACTTGCTGACTAGCATTGTTATCTGGGAACAAGTCACTTTAATTCTTTAAGCTTCAGTTTTTTTCATCTGTAAAGTGAGGAGGATAGATTAGGTAAGCCTATGAGCCCTACTAGCATGAAAATTCTGTGATTATTGAATCTCATAAAGTTGTACCTTAGGTTCTGTGATTCATGATTATTTGGGTAATGCAAAACTAATCCTTGTTCCTCTTTTTTTTAACAAAATATAATTTGTCAGGCAAATTATAGAAATAAGGTGCGGGGGACTGTTTATTAAGACTCATTAGTGGCTTTTAATACTTACTAGCACCAGGGTGTAAGAAATCTAATTGCAACAGTCTTTTTTTGCTAATTTAGGACCACATGCTGATGGCTATTTGTTTTGGTTATTTGAAAATAAATAATGCTTCTTTAATACAAAACTCTCCAGTTTACATTTTTACCAGTTTAGCAGAGTTTTTCTGTAAAAATCTGAACATATGTAGTTTATGATTATGCTGTTATTGAGACTAACAGGCCCTAATATTAAGCAACAATAATAACAAAATCTACTTCTTTGTGAATAGTCTCAGAAACATTTAAATAGTCACTGTGTTGGAATTTGTTATGTCTCCTAGGAATAAATTCATCTCGGATTTGAATTACATCAGTTGCCAGACTTTGAAGCAAGGCTTTTGATTTTCACTCCACCTGAGAGGTTTCCTGAGGTCTCTGGACAGGCCTCCCCATTCTGCGTACACCAGCTGAGCTAGGTATCAGCCCAGAAGCTCGTGAGGGCATTGAAACTCTAGAAGGAAATGAGCAGAATGGACTTTCTGGAAACATAGGACATGTCAGAATATATCCACTTGACAGACCAGCTGTAATTATAGTCTCTGGAAGTAACTATTCCCCTGAATATAATCTTTTCTGTGAAAGAGAACAAAGAGGTGAAAAAGTGTAAGGATTGTTGGCAACACTGTACAAACTTTTGGAATAAAATTATTGTACTTTTATGGGTCTAATGATACTATGTACACAATGTTAATAAAATGCAAAGCCAAGTTCATAGGATTTGTAGCTCACCAGTTGGATAATGTCAGCTCAATTTATCTAAATTCCAGCAGCCATATTTTGAGCTATAGATATTTGATATCCTTAAAATTCTTAATGTCCAGTAGGTTATTATCCAATCTATAAAAAATTAATGTTATTATCACTATTTTCAATAATTGATTTTAAAGTTAAGGGGCATTTCATTTTCTTATCTCTACCTTTAAGTTTTAAATAAGCATCATTAATAGCACTGATTAAAATTGCATTTTACATTATTTTTCTCAAAAGCTTATGCTTAACATGCATTAAAAATAATTAGCAAATTTCAATTTATTATAAACATATGTTGCTGTCTATCATAGAATCCTAAGCTGAAAGAAAATTCAAGAAATCATTTGACTCTTTTTTATGAACTTTTTACCTAAAAACTACCTTGTAAAAAATGTTTTCTATTTTGAAAGCTCTCTTGGGAAGTAGATTATATCAAAGTTTTAGCATTTTCAGTAGTTACTTTCAGTAGAGCTGTGATTAAAATAATCTTTTGTTCTTAAAGATTTTATGTTTTTTCAAATCATCAGAAACATTTCTTTCTGCTAAAAAGATACTTTGATCTTTGCAGTGATTTGTGAATTAGGCACTTTCTTGCTCCTGATGTCTTATGTCGATAGTTATGGGATATGTTAAAAGTTATTCACTGTGATACAGGCTCAAGTTAAGTTTGAAATAACACATTTTGTGCTAATGTGCATCAAGTCTCCCAGATCTCTGTAAATTTTGATGCAGTTTCATATCTCTGATCATGTATGAGATTTTGGCATTACTGTCTTTTGCACTGTATTGAGAATCTATTGGCACTACATGCAAAATGTCACAAGACAGAATCTTAGTAGTGGAGAAGATCTAAGAGCCTTTTAAGGCCTACCTCCCACTCTAAACAGGCACTTTTCTTTTCCTTCTTCCTCTTCTTTGTAAAAATTCAAATGTGACCCATAACTTCCTGCTTAAAGTTCTGTAATGCTTCCCACCCACCTGTAGAACCACATACCTGCACCTTAGGTTGACACATGTAATACCCCTCACAGTTTGCCACCACCCAGGCCTCTTTACTGGCATTCTGTGTTGCCCGGGGAGGGAATATATTCCAAATGAGAGTTTATAGTTTTGGAGCCAGGAACACCTGGGTGAAGATCTGCCTTCACTCATCCCCTCTGGCTCTGTGAACTTGTGTAGATCATTTCA
This sequence comes from Manis pentadactyla, assembly GCF_030020395.1. NCBI lineage: Eukaryota > Metazoa > Chordata > Mammalia > Pholidota > Manidae > Manis > Manis pentadactyla. Next base: position 80,510,587 of record NC_080030.1, on the reverse strand, counting down.
CATTCTGAGCCTATCTTTCTTCCTCTGTAACAGGGGAATGGAAACTCTTACCTCACACAGCTGTAGTGAGCATACATGGAATCAGGTGTGTGTGGTGCCCACCAGAGGTCTGCTTGAGCAACCAAAGGTATGGGTGTGCGACTCTAACACAGGTCGCATGTCTTGCCGCTTGCCAGTCAGACAGCATCGGGAATTCCTCTCGGTAGGAGTCCTATCGCACTTCCAGCCATGACAGCTCATATCTGCGGACTCTTGTCTCACTGTGTGACACGGTTCCAGGTACAAAGCTCTAGATCCGCATCAGGCTGGTGCAAGAGCTACGCTGAGAAGCAGTCCCGTGCCCTGACCAGCCAGTGTCCTTGTGGTAGTTCTTTGGCATAGTTCCTAGAGTTCTCCACACAGGCCTGCATGCAGGGAAGTCCCAAACATGGATCCTTATCTAGTATTTACAGCTTATTCATACTTCCTCCCAGTCCAGATGCAATTTACCTGTCAGGATCATTTTTACCATAAGCAATGTTGCCTAGCAATATAATTGACACCTGCCATCTACCTGGTTTCCAGGGTAACAGAGCTAGGTGGTTAAACCAAAGGTCACATTCTAAAGCAGCAGTGGAAAAGGCTTGCTAACTCTTTCATGTCATTATGCAACAGACCCGACTAGGGGCCTTGTATGTTACAGTTGTCAGAACATGCTTGTTCGGTCCTTGAACAAATATTTAAGAGCTTACATTATGAGTCCAGCTCTGTGCCAGACACAAGGAGTACAGTGGCAGCTTAGATATGGTGCCCACTTCATATGGTTTCCTCCACCCAGGAGCCCTTTAGTTCATTTCATTGCCTAGAGAACTCCTCCAGAGGTCAGCTGAGATGTTACTGCCTCTCTGAAGTCCGTGAACACTTTACCCCCCTAACAATGTTTATATTGCTGTGAATTCATGGATTGGTATTGCTAATCCATGAATTCCTTTAAGTACTATGCAGGGTTTATGTGGGAATATATGTTTGATGAAAAGGGTTAAAGCTTTCATCAAATTTTCAAAGGGGTCTGAGATGCCCACCCCACTCTCTAAGAATTTATAACCACTACTCTGTTATGAGCATTTGTAATATTACGGGTTTTTTTATTTGTTTGTAGGTCTGTGTCTCCTACTGGAATGTGAGTATTTGAGAGAAGGAACTATATTAATATTTTGTGCCAATGCAATGCCTGATTCATAGCAGACTCTTAGAAAATGTATGTTGAAAGAATCAGTTCTTAATATCCTTAACAGGCTCAGCAGCTCAAATGATGCTAATCGTGCAGCATTTCTTTATTAGAAAGGGAAAGTCCTGTCTTGTATTAAACTAAAATCATTCTTGCTCCTAGCTTTAGCCCCTGGAGTTATAAATTACTCTCTTCCATATTGTATTTTCCCTTTTATGAAATTCACAGTTGAGTTCAGGAATCAAAGAAAACAGGATAACATGGGGGGAATCATTAAAAAGTGATATAGTTGCATCTTAAATATTTTAATTTAAAGCATGAAGATGTACATTATGTTACTGGTATTTGAGTATGAAACCAACATCTTTTTTTTTAATTAAGGTATCATTGATATGCAATCTTATGAAGGTTTCACATGAGCAATACTGTGGTTTCAATATTCACCCATATTGTCAACTCCCCCACCGATCCCATTGCAGTCACTGTCCATCAACATAGTAAGATGCTATAGAGTCAGTATTTGTCTTCGCCATGCTATATTGCCTTCCCTACAACCTACCTATATTGTGTGTGCTGATGATAATGCCCTTTAATCCCCTTCTCCTTCCCTCCCCACCTACCCTTTAAACCCCTCCCCTTTGTTAACTGGTAGTCCCTTCTTGGAGTCTGTGAGTCTGCTGCTGTTTTGTTCCTTCAGTTTTGCTTTGTTGTTATACTCCACAAATGAATGAAATCATTTGGTACTTGTCTTTCTCCACCTGGCTTATTTCATTGAACATAATACCCTCAAGCTCCATCCATGTTCTTGCATATGGTAGGATTTGTTTCTTTTTATGGCTGAATAATATTCCATTGTGTATATGTACCACATCTTTATCCATTTATCTATTGATGGACACTTAGGTTGCTTCCATTTCTTGGCTATTGTACATAGTGTTGTGATAAACATAAGGGTGCATTTGTTTTTTTCAAACTGGGCTCCTGCATTCTTAGGGTAAATTCCTAGGAGTGGAATTCCCAGGTCAAATTGTATTTCTATTTTGAGTTTTTTGAGGAACCTCCATATTGCTTTCCACAATGGTTGAACTAATTTACATTCCCACCCGCAGTGTAGGAGGGTTCCCCGTTTTCCACATCCTCGCCAACGTATGTTGTTCCTAGTCTTTTGGATGTTGGCCATCCTAACTGGTGTGAGGTGATATCTCATTGTGGTTTTAATTTGCATTTCCCTGTTGATTAGCGATTTGGAGCATCTTTTCATTTGCCTTTTGGCCATTTGAATTTCTTCCTCCGAGAAGTGCCTGTTCAGATCCTCTGCCCATTTTTTAATCGGATTATTTGTTTTTTTGGGTTTTGAGGATTGTGAGCTCTTTATATACTTTGGATGTTAACCCTATATTGGATAAGCTGTTTACAAATATATTCTCCCATGCTGTAGGATATCTTTTTGTTTTAATGATGGTGTCCTTTGCTGTACAGAAGCTTTTTAGTTTGATGTAGTCCCATTTGTTCATTTTTGCTTTTGTTTCCCTTGCCTGAGGAGATGTGTTCAGGAAAAAGTTGCTCATGCTTATGTCCAAGAAATTTTTGCCTATGTTTTCTTCTGTGAGTTTTATGGTTTCAAGACTTTTATTCAGGTCTTTGATACATTTCAAGTTTACTTTTGTGTATGGAGTTAGCCAATAAATCAGTTTCATTCTCTTACATGTACCTGTCCAGTTTTGCCAACACCAGCTGTTGAAGAGGCTGTCATTTCCCCATTGTATATCCATGGCTCCTTTATGGTATATTAATTGGCTGTGTATGTGTGAGTTTGTATCTGGGCTATCTGTTCTCTTCCATTGATCTATGGGTCTATTCTTGTGCCAGTACCAAATTGTTTTGAATACTATGGCTTTGTAGTAGAGCTTAAAGTTAGGGAGCATAATCCCCCAGCTTTGTTCTTCCTTCTGAGGATTGCTATGGCTGTTTGGGGTCTTTTGTCTTTCCATATGAATTTTAGAACTATTTGTTCTAGTTTGTTGAAGAATGCTGTTTGTATTTTGATAGGGGTTGAATTGAATCTATAGACTGCTTTAGGCAGTATGGCCATTTTGACAATATTAATTCTTCCTATTCATGAGCATGGGATGTATTTCCATTTATTGGTGTGTTTAATTTCTCTCATGAGTTTCTTATAATTTTCAGGGTATAGGTCTTTCTCCTCCTTGGTTAGGTTTATTCCTAGGTATTTTATTCTTTTGGTTGTAATTGTAAATGGAATTGTTTTCCTGATTTCTCTTTTTACTAGTTCCTTAATAATATATAGGAATGCAACAGATTTCTGTGTATTAATTTTGTATCCTACAACTTTGCTTAATTATTAGTTTTAGTAGTTTTGGGGTAAATTCTTTAATTTAGGGTTTTTTGTGTATAATATCATGTCATCTGCAAATAGTGACAGTTTAACTTCTTCCTTACCTACCTAGATGCCTTTTATTTCTTTGTGTTGTCTGATTGCCATAGCTAGGACCTCCAGTACTATGTTGAATAAAAGTCGGGAGAGTGGACATCCTTGTCTTGTTCCTGATCCTAAAGGAAAAGCTTTCAACTTTTCACTGTTAAGTATGATGTTGGCCGTGGGTTTGTTGTAAATGACCTCTGTTGTGTTGAGTTACTTGCCCTCTATACCCATTTTGTTGAGAGGTTTTATCATGAATGAATGTTAAATATTGTCAAATGCTTTTTCAGCATCTATGGAGATTATCATGTGATTTTTCTCCTTTAATTTGATGTTATGTATAATGTTGATGGATCTTCGAATATTTACCATCCTTCCCTCCCAGGAGTAAATCCCACTTGGTCATGATGGATGATCTTTTTTATGTATTTTTGAATTCAGTTTGCTAATATTTTGTTGAGTATTTTTGCATCTCTGTTCATCAGGGATATTGGTCTGTAATTTTTTTTTTTCTGGTGTCTTTGCCTGGTTTTGGTATTAGAGTGAAGTTTGGAAGTATTCCCTTCTCTTCTACTTTTTGGAAAACTTTAAGGAGTATTAGGTCTTCTCTAAATGTTTGATAAAATTCAGCAGTAAAGCCATCTGGTCCACGAGTTTTGTTCTTAGGTAGTTTTTTGATTACCAATTCTATTTCATTGCTGGTAATTCATCTGTTGAAATTCTCTTGTTTCTTCCTGGGTCAGCTTTGGCAGGTTGTATTTTTCTAGGAAGTTGTCCATTTCTTCTAGGTTATCCAGTTTGTTAGCATATAAATTTTTATAGTATTCTCTAATAATTCTTTGTGTTTCTGTGGTGTCCATAGTGATTTTTCCTTTCTCATTTCTGATTCTGTTAATGTGTGTAGACTCTTTTTTTCTTGATAAGTCTGGCTAGGGGTTTATCTATTTTGTTTATCTTCTCAAAGAACTAACTCTTGGTTTCACTGATTTTTTTCTATTGTTTTATTCTTCTCAATTTTATTTATTTCTGCTCTGATGTTTATTATGTCCCTTCTACTTTGGGCCTCATTTGTTCTTCTTTTTCTAGTTTCGTTAATTATGAGTTTAGACTGTTCTTTTGGGATTGTTTTTCTTTCTTGAGGTAAGCCTGTATTGCAATATACTTTCCTTTTAGAACTGCCTTCACTGCATCCCACAGGTTTGGGGCTGTTGAGTTGTTTTCATTTGTCCCCATATATTGCTTGATATTGTTTTAATTTGGTCACTGATCCACTGATTGTTTCGGAGCATGTTGTTAAGCCTCCATGTGTTTGTGCTGTTTTTTGTTTTCTTTGCAGAATTTATTTCTATTTTGATACCTTTGTGGTCTAAGAAGCTGATTGGCACAATTTCAGTCTTTCTGAATTTACTGAGGCTCTTTTTGTGGCCTAGTATGTGATCTACTCTGGAAAACATTTAATGTACTCTTGAGAATAATTTGTGTTCCGCAGATTTTGGGTGGAGTGTTTCATAGATGTCTGTTAAAAACACTGAACAGCACAATAGAACAGATAGATCTGTCTCCTTATTTATTTTCTGTTCGGTTGATCTGTCTTTTGGAGTGAGTGGTGTGTTGAAGTCTCTAGAATGAATGCATTGCATTCTATTTCCCCCTTTAATTCTGTTAGTATTTGTTGTACATATTTGGGTGCTCCTATATTGGGTGAAAGATACTTACAATGGTAGTATCCTCTTGTTGGACTGACCCCTTTATCATTATGTAATGTCGTTCTTTGTCTCTTGTTACTTTCTTTGTTTTGAAATCAATTTTGTCTGATACAAGTACTGCAACTCCTGTTTTTTTCTCCCTGTTATTTGCATGAAATATCTTTTCCATCCCTTCACTTTTAGTTTGTGTCTATCTTTGGGTTTGAAGTGAGTCTCTTGTAGGCAACATATAGATGGGTCTTGTTTTTTTATCCATTCTGTATGTCTTTTGATGGTGCATTCAGTCTATTTACATTTAGGATGATTATTGATAGGTATGTACTTATTGCCATTGCAGGCTTTAGATTCGTGGTTACCAAAGGTTCAAGGTCAGCTTCTTTACCATCTAACAGTCTAACTTAACTCGTTTATTATGCTATTGCAAACACAATCTAAAGGGTTTTTTTTTTGTCCCTTCTTTTTCTTCCTCTTCCACTCTTTATATATTAGATAGCATTCTATACTCTTTGTGTATCCATTGACTGACTTTTTGGGTAGCTGATTTAGTTTTGTATTTGCTTAGTAATTAATTGGTCTACTTCTTTTACTGTGATTTCATTTCCTCTCATGACAGCTATTTAGCCTTAGGAGCACTTCCATCTGTAGCAGTCTCTTTAAAATACTTTGTAGAGTTGGATTGTAAGAGGTAAGTTCTGTCAACTTTTGCTTATTTAGAAATTGTTTAATCCCTGCTTCAAGTTAAATGATAATCTTGCATTTTAATTATTACATGTCTTGGTGTTGTCTTCCTAGGGTTCCTTGTGTTGGGAGATTTGTGCACTTCCATGACATGATATACTATTTTCTTTCCCAGATTGGGGAATTTTTCAGCAGTTATTTCCTCAGAGAGACTTTCTATCCCTTTTTCTCTCTCTTCTTCTTCTGGTACCCCTATAATGTGAATATTATTCCATTTGGATTAGTCATACAGTTTTCTCAGTATTCTTTCATTTCTAGAAATCCTTTCCTCTCTGTCCCTCAGCTTCTTTGTTCCTGTTCTCTAATTTCTATTTCATTTACCATCTCCTCTGCCTTACCTAATCTACTTTTAAATCCCTCCATTGTATGTTTCACTTCAGATACTGTATATTTTGAAGTTTCTATCTCTTTCTTGATGTCCTCCCTGAGATCTTGAATATTTTTTTTTGTATCTCCATGAGCATGTTTTTGATTTTTATTTTGAAATATTTATCAAAAGATTAGAGATTTCAGTTTCATTTAGCCCTCTTTCTGGCTTCTTCTTATTCTTTCTTTGTACAAAGTTTTTTTGCCGTTTGATTTTTCTAGTGATTCCTGTGGAATAATAACTGTGTGTAGATGGTGCCTTCTAGTGCCCAGAAGCTCTACTCTCTGAGCTTCCCTGAACCTGCATTGATGGCAGGGGTTGCAGGCAAGTGGTACCAGCACCTGCTGGGAGGGAAGAGCTCTCTCCTGCTTCCTGGCTGCAGTGCCTGCCTCCACTGCCGGGGCCACTGGGCCAAGCATGCTGGTAGGAGCTTCTGTGTTACACACCTGTATCTGCTATAGGTAGGGCCACCCTCTAGGTGGCCTGGCATGTTACATGGGGTAGCAGGTGTGCGGATCAGTGTCTGCCTGGAGGAAGGAGCAGCCGGCTGCATATCGCAGTTGGGGGGCCTCAGGACTGCATTGCCAGCCAGAGGGATGGAGCATCTGAAGCTCCTGAAAGTTTCCAACATGCTGAGCTGAGTGTGCCGGGATGATTTTGTCCACCTGTCCTTTCAGCAAGTTCTGTGTATCCTTTGCCCCTTTAGCACCCCTCTCACTGTTGGGAAGTCATTCCAAATTCCCACCTTTCTTTTGTCCTGGAGCTGCCGCTTGTGCATACCTGTTCTTCACAAGTGGCCAGAATCTCAGTCTCTGAGATTTGCTTTCCAACACCCCTAATCTCCAGAGGACCATGTAGTGGATTCGTGCTGCCAGAGCAGATATCCAGGGCTGGGTGTTTAGCAGTCATGGGCTTCTACTCTCTCCCTGCTCTGTTTTTCTTCCTCCTGCCAGTGAGCTGGGGTGGGGAAAGGGCTTGGGTCCCTCTGGATCATGGCTTTGCTACTTTACCCTTTTCTGTGAGATTTTCTCTTTTCCCCAGATGTAAGCAGTTTGTTCTGCCATCTTCGTGTCACTCTGTCAGGATTAGTTGTATTTGCTGTATTTTCATCTTAAATGTCATTTTGGAAGTAGGTTACTGCCTCATTTCTCTCACTGACATCTTTGAACCATTTCAAAGCCAATATCTTTTTTTATTGGTGTCATTAATCTACAATTACATGAGGAACATTATGTTTATTAGACTCCCCCTATCACCAAGATCCCCCCACATACCCCATTACAGTCACTGTCCATCAGCGTAGTAAGATGTTTTAGAATCACTACTTGTCTTCTCTGTGTTGTACAGCCCTCCCCATGCACCCCCCCCACATTATACATGCTAATCATAATGCCCCCTTTCTTCCCCCACCCCTTATCCCTCCCTTCCCACCCATCCTCTCCAGTCCCTTTCCCTTTGGTAACTGTTAGTCCATTCTTGGGTTCTGTGAGTCTTCTGCTGTTTTGCTCCTTCAGTTTTTTTCTTTGCTCTTATACTCCACAGATGGGTGAAATCATTTGATACTTGTCTTTCTCCACTTGGGATATTTCACTGAGCATAAAACCCTCTAGCTCCATCCATGTTGTTGCAAATGGTAGGATTTGTTTTCTTCTTATGGCTGAATAATATTCCATTATGTATATGTACCACATCTTCTTTATCCATTCATCTACTGATGGACACTTAGGTTGCTTCCATTTCTTGCTTATTGTAAATAGTGCTGCGATTAACATAGGGGTGCATATGTCTTTTTCAAACTGGGCTGCTGCATTCTTAGGGTAAATTCCTAGAAGTGGAATTCCTGGCTCAAATGGTATTTCTGTTTTGAGCATTTTGAGGAACCTCCATACTGCCTTCCACAATGGTTGAACTAATTTGCATTCCCACCAGCAGTGTAGGAGGGTTCCCCTTTCTCCACAACCTCGCCAGCATTTGTTGTTGTTTGTCTTTTGGATGGTGGTGATCCTTACTGGTGTGAGGTGATATCTCATTGTGGTTTTAATTTGCATTTCTCTGATGACTAGTGATGTGGAGCATCTTTTCATGTGTCTCTTGGCCATCTGAATTTCTTCTTTGAAGTACTGTCTGTTCAGCGCCTCTGACCATATTTTGATTGGATTATTTGCAACGCCAGTATCTTTTTGTTGAATATGAGTCCCTTGTTTTGCAGGTTTGTTCACTTAAGCCATACTAAATTTAATACCTGCTTTTTCCAATTTGTGTTTCTTTTTAGTGGCATGCAAAGTTAGACACTGTTGGAGCAATCTTGAGTGTAGGATTCTTTTAGGTTTTTACTTTCCTCACTCTCCCCAGTGTTCTGTAGTTATCTCTCACCTCCCACCAGTGATTTATTGGTTTAAACAACTGGTTTTCATCTAATCTGTCAACTTTACTTTTAGTAACTAAATAGTTACTAAATAGTAACTCATATTTCCTTGGGTTACATACTGTTTAATTAAGGTATATAGCTAAAATAACATGTTTAAATAGCATAAACAGATCTGTGATTGAATTGAGCTTACTCTTAGTAAACACATGGTTCAGCTGAGAGCACAAGTGTGGACGTACTCAGTGCTTTAGGTACTCCCAGTGCTTTAGGGCATTTGGAAGACCATAAGCATGTTTCCTGAATATGCATGAACATGTTTCTATTCTGTTTTCCTCAGGATAAATTACTTTGAAATTTCTTTATCATCCTACCCACATTTCTTCTCCCCTTAGACTACTGATCTTCCTAATTTAGAATGGGATAGGAGTAAACCATGTTTAGCTGTCTTCCTGGTAAAGTTCAGGTGTCTATTATTGTCCAGATAAAAAAATGAAATAATTGGAAAAAAAAAACAGGTAGTAAATATAAGGGGTCACTTAATTATAAGGATGTTCTAAGCATAAAATAATGGCAGTGTGTAGCTTAATTTCTCTCCCCTTGAGTATGATCTGGACTTAATGATTCACTTCCAATGGATCGAGTATGCAGAGGGAAATAATAGTTTTGTTAGTGGAGAAACCTAGCAGATACCACCTACCAAGTGATCAAGGTTTCTATCACCCGTGTTAGTAGAGTTAATCGCATTGATAGCGTATCCCCTCAGTTATGATGTGATGAGGAGGGCCCTTCACTTCTTAGGGTCTTCTTCTCCCAACCCCATAACCACAGCGTAATCTTCAGAAAATGTCAGACAAACTTAAATTGAGGGATATTCTGACGAGTGCTCTTCAAAAATCTCAATGTTCTGAAAAATAAGGAAAGACTGAGAAACTGACAGAGAGACCAGAGGAGACTAGGGAAGCATGACTCAGTGCGGTGTGTTATCATGAATTGGGTCTTGGAATAGAAAAAAGAGGCATGAGTGAAAAACTAGGGAAATCCAGATAAAGTCTCTCGTTTTGACAAATCTTCCACAGTTGTGTAAGATGTTAACATTAGGGAAAATGGGTGAAGTGTATGTGAGAGCTAGGTACTATTTTTGTAACTTTTCTGTAAATCTAAAATTACTTCCAAATAAAATATTTATTAAAAAATAGTAATGTGAAAAATCACTGGAGAAAGGATTAGATGATTTAAAATTTAAGACATGTAAACCAAATTAAAAGGCAGTAACACTGAGAAAATATTTATTGAGGATGGTAGACAAAGGACTAATAATGTAGGATATACTTTTACAGAATAATAAGAAAATACTAATATGTCACCTCATTGGAAAATAATCATTGATCATGATTCACAGAAGAAGCACAGTGATTAATAAATATGAAAACCAGTCCAATCTCACCGGTAATTTAAAAATTGCTTATTAAAGTAGTATTGAGAAAATTGTCACCCATTACATGGAAAAGTGATATTCAATTCTGAAGAAGGTAAGTGGAAGAATTATAGATTGGTTTAACCCTTCCAGAAAGCAGGTCGCCAATATGGGTGTTGGGTTTAAAAATATGCATATCATTTGTGCTTGTAATCTCACACAAAAATTTTTTCCCAAGGTAATAGATATGTTCACAAGTTTTCTAGTAGGAGCGTTCATCTCTGGGTTCCTAATAATGAAAGACTCAAGACCCAAATACCTAACCAGTGAGGGAGTGATCTGAATAGTTTTGGCCTACTTACAGAATAGAATGGAATTGTTGAATGAAATGACGAGAGCAAGAGGCAGTTTGTGTATATCCTCTGATCCAGACTTCTGAGCATGTGTACAACTGTGTCTCTTGAAAGGATGCCAAGGAAATACATTTGCAAAGTAGTTACTTGTCCTTGGGTAGTAAGGAAAGAAGGATTTTTGTTTTCTTTATCTCTCTCTTCATTTTCAAAACTGTGTGTACTAAGTGTATATTACTTTTGTAATCTGGGGGAAAACTAATATGCAAGTAATGCAGTTGAACAGTTTCTTTCATTTCTTCATTCTGATTTAATTTAAAAATTGCTACATTTCCATTTTTTTCTGTAAACAGTAGATGTTCCTGTTTCCACTAGGAAGCTCCTCCGGGTGCTCCCATTGCCAAGTGAGAACTGGGGAGCTCTAGTTGGAGAATGATGTTGTCATCCTCTTTGCTAATAAGCCACTTCATCCGCAAGAGAATGACTGTTTTCTTGGAGACACTTTCTTCTTGGTGAATTTAAGAAGTGACTTGTGGCATCCAAGACCTGAACTAGCCCCAGCGGAGATGCACTGTCTTTCTTCTGAGAACCATTTTAAATTGGTAAAATATGTTTTCAAAATAAATGCTAATTTAGAGGTTGGGTTAGAAACTGCCAAACTCCATTATTTTCAGTTGCCTCTATTCCCCAGCTCTACCCTACTGATAGAGGGAAAGCATGTGGCCTTTAAACCAGAACAGCTCACAGATGCTGAGGGAAGAGGAGGAAGAGGATTTCTTCACGCATAGAATTGGGAATATTACCATTTTACAAGTCAAAATGCCCTACTTTCTTGTTTTTAGGACAATATTCCATGATCCATGTATATTTTATCCTCATAGTCTGATTGAACTTAAAAGTGTTCTCTTGCTCCAGGATATCTACAATACACTTAGGCCAAGTTATTTTCCTGTGTCTGGCTGTAGTCTAGACTTATGCTGTTGTCATAAAAGCAGATGCCATCAAGGAAAAAGAAGAAACGTAGGAGGCCAAGCGTGGAAATAAAGGTCATGCTGCCTGCCCTAAGTTGGTGGTTAGCAACAGGCGGTCATGTGGCTATTACTATCAAAGTTGCTTTAGGGAGAAGGCAATTTCCTCTCACTGCAGAGAACAAGTGGTTTACCTTATCTGAAAAGAAAATCAATAACACTGATTTGGCTCTTGTAAGAAATCATTCTCCTGATGGCAAGTCAATAGAGATATGATTTTTAAAAGTAAAGAAAATCGTTGCCAGAGAATTTTCATGTTAACATCTGATTATTGGTAGTAACAAAAGTATTGTTTGTTAAATTTCATTTAAAACTCATTTAATTTTTGTAATGAGAGCTAAGCTACTTCAGGAAATCCATGGCAGTTGAGTAGCTGTTTGGTTGTAAGTTAGTTTATATTATTATTTTCTATTTTGAGGAAGATTAAGGAAGTTCATCAAATATTAACATTAAATTGTTATCAGAATTATTTAAGTGCCTTATTTCTCACCATAAACACAAATTCCTTTATCTAAGTATGGTTCATTTAAAATAATATTACTTTAGCCTTATATATTTTTAAAGGATAAGTGGTAGAAAGTTAACATATTTAATATAGTTATATGGTAAAATCAAATTTTAATCTAAATATATATACTAATACTTTACTGTTTTGTGTGTTTTAAGTTTCATTCTTACCAGTAAGTTATACATTTTAAAAATATTTAGAAGGTATAAGTGGAAGAAGAGGGGAGAAAAATAAAAAAAGAACACATATTTCCCTTTTTAGATAAACTTTGCACTCTGGAAATACATTCTTCATATTTCTGTCTTTATCAGTTATGTGATGCCATTTACAAGAAGTTTTCTTAATTGTGAACAATCGTCCAATGTGTTAAAGGAAGGCCCTTCATATTAAGACATTATGGTTTGTAATATCAAGGACACTATGGGAAATTACTGTTATGACAAGATGCTGTTGACAAGATTCTTTTCAAGTTAGCCTAGACGGAAGCATCACTTTAATTACATATTGCAGCAAGCAGGTGGAAAGAGTATGCCTGTGACCAAAATAGTAACATAAATTTGGAGGGACTGCTTAAACAGTGTTCTCAAGGCTCCTGTGGGAACAAGACTGCTCTGTGCTGTTGAAAACCTATTTCTCCTGTCACCCAGTCCAGCCACCTAGCAGGGTTTGAATGTCACATTGTGACACAGCATCCCAACGGTATCTCTTGGGAAATATTTTTTTGTCAAGACAATATCAAGGGTCCATAGAAATTGAAACAACACAAAGGAAAATAAAACCAAGGACAGGAGGCTAATCCACCTCTCTGGGCAGCAGTGCCGTCTCTCAGATACATTTATGCAATAGACCACAGCAGTGTCTTTCTTTGATATTTGCTCCACAGAGTTCCCACATCAAGCTGCTTCACTGCACAGCTTGCTTTATTATTTCTTTCAAACAAAGGTCAAGAGAAATGCATTACAAAGCAGTTTCTCTTTAAACAAAATTAGGAGTGTTATATATTAATTTTTAAAATACCTGATCTTAGGAACAGTGTACACAAGCAGAAAGCCCGACTCTTACTTCTTTCCTTCAGTCCCCTAGAGTGTACGGTATGTTCTTTGTGCCTCTGTTAGGGTGCCAGTACATACCTGTTGCTTTTGAAAGATATATACTGAAGATTTCCCTGTTGCATTTGCCAGTTATCTCTTGTGCTATTTTTTTGTGCCTATCAACATTATAAAAATTGTTAATCTTATAATAGGATGACGATGGCACCTCAGTCTTTTATAAGATTGATAATATTGTTCTAGACTTAGAATTATAGCCATATTATGACTTTATCCTGTTTTTTAAAGAACAAATCAAATTGAACTTTGATTATATTATACCTGGCAAGTATGACTATGTTTTTTTTCTTTCCTGGGGTACTTAGCAATAATTTTAATCTTAGTAATTGTTACTTAGTTTTGTTAAATTCTTAAGTTTATCTTTTTTATTTTCTCAGAATAATGTGTTGAACTTTATAAATATTCACAAATATAAAAAGAATAGAATTATGAACTTCAGTATACCAACCATATTGATTCATAAAGTATGCTTTATCTGTCCCTTTTACTTTTATTTTTTTGCTGAAGTGCTTTAAAGCAAATCCCAGATACTATGTCAGTTCATCCCTATGTAGATTTTTCTTTTTTAAATAACCACAGTGTCATTTTTATACCTGGCAAATTTAACAATTTCTTGATGATAAAATATCAGGCCATATACAGATTTTGCCAGTTGTATTAGAAGTGCCTTCTACTGCCAGCTTGTCTGAATCAAAATTCACACATTTGGTTGTTGGAAGTAATTTGCTTTTATTGATCAGATTTTTTAAATCCTTATTATCCATGTCTTGAGAGAGTAGAATCTTACTTCAAAACCAAAACAACAAAAACCACTTTTCCTGCTTTATTGAAAGACAAAGCAAAATGTGCTGTAAGAACTATTATAAAAGAAATACATAACAGAGCACCTGATGAAAAACTTTCTCCTTCAAATAGAAAAATTCCTTCTCAAGCATTGCCACTCCAATACCCTATATTAGTTTTTGGTAAGATTTAATGAAGATGGTCTGATTTAACTTGTATAAAATAGGATCCTTTAAAAAGTGTCTTTAATACCAATTTAGAGCCATACAGATAGATTTTATTGTAAGAAAGCATGAAGTGGCTAAAATGTCAAACATTATAGTTGAACGTCCCTGGTTTCTGAGCTGTCTTCCTAACCTTGCCTGGACCTAAAAAAATTGATACCTGTCGTGGTTTCTCTGTCTGTGGCTTTAGATGTTTTTTTTTTTTATCTCTAATTAAAGTAACAAATGTATTTTTTAATCGGGATCTGATAATACACACACAAACACACCTCAACTAAAAGTTTCTTGAAGCTGTTTACCCTGTAAATAGCACTGTGATATTTTCTATTCTGTTGTATTTATTTCTTCTTTTTTAAATGTAGGCTATAACTCACTGAGTTGATTTTATGAATTGGTTGGAAAACATGGTCATAGTGGTTAGAAGCACATTTTTAGCATCTAAGGGACCTGGATTTAAATACCACGTCTGCCAGTTACTAGCAGCACCTTCATGGATCTCAGTTTAAATATGCTTCTCATGCAGGTTTTCTGGAAATAAGTTATTTGTGCTAAGAGAAGTATGATTATCCTCAAACTTATACCAGTATAATTAGTATAACTAATGAGTCACTCCTTAGATTAATACATACATCACCCCACATCAGTGTTTTTCCTCTCTTAGACTAGCACTGCTCTGCCTTTGCTAGGAGAGGTTACCTGAGCTGTCCAGAGATGCAGACCTTCTCAGTGTCCACTATTTTTTTTGTATCATTAATCCACAGTTACATGAGGAACATTATGTTTACTAGACTCCCCCCATCACCAAGTCCCCCCCACAAACCCCATCAGCGTAGTGAGATGCTATAGAATCACTACCTGTCTTCTCTGTGTTGCACAGCCCTCCCCGTGCCCCCCCCCCACATTATACATGCTAATCGTAATGCCCCCTTTCCATGTCCACTTTTATATGACTTCTGCCATGTTGCAGTGTATCTGGGTGAGAGGAATGTTGTGTGGCTTTAACCATAGTGTTACTGTGGAACTAAAAAGAGCATTTAAAAATTTTTGGTAAATTCTAAGTATGTAATGATTATCCATTAAAAGGCAAAAAATTGGTCTCTGTGAGAAGGTGTGAGTTTTCTGCCCATTTCTTGAATGATATGTGCCAAGTATATATTTTATTTAATATCCACCTAGCAGTTACCATGCACCTGGGACAGTGCTTTATAACACTCCTTTTTAAGTCCTAATGAATAATTCTCTGGGTTAAACATTGCTTTTAACTCCATTTTACAGATGAGAAGACCAAAACAAGTTAATTAACTTGCCTAAGGTCACATGTCTGGTAAATAACAGAGCTGGGATTTGAGCTTAGGAAACCTGGTCCCAGACTCTGGGTTCTTAACCACTGTGCAATTGTTTTATTACATACTTCATATAACAAACTATAGATCAGTAAGATTTTTAAAAATAGAGGTCTAATTGACATGTAACATTATATTAATTTCAAATGTACAACATAGTGACTGGATATTTACATATATTCCAAAATGATCACAATAAGTCTAATTAACACCTGTCACTATACATAGTTACAAAAATTTTTTTCTTATAATGAGAACATTTCAGATATACTCTTTTGGCAGCTTTCAAATTTGCAGTACGGTATCATTAACTGTTGTCACCATGCTGCGGATCACATCCTCATGGCTTCCTTACTGTATAACCGGAAATCTGCACCTTTTGGCCACCTTCCCCACTTGGGCATCCCCACCCCGACCCCGCCTCTAATGACCATGATCTGTTTGCTGTATGTAAAATGATGTTCATTTGCTTTATGATTAGGTGGGTGCTATTTTAATCTGTTTTCCAATGATGAATTTGGATTTTCAAAGTTTAGAGTGTTTCAGCAATTTGTCCCAGAACACTGTCCATCTTTCCAGTTACAATGCATATCTTAAATGGAAAAATAGAATTATATGAATGTGTTAGATATATTTACTTCTAATGGGTAGTTATGTATTACAGATTGCTTTTACATAAGTTACACTAGACTAGGAGTCAGAATAATATGAATTCAAGTACTAATTCTTCTGTTTTCTACATGTATGAATTAGGTGAAGTCACCTACCCTTTCTGCCTTTGCTGCCCACTGAATCTGCTGCTTCTAAATAATAGAAGGGTGAAGTGCTTTTTAGAAATGTAAAGTGCTTTAGTTCAAATTATTTAGCAACACTTAGATTATCAAGAAGCAGCTAGGTTTGGAAAAATAAGTCTGTTGATTATTCTGTCTTTAGACCTGAAAAATGATCTCTGTGCATGTGAATTATGCATACAAGCTAAATGTATTCCCTGTATTTAGTAGAGGGCAAAATAAAATGTAAAGTTCAATGTATACTCTAGAGACTATGTTAAAATTATTTATTCCTTTTAAGAAAGGCTGAGTGACATTTGAATGACATTTTTCTGTTCTACAGAAACCAAAGGCAAATACCAAAGTAATTTGTAAGCATTGCAAGGTAATGTTGGGAGAGACCATGTCATCAGGTAAGCATTTCATAATAAAAAAGCCAAAATGATTGCCTTCTTGTTAAGAAACCAGCAGAAGGAGACTTTATAGGAAATATATATGAAAGACTGATGACTAATATATTTATAGAATTGATGCTTTTTAAAGTAGAAATCAACTAACATATCATCCAATATGCCAAAAGTTTGTGTATTTTGACCTTTATAACTACATAGTATTGAGTTTTAAGCATTAAGAAGTTGGCTCATTTTCAGTATTTCATTTCCTCTTTGTAAATATAAAGCAATAGTATAAAGTTTGCTTGGTCTGTCTTAAGGAAAATTGGAGACCTTTTCTTAATATAAATCCTCCTCAGAAGAGGTGATTGCCAGAGATGATGGAGCAGGTGCCTTTCCTGTTCCTGGCTGCCATCTGCCTCCAGGCAGTATTTTGGAGCTAGGGGTAAGACAAAACCTGTTGAAGTGGAAGAAAATATATTCTGAGTTTTGTACTCTGATCCTTGTTCTTTTTCCCAGTAGTTTAATTATATTTTATGCAGTCTATGTTATACACCACTTTAAAATATAATAATGAAAATCCTGATAATTAAAATACATCACTATTTAAAGATGTGGCTTAAATATGTCTAGGGAGCTATAACATGCTGTGTTAGCTTTGTGGGTAATGAATAAGTGTTTTTAATATAATTAACCAGAAGATGTGATTTAGTGAAGCTGTTGTACTTAAGGGAAGGCACGTAGTGGAATGTTCTGTTTTTAAGAGTCATCAGAATCCTCTAAGTAGTTACTTGCCCAGAGTGAACAGAAAAGGAAAAAGGCATAGTGCTGAAGGACGCCACACTCAGTGCCATTTTTGGAGAATGAAAATAAGCCCCATAAGCCATGAATTAGAACATGTTAAGGCTTCCAGTTAAATAAGGTGAACTGATTTTTCAAAAATTCTTTTCTGTTCTTCCTGAAGTCCAATTAAAGTGTCATTTAAGGGATAAAAGAAGGTATACATCCACAGAGACAGCCAGGTAGAGATAGGTGACAGTGATGTAAAAGGTGTAAGCAAACTTATTTTTGGAAACTGTAAACCTGAGAGAGGTTGTGGGAACATACTTAGCAGTGTGGAGGAGGCTTCAATCTCAGTGTCTACAGAACTTCATTTGGATGAGGAATGATCTAATGCTCAGAACCCCAGAATGGATCAGAATTTGGAGGCAGCAGGTAACAGGTAAGGCAGTCTGAGATAAGGGGCTGGAAACAGGATGATTAATTCGAAGTTTACATATGGAACTATAAGACTCCTCCTTCACTTGCAACTTGCTTATTGTCTCAAGGTAGGAGATTGAAGGACCCTTCCTTGGAATAATGGAAGAGTGCCAACCAGAAAAATGGTTTAAAGACCTGATTGGTAGTGGTCATTCCATAACAACAAAAACATGAGCTACATTCAGCCATCCTACAGTCAGCTAGATTTGTACCTACACCCAGGTGCTTCCTCTCAGCATCTTATTACCTTACACTTAAATATGAATGGATTACTGAGAATAATGAATATTAGAGGAAATTCAAACTACAAAAGTGACCAAAGTAAATAGTCAAGTAAAAAGAATAAAGTTACTGAGAAGAAAGAAATAATGTACACAACATAAGAAAATCTTTTCATAAAAAAATATAGTAAATGTCCTTGGAGAAATGAAATAATAGAAAGAAAGGAAATTCGGATCCCCATGCAAGTTTCCTCAGGATAGGGATATTGTCTCTCATTTATCACTATACTTAGCACTAAAACACTGTCTGGTACATAATGGTACCCTGTAAATATTTGTTGAATGAATGAATAAATTGAGCCTTTTAAGACACCCAACATCTAGCTAACAGAAATTATGGAATAGAGACAACAGGATGCAGGAAATTATCAAACAAAATATCAAAGAAAAATACCAAAATAAATTATAAGGCTATTTTCTAGGGCTTGAATTTCTCAAGTGAAAGGGCCTACCAAGTATCTAATATAATTATTGGAGGGATGGCTGGGAAGCTACTCAAAGCTACATCATTAAGTGACTTCAGAACACCAAGCATGAAGTATCTGGAGCGAAAAAAGCAGATAATATACGAAGGACTAGGAATTAGGATGACATTGAACTTCTTCACAGCAGTGTTGAGAGCTAGAACACAGTGAAGCAATGACTTTATAATTTGGAAAGAAGCAGATTTTTAACTCAGAATTCTATACAGTCAAACCATTACTCAAATGTGAAGATAATACATTTTTAGAAGTACAAAGTCTCAAAACAAACCTCAAAGATTTATTTTCCTGAGAACTCTGCCATAGGATATACTCACCAAAAGTAGGGATTTAACCTGAAAAGAAGGCATGTATTTGGGTAACAGATTATCAAACAGAGAAGAGCAAGATTAGGAAGTCCCAGGGTTGGGGATGTATGGCAGGCCCAGAGAAAACAACTGAATTGAAGTGAGGGAGAGAAGATTGCAATACTTTCAGTTATAAAATGAAACTAAAAAATTATTTGATTTGTTTAACACATGTAACAAATAATCTTGAGGGAAGCCATTTCATCATATGGGAAGAATTAGCTAAAGTTGCTTGGGAAACTAAATAAATGAGAAAGAAAGCAATTATACACTGCAGGAAAACAGAAGGCTGAACAAAAAGGAAACATTTTCGTGGGATTATTATGGTCATAGTAATGTAAACACTGAATATTACTTTAACCAAAAATCTTTTGATGTGAAATGTAAGTAAATTAAGAGGTCAGTGTGTGTATGTGTGGAGAACTATAGCCACATTTACTCTAAAATAAATCAGTAGGTCTCAATTCCAAAAACCTTGGTATAAATAAAGTGGGCAATTCCCTTGTGTAGAAAACAAGTATAAAACTATACACGTCAAAAAATTATTAAGAACAACTACTGGAAAATGACCAAACTGAAGCAATGTTTTGAGAAGTGTTTAGTTATGAAAAACAGCTACTGTGTTGGGTTAGAATGACAAATTTTGACCTTTTTTGCTTGGGGGTATTGCCATTTCCTTGCCCTCCCAACTTGGATAGAAAATCCTCCACACCTTTATCGTCTAGAGGAGTAGATTTGGTTCAGTATCGGCAAAGGAGAAACTAGAAATTCAATAGGGAGATTTTGGAAGCAAGGGGCTATAGAAGGACTGGGATGAGTTCTTCATGCAACTCTGTTCAACTGCTAACCTATAATGCACAAATAGATGTCAGGGAGTCCAAAGAGAACTGATAATTTAGAGAAACATGCAACCATGTCTTTGATTACATTTCTCAGTCCGCACCCAGCCAGGCAGGAGAAGGTGGAAGCCTTAATGGCTTGAGGTGTCTGGACAAGACCTCTCCTCAAATTTGGTGACAACACATGTCGGTATATTAAATACTCTCTAGGGAGCGGAGCTAAACAGAATGAGACTGAGCAGAGACAGTAGTGGCTATAGGTGTGGTCACTATACCAGTAAACCAGCAACGCATAAGAACAAAACAAGATCCATCATGGCTACAGTTTACTGCAGTGTTCTCCCTTCCTCCAAAGCTTGCTAGATATGCAACAAAACAGAAAAGAGTGATTCATGCTCACGGTAAAAATAGGACTCAATAAACAGATGCTGAGTAAGCACAAATATTAGATTTAGCAGACAAAAATGTTGTAGCTGTTATAAATATGGCAAAGAATGAAAAGAGAAAAACCTTTTGAGTGAACACAGCAAATCACAAATTGGAAACGTCAAAAAAGAACTGTTCATATTTACAGAGCTGAAAGGTATAGTAACTAAAGAAAAATTTACTTCATTAGCTAAACAACCATTTGAGAGAACAGAAAGGGAAAAAAAATCATTAAACTTGGAAATACATTAATAGAAACTAACCAACCCAAAGAACAGAGAGAAAAAAGTCTGAAACAAAATGAAAAGAACCTCAGATTTTTGGAACAACATTAAGTGTTCCGGTATATGTGTAAGTGAAGTCTCAGAAGGGGAGGAGAAAAAGAAAGGGTCAGGGAAAATAAATATAGAAAAAAATGGCTGAAATCTTGGCAAATTTGATGAAAATATGAACTTTCAGATTGAAGAACTGCAATGAGTCTCAACCTGAACACAACATTTCATTCAGGTGCAGTGTGGTCAACCTGATAAAACCAGAGATGAAGAGAGAATCTTGAAAGTTGCAGGAGGAAAAACAAAACATTATATAAATGGATTTCATGACACAAGGCACACTTGTTAGTGAAACAATGGCAGCCAGAAGACACTAAAATGAGATAATCGAAATGATTGGGGTAGGGGCCAGTGGCAGGCACCAGAAACACCTGTCAGCTAGCAGCTCTGGCCTGCAAAACTACCCTTCAAAAATGAAGGCAAAAACAAGGATATTTTCATATAAGTAGGTGGATATAGTGCATTCCTAGAAGAACTTCTCTACAAAAAATGCTAAAGAAAATTCTTCAGGCTGAAAGAAAGGTACCAGGTGGTAATCGGAATCCACAGGAAGGAATCAAAAGCAAAGTAAATGCAAAGTGTATGAAAATTACCACAAAAGGAAACCCAAATACAAAATTGAAGCTCCGTTTCCCTGCAGATTGCTAATTCTCTTAAAACCACAATTTTTTTTCATTGCTTTAAGAAGTAAGGACAGAAAGACTGCACAAAATGAGAACTTAAAGGGCCATACCTTTACAGTGAAGGTGAATCAGAAGTGAACAGACCCGTGGAATTACAGACAAGTATCAGCCCTTTGAGGCATCAGGGAATTTCAAATCTTGAACTTGGTTAGCTTGTCTTAGATGAGACATAATACCATTTCCTTGCAAAATCAAATTCAAATCACTTTTTGAAGAAAATATCTTCATTATAAAACTCATTCCCACAAGTTAATTTCTCAACTACAGTGTTCACCATAAACCCAAAGATAAATAAGCACACAAATAAACTAGACCCCCATCAATAAGAACTAACAAATACAGCAAACAATAGAAGCAGAGGTCTGTTATTGGGATTATCAAATTTTAACAGTAAAACCACCAAGTTTACTATACTTAACAATATAAAAGACAGGTTTGAAGATACCAAAAGGAAACTGTAATAGTAAGCATATTTGGACTAGGTCCACTATAGAAGTTACAAAAAATAAAATTGAAATTTAAAAGTAAGATGGTATTTTTAACAGCAGATTAGGTACAATTTGTAGGAAAAATTAATGAGCAGAAGATAGATGAAAAGGAAAATTATAATCCAGCACAGACAGACCAGAAGGCAAAAAGTTTAAAAGAGAGAGTAAGAAACATAAAACATACACTGAGAAGATCTAACATACTTTTAATCAGACTAGTGGACGGAAAAGGAATGGAGAATGGAGCATAGGCAATATCTGGCTAGATAATTGCTGAGAATTTTACACAAGTGAAGAACAACACTCTACAGATTGAGGAGGTGCAATGAATTCCAATCAAATGATATCCAAGTTGGATAAATTAAAAAAATCTATAGCTAGACACATCAGAATGATACTGCAGAAAAATAAATACAAAGAGAAAATCTTAAAAGTGATGAAAGAAAAATTACAGATTACCTTCAAAGCAGTTTGAAGACAGTAGAATGATAGTATAGATGTACTCAAAAGTTAAAAATTGCTAACCTAGGATTTTATATCAGGTGAAAAATGTGCAGATATGAAAGAATCAAGGCAAAGATAAATATATTTTGACAAACAAAACTAAGATAATCTACCTCTAATGGTTTGATTTCTTATTAAAAGAAATTCCAAACTATTCGATATAGTGATGAAATTAATATTCAGTAAAACTTTCCTAAAAATGACTTAGTTTAAGAAGACAAAGCATTCTTGATTGCAGGGAGACAGTCCTGAGACTTCAGAGAGTTTGGTGTCTGTTCAGAAGAGTACGTCCCAGGTGAATCTGGTGCAAGCCTCTACTCACATATGAAAGGTTGCAAAAACTAGGCACTGTAAGATAAATTCCAACCAAAATAAGCAGGTGAAGAGAGGCAACAAAGGGCCAGGTAGTTTATTTGAACGCAATTCCTGGGCGAGGTTCACCACTCTACAGAAATGGAGGCTGGGGAAGTCGCCCCCAGCAGGGCAGGCAGCAAGTTTTTAAAGAAGACAGGGGGAGGGAGAGCAAAGGTATACAGTGGCATGGGGATCGGCTCACCTAGGGTACATGGGGGTCTCTCATTAACCTTTAGCCAGGTATTGGAAAGTTACCACTAATCTTCTAGCTTGGGGGAGGGCTCCAGTTAGGAATGTTGTCTGATCAGACTCTGGAATGTTGTCAGACTGGAACCTGTTGGTCTCCCCACCCTGTTTGGTGAGGCCTGAGCTTCTCCAGCAGGCTCACCCCCTTCCCTGGTGCCTCCAGCCTTACATTCCAGCCTTTTGGTCATAATGGGTGCTGACTTGATCTGGCTACTTCTGGCTGACAAGGGGCATCATGGGGGTGGGTTTAAGGCTGGTTGACGGCTGGAGGAGGCTCAGTCGCTAGGGGCGAGTACTTGTGCAGCAACAATTGATTGACCTTTATGTGTGATATTTCTGCCATGCGCTGTTGAAGGAACTTGAAAACACATGGGGCAATTAAGAGTAAACCACAAAATATTGTGAAGGGGCCCAGCAGAGACATTAGCCAGGCCATCAAGGGGGACTGAAGCCACCCATAAGGGCTGCCTTCAGGTACTCGTGTTTTGTGGAGGTCTTTTTGTAGTTCTTATAGTTTTTTTACACTTCATTCTACAACCCCACACTCATTGATATAGTAGCAGCATTCTTCCTGCAAGAAAAAAAAAAGATTCCACCCTTTTCTGCAGTAAGCAGATCTAGAGCCCGCCTATTTTGAAGGGTGACTTGGGCAAGGGAAGTAAGCTGCCACTGGAGGGAAATAAGAGAGGTTGAGGTTTCTCCCAGGGTCAGGCTCACTCTATCATCTAATGCTGCCAGTTGATTTGCGAGACTTTGAGAGCTGACTAGGCTATAACCTAACGCTCCTGCCCCTGTGGTGGCCGCGGCTACTGCGGTGACCAGACTTACTCCTACTAGTATGGGTAGGAAGACAGCCCTCTTTTGCCTAGCTCCCGGATACATAGACCATCCGTCTAGCACCTGCTTTTACCTCAGGTTTGTTGTATAACATCAGTTGAGGAACTAGCATCACTGAAAAGCAGGGCCCTACCATGGTGCTGCTGATACACTGGGTAAGGGTATTGTTGCACCAGAAAAACCCACCCCCTTGAAGGGAGATTGGAGTGTTTACAGTTACCCATCATTGGCATTGGCTTTCCATTGACAATTCTGAGATGGTAGAACACTGGGTCAGGTAGCAGGTCAGTGGGGACGATGGTTCCTCGCACTGTTTTCTGGTGGCCCTGGACTTATGTCGAGCCTCAGGCTTAAGGATCGTTTTCTACATCAGTACCTCGCTTAAAGGGAGGCTGCAGTCTTTTTCAGAGTAGTTTACTGGTTCAGCCTGGAAAAAACTAATGGGAACTGCCACCACCGGGGGGCGTTGGAGGGAGGCGCAGAGGAAACAATCGGACACATTGCTGAGGATATGTGAAGCATTAAGAAACCACACTGTTTCTCTACTGACTCTGGCCTAGGAAAGGGGTGCTCCTGCTGGTCGTAGGGAGTGGGGGTAGGGGTCCGACTGAATCTTCTGTTTTAGTGCATGTTCTGTTTGTAGAATATTACTTGATACCTGTGCCTGGGTGTTTAGAACCTCTGTGAGAGTGGGATTTATAGTGGTCCATTCTCTCAATGTATACTGTGCACTGTGGGGAGGCTTGGTAACTATCGTATAGCTTGCCTTGTACTCCTTTTTCCCAGCGTGGATCCCATGGGTCACTAATGGTAATGTATAGCTTATCTTGTATTCCAAACAACATGTTGTCAGAGACTCCTCTTGCGGTTTTTTCTACCGCATGAACTCTTCATGTGTCTAGTTCAGGATGACATCCCCCATACATGTCAGACTGGACAATACACGTATGAGAGATCTGGTCATACGGAAAGCACAGCGTAGGGTTTGAGAAAGTGTTTAAGATGTCTGTGTGTACCGGTATCTGAATCAGTGCCTGACAACCTACGCGTGGGCAACTTTGGGTGCCTACTTCTCAGTTGATTCCACAAAGACTTAGTTGGAGCTTAAACTTCCATGCAGAAACTCTGCCTGGAGACTACTGGGCTATTCATCTGGCTGGTTGTACTTGATATGACTAACCCACAGCTTAAGAGGACCCACCTCACAAGACACCCAATCATCATGTCTGGGTGCCTGTTTGAGCCTAGAAAGGTGATAACAGGAGGAATGCCTGTGTAGTTTAACTGCTGAGGGCATAGTGAGGATTACTGTATAAGGCCCTGTCCAGTGGGGTTGGAGAGATTTTGGCTAGAGTTCTCTTAGGAGTACCTTGTCTCCTGGCTGAAGGATCGCTTCGTCTCTTGGGTTGTTGGATGATGTAGGTTGGGGTAGAAGCTGGTCTGCGTGTTCCCTAAGATGTCTCAACAGTGTAAAGTAAGGAAGGTAGGAGGCTAAAGGAGGAGAGGTAGTGGGCAGGCCTGTGTTTAGTAAGAAGGGCCTGCCATACATCAGCTCAAATGTGCTTAGTCCAGCCGGTCCCCAGGGGGCAGCATGCAGTCGAGCGAGAGCAATGGGGAGGAGGTCGGGCCACAAGAGCTGTACTTCTAGAGACAGCTTAGTTAGTTGGTCTTTTAGGAGACCATTAGCCTTTTCAACCTTACCCAATGATTGGGGGTGATAGGGTATATGAAGGTTCCAGGTGATGTTGAGAGCCTCGGCTGTTAGCTGAGTGACCCGAGAGATGAAAGCAGGCCCGTTGTCCGACTGTAGTGAGGCAGGCAGGCCAAAGTGGGGCATGATATGCACTACCAATGTCTGTGCCACTACTGAAGCTGTTTCCTGGCTGGTGGGGAAGGCTCCAATCCACCCTGAAAAGGTATCAACCAGAACTAGTAAATACCGGAGCTTTTTATGCTTAGGCATGTGGGTGAAATCGACCTGCCAGTCCTGTCTGGTGATTGTTCCTCTCATCTGGTGGAGGGCCATCCGGATCTTCAGAGCACCTTGAGATGGGATGCAATGACAGGTAGTGCAGGTTTGGTGTACCTGATCTATGGCCTTGTGGAGACCATAAGGGGCAAATATGGGGGAGAGAAACCAGTGCATGGCCTCCGGCCCAATGTGTAGAAACTGATGAATTTTGGATATGATATCTCTGCCTTGGTTTGGGGAAGGGCAATTCATCCCCCGAGGTATATCCATCCCTGGTCTCCCAATGTTCCCCCTTGATGTAGAAGCAGTCACAGTTCATCGTCAGGGTATTGGGGCAGTAGAAAGGGGGAAAGAAACAGCACAGAGGGTTGGCTAGACCCGGATGTTAACTGTCGGGCAGTGGCATCTGCCAATGCATTACCTCTGGTTACTGGACATCCAGTCTGATGTCCCTTACAATGCACAGTGGCCACTTCTTTGGGGTCTTGTAGGGCTTGTAGCAGGCAGCTGATAGCCCTGCCATTGATGATTGGGGTTCCCTTGGTGGTAAGGAAGCTCCTTTTGTTTCAAATCGCAGCATGAGTGTAATTAGGAAGGCATATTTAGAGTCAGTATAAATTGTGGCTCTCTTCCCGGCTGCCAGCTGTAATGCCCGGGTAAGAGCTACTAATTTGGCTTTTTGGGAGGTGGTCCCAGATGGGAGTAGGTTTGCTTCTATCACTTGTGACAGAGTCACCACTGCATAGGCTACCCTTCGCACACTGTCACTCCCCTTCACCGAGCTTCCATCTACGAAAAAGGTCAAGTCAGGGTCTTCAAGGGGCACGTCTTGTAGGCCCTCTCTAGGTTTTCTAAGAGCCTCTACAATCTCCACACAGGAATGAGTGGGCTGATCCACCTGATCGCTGATGGGAAGCAAGGAGGCTAGGTTAAGGGGTGAAGAGACTTCTAGGGTTACCTGTGGATGTTCAATAAACAGAAGGTGGAATTCCTGTACTCTTGAAGGACTCAAGGAGGCCAGGGATTTATGACTCAAAAGATCTTGTAACTGGTGTGGGGAATACACAGTAATGGGCTGTTGGAGCGTTAATTTCAGGGCTTCTTGGGCCAGACTTCCCGCAGCTGCCAGGGTTCGGAGGCAAGGCTGCCACCCTCTGGTGGTGGTATCCAACTGTTTGGAGAGAAAGGCAACAGGATGGCACCCTGGCCCCACTGGCTGTACCAGCACTCTGGTGGCCACTCCTGCCCTCTCTGCTGTATATAGGGTAAAGGGCTTAGTTAAGTCAGGGAGCATTAATGGGGGGGGGGATGAGAGCAACACATCTCGCAATTTATTGAAAGCAGAAGCTACCTCGGTGGGTGAAGTTAGCAGCCCAGTAGGAGTATCTGTTGCAGCCGCATAGAGCGGTCTGGCCAGAAGGGCAAATTTAGGCACCCAGTGTCTGAAAAACCCCACCAATCCTAGAAAGGATAATATCTCGGCTCCTGAAGTAGGTGGCAGGAGAGCTTTAATCGCAGCCACTCAGTCTGCCATTAGGGCTTTAGTGGTGGGAGTTAGAGCCAGCCCAAGGTATGTAACCTGAGATAGAGACAGCTGTGCTTTGGCAGAGGATACCTTGTATCCCATGTCTGCCAGGAAATTAAGAAGGGATGTGGTGTCCAGAACCTAGGCTTCTTTTGAGGGGCTGCAAAGTAAAAGGTCATCCACATATTGGAGGAGAGTACTCTCACCCATTGAATGTCACAAGAGGTCCTCTGCCAGGTCCTGTCCAAAAAGATGGGGCTATCTCTAAAACCTTGAGGTAGAACTGTCTAGGTCAGTTATCTAGATTGACAGGTGTCAGGGTCTTCCCATGTAAAGGCAAATAGCGGCTGCAAGTCTGAGTGGAGAGGTATAGTGAAAAAGGCACCTTTAAGATCCAGTATGGTAAAATGAGAGGTACTGGAGGGTACCTGAGACAGAAGAGTATATGGGTTAAGCACTACTGGGTGTAAGGGAATAACAGCCTCGTTAATTATTCGGAGTTCTTGAATGAGGCGATATGCTCCAGAAGGCTTTTTTACCAGCAAGATGGGAGTATTGCATGGAGAGTTAGTCGGTACTAAAAGCCCCTGCGAGAGCAGATGGTTAACAATAGGCTGTAGTCCCCTTCGGTGAGCCTGTGAAATAGGAAATGGAGGCCGAGAAGGGAAGTGGAATGGGTCTTTAAGGTGTATTAAAACTGTGGTGTGGTGGGTTGCCACCATAGGGGTGGAGACGTTCCACACTACTGGATTGAGAGCAGTCCAGGAGGTTGGGAGAGTCAGGTCCCCATCATCTAACTCCCCTTCGCTGACCAAAGCAATGAGGGAGTCTCGGGTGTCCTGTAAGCATTTAAAAGGTGGGAGGGAAATAGAGGTTCCTAACTTATAGAGCAAATCTCGTCCTAACAGAGGGGTAGGACAGGAAGGCATGACCAGAAAGGAATGGGTAAATGGGATGCCTTGGAAGGTGCAGGCTACCGGGCCCATCTCTAAAGGCTTGGAGAGGGTTCACATGACCCCAACTATGGAGACCTTGGCAGGGTTTAAAGGCCCTTTAAAGGAGGGGAGAAGAACAGAGTAGGTAGCCCCCATGTCCACCAAGAAGGAGATGGGCTTACCCGCTACCCACAGCTTGGCCCTGGGCTTGGTGAGGGTGATCAGGGTGTCTGAGTCCAGGCGTCTTCAATCTTCAAGGATGCCCAGCAGGTCTGAAGGGTAGTCCTTCGAGGGCATCCGCCCCCCATGGGGCTCTGCCGCTGGAGGAGGACCACCCCCTAGTGGACAGTCTACTTTCCAATGACCTCACTTACCGCAGCTGGGGCACCGTCTGGTCTGTCTGTGTGGTTGGTTGGTGCACTTCTGTGCCCAGTGCCCTTCTTCACTGCACCAAAAGCACGGGTCCAGAGGTTCAAGTCGATCTTCAGGGACACCCCAACGATCTCCACGAGCTGGCTGCAGAGCAGCTGTTATGGCACGAGTCTGTTCTGCCATTCAGGCAGCTGACCGCCTCTCGGGCATGAAAAACTTTAAATGCCATATCTACCAGGTCTCCTAGAGGGGTCTGTGGACCATCCTCAGCCTTTTTAATCTTGCACCTGATGTCGGGACCTGACTGAGTTATAAAATGCATGGCCAGGAGAGAGGAACCTAACGCTGAGGCCGGGTCAATCTTAGTAAAAGCCCCTAAGGTTTCCTTGAGGTGCTTGAGGAATTCTGATGGGTTTTCATCAGATTTCTGGGTAATTTCTCTAAGCTTATCATAATTGATAGCCTTTTGGGCAGTTGAGTTCATACCTGCCAATAAGTAGCAAACCATGTGATCCCAGCATGCTTCACCCTCGGGAGAATTATAATCCCACAGGGGTTCTTATAGAGGAATAGCTTCTCTGCCCATAGGTTCCCACTCATCTGTGGCATGGGCCTCATTGGCAAAGTGCTGTGCTGCTGCTGTGACATGGTCGTATTCCTCTGGTGTTAGAGTGAATTGGAGGACTACATGTACATCATGCCAGGTGAGCTTGTAAGCTCAAGTGAGATATTTAAACTGTTTAGTGAACATTATGGGGTTGGAGGTAAAGTACCCCAATCGCTCTTCTACTTGGGACCAGTCTGCCAGGGAAAAGGGAACATGAAACTGCACTACCCCCTCAGCCCCCGCTACCTCCCTCAGAGGAGTGATCACATGAGCTTGAGACTGCTGTGACTTAGAGTGTGTTACAGGAGGGCTAGACCATTTGGGCACCAGCCACAGTGAGTAAGATGGCGGGTTTGAAGGAGGGGATGGAGGAGGCAACCTTGGTAGCAGGGGATACAACCTGGGAATTGGTGCAGAACATGAAGGCAGGGGACTAGGATATGGGGGAGTTTTATCTGTTTTATCAGAAGTGGAGTCGGCTCCTGTGGAGCAAGATGGTGGCACGACTGGAAGAGATGGGGAACAAGGTGGAGGCGAAACCAGAAGAGAAGAGGAACAAGATGGTGGAGAGACCGGAAGATAAGGGGAACAAGATGGTGGAGAGACCGGAAGAGAAGGGGAATAAGATGGAGGAGAGACCAGAAGAGAAGGGGAACAAGATGGAGGAGAGACTGGAATAGAAGGGGAACAAGGTAGAGGAGAGACCGGAAGAGAAGGGGAACAAGGTGGAGGACATGAACATTGAGGAAGGGAGCTGGCCCCTGCAGTGGGCCTAGAGGAGCACGAAGGGGGGTAGCTGAGATCTTCTGCCAAGTCTGTCAAAGAGCCTCCCAGTAATAGTAGTAGAGATCGGCGGTCCTTGGCAGAGGCCTGGACTAACAAAACTTGGGAAGGAGTACACTTAACACACAAATCTGGGTGGGTGCGCAGAGTCCAAAAAGTCTGCACATATGGGATTTCATCCCACTTTCCACTCCGGTAGCAATAATTAGTTAAGTCAGTGAGGAGGCCAGCATCAAAAGTTCCCTCAGGGGGCCAGCGAGATTGGTTGTCCAAGGGATACTGAGGCCTGGCCTGAGAGCAAAGGAAAACCAGCTTCCATTTGTGAACTTCCTGGGACAAACATACAGTAGCCAAATTAGAAATGAGACACTGCAGTGGGGTCTGAGCCTCTGCTTTTGAGGGCTGGTTCCCCATGTCTGCGCCACCTCCCAACTAATACCGCTGAGAGGAGCGTCCAGCATCCCAAGTGCACCAAGTCAGGGGAGACGTCCTGGGAGCCTGGGTGAGGGACGTCTCCCCCACCACAGGTCCAGGGGCGGGCCGGATGCCCGCAGTTGTCCTGGGGCCTGGTGTAGGGATGTCTTCCATACAGCAGGGCCAGGCGCAGGCCGGATGCCCACAGAGGGTGGTCTGGATGCCCAAGGGGCTGAATGCCCCAACCTGGACATAGCTATGATTTTGAATGGACCAGGTGAAATGGAGTTAGGAAGAGAAACAGACTGGGAGAAACTGAGGGACTCACTGGAAAATAGTCCAGGCAACAGAGAGCAGACTGAGGTTCCGGGTTGGGGAAGGAGGGGGCAGGGCTGCCAGTGGTCAGTTGGGGCCCGCGCTCATGCTCCTTCCCGGGTTTCTGCACCAAATGTAAGATAAATTCCAACGGAAATATGCAGGCAAAGAGAGGCAACAAAGGGCCAGGTAGTTTATTTGAACACAATTCCTGGGCGAGGTTCACCACTCTACTGAAATGGAGGCTGGGGAAGTCACGCCCAGCAGGGCAGGCAGCAAGTTTTTAAAGAACGCAGCGGGCGGGAGAGCAAAGGTATACAGTGGTGCGGGGATCAGCACACTTAAGGTACGTGGAGGTCTCTCATTGACCTTTAACCAGGTATTGGAGAGTTACCACTACTCTTCTAGCTTGGGAGAGGGCTCTAGTTAGGGATGTTGTCTGATCAGACTCTGGAATGTTGTCACACTGGAACCTGTTGGTCTCCCCACCCTGTTTGGTGAGGCCTGAGCTTCTCCAGCAGGCTCACCCCTTCCCCTGGTGCCTCCAGCCTTACAGGCACATCACAGCCATGGCCCACTTACCAAGAAACTAGCCATTTGTTTTCCTCTTTTCTATAAAGTAGCCACAATCTAGGAGCCACTGAGAAAGACTTTTTAATCATAGTATCCCAAAGTCTATGCACAGATGCCATGCACTTCACATTAACATTTACTCAGATCCTCATGGAATCTATTAATGTATAATTCCCAACAAATCCAGCTATCTTGTTACTTAGTTTATAGAAAAATTTAAGCAGTAAACTAAATATCTACTGAAATGAGCATAAATACAAGCATTTTGGTTTTTTTTTTAATTCCATGAAAAATGTTTACTCTCAGTAGTTTGGAATGTCATAATTTGGGACCAACATGCCCACAATAAAAATATTAGTGTATTGGGGAGATTTGTAATTTTCCTCATTTTTTGTTTCTAGAAACTGCTAAGTTTTATATGACAGAGATAATTATTCAGCCATCTGAGAGAAATTTTCCTGTCATACCAAGGTACAAATAGCAAATTAAGGTTATTTTGTAATTTCACATGTAGGGAAAGGTATGTACAGTTGATTATTTGGGAATTCATTTTATTTATACCTTGATTATTTGGGAATTCATTTTCTGTATACCTTTCTTTATTTGGGAAAGGAAAAATAACCTTTGAGAATAAAAAAGCAGTTCCTGTGTGGTGACCTCCAATAAGTTCTTCACAATGGTATAAAGGGCATATCAAAGTGTGGGCAAAGGGTCTGTCTGTGTTTATACAGAGGATCAAAGCCTAATTTGGCTTCCCAGAAAACGAACTAAGATACGATATGAAGAAGAAGTTCCAACATCAACATACTCTGGAAGAGTCATTCCAGAAGATGATCATCAAAAAACTTCAACAAAGATCCTGGCTCTGTTGCAGTTGTAGCTGCATTCATCCCACTGGTTCCTGGAATTGCCATTGGAATGAAGAAGGAGATATCTTAGCTGACCTGTGCATACAGTAAAATAACAAATTTGACTGGATCTATACTGTTGGAACTCAACCAAGAATTAGGAGAAGTGCAAGTTGCAGCGCTCCAAAATCTTGAGAATACAGACTATCTACTGTTAAAAGAACATATGGGATGTGAACAGTTCCCAGGAATGTGTTGTTTTAAATTGTCTGGTTTTTCTCAAACTATTCAAATTCAGTTAGACAATATTCATCATATCATAGATAAGTTTTCACAAATGCTTAGGGTGCCTAACTGGTTATCTTGATTTCACTGGATATGGCTGGTAATTGTAGGTCTGCTTTGGTTATGTAACTGTATTCCTATTATGTTAATGTGTGTGTGCAATTTAATTAGTAGTTTAAAACCTATACATGCTTATGTTACTCTACAAGAAGATATGTCAAAAAATAACCAATATTCCCATGTTTTCTTCTGTCTGCTACTTCTATAGCTTTTCTTCTTCCTTCCTAATTACAACCCTTAAATAGAATTCGTGCCCCATATCGAATTTACAAAGTATCATAATTCTTCCAAGTGGTAAAGTTACCTCAAGACAAATGCTGGGAATAAAACCCACAGGGCATAAATCTGCAAAGTAAAAAGCTAACCTTTTCAAAGAATATTGCTTCTCTTTCACTTACCAACTTTACATTTCCCTGTATGGCCCCGGAAGACAACTGGTTAGCCAGAGATGTGTAAGGTTCCTCAAGGGAGGAACAACCTAAGACAGGCACAGTCGCAGGGGGGCCATCAGGTGAGAAATTGGGGATCAACAGAGGTGAGGCTTAGAACCTCACCACCCCTGTTCTGAGAGAAATCTTCTGCATCCGTGGATGTTTTGTTGCCCTTGTCTAGCTTAGAGTAATACTTAGCCTATAGGCACACACCTGAAAATCTACATTTGCTTTCTTACAGCACTAAACTATGTTTTCTACCTTTATCTTGCATCTACCTACCACTTCAGCATTTTATTTAAAATAATAATAATAATAATAATAATAATAATAGAGAAATGTGGGATTCACATATAAATCAAGTATAAAATCAAACAAATATTCATATCTGACCTGATTATTTATAGTTCATAATGCGTGATCAAAACCGAAAGTTTCTGTGAAGACTGCCCTTGTACTGTTCACCATGTAAGATCTTATTCACTATGTAAGAATTTGTCTACCATGTAAGAACTTGTTCGTTGTGCTTCAGAAGATCGGAGACTGATGAGAATTAGGCTTGGGGTGGATTAATGATTGTGCATTGAGTCCCCTGTACAGAATTTTGTTGTTGTTAACTGTTAACAACCATTTGATCAATAAAGATGAGAGATGCTCTCTCAAAAAAAAGTAATATTAATGCTTAGCAAAAAAGAACTGGGCTGCTCCACATCACTAGTCATCAGAAAAATGCAAAGTAAAACCACCATGAGATATCACCTCACACAAGTAAGGATCACCACCATCCAAAAGACAAACAACAACAAATGTTGGCGAGGTTGTGGAGAAAGGGGAACCCTCCTACACTGCTGGTGGGAATGTAAATCAGTTCAACCATTGTGGAAAGCAATATGGAGGTTCCTCAAAAAGCTCAAAATAGAAATGCCATTTGACCCAGGAATTCCACTTCTAGGAATTTACCCTAATTTGAAGAAGATTGAAGCAGGAGCCCAATTTGAAAAAGACAGATGCACCCCTTTATTTATCACAGCACTATTTACAATAGCCAAGAAATGGAAGCAACCTAAGTGTACATCAGTAGATGAATGGATAAAGAAGATGTACATATACACAATGGAAATTATTCAGCCATAAGAAGAAAACAAATCCTACCATTTGCAACAACATGGATGGAGCTAGAGGGTATTATGCTCAGTGAAATAAGCCAGGCAGATAAAGACAAATACCAAATTATTTCACTCATCTGTGGAATATAACAACAGGAAAAACTGAAGGAACAAAACAACAGCAGAATCACAGAACCCAAGAAAGGACTAACAGTTACCAAAGGGAAAGGGACTGGGGAGGATGGGTGGGAAGGGAGGGAGAAGAGGGGGAAGAAGAATGTGGGTATTACAGTTAGCATGTATAATGTGGGGGCAGGGAATGGGGAGGGCTGTGCAACAGAGAAGACAAGTAGTGAGTTTACAGCATCTCACTACACTGCTGGACAGTGACTAATGGGGTATGTGGAGGGGACTTGGTGAAGGGGGGAGTCTAGTAAACATAATGTTCCTCATGTGATTATAGATTAATGACTCTAAAAGTAAAAAAGAACTGGGCACATTTATGTATGTAAAAATCCAAAAATCAGGGCCCAAGTCTCTTCTCTGCCTCCACATCTGTTTTATTCAACCAGTAAACATATATTGAGCATTTTTTATTTGAAAGACACTGTTTTGGTGCTCAAAGTAGTATAAAAATGCCTTAAAAAACTCACAAGCTAATAGGGAAATCTGTTAGCTAAAAGGACAAAAGGGATTGAGGTTGTTTTAGGTGTGGCTTTTCTAGTTGGCCACACATTACAGTGGCTCCTGCTTCTCAAATCACAGATAAATCCATCCTAAGCTGAAATATTTTCTGACTGAGGTTGATACTATGTACTCCTAATAGTCATACCTGAAATCAGTTCTAATTTCCTTTTATTGCAAGGTTTTTAAGTTAAAAATTGGGAGTAGGAGTTTAAAATCTAATATGTATTTAAATTAAAACTTTTTTCTTTTTTATAATAGTAGTACGTTCTTGAAATACTGAATAACATGAATAACATAATGGAAGTGGCGGTTCCCCCATCCTCTCCCCTGCTGCCCTGCTATGTTGTACTAAGTGCAGGTTGGTAGACACTTTGATTGCTTCTATATCTTGGCTGATATAAATAATGCAGTGATAAACATAGGAGTGTATATCTTTTCAAATTAGGGATTTTGTTTCTTTTGAAATTCCTAGAAGTTGAGTTACTGGGTAGAATGTTATTTCTATTTTTAGTTTTTTGAGGAACCTCCAGTATACTTCTTTCCAGTGGCTGCACCAATTTCCATTCCTACCAACAGTGTAGGAGGTTTCCCTTTTCTCCACATCTTCACCAACACTTGTTATTTATTTTCATTTGGGTGGTGGCCATTCTGACTGCTGTGAGGTGGTATCCCATTATGGTTTTGATTTGCATTTCCCTGATGATTAGCAATGTGGGGCATGTTTTCATGTGCCTGTTGCCTATTTGTATTTCTTCTTTGGAAAAATGCCTGTTCAGGTCCTCCACCCATTTTTTAACTGGTTTATTTGTTTTTTGGTATTTACCCCTTATCTGATAAGTCATTTACAAATATATTCTCCTCTACTGTAGGATGCCTTTCTGTTCTGTTCTGCTGTACAGAAGTTTTTTAGTTTGATGTAGTCCCACTTGTTCATTTTTTATTTCAGCTCTGCATCCCCACTTTTTGCTTCTGGTCCAAGGAAATGCTTAACTTGTTCTTTTTTTTTAAAGTATGGCAACAATTTGGAATTTTCTGTTTGTACTTCATCTGTCATTGCCATATACTTGACAAACTTAGGATAAGACTTTTAATGCCATCTTTGGTTCTCTGTGATTTCACATCTATAGAAGGAGATTAACAGTTACCCTTCCTGTCCCAAGGACTATGTAAATGATAAAGTCATTTTCATAATTAATATAATTAGTATCACATTTGACCACTACTTTCGATCCTTTAAGTCATATTGGTTCAGGATTGATGGTTGGCATGATGAGGAAATTAAATTAGGTCACAATAGAATTAAACATTCTCAGATTTTGAATTTTCTGCTAAATGTCATTAGCAGTTCAGGTCACAGATCGCAGGGTGGTTTCTAGAGGCAAATGGATCGTGGCTTTGTTTTTACTTTTAGAGTTGTGTGAAATGGAAAGGAAATTGTGTTTAATGACAGTAGAGTTAGTAGCTCAATCATTAACTGGTATTTTCAGTTTTTCTTAACTGTATTGTTTCTTTTTTAACCCAGGGATGCTGTACAGAGAATAACTAAATATTTAATATTTGGTGCTTTTAAAAATCCATATAAAGTAAACTTGCTCTGGGTACACAAGAGTTGGTTAAATTTTCCCTTTCGATTGGTAATTTTCATTTCATAATTTTGAGGGCTTGGAGAGTCTCACTAAATATGACGGTTTTTATCAGTTTTATAAACCTTCCTTTAATAAAAAGTATCCTTCCCTCCCCAATCAAAAAAACCTTAAGCAGTGCATTATTAGGCGTTGAAAATCAGTGAGATAAGTTCCAGCCTGAGTTTGACCCAGATATGTGAAAGGATTTCTCCTCTCAAACTAACTGTGGGGTTCATATATAAATCAAGTATTAAAATCAAATAAATAATCACATCTGACTTGATTGTTTATAGTTCATGATGCGTGATCAAAACAGGAAGTTTCTGTGATATGACTGCCCTTGCATTGTTCGCCATGTAAGAACTTGTTCGTTATGCTTCAGGAGATCGGAGACTGTTGAGAGTTAGGCCTGGGGTTGATTAATGATTGTGTATTGAGTCCCCTATACAGAATTTTATTGTTAACCATTTGATCAATAAATATGAGGGGTGCCCTCTCAGCACCAGTCTTGCGCAGTTAAGTCCCCTTGCTGGTCCTCTCAGGTCTTGAATGTCTCATTGCATCTCCCCCCTCGTCTGTGGGTCAGAGGCAGGGAGGGACTGACACTAACACATTCAAGGCAATCATCAGCTGCAGCCCTGCTTTTCTCCTTAAACTGGCCATTTATTTTTTACTTGAAAAATTTGCATCCCTTTCCTTCTCCACCCTCTGGCACATCAACTGGAGAAAAAAAAATGCCATATAACATTTCCAGATAGCAGAAAACAGTGAGAACTATGTAGTAATCAGCCTCCCAGATTGTAAACAATACAAAACAACTTCCCAACTATGAAAACACACATGCTTGAAGACAGACAATGCTCACTGCAAACTAACTGTGAGCTGAGCAAATAGAAAAAGAATCAACAAGTACCAGTACTCAATTCCCTACACTTCTGCCCCTCCTACACCCTGCCACAGAGCTTCTGGTGAGCAAAAGCAGACCAAGAAATACTGCAGAGAAGACAGAAGACAGGCTAGCAAAGGTGCCTGAATGATTTTGAACCACTGCTAGAGAGATTAAATCCAGCCTAAATTTTAAAATGCTGGAAAAATGTCCAAGCAGATCAGAGCGTAGTGTATAAGGAGAGATTTTAAAGTACATGTGATTTAGAAGCCAGGTGACATATAAGACTGGGGATATTTAAAGAGAGACACGATTTAAAGGGGTGAACATGATCTAAAGGGTGAGCATCCCTGGGGCAGGCTTCTGAAAGTATAGCTTCTGGACAAGGAAAAAAGCAAAAATAAATGCTTTTTAGCAATTAGGTGAAGGAGAAAAGAAAAAGGGGGTTGGGACTTCAGCAGAGGACCCACAGCTCCCTTCCCAATGCCAAAACAAACACACTGACCACACAAAACAAAATACTTCTAAATCCCTGGGCTCTGCTAGATGGACAGAAAGGGGCACCTTTTAAAATAGGGCTTTGATGGAACACTTCAATATCATAAAAATGGGCAAAAGAAAGTAAAGTAAGGGAAATATAGGAAATCAGAGAATAAGTCACAACCACCAACTGAAGAAAATCCTCCCCTACAAAATAATGATAAACTGAAGAAAAGTTTAAGTTCACACTCCAGGCAGAATCAAGAACACTCAGTCATTTGAAGATAAAAATCGACTCTAAGTCAGAAATGCAAAGTAGGTTAGAAACCAGGATAAATAAAAAAGGAGTTGATTGAAACACAGGAAAGAAATGGAAGAAAAAGTCAACATTATTTCAGGGATAAAGAATAAATTTTAAAGTGCCAAGTGAAAATAGACTAATGGAAATTTAATGAGAGGTTTGAAGAGAGACAGGAAAATAACCAAGAAAATGAAAATGACATAAAGAAAGAAGTCATATGGGCCTAAAGGGGAGGCAGATTTTCACTTCTGCTCTCAGGGATTTTCAGCTGGCCCTGAGAAGTGAGATGACATAAGAGAGTTAACAGAAGAGGATATAATCTATGTAAGTTTTATGTGGCATCCAAGTTTTCATAAGGAATGAAGGTGCAAAGGAAAAATGGGACCTACATGCTTTTCTAGTAGGTTGAACAAAGAGGCTATTATAGAAAAGTAAATTGTGTGAAGAGGCTAAAGGAAGATAAGAATTATTTTAAAAGGTCTGACTGGGTAAAATTTTTTGTTCTCACCTTCATATCCTTGATGATAAGAATGTTAGTTTTCTGTGGTTCAGGATTTCTTTCACTTGGTATTTTCATCTGCTTTTAAAAAAAAGGAGGAAGGTAAATTGTTTTCTTTTCTATTTGCTGCTTTTCAAGTGCCTTTAACTCTAAATAATCTTTATGTAGTGACATATTTTGGGATCCATATTGTCACCCTTCAGATCCAAAAGAAAGTATTGGGTATGAAAAATAGGCAGAGAAAATGTGATTAAAAAAAAAATTATCAGTCCCTATAAATAAGTAAAATGAAACATGATATGGAGCTAATACTTTAAACTGTAGAAAAAAAGCAAACAGACAGAAAAAACCTGAATCCAATCGCTTATGAAAACTTTCCAGGGATAGAAAAGACCAGAATCTACACATTGAGAGAGATCTCTGAGTACTTGGCACTTGTATTTGCTATGCTGCTTCCTGGGTGTCTGTGTGGGAGGTGGTTTCTGCCTGGCGTTCCTGCTCCCCCATGTTCTTCCAAGCCTCCCTGCCCTTCTTGAAGAATGTGCTAGAGTAGGGGTCAGCAAACTGGCCTGCTGCCTGTTTTTTTAAATAAAGTTTTATTGCAACACAGCCACAGTTAATTGTTTACATATTTTCTGTGGCTGCTTTCCCACTACACTGTAGCAGGTTTGAGTAATTTCAGTAAAGACCATTTAGCCACAAAGCCTGAGTCTTTACTATCTGGTCTCTTACAGGAAAAGCATGTTAACCCTTATACTAGAAGATTTCCACGTAATGACTGAGAAAACTTTCCCATAGGACTGACACTTACCACGGCCTTTAAAAATATATAGATCTGTATATGAAACTAGAACAATGATGGGGTGATAAGGTAGAAGACTAATACACAAAAGTGTACTGTGGCAAAGTTAAAATTATGTAACCAATAAATAGGAGCAGAATGGATGGGAAAAGATGAAAATATAAAAAACACATTCCTGTATAGACAATAAGAGGGTGATAAAGAATACCCCCCCAGGTGGAGCCAAGATGGCGGAGTGAGTACAGCAGCAGAAATCTCCCAAAACCACATATATTTTTGAAAACACAACAAATACAACTCTTCCTAAAAGAGAGACCAGAAGACACAGGATAGTAGCCAGACTACATCCACACCTGCGAGAACCCAGCGCCTTGCGAAGTGGGTAAGATACAAACTGCAGCCTGGCGAGACACTAGCACCCCTCACCCCAGCTCCCAGCAGGAGGAGAGGAGTCAGAGCAGGAAGGGAGAGGGAGCCCAGGACTGCTAAACACCCAGCCATAGCCATCCGCACCAGAACGCAGACACAGTGTGTGCGTGGGGTGCTGGAAACTAGGGAAACAGGACAGTAAGACCTCTGAGCAGTTCCCCACAGCTCGCGCCCATGGGACAAAGAAAAGTGAGTGCTTTTTGAAAGTTTTAAAAGGACAGGGACCCCACAGCTGTACGAAAGCATCCTGGGACATCCTGGGACACTTAGCCTAGCAGATGAGAGTCCTGGGGAACTCTGGGCACCCTAACTCCCTGGACAGCAGGGAGCTCAAAGGCCCCTCAGAGAGATAAACAGCTTCCCAGCCATTTCCCCTCCGATGCAGCTCCACCATATCGGAGCAGCAGCCAGAGGCAGGCCACGTCCACAGCAAACACAGAGCTAAACTCTAGCAGCCAGGCAAGAATCAAAATCCCTGTCTGCATGCAGCTGCCCAGCACAAGCCGGTAGAGGTCACTGTTATCCCACAAACCAACAAGAAGGGACGTCCTCCCAGCCATCACTTGCGCCAGCTCCGCAAACTATATCGCCATGAAAAGGCAGAATTAGAGACAGACCAAAATCACAGAGTCAACCCCTGAGAAGGAGATAGACCTAACCAGTCTTCCTGAAAAAGAATTCAAAATAAAAATCATAAACAGGCTGACAGAGCACCAGAGAAATATACAAGACCTAAGGAATGACATCCGGAGGGAGATTACAGAAGTGAAACAATCTCTGGAAGCATTTATAAGTAGAATGGATAAGATGCAAGAGGCCATTGATGAAATAGAAACTAGAGAACAGGAACACATAGACTCAGGGAGAGATAAAAGGATCTCTAGGAATGAAACAATCTTAAGAGAACTGTGTGACCAATCCAAATGGAACAATATCCACATTATAGGGGTACCAGAAGAAGAAGAAGAGAGAAAAGGGGATAGAAAGAGTCTTTGAAGAAATAATTGCTAAGAACTTCCCCAAACTTGGGGAGGAAATATTTGCTCAGACTGCAGGTGTACACAGAACTCCCAACAGAAGGGATCCAAAGAGGACAACACCAAGACACATAATAATTAAAATGGCAAAGATCAAGGACAAAGACAGAGTATTAAAGACAGCAAGAGAGAAAAAAGGTCACCTACAAAGGAAAACCCATCAGGCTACCATCAGACTTCTCAACAGAAACCTTACAGGCCAGAAGAGAATGGCATGATATATTTAATGCAATGAAACAGAAGGGCCTTGAACCAAGGATACTGTATCCAGCATGATTATCATTTAAATATGAAGGAGGGATTAAACAATTCCAAGACAAGCAAAATTTGAGGGAATTCGCCTCCCACAAACCACCTCTGCAGGGTATTTTATAGGGAGTGCTCTAGATGGGAGCACTCCTAAAAAAAGCACAGAAAAAAACACCCAACATATGAAGAATGGAGGAGGAGAAAAAGAAAGGAGAGAAATAATCATCAGACTGTGTTGATAATAGCTCAATGAGCGAGTTAAGTTACACAGTAAGGTAGTAAAGAAGCTAACCTTGAACCTTTGGTAACTACGAATCTAAAGCCTGCAATGGCAATAAGTATATATCTTTCAATAATCACCCTAAATGTAAATGGACTGAATGCACCAATCAAAAGACACAGAGTAATAGAATGGATAAAAAAGCAAGACCCATCTATATGCTGCTTACAAGAGACTCACCTCAAACCCAAAGACATGCACAGATTAAAAGTCAAGGGATGGAAAAAGATATTTCAAGAAAACAACAGGGAGAAAAAAGCAGGTGTTGCAATACTAGTATCAGACAAAAT
This sequence comes from Manis pentadactyla, assembly GCF_030020395.1. NCBI lineage: Eukaryota > Metazoa > Chordata > Mammalia > Pholidota > Manidae > Manis > Manis pentadactyla. The sequence goes on along the minus strand of NC_080030.1, from coordinate 80,468,970 downwards.
AGACTTCAAAAGAAAGAAAGTAACAAGAGATAAAGAAGGACATTACATAATGATAAAGGGCTCAGTCCAACAAGAGGATATAACCATTATAAATATATATGCACCCTATACAGGAGCACCAGCATATGTGAAACAAATACTAACAGAATTAAAGGAGGAAATAGAATGCAATGCATTCATTTTGGGAGACTTTAACACACCACTCACTCCAAAGGACAGCTACACCAGACAGAAAATAAGTAAGGACACAGAAGCACAGAATAACACACTAGAACAGATGGACCTAATAGACATCTTTAGAACTCTACATCCAAAAACAACAGCATACACATTCTTCTCAAGTGCAGATGGAACATTCTCCAGAATAGACCACATACTAGGCCACAAAAACAGCCTCAGTAACTTAAAAAAGATTGAAATCCTACCAACCAACTTTTCAGACCACAAAGGTATAAAACTAGAAATAAATTGTACAAAGAAAGCAAAAAGGCTCACAAACACATGGAGGCTTAACAACACGCTCCTAAATACTCAATGGATGAATGACCAAATTAAAATGGAGATCTAGCAATATATGGGAATAAATGACAACAACAACACAAAAGCCCCAACTTCTGTGGGTTGCACTGAAAGCAGTCTTAAGAGAAAGTATATAGCAATCCAAGCATATTTAAAGAAGGAAGAACAAACCCAAATGAATAGTCTAACGTCACAATTATCAAAATTGGAAAAAGAAGAACAAATGAGGCCTAAGGTCAACAGAAGGAGGGACATAATTAAGATCGGAGAAGAAATAAACAAAATTGAGAAGAATAAAACAATAGAAAAAATCAATGAAACCAAGAGCTGTTTTATCGAGAAAATAAACAAAACAGATAAGCCTCTAGCCAGACTTATTAAGAGAAAAATAGATTCAACACACATGAACAGAATCAAAAATGAGAAAGGAAAAATCAAGACAGACCCCACAGAAATACAAAGAATTATTAGAGAATGCTATGAAAACATATATGCTAACAAGCTGGGAAACCTAGGAGAAATGGACAACTTCCTAGAAAAATACAACCTTCCAAGACTGACCAAGGAAGAAACAGAAAATCTAAACAGACCAAGTACCAGCAACGAAATTGAAGCGGTAATCAAAAAACTACCCAAAAACAAAACCCCCAGGCCAGATGGATTTACTTCAGAATGTTATCACACATACAGAGAAGACATAATACCCATTCTCCTTAAAGTTTTCCAAAAAATAGAAGAGGAGGGATTGCTCCCAAATCCTAATTACCCTAATACCAAAACCAGGCAAAGACCCCACCAAAAAAGAAAATGACAGACCAATATACCAGATGAATGTAGATGCAAAAATACTCAACAAAATATTAGCAAACCGAATTCCAAAGTATACCAAAAGGATCATACACCATGACCAAGTGGGATTCATCCCAGGGATGCAAGGATGGTACAACATTCAAAAATCCATCAGCGTCATCCACCACATCAACAAAAAGAAGGACAAAAACCACATGATCATCTCCATAGATGCTGAAAAAGCATTTAACAAAATTCAACATCCATTCATGATAAAAACTCTCAACAAAATGAGCATAAAGGGCAAGTACCTCAACATAATAAAAGCCATATATGGTAGACCCACACCTAACATCATACTGAACAGCGAGAGTCTAAAAGCTTTTCTTCTGAGATCAGGGACAAGACAGAGATGCCCACTCTCCACACTGTTATTCAACATAGTCCTGGGGGTCCTAGCCATGGCAATTTGACAAAGCAAAGAAATACAAGGAATCCAGATTGGTAAAGAAGAAGTCAAATTGTCACTATTTGCAGATGACATGATATTGTACATAAAAAACCCTAAAGACTCCACTGCAAAACTACTAGAACTAATATCGGAATTCAGCAAAGTTGCAGGATACAAAATTAACACACAGAAATCTGTGACTTTCCTATACACTAACAATGAACTAATAAAGAAATCAGGAAAACAATTCCATTCACAATAGCATCAAAAAGAATAAAATACTTAGGAATAAACCTAACCAAGGAAGTGAAAGACCTATACCCTGAAAACTTTAAGACACTCTTAAGAGAAATTAAAGAGGTTACTAACAAATGGAAACTCATCCCATGCTCCTGGCTAGGAAGAATTAATATCATCAGTATGGCCTTCCTGCCCAAAGCAATATACAGATTTTATGCAATCCTTATCAAATTACCAACAGCATTCTTCAATGAACTGGAACAAATAGTTCAAAAATTCATATGGAACCACCAAAGACCCCCGAGTAGCCAAAGCAATCCTGAGAAGGAAGAATAAAGTGGGGGGGGGATCTCGCTCCCCAACTTCAAGCTTTACTACAAAGTCACAGTAATCAAGACAATTTGGTATTGGCACAAGAACAGAGTCACAGACCAGTGGAACAGCATAGAGACTCCAAACATTAACCCAAACATATATGGTCAGTTAATATACAATAAAGGAGCCATGGACATACAGTGGGGAGAGGACAATCTCTTCAACAGATGATGCTAGCAAAACTGGACAGCTACAAGTAAGAGAATGAAACTGGATCACTGTCTAACCCCATATACAAAAGTAAACTCCAAATGGATCAAATACCTGAATGTAAGTCATGAAACCATAAAACTCTTAGAAAAAAACATAGGTAAAAATCTTTTGGACATAAACATGAATGACTTCTTCATGAACATATCTCTCCAGGCAAGGGAAACAAAGGCAAAAATGAACAACTGGGACTATATCAAGCTAAAAATCTTCTATACAGCAAAAGACACCATCAATTGAACAAAAACGTATCCTACAGTATGGGAGAATATATTCATAAATGACAGATCTGATAAAGGGTTGACGTCCAAAATATATAAAGAGCTCACACACCTCAACAAACATAAAGCAAATAATCCAATTAAAAAATGGGCAGAGGATCTGAATATACAGTTCTCTAAGAAGAAATTCAGATGGCTAACAGACACATGAAAAGATGCTCCACATTGCTTGTCATCAGAGAAACGCAAATTAATACCACAATGAGATATCACTTCACACCCGTAAGGACCACCATCATCGAAAAGACCAAAAACAACAAATGTTGGCGAGGTTGTGGAGAAAGGGGAACCCTCCTACACTGCTGGTGGGAATGTAAATTAGATCAGCCATTGTGGAAAGCAGTATGAAGGTTTCTCCAAATGCTCAAAATAGAAATACCATTTGACCCAGGAATTCCACTTCTAGGAATTTACCCTAAAAATGCAGCACTCCAGTTTGAAAAAGACAGATGCACCCCTATGTTTCTCTCTGCACTATTTACAGTAGCCAAGATATGGAAGCATCCTAAATGTCCATCAGTAGATTAATGGATAAAGAAGAGTGGTACATGTACACAATGGAATATTACTCAGCCATAAGAAAAAAACAGATCCTACCATTTGCAACAACATGGATGGAGCTAGAGGGTATTATGCTCAGTGAAATAAGCCAGGCAGAGAAAGACACGTACCAAATGATTTCACTCATATGTGGAGTATAAGAACAAAGGAAAACTGAAGGAACAAAACAGCAGCAGAATCACAGAACCCAAGAATGGACTTTAGTTACCAAAGGGAAAGGGACTGGGGATGATGGGTGGGAAGGGAGGGACAAGGCTGGGTAAAAAGAAAGGGCCATTACAATTAGCATGTATAGTGTGTGGGGATCATGGGGAAGGCTGTGCAACACAGAGAAGACAAGTAGTGATTTTACAGCATCTTGCCATGCTGATTGCCAGTGACTGTGAAGGGGTATGTGGGGAGGACTTTGTGAATGGGGGAGCCTAGTAAACATAATGTCCTTCATGTAATTGTAGATTAATGATACAAAAAAAAAGGAGTACACCCCACAAAAAGATAAAATATGATAAACCGAAGAGTAAACAGTTAAATAAAGGATGTTTAAAAATTGCAAGAGTAAAGGTAACCACAAGACCCAAGATAAGAAACTTTACTAAATGTCCATATGCATCTATGTTGGAAACAGAGCATCTATCTACATTTTAAAATTCATGGTTATAAAATATTTTGATTTGTAACTGAACATACCAGTGATAACAATAAATGTCTATGGGCTTAATTTACCTATTAAAAAATTTACAATTTGGCTTACAATATAAAACCCAAGTGTATGTTCTATATCAGACACCTACCTAAAATAATTTTTCAATTATTCTAAAAATAAAGGCTAGACAAAGGTGGAATTGTGTTTGTACTTTATAAATGGAAAGAAAAAGAGGTGATAGTGATCTTAATATCAGCCAACATAAAATTTAACCCACAGAACATTAATCAGGAGACTCAATGCTTTTTAATGCTCAAAGACACATTTTACCAACAAAAAAAGAATAAGGCCTTTGGTGGATAAAGTGAAGATTCTTAACTGGTCCTGGTCGGCTAGCTCACTACACGCGTGTGGACAATAAATTGTTAGTGACTCTATATAAAGAGCTCCACCCAGTGCCCTGTGCAACACAGTGGCATGGCTGCAAGGCTGCAGGAGAGCAGCGACTGGAGTGAAGTTGCAGCAGTGCCGAGGACAGAGAGACTGCTGCAGGGGCAGAGATGGCCAGAGGCAGAGACCGACTTGCTGCGTGCTGACTCGCTCTAAGTGGATGGGATTCTAGTGACTAACTGCCACCATGTGAATAAAGTTGGGTATAAACCCTTTGATCCCAAGACAATTCCATTGTCATTTCTTTGATTTCATTGAATCCATAGTGAACTTGTCCGGGGCTGAAAACCACTAGCAAGATGCCTTTATATCTGGATATTTATAAATTCTCTTATTAATCAAATCCTAGGTAAAAGGGAACATGTGAATTTAAATTACAGAATTTTAAAGAAATGATGACATTAGCCTTCTGTGACTTCCTTCTTATATTTAGCATAATGTTCTCAAGTTTCATCCATGTGGTGGCATGTATAAATGCTTCATTCCTTTTTGTTGCTGAGTAATATTCCATTATATAGATAAAACACATTTTATTTATGCATTCATCAGTTAATGGATATTTGGGTTTTTCTAATTTTGTTTTATTATTATGAATAATGCTGCTATGAACAGTTGCCACCCAAATATTTTATCTATTTGGAAAAAGATAAAATTAGATCAATACTCACACCATACATAGCAATAAACTACAAATGGATTAGGGATCTAAATGTAACAAATGAAAAATGATAGCAGAAAAGCTAGTTAAATTTGAATAGAAGTCTGTAGTTTACCTAGTAATATAAAAATAATAATTCCTGATTTTGATAATTGTCCTGTTATTTTATTTTATTTTTTATTAAGGTATCATTGGTATACACTCTTATGAAGGTTTCACATGATCAACATTGTGGTTACTACATTCACATATAATATCAAGTTCCTCCTACACCCCATTTGCCGTCACTGTCCATCACCATAATAAAATGCCACAGAGTCACTACCTGTCTTCTCCATGCTATACTGACTTCCCCATGACACCCTCAACACCATGTATGCCAATCATAATGCCCCTCAATACCCTTCTCCCTCCCTCCTCACCCACCCTCCTCCACCCCTCCCGTTTGGTAACTGCTAGTCCCTTCTTGGGTTCTGTGAGTTGCTGCTGATTTGTTCCTTCACTTTTGCTTCATTGTTACACTCCACAGATGAGGGAAATCATTTGGTACTTGTCCTACTCTGCCTTGCTTATTTCACTGAGCATAATACCCACTAGCTCCATCCATGTTGTTGCAAATGGTAGGATTTGTTTTCTTCTTGTGGCTGAATAATATTCCATTGTGTATAGGTACCACCTCTTCTTTATCCATTCATCTACTGATGGATGTTTAGTTGCTTCCATTTCTTGGCTATTGTAAATAGTGCACCGATAGACATAGGGGTGCATCTGTCTTTTTAAATCTGGGATCTTGTTTTCATTAGGTAAATTCCTTGGAGTGGAATTACTGGGTCAAATGTTATTTCTATTTTTAGTTTTTTGACGAACCTCCATATTGCTTTCCACAATGGTTGAACTAATTTACATTCCCACCAGTAGTATAGGAGTGTTCCCCTTTCTCCACATCCTCGCCAGCATTTGTTGTTCCTTGTCTTTTGGCTATTGACCATCCTAACTGATGTGAGGTGATATCTCACTGTGGTTTTAATTTGCATTTCCCTGATAATTAGCAATGTGGAGCATCTTTTCATGTGCCTGTTGGCCATCTGAATTTCTTTGGAGAAGGGTCTGTTCATATCCTCTGCCCATTTTTTAACAGGATTATTTACTTTTTGGGCATTGAGGCATGTGAGTTCTTTATATAATTTTGATGTTAACCCCTTGTTGGATATGTCATTTACAAATATATTCTCCCATACAGTAGGATGCCTTTTTGTTCTACTGATGGTGTCCTTTGCTGTACAGAAGCTTTTTAGTTTGATGTAGTCCCATTTGTTCATTTTTGCTTTTGTTTCCCTTGCCCAAGGAGATGTGTTCTGGAAAAAGTTGCTCCTGTTTATAGTCAAGAGATTTTTGCCTATATTTTCTTCTAAGAGTTTTATGGTTTCATGACTTACATTCAGATGTTTGATCCATTTTGAGTTTACTTTTGTGTATAGAGTTAGACACTAAACCAGTTTCATTCTCTTGCATGTAGCTGTCCAGTTTTGCCAACACCAGTTGTTGTAGAGGGTGACATTTCCCCATTGTATGTCCATAGCTCCTTTATTGTATATTAATTTACCATATAGGCTTGTGTTTATGTCTGGGCTCTCTAGTCTGTTCCATTGATCTGTGGGTCTGTTCTTGTGCCAGTACCAAATTGTCTTGATGACTGTGGCTTTGTAGTAGAGCTTGAAGACAGGAAGTGTAATCCCCCCAGCTTCATTCTTCCTTCTCAGGATTGCTTTAGCTATTCAGGGTCTTTTGTGGTTCTATATGAATTTTAGAACTATTTGTTCCAGTTCATTGAAAAATGCTGTTGGTGTTCTGATAGGGATTGCATTCAATCTGTAGATTGCTTTAGGCAGGATGGCTCTTTTGACAATATTAGTTCTTCCTATCCATGAGCATGGGATGTATTTCCACTTATTGGTGTCTTCTTTAATTTATCTCATGAATGTCTTGTAGTTTTCAGGGTATAGGTCTTTCACCTCCTTGGTTAGGTTTATTCCTAGGTATTTTATTCTTTTTGATGCAATTGTGAATGGAATTGTTTTCCTGATTTCTCTTTCTGCTAGTTCATCATTAGTATATAGGAATGCAACAGATTTCTGTGTATTGATATATCCTGCAACTTTTCTGAATTCAGTAATTAGTTCTAGTAGTTTTAGGGTGGATTGTTTAGGGTTTTTATGTCCAATATCATGTCATCTGCAAACAGTGACAGTTTAAGTTCTTCCTTACAATCTGGATGCCTCTTGCTGGCCCTGTCACAGTGGTGGGGACAGCAGGTTTGTGAGCAGGTGTCCCTGGGAGGAAGAAGCTGCAGGCTGTGTATCATGGTTGGGGGCCTCAGGGCTGCATTGCCAGCCAAGGGGAATGAAGCACTTGAAGCTCCCAGAAGGTCCCAACCTGCTGGAGTTAGTGCACTGACACAATTTTGTCTCCCTGTCCTTCTCCTGAGCAGCAAGCTCTGTGCAACCCTTGCCCCTTTAGCAGCCCTCTCACTGTTGGGAAGTCTCTCAGGATGCCCACCTTTCTTTTGTCCCAGAGCAGCCAGTTGTGGGCACCTGTTCTCCACAAGAGGCTGAAATCTCAGTGTCTCTGAGCATTCCACCTACCTTAGATTTCCAAGCCCACTAATCTCTAGAGCACCACATAATGTAGGTTCGTGCTCCCAGAGCAGATCTCCAGGGCTGGGTGATCAGCAGTCCTAGGCCTCCACCCACTCTCTGCTCTCTTTCTCTTCCTCCCACCAGTGAGCTGGGGTGGGGAAAGGGCTTGGTTCCCGCTGGATTGCGGCTTTGCTCTTTTACCCTTTTCCATGAAATCTTCCCTTTTCCCCAGACAGTAAGCAGTCTGTCATAGTCTTTCCTGTCACTCTTTCAGGATTAGTTGTATTTGCTATATTTTTTACATTATATGTGGTTTTAGGAGGAGAATTCTGTCTTCCTTCTCATGCCGCCATCTTTAATCCCATCTCCATCTGTCCTATGATTTTTTAGGTCACTAATGTTAAGGGAAGCTGGGTGAGAGGCATTTGGGAATGCTGTGTACTTTTTTTTGCAACTCTCTAAGTCTAAAGTTACTTAAGAATAAAAATGTTTTAACATATATCACAAATAAAAAAAATTAAAGTATTCCACAGAAGGTAGGAGATTCAACCAAGTTTATTCTTAGAGCCCTAAGAATGGAAATGTACTGGTACCAAGTAGGGAAGAGAGGTGTTAGAAGGCAGCCATACTCCACTTCAGATTTAGGGACAGGGGGAGCTGGGCTATCAATCAAGAAAGCATCACACCAATTGGAGTTCACTTTATGGCAATAACATGTAAGGGATCATGGAAGACTTCAGGTTCAAGTAGAAAGTTTTCATATATACACAACAAACGATTCTTTAATTTGCTTACCATTTATTTCAAAGCTTTGAATAATAGTAAAGTGATATGAATTCACATTTTGATGGATGGAATGATGGATGGAAGAAGTAAATGTTGGTTATGTTCACCTTAAAGAAATCCATGCATTAGCACTAAGGTTCAAAGTATCACTGGTGGTGTTGAGCTGGAATCTTCGGAAAATCAGAAATCTGGTTTCTAGTAATAGAAACCCTGTACCGTACTTAATTATAAAGAAAGCTCAGCAAAAAGGATATTTTCTCAAAAAACAGCTAGATTACACTTTCCCTCCAAAAGTTTTAGTTCCGATGAGATAGGCAATTCCATTAGGTCGGGTTTGTCTCCAACAGATGTGCTTCCAGCCCTGGGTCATGCACGACCAACATAGCTATTGAAAAGCTACTCATTCCTATGAAGTAAGAAAGTTATTAAAGAAAGGTTTATTGGTTTGTAGGTTAGATGTAGCTTACATTTACCCAAATAAAGATTCATAATTTCTGTGATTGTGATGGTCCCATTTTTTAATCCTCTGATTTTTATCATAAAATCAAGCAGAAATCATAGTAAGTATAGTTTTATTATGTTGGTTGCTGTTTTTTTTTTTGGAATTATGTTTGAGATATTTGCAGTCACATTTATATAAAGTTTGGACTAGGTCTAGTTATGAAAGCCTTTGTTATAAGAGCATTTCCATAAGAAAATCGGATTTATATCACATTACCTCACTTAGAGCTTTTTGTTCCCTCCAAGAACATAATTTACCATATGTACAATGACTGTGCTATTTGGATTCCCATGGATATCTTTATCCAGCATTTTGTCAGAGGGGAAGTTGCCTTGTGAATAATCTGAAATAATTGAAATAATTGGAAGTATAACAAGAGTATAATTTAGAAACTCCCTTGTGCTTCTTTCTACTCTGCAAAATAAAATTATCACTGGATGCTTTCATGTTTTAAAATTTAAGCAGTCTTGGTAAATGAATCTTTTTTTCCAGATGTGCAGAGAGGCTAATATAAGGTGATTGATATCCCTAAAACAGGTGTTAAAAGATCTTTTTAAGCTTCCCAATGCATTTGCAATTTTCCCATGATAAGGTAGCAATTTGCAATATGGAGCTGATTACAGAAATCAGGGTATAGTTGAACTGTATTTTTAAAAGTTCATCATACTATTTCCTGTTCTTCTACTTCTTAAAATACATATAACATCATTATTAATGTTTTCAGATGTCTCTGAGATATTTGTAAGCTTGTTTTGATTTTAGTTGATAGGAATTGGCTCTTAAAGAAAGTCATTCATATATATGGTTCCCAGAATCCATTTTAGTATCTGACAAAATTTTGCATTCTTCATTTTTAGCATGGATTCTGCTCCATTTCTGCATTCAGATTTAGAAGTTACAGTGAAGTGAACTGAAAAGTGTGAGAAAGGGCTTGGGTAAAGCAAGCTGTAATTTTCCTCTTTAAGGAATATTTTTGAAGTGTCATCATTAGACTTCTGTTTTATATCCCCTATGGGGTGTGTGTTTTGTCAGTTACAAGATTTCAGACTCTGCAGTTAGAAATACATGGATATAAATACCAGTTCTATCATAAACTTACCAGGTGCGTGATCTTGGGAAAGTTTCCCTACCTTTATGTGAATGAAAATTTGGTCTCTACTTAGTAGGAACATAGTAAAGGATCAGTGAATGAAGTACTAGTTATTTAATATTTTTGAAATTTTATGGGGCATCTACCATTATTCCTCTCATCTTATCTTAGATGCTGCATTTAACATCACTCCTCACATTGTCAGGGTTCTTTAAAACAACAGAATCTATGCTTGCCAGTTTGAGCAGAAACAGAACTTATTAAAGGATGTTAGGTAGTTAAGCATGCAGCCAGAAACAGAGCCCAGTGTGCCATCCAGGTGGTTTTAGGGAAAATACCACTACATCGCTGACAAAGGTGAATCTACCCTGCTGCCCTCCGAAAGGCTGAGGCTTGCCTCCAGAGTCACCGCAGGACGGGTTTCCCATGGTTCCTCCTCAAGTCCCTCACTTCCAGAACTGAGTGCTGAGCAGAGCATCTGCTCCCACAGTAGGACCCTGACTTCGTAAAAGGCTGGGAAACAAGTTTTCTGGCTCTAACTTAGGGAAATAGAAAGAAATTCCTCAAAAGGTGCTGGGCAGGCTGAAAATAAGACAACACTCCCGGGACATTTTTGTTACAGTAGATTCATAAAGACAAAAATATATTCAAATTAAAACAAAGGTGACTTTGGTTTATTACTCCTTCAAATCATGTATTTTATTTTTAAGGTAGACTTTGGTGTATTTCAGACATATCTGTGTCCCTTGTCCTTATCATTCAAGTTTTGTCCATATATATATATCAGACATGGTGACTTTGTGAGCCATAAATACAAAACCTAAGCAAATTAAACCTAAGGGGATTAAAAACTCATTTTCCTCACCCTCAACCCTATGCTGGCTCTTCACTGGCTGATCTGGTTCTCTGCACAGAAATACTGAAATTCTTTTTCTCCTCCATGATGTGGAAACCTGCCAGTTTTTCCTTTCTGATATTCTTTCCTTTACACACCATTCTGGTTCTGTGATATTTTTCCTTTAGTCATCGTACTCTTCCCTAGCAGTCTAAATTGGGTCTCCGAAGATAACAAGCAAGCGAGTTCTGAGGAGTGCTATGCTTCAACTCGAAGAAACAGGGTTCTTTTTACAAAAATGAGCATTTCTAATTTTAAAAGACAGATACAAAAATGTTGAAAATTTAAAACCTAGAAAGTCTGAAAAGGAAAATAAATTTCCCTGAGTCATATCCTACAGAGTTGGCACTGTGAGGGGCTTCTTCCTAGTATTTTCTCTGCATGCATGCTTGGGATCGGGACGTCAGTCTAAGAGAGAAAGAGGGCAGTTGTTTATACGGAACCAGAATCATGCTGGGTATAATGTTAAATCCCACTTCATTTATGTCATAAACAGTTCCCCATGTCATTTAATAACAACTAATACTTATTGAGGTTTACTACATGATAATCCTCTTCTAAGCACTTTATAATTATTAAGTCAATCTTTTCAAGAGCCCCTAATATAAGTACTATAATTATCTACATTTGTTACATGAGGAAACTGAGTCACAGAACTATTTAAAAAGTCCATAATCACAAAACTAGAAAGTGATAGTTAGGTAGTTAGGATTCAAACCGTGATCTCACTCCAGAGTCTGTGGCTTTTAACAGTTATGCTATTGTCTTCTATCATTTTGAAACATGATTTATAATATCAACATGATATTCAGTCATAAATAGTATTGATATTGCTTTTTCCCTTAATGTTTTATTTGTGTGAACAGTTTCCCTGGCCATGACGGTGATTTGCAAACATAATATTTAATGGTCACATAATGTTCCTGTGTATGACTATTTGTATGAACCCTGAGGCTTTTCCAGTTTTTAAGATGGTAGACGATGCTTCAGTAGTGTCCCTGTCTGGGCTTGGGCTTCCTTGGGACTAGGGTCTTAACACCACAGCCAAGGCAAAAGGCCATGTTTCAGTAGTCTCTGCCAAAGAAGAAGGTGTGCCACAGTTTACATGGATAGGAGATAATTTTGACAAACTGATTTCTGGAAAGTCGAGAAATTTGATCACTGTGACCCACCTCCGAAGGCAGGCAAGCCACATACCTCTTATGGCCTGCATCCTGACTATCCCAGCATCCTGTTTTCATAGACAAAAAGGCAGATGAAATAAATGACTGGGAAAACCAGAAGGAAGGCAAAGAAAATATCAGAGTTGCTGCTGCAGCAGAGGGCAGGCAGCCTCAGGAGGAAGAGATCTCATCTCTGGAGACCCCATGGGGAGGCGCCTAGGCTGCAGTGGAAGGGGTACCTCTTGGTCTTTGCGATGATGATGAGTTGAAGTGGTAAAAGGAAACTGGTTCTTGCCCAGCTGCTTGGGAGTAGGGATACACAGGCCTGTGGGCTCTCCGGGGTCTCTGATCTAACATGCTATTTCCAGGGGCCCAGGTTTGTCTGACCCCAGCATTCCACAGGTCAGAGTTCATGCTCCAGCCTGGACCTTCCGGTTTGGGCAGAGGCCTCTGGGAAAACTCTCTTCTCAGCCGGGCATACCAGGAGGTTCAGGATTCTTTCCTACCTTAGAGTATTCAGTTATTGTCCTGACAATCTGGCTATTTAAAAGATTTTTTTAGTGTTTATTCAGCATTTTTAGTCTTTCATACTGAGAGGGCTTCTTCTGACATCAAGTCTGCCTTATTGGAAGAATTGAGAATTAAGTCCTTTTTTTTTGCCTAACAGAGAAAGTAACAAGTTTTAAGTCTTATGTGGTTAACTTTAGAAGTTAAACTCAGGTCAAGTCAGTTTTCTATATCATAGTAATGAGCAGGGAAATATGTTAAAAAGTAGCAGTAGCTGTTTGGGTCTCTTAATAGTGTCAAGGGATCTGTGCTAAATTCTTTCCAGAGAAGATCTCATTTAATCCACTGTCCCTGTTCTTTAAGGTAGATACTGTCATTCCCTTGGCAAAGGCGGGGATGCCGAGGCGTGGAGAGGCTCCAGTAGTTTGCTCAAGATCACACGACTGACAGGCAGTTCACAGTGGTGACGTTCTGTCCTCAAGAATGGTTAAATTATGTTTGATCAGTATTGTTTAGGTCTGGTACATTGCTCTTACAGAAGAGAGAAAAATGTGTAATACATCTCAAATTTCCATTTAAATTGTGTTGTTGCAGTTATAAACATAAGCATATCAAAGGAATACTGAAGGCAGTTGACCTCGCTTTCTTAACTACTTTGCCTCCTCTAAGAAAACTTGCTCTTAGAATACCTCCCAAGGATTTTTCTGGCAATCAAATCCCTAGACACATTTGTCAGCCTGGATGAGAAGGGAAACTTTGGCCAAGGACTTTAGAGATGAATTGCTAGATGTGCAGACCTTTTGTTTCATAATTCATCCCAAAACACTTCTCTCCCACAATGTCTGGTATTCGGTTTTAGTGTCTATATAAATACACCTCTCTGAAAGTTTTTATTTTTTAATTTTTTTCCAGTTAAATGTTATGAATCAGACATGGCAAATGTGATTTCTTAGTACAGTGATTTCACAGGATGAAGGTTTAAGTACTACTTTCTGAAGTAGTGAGTGTTTACAGTGAACCTTCTTTTCTGTGTATGACATTGTATCCTGTTTGCCAGGTTTATGATATAGAAACTATAATATATATTTGTTTTTCTCACGTTTTCATTCTCCTAAAGTAACTAATCCATTTTCCCCTAGAGTAACCAGTCTCTGTTGGTCTAGGAAAATCAGGCAAAAGGTTTTTGAAAAGACACTCTACCCAAACTCACAAGTAGGCCATTTTCCTGGCATTTTCATTCCCTCTGTGCCAGGCTGGTAATGGAGACCTGTGTCACCACCTCCCAGATACCCACTGGCACCCTTATGGTCTTCTGCCCTCCAGAGCCTGGTACTTCGAAGGCCAGGCAGAAGAAAAGAGCCACCACTTTGGCACTTACCAGCCCACCCCTTCCCTAACTTGCATCTCAACAAGTCCTCTTTGTCCTGCAGGGTGGCCCCCTTTCCCTGCCTCTGGCTAGCCTCAAGGAGAGGTAAGGGAGTCCAGGACTCACTGGGGTCCTCTGCCCTTCCTGTGCACTTGGGGGGGTAGGGGAGAGGAGAGCAAAACTGCCTTTTAATCCTTTTGTGAATGAATCCACAGCAGCAAAGAACCTGGTACACTGGTTTATGTCTCATTAAGTCATCCTGTTACACCAAACCTTATGTATATGCGGTACCTTAATTGTCTTAAGCTAAACTAGGAACCTCTTCTGGAAAGTGCTTGGTCTTTTTTATTTTCCAACTCTGTCATCAAGTAAACTAAGATATGTTTCTTAGTACCTGCCACCACCATTTTCTCATTTGTAAAATGACTAAAAGCCTCGTACCTTTATAGTAAGTCATGCATATAAATAGCATAAAATCCTCAGATTTCTGAAGGGTTCATGTGAATGTAAGATTCGGGAAATAAAGGTGTTGCTCACTCTTTACTTGTATTTCCCTAGGATAAGGGTAATTGAGCACCGTTCCTTCAGAAATTGAAAGACCCCAAAGGAAATATAAAACTAAGAAGTCAACCTCATTCCTCCCGCACTTGGCTCGGCTCTGCTGCACCGGTCTTGCCCCCCTCACCTTGTCCTTTCTTCCCAGCTGAGCTCCTGTAGTCTCTCAGGAGAAGGTGGGAACTTATTTCCGTGTAAGAATTTGTTTCTTCATTTCAGTGCTGGGAACAAAAATTGGAAACTCATTCACATTTGGAAATAATTTTGTCTCAGAACCTTTGGAAAAGGAGGTTAGAGCAGGATTTCTGAGGCAGAAGCTTAGACTTTTCCGTTGTTCTCTAAGTGCTGCCATGGGTCTCTTTTCTACGAGCATCAGTGTTCATTTTCAGATCCAGTAGGTGGAAATCAGCTTTTAATAACATCAGTGTCTGCTTTTGAATGGGATGATGCCAGTGCAGAAAGCTGGGTAGATAAAATGAAAGGCTTATTCTGTAATGTAATGCAGGTCTCCTCTAGTACCTGAAGGTAGAGCCTTCCTATGAAACCTTCATAAGCCAAAATGGTGTAAAGTGAAGGAGCAGTTGCCATGAATTTATATGTAAAAAATTTTTTAGCATTCCTAGGGCCAAAAAGTAACCTCTCTTAGTCTTTTCTGATACCTTAGGATACATGTTGCCAACATATGCACAAAATAAATTGAGGTTAAACACAGATGTTCACAGACCACCATTCAAAGCCATGGCGTCTTGATGCTGAGATGCTGAGTGCACTTCCCAGGGGAGGAACGTGGGGGCACCACTCTTGCTGCTCTGAGTGTGCGCTGCCTCTGACTCATTATAAAATAAATGATGAGCGCTATTTCACTTTTTGCCTTTCTTCATAAAAGTGAAAATCCTCTTCAGATTTCTTTTGGTTAGCAAAAACAGATACTAAGGTAGGTATTTCATAAAAGCAAAGTGGCATTAACTCAAACTTTGAAAAAGCAGTGGTACCTATAATCTAAAACTAAAGTTGGCACTAGGAGGTCCGGCTGAACATGCACAGGAATTACATGTAATTCCCCTAATCAGCTGCCGTGGCCGGAGGTGAATGTGCCGCCCCCGCGGGCATTCCTCAAGCAGCACGTGGCAGCTGGGTGAGTGTGGGCGCACTTGCCTTGTACTGGAGATAGATTGTCTTGTATTTGTTTTTCCTATTTAAAATTGATTCTTGAAATGTATGTAGTTGTTATTTGTTTACAATAATGTTCTTCTAACAGTACTGTTAGATCTTTATTAGATTTTCTTCTTTCACTGGCACTAGTTCTGCATTTATCTATCCCAGTACTTCTCAAATTCAACTCAGCGTTCCATTCATCAGAGCTAAATAAAACACCTAAGTAATATATTCTAATCTGCCGGCCCTTGATGTGAACCTATGGAAGTTAAATATAATGTGTGCACTGTGGTCTTTGGTGTTACCTTAAAGACACCGTAGTAATAGTCTTTAAGATACAGTAATGTGAGAATTAAAAAATTATTACATTCTTAGATGTTAGTAAGTTTTCTGCAGAAGTGTCTGGATACTTCAAAAGCTTTGCTGTATTTCATAATTGAACAAGTCACCATCATAGGTATGTTAACACATTTACAGAATCTAGGAAATGACAGGACTTATCAGTGAGGATTGGGGCATGGACTTAGAAATCAGCAGATGTGGTGTGAAAGCTCAAACCCTGCACATGCTGGCTGTGGGACCTCAAGAAAAACACATCTCCGAGACTGTTCATTCCTCTGTATGTTAAAAGTATTATTTACCTTATGGTTATGGTAATGATAAAGTCAGTTAATATATGAGAAGTACTTGGAATATAGTAAATGCTAAATAATCGGTTACTCTTATCCCTGTGCCTATTCCTAATTCTGAACTTCCATTACTGGCACTTTATATTAGGTACTAAAAGGCTACCAAAGAAGACAATGGGATTAACGCCTGTGTCTTCAATGCTCCCTGCTCTGGCCACCATCACCTACTATCTCTGACGGCTGCTTAAATGTATGTCCAGTGCTTCCAGTGAGATCACAAATTCCTTGAAAACAGGATCATCTTATAATTTTATAATATACTTGACAATACCTGCAACATTGTTGGGGCATTAACCCAGCTATACAATGAGAGAATACCTTTAAAAATCTATTTAATGGACCATGGTGACAAGTGAAATGGTTATACTTGTGGAGAGCAGGAAGAGGTAGAGCTGAACCTGCTGGTCTCTCCTGACCCCTGCAGCCCTGGGCTCTGCCATCCTTCATAAACACATTAAGTGAGGGGATAAAAACAGAAGAGGACCATCAAACCTCAAACATACAAATGTCTTGTGGGGTGGTCAGTTTTCAGTATGGTACCTACTTTTGAAGTCATATTTTTATACACAAGTTGTGTACAAACTCACACAGGACCAGATTGTGATCCTGATGTTTATGCTGCATCTGTAGAGTGATCGATTGCTTGCCAAAATATTCCTGCCAGCTGTTGCTAATGTTATAACTTCGTGATCTCCTGTAATTTGCTTTTGCCGTATTATAGCTTAAGGTTAATGCAACACAAACAACATTATTTAGGCTTGTGTCTTAGGGCCATGATGTTCTAATTTTGGGTGAAAATGACCGAATATATTGCTTTCTATGCTTTATTTCCTTTAGCTATTTCTCATTTTTCCCCATCCCAAGTTATCAAACATTCTGTAAAATTCAAAACTTATTTTTTCCAAACAGATGCCCTCAATTCTTTATTCCAGAGAAAAATGGAGGGGAGAGTATTTCTTATGTTGTAAAAAAAGAAAAAAGTGGACAGTCTACTCAGGGTTTCTGATAAAACTATAGCCGCCCTTTGGGATGAAGATCATCTTATGAGAAGTAAAGAAAAAGCAACTTCCATTATCTTCTCAGAATGAGCAAGGACAGGCTCAGGTTCTTTTTACTAACTGCTTTGAATTCCTGCTCCTTATTTTCTTGTTACCAACAGGCATTCCTGAAGATATTGGTGAAACGCAACCCTCCTTACCCATAATGACTCAGGAGACACAGGCCCATGCAAGAGACTTTATTATCTGAAGGAAAGAGTAGCTGCCCCAGATGGGGGTGGGGAGAGAGAGAGAGAGAGAGAGGGAGAGAGAGCAGGAAGAGCAGGGGACAGACAGAGACAGAGAGAGGGCAGTGAGACAGAGAGAGAGAGAGGGCAGCAGCGTGGTGCCTTTTATTGTGGATCCGCTTGGCCTGTTGCTTTGGGGGAGGGTCAGGATGTTTAGAGACAAGGTGAGGCAAGCCCTAGGCAAGCCCAGGTATAATTCTCACCAGCTTATGTGCTTGGGACCATGGGGTAAATGGAGGATAAATTACTATATTCTTATATTCCTCCCTTTTTGAAGGTTAGTCTTCAGTAACTGCTTCCTGCTGATTAGGGGCGATGAAGTTCATTTTTGTATTGATTTGGGGTCGTCCTCAGATGAGCCCTTGGTCTGCAGTGGCGATGGCATTTTCCAGGTTCAATAAGGATCATTGTCTTTGGAGAGGGGTTGGTAATCCTGTAATATAAGCTGGTTAAAGGTTTGGTTAGAAATTTTTTGCATTTGGGCTGATTGCTATGTTTACATAGGGTGGCTGAATTAATAGCATTTAGGGGGGACATGTGTAGGCAGAAAAGCGACCTGTAGGCAAAGGGAATCTTTGATGGTGCAATCTTTTTGACAGTTTGAAAGAGAAGAAAGGGCTGGTGTTGGGAAGATAGGTCTGGAGAGAGAATAAGTGTTGAGACCAGGGTTAACTGTTCGGAAAGAGTATAAAACCTAAATGTGATTTATTCCCACTAAGATGTTTAAACATTTTAACAGTAAGGTATTAACAAAGGGCCATGTAGTGGAAGCTGCTCAGGCTGAGAGTGGGGGTGGGGGAATTGATAAGGGCCTGGCTGTACCTGTTTGAGTTTTTTTAAACCTACCAATAAGAATAAGATATGTAAAGGAAAGATATAATGGGCTTAGGCGACGTCCAGGGAAGACTGTGAACCCTGTAGTACTCAGCCAATGAGGAACCAGGGGAGGGACTAGCGCACTAAGAGATAAATTATTGGTGTCAAACTCCCCAAGTGTGCCTGCCCACCAGACACCCGATCTTGCAAGACCATCACTAAAGCCTCGCTCCACTGTTCTCTTTGTCTCCCTGTCCACTTATTGAATTTAGACCAGTGAGTGTGCTTCTCACAATTTGGGGGCTCATCCAGGATTCTCTTGCCTGTGCAGGGTGGGAGCCCAAGCAGAGTGGGAAGACACGTCCGGCCCGGCTTTGAGTGGCCTGCTGTGTCTGGGCATCTCACCTTCGCACAGAAGCCAAGGAGAGACCTGAGACTGTTGTGTGGAGAAAGCGTGACTGACACAGGGGAGAAAATGCAGGCACCGCGGCAACCAGGTAACCACATGCATGAGCCAAGGTGGAAAATTGGGCTATAAGTACTGCCTTGGTGGTTGGGCATTTTTCAGAGGTCGAGTGTATGTAGCTGAGACGTGTAATCTCGGGGTGTGTGCAAGAAACTTCCATTATGGGTGTTAGGGTCCAGGACTCCAGGGTTTCCCCAGAGAACAAACCACACGGACATGGAGATGTAAATCCAAGCAAAGTCTTTATTCAGCCAACTAGCTGGGGCCGACAGCACCTCCCCTGACACACAGGCCGAGTCCGAGCTGCCGACCCCCAGGCAACTTTAGGTAGGGATATATAGGGTTTTCACAGCTGTTGCACCGAAGCCCGCGCATTTCTACAACCAATAATATTAAAACACATTCTATATTTTAACGAATGGAGTTGAAACGAGAACGCCCCGGTTACCTAACCGCTCCCCATAATCTCTAGCTCACACAAGCATGTCTTCGTGACTTATCACGGTTTATGTCCCAAGGCTACTGCCCACCTCTGGTTATCTAACTTAGGGCAGGTGTGTTAGCTTCGGGTAGTTTCTATGAAAACTGGGTGGTTCTTGCTCTAGGGTTTAGCTAGGTTTTATTAGTTCTTCTTCCTGACTTTTGATGCTCTTTGCACTTCTTTACATTTCCCCCCTTTTCTTGATCAGACTGAGGAATCTTCCACAGCGGCACCTAGGGCCTGATACTTTTGACGAAGGACCAGAAGTTGGACGGTGTTAATCCTCTCCCATACAAACTTAA
Organism: Manis pentadactyla; assembly: GCF_030020395.1. NCBI lineage: Eukaryota > Metazoa > Chordata > Mammalia > Pholidota > Manidae > Manis > Manis pentadactyla. Next base: position 80,449,099 of record NC_080030.1, on the reverse strand, counting down.
GTAGCCTGTTTATTATGCACAGACCAATTGTAAGCAACAACAGCAGGATGACTAATGGCCCCGCAATGGCCAAGAGGAGGGTAGCGAACCAAGGCTTGTATTTGAACCAAGACTCAAACCAGCTTTCGTTACTCTCATATTCTTTACGCCTCGTTTCTAGATCTGTTTTTAGTTTGGCTAAGGAATCTCTGACTGCACCTGTCTTATCTACATAGAAACAACACTCTTCCTTTAGGGCTGCATACAGTCCACCTTCCTTTAAGAACAAGAGATCCAGGCCCCTTCGGTTTTGTAGGACCACCTCTGACAAGGAGGTGAGGGATTGCTCCAGGTCTGATATTGACTGTCGGAGTTGTTCTAGGTCTCTGTCGACTGCCAGCCTCAGGACTGTGAGCTCTTTTTCCTGAGTTACAAGGGCTGCGACCCCAGTGCCTGCCCCTGCTATCTCTAGGGAGAAGAGGGTCTCAATGGTCAGGGTGGTAACAACCTCCCTCTTGCTCCGGTGGGGGCTCAGCCTTTCTTCTCAATAAGAAAGGAGAGATTCATGAGAATGATACATTAGGCGAGGTAGAATGGCCACCAGCACACAAAACTCACTGTTAGCATTGAACACAGAGGTGGATAGGGCCGGAGTGAGGCCTGTCTTTGAGCAGAGCCATCAGCTCGAGGAGGGTATAATCTACTTTTCCTGCTCTCATGTGGTGTTAGCGTAGGAAGAGCATAACTGGTCCTGGGCCGTCGAGACTGTGCCTACACATGTACCAGCGACTGAAACCTGAGCGATCGTAAGTCCTCACGGTTTCCCGTCCCAGTAAGTGGGATGGGAGTTGCTGATAGTGTAGGAGCCATTTATCCTGATTGCCTCATAGAAGGGGGGTGAACCTGGGTAGCATAGCCAACAGGGATCGGTGAGGGAGGGAGTGGTGTGGTTAAGAGTCTCTGCTACTGCCTGCACCATTTCCCACATGGGGTTATCTGACTTGGAGGGACCCAGACCCGGTCCTCTTGTGGGCTCTGGAATCAGGGCTACAGCACCTACAAGAACCAGGGCTACAGCTACTAGCAGGGCTACAGGCCAGGCTATGGCGGCTCTGACTACTTGCCCCATGGCTATTACAGCTATGGCCCTGGCTACTACTACAGGTGGGTCCGGGGCATGCGTTCCGGCAGTTGGCCGGCGGATGTGGCCAGCGGTGCTCACCAGGGCACCCCTCGGGGAGCTGAGCCAGGCGTGAGGCACAGGTGTACGTCCGGTCGACATTTTCTCATCCCTTTGGCCCAGGTCCTTGTTCTGATTTGAAGGTTTCTGGGGATGTATAACTGGTTGCTGGAGATGTACAACCAGGTTGGGCCCTATGAAGACACTGCTGGGAGTTGACACGGCTAATTTGATGGTGAGGGTTGAGCCTTCATGCCCCCTATATTTATAGTACGCTAACCCCCATGTTAGTCCATTTATCCAGCGCGATACCTCAGTCTTTTTGCCCGTCTCGGTGAATTGAACTCTTACCCAATCCTGGTCCCTTCTGTCACAAGCTTTGTCCTTGTAAAGGGCCATAGGCACGTGACGAGGGATGCCTTGGTTGACATAAGAAAATTTGACAGCATCTTTTTTTGTAACTGGCCATCTCCAATCCCCATCGTTCGAGGTTACACAGTCTCATTTGGCACACCAGAAGTCTCTCTCCCACCCACATGACTTTCCTTTACCTGTTTCTGGGCAAGCATAAAATCCGTGGGAGCGAGCCAAGTTTGGAGGGATGGTTCGGTAACCGTGGTTGATCTGTCGAAGGCAGAAAAACAGGTCAGGCCACCAGGTTCCGAGTGGCGCAGTGTGTTCTGTGGTGCTGATGACCTCCCCAGTTCCGCTGTTAACCAGCATCCAGGTCAGGTCTCATGGCTGATGGGGTTTGGTTCCTTCGAGCTGGGGAATGATGCTTGCCCCCAGCTCCACAGATGTGGTTCCCTTGAAGGTCCACATTAAGGTGCTTATCAGAAGGATCTCCTTCATCTTCGGCTTAGGTGTAGTTTTAGGGGATTCACAGGATGCTGCTGCACCTTCCACTCTGAGGTACTCTGAGGTAGAGCCTTCCAAATGTGGGTGTAGTGCACCCATGGAGCGATACCATCAACCTTGAGAGCAGTGGGGGTGGTAAACAATACAACATAAGATCCCTTCCACCTGGGTTCGAGAGTCTTTACTTGGTGTCTCTTGACCCATACCATATCCCCTGGGACTATGCCATGTTCCGGGCTCGGAATTTTTCCGCCCTCGTAATATGCTCTGATCAGGGGCCAGATTTTCTGCTGCACTTTAGCAAGAGCTTGCAACACATTCAGAAAGTCAGGGGCCGGGTCCTCTGCACTGGGAAGCTGCACTCGCTGAGTTATGGGTGGAGGGGCTCCATACATTATCTCAAATGGAGTTAAACCATGTACATAGGGGGAGTTCCGAGCGCGGAAGATGGCTAAGGGAAGGAGGGTCACCCAGTCTCCGCTAGTCTCTAATACCAATTTAGAAAGGGTCTCCTTCAAGGTCCGATTCATTCTCTCTACCTGCCCAGAGCTTTGTGGGTTGTAAGCACAATGTAACTTCCAATCTATCCCCAAAGCCAGGGCTAGTCCCTGCAGGATTTTGCTAATGAAAGCTGGGCCATTATCGGAACCTATGGCTTCAGGGACCCCATATCTGGGGATGATCTCTTCAATTATTTTTTTTGCTACCACCTGGCTGGTTTCATGCTTGGTTGGAAAAGCCTCCACCCACCCTGAGAAGGTATCCACCATAACCAGCAAATACTTATATCCATACTTCCCTGGTTTTACTTTGGTGAAGTCTATTTCCCAGTTCCTCCCTGGAGCCCTCCCCCTTTCCCGAATACCTGCCGGGTGCGGCCCTCTTGGGGCTGGTCTTAACATTGCACAGCTACTGCATTCTTTCATGATCTGACGAGCTGCCTCATTCTGGTGGGGAAACACCAACTGCGCAGACTGGAAAAGGCTGAGAGGCTTTTTCCAGCCTAGATGGGTGGACTTATGCAGGTTAGCAAGCATGTACTATCCTAATGCTTCTGGCAGAATCAATCTACCTTCTTGGTCCCTACCCCAATTTCTTTCCCCAAACACTTTCCCCGAGACTTGTTTCCTAATCCACTCGAGGTCCTGAGGGGAATACTCAGGTTTGGGTGGCAGGGCAGGCAGTTCAGGTATGGGTATCTCGAGGGCTGCAAGTACAAGGGAGTCCGAGAGGGCCGCCCTCCTAGCTCCCACATCAGCATGGTTGTGGCCGATGGTCTCAGGTGTCTTCTTTGGTTGGTGGCCCGGTACATGTATAACTGCTACTGCCTTTGGTTTTTCGATAGCAGCTAGTAGTCTTTGGACTTCTTATAGATTCCTCAGTTCCTTTCCTTCCGCAGAACGGAATCCTCTTTCTCGGTAGATGGCACCGTGGACATGGACAGTGCCCAAGGCATACCTGCTATCTGTGTAGATGTTGGCCCGCTTGCCTTCTGCTCTTTCCAGGGCCTCAGCGAGAGCAATAAGTTCCACTTTCTGTGCTGAAGTGCCAGGGGGCAGAGCTGCGCTCCAGACAACTTCCCCTTCATGGGTCACTACCGCTGCCCCTGCTCTCCTGACCCCTTCCTGCACAAAGCTGCTCCCATCTGTGTACCAATTTAGCTCACAGTTTGGTAATGGTGTGTCTTTCAGGTCTGCTCACACCTGGATAATTCTGGAAAGGATGTCTTTACAGTCATGGATGGGGGTCAACAGATCTGGGTCCGGCAGAAGGGTGACAGGATTTAGGGCCACCAGGTCAGAGAAGGCAATTCGTGGAGAATCTAGTAGGAGCCCTTGGTAGTGGGTGAGTCTTGCATTCGTCATCCATTTTCCTGGAGGATGCCCGAGGATCCCCTCTACAGTATGTGGGGCTGTTACCCTCAGGTTCTGGCCAAAAGTCAGCTTGTCTGCCTCTTTTACTAGTAGAGCGATGGCTGCTAGGATATGCAGACAAGGTGGCCACCCAGAGGCCACTGGGTCTAGCCGCTTGGACAAATAGGCAACAGGTCTTTTCTACGGGCCCAGCTGCTGAGCCAGGACTCCTTTAGCCACTCTCTTTTTATCATCTACAAACAGGATGAAGGGTTTTTCTGGGTCTGGCAGAGATAGGGCGGGGGCCCGAAGGAGGGCTTCTTTTAGCCTGTCAAAAGCCTCTTGTTGTTTCTGATTCCACTGCCAGCCCGGCCCTTCTTTGGTCGCCTCATATAGCAGTCGGGCTATTTCTGCGTACCCTGGAATCCAGAGCCTGCAGAACCCGGCTGAGCCAAGAAATTCCCTCACTTCCCGGGGTGAGGAAGGGACGAGGATAGTCAGGATAGTTTGTTTCATGGTCTGCGTGAGCCACCTGGCTCCATTAGATATCTTGTACCCCAGGTAGACCACTGACCTCTGACCGATGTGGGCTTTCTTGGCGCTGGCTCGATATCTCAGTTCGCCTAGTTCAGCCAGCAAGTTCCCCGTGGCTTCTTTGCACCCCTCATGGGTTTCTGTGGCCAGCAACAGGTCATCCACAAACTGCAGCAGTGTCACGTGGGGGTGGCTCCTGCGAAAGGGCTCCAGGTCCTGGCTTAGGGCTTCATTGAATAAGGTGGGAGAGTTCTTGAAGCCCTGTGGCAGTCTAATCCAGGTAAGCTGCCCTGTTCTTCCTCTCTCTGGCTCCTGCCACTCAAAGGCAAACAAAGGCTAACTTCAGAGAGTGGGATACTGAAGAAGGCATCTTTCAGGTCCAGAGTAGTATACCACACATGTGAGGGTGGCAGGTGGCTGAGTAGGGTGTAAGGGTTGGGCGCTGTAGGGTGGATGTCTTCTATCCTTTCATTGACCTTTTGCAAGTCCTGCACCGGTCTGTAATTTCCACTGCCAGGCTTCCTTACTGGAAGCAGGGGCGTATTCCATGCAGATCGGCAGGGTTTAAGGATTCCTGTCTCCAACAGTCTGTGGATATGGGGTGCTATCCCTTTCCTAGCCTCTTCCGGTATTGGATACTGCCGGACCCGGAGTAGGGCCGCGGCTTTGAGTTGAACAACAACTGGGGGCAAATGTTTGGCGAGACCAATTCCTCCGGTTTTGGCCCATGCGGAAGGGAACCTCTGCAACTAAAAGTCAATTTCTCCCTGTTCTCCCTGGCCCCCTCTTCTTGATCCACCTGAAACAGACGATGTTCAAAATGGATGCACGCCCCGACCTTGGTTAGTAAGTCTCTGCCCAGCAACGGTGCGGGGCTCTCGGGTACGACCAGAAATGAGTGAGCGACCTGATGCCTTCCTAGGTCCACTTTTCTGTTAGTAGTCCAGGCATATCTCTTGGACCCTGTCACTCTCTGGACTATACTTGTGCGTCCTGGGTTCAGGGGACCATGGGCTTGGTTGAGAACTGAATATTGTGCCCCAGTATCTACCATGAACCCAATGGGAGTCCCCTCCATGCACAGGGTTAACCAGGACTCAGGGAGGGGTGTCGAGCCCCATCCCCATCAATTCTCCTCTCCTAGGTGTAGGGTCTTAATGGGGTTCCCTCCTCCTTGTTCTCTCCTTTTGGGGCACTCCCTCTTCCAGTGCCCATATCTCTTACACAGGGCACATTGATCTCGTCCTAGTCGGGATTGGCGGGGTTCCATTCTTTGAGATGATCTAGGGCTCTCCTTCACCCCGGCCAGGAATATCCTGGCCACCTCCTCTCTCTGCTTCTTGTTCTCCCTCCTCTGAAATTCTCTGTCTTCTTTACTATTTTTCTCCTGCATTTCCCATTTCTCTTTCCTCAGCCTTTCCTCTCTGTCTTCTGGAGTTTCCCTAGCATTGAAGACCTTCTCCGCTTGCTGCAGCATTTCTCTAATAGAGATCTCATCCAGGTCATCCCGCTTGTGGAGTTTCCTCCGAATATCGGGGGCTGCCTGGTTGATGAATGAGAGGACTACAGCTGATCTATGTTCCTCTGCTTCTGGGTTTATGGGGGTATATTGCCTGTAAGCATCAAACAGCCTTTCCAGATATGCGGCCAGGCTTTCCATTTCCCCCTGAACAATAGTTTTTACTTTAGCCAGGTTAGTGGGCCGCCTGGAAACCAGTCATCAGAGTCTGGCGGTAGACCCGGAGAAGCTCTTTACCTTCTGCAGTCCCAAAGTCCCAATTAGGGCGTGCAAGTGGGAACGCCTCGTCGATGATGGGCTGGAGGGTAGTGAGTCTTCCATTTTCTCTGAGGACATTTTTCCTCGCTTCATTGAGGATACGCTCTCGCTCTTCCATTGTGAAGAGGGTGCGGAGCAATTGCTGGCAGTCATCCCATGTGGGACAATGGGTAAACATAATGGACTCTACCAGACCTATAAGACACTTGGGGTCTTCTGAGAAGGGAGGGTTCTGAGTCCTCCAATTATAGAGGTCACTAGATGAAAAGGGCCAGTACTGATATTGTTGAGCTCCGTCCGGACTGCCTGCACCGATGGCACGCACAGGCAGGACCAGCACTGCTCCTTCTGAGATGGAGGGGGCAGCCTCCCCTTCTTGTTCCCTGGCCCCCCGAGGCCTTAACTGCATTCCCCCCACTCTCCCTGGCCTCCTGTCTTCTTTTGCTGAAGAATCTGGAGAAGCTGCGGCCGCCTGGTCCCTGCTGGGCTCCCCAACCTCGTTTTCTACCCCCTCGGCAGCTTCACCCCCTCCCTCCCACGGAGCCACATATGGGGTTGGTCACTCAATCGACAGAGGGGGGTAGAGGGGAGAACTGTCAGGGAGAACAGGTGGCGCACTCAGGTGCACAGGGTTTCTGGCCCTGTGATCAGAGGGTTTTAATTCTTCCTGGGCAACTAGGATGGAGGTCTTTAGTGGGTCGGTGTGAGGTTTCCCCACCATGAGGGGCCTCAGCCAGGAAGGAGGATTCTCAGCCAGGTTTTCCCAGACAAGGATATAGGGAAATTGGTCAGGGTGGCCCTCAGGGTCTGGCCGGGAGATAATGGCCTTGACTTTGCTGATAAGGTCCAGGGAAAGGGACCCCTGGGTCGGCCAGCCTACTCCAAAGGAAGGCCACTCGGCCAAGCAAAAGGTGTCAAGCTTGCCTTTCTTGATGCCAAGGCCCATATTTAAGGCCAGTTCCTTGACCTTCGGGAAATGGGAAAGGATCAGACCTTTAGGAGTAGCCTGAGTCTGGCCCATAATGAAAAATACGAGGAAGACAAAGGTGAAGGATAGAGATGCCACTTAAAACAAGACGACTGGTGTATGTGCTTGTGAACGGGTGCCTGTCGTTGCACAGTTTTTTTCTTCTGCGGGGGACGCGAATTTATCTGGGATTCATGGCTGTGACCCCCTTGTCCTGTTACAGGAGTCTTCTAGCAGCGGGTGCCCTAATGGCTCTTAGTTGCCCGACCCGTGCCCATGGGGAATGATTTAGTGGCAGAAAGGAGGAACGGAAAGAACAGGAGAACCTCAGAATAGGGGAAACTTAAAATGAAAAGCACAGAAAGAAATATAAACCAAAACCAAAACACAATAAAACAATCAACGATAACACTAAACACACACACCACATCTGATCGCACTCGCTCAGACCGGTCCTTCTCTCACTCTGGTGCGCACCACCACACTCACCACTTTCAGGATCCTCAAAAACTCTCGTGACTCTCCCGAAAGGCGTCCACTCGGACTGCCACAGGGTGACGAGCTCAATCTTTTCCTCCTCGGGCACCAGGTTCCTGCCGATCGGACTTGCCTTCCTAAGGTCGAGTCACTCGGACCCTAGGGCCAGGATTGGTTACCTGGGCTTCACCCAGGGTCGCTAACCTGGGGGCCGGGACTACCAACCCGGACTTCCTCACTCGGGATCACTAACCCGAGACCAGACACGGGATGGCGACTCCCGCTTTACAGTGGATTTATGCAGACACGAGGGGGCGACCCTCGAATTACACTGCCCCATCCGGACAATTGGACCTTGCCTCCAGCCGTCCTTTGTTCTCAGGGAAGCTGCTTGGATCCCGGACCGGCCCCCAAAGTGTTAGGGTCCAGGACTCCGGGTTTTCCCCAGAGAACAAACCACACAGACATGAAGATGTAAATCCAAGCAAAGTCTTTATTCAGCCAGCTAGCTGGGGCCGACAGCACCTCCCCTGACACGCAGGCTGAGTCCGAGCTGCCGACCCCCAGGCAACTTTAGGTAGGGATTATATAGGGTTTTCACAGCCGTTGCACTGAAGCCCGCGCATTTCTACAAACAATATTAAAACACATTCTATATTTTAACCAATGGAGTTGAAACGAGAAGCCCCGGTTACCTAACCGCTTCCCGTAATCTCTAGCTCACACAAGCATGTCTTCGTGACTTATCACGGTTTATGTCCCGAGGCTACTGCCCACCTCTGGTTATCTAATTTAGGGCAGGCGTGTTAGCTTTGGGTAGTTTCTACAAAAACTGGGTGGTTGTTGCTCTAGGGTTTAGCTAGGTTTTATTAGTTCTTCTTCCTGACTTTTGATGCTCTTTGCACTTCTTTACAATGGGGGGTTGAGTACACAGGGAACTCAGACACAGGGACCTCTTGAAAGATGGGAAATACAAATTCTAAGCCTAGGGAAGCAGAGAAAGGGAACCAGATGAGCTCCCTTAGAATTCACCTCAGATAGCCTGCTGGGGTGAAGGTTACGGTACTGGGGGAACACCTCCTGTACCGGGTTAAGGACAAACAGAAGATGATCAAATTTTGTTGTTCTGTCTGGATTAAAGTTAGATCAGATGAAAACCGGGTTTGAGTTATTTTTTGGTGGTAATAAAGCCTCCAGTTCACCTGAGGAATGTGTTAGTTACCAAGGGCGCTTCCCCTATTTCCCCTCAACACCAGGGAAGGGAAAGCTAGGGAAAATAAAATACAAGAGACCTCCCAAGACAAGCCCTGGTGTTGGGACAGCCTTGTGTGTTTTCCTCAGTCCCTTTCCCCGCTGCAGCAGAGAGTTGAGAGGCGGGGACATGGCGGTGAGGTCTGAGTGAGAGTTTTGTTTGGAGTTACTCCTGGACAGAGAAAGTGAGGCCACCTCAGGAGGGAGGGGCGCCCTGGGAGGTTGGAGAGAGAAAGTTTTAAGTTAAAAAGTTGTGCACTTTGAGGGTGCTGGCGGCCTCGGAGAGAGGAGCGCCCCAGGGGTTGGGGGTTCCCGTTTTAAGGATTCTTTAGGTGTGGCTGGCACCTGGAGGTATAGACTTGTTAGGTGGTCTCAAGTATCTTTGATGAGACATTATATTTCTTATCAGTCTTCTGGGTAATTCTGCAAAATTAGTTTAACACAAGAAATTTACTGCTTTTAGTGCCCTCCCAGGATGGCAGCTTCCTGGTTTGGGAGCATATCAAGACTGGCTGCCCTTCTTCCAAGGGGGGCAGAGTTATTGTCTGTTTGCTAATGAGTAAGTTGAAAATCTTGCTTCTTGACCTCCTGGGTATTAAAATGCAATCTTTGGGATTAAATCCTTCCTGCCTTTTGCTATGTTGTTTATGGCTGCACCTGCATGCTAAATTGATTTCCTGGGTTACAGTCTATTTGGGGTCAGAAAGAAAAAAAAATAGCATATAGGTAAAGTTAAAAAAGAAAAGAGGCTGGGCCTGTATGATTAACATAATAAGGACAGGCTATGCTGAGGTACCCTCTCCTTTATCTGAGGAATATTCAAACATTCCAGGCCAAGTTGCTCCTGTCTTTTTGAGCATTTATTAATTAATTCTGGGTCTTTTTAGTGGACTTTCCTGGACTTTTTCTCTTTCCACCCTACTCATATCTATTTAACATTGGGACCCACTTTCTTGTCTCCCAACCTGTAGGTAAACCTAACATTTCCAGAATATCTCACCTGGCTTTAGCATATCTGCATATCAACAGGCATTCAGAAGTGGAAAGAAGTACGGCTTTAGTGCATTTGCAGCTTTCCTCAGGCAGAGAGAAGTTCATCTCTATATCAATGGGTAATTATCTAGGCAAGGAGGGCTATTCTATACCTGAGAGGTGAGGGGGAGGGCCGGTTTTTGGCTGATGCTAGAGCCTGAAAGAGAGAAATGGCCCCAGACCGCAGCTTGTGTGCAATAAATAGATTTTGAACTTATTTCTCCCTTTGACTGATTTCAGTTTTTAGAAGTATTTTTTCCTAAGATTTCCTCTCCCTGGACTTAACAATGTAAGAAGGACTTAGAGTTTTGAAAGGGCAAGCTCCCAGATCCTATTTCAGCCAATCGGAGTTTAGTCTCTCTCCAGTCAGCAAGAAGTACACCCACCACCCCTAGACCCTGCCAACTGACCAAAGCCACGACTCATCACCCCCCCAACTACCCCCAGGCCCAGCCAATCAGCCAGAGCCATGGCCATCACCCCGCCAAACCACCCTGGAAACCCACAAAACCTTTGTTCTGGGGAAAACACACTTTCTCTGGCATCTTGCCACTGCGTTGGTGTAGATGAGATTGAGCTCGAGCTAGCTCGAATAAAGGCTCTTTGCTTTTGCATCGGTGTTGGCTCCTTGGTGGTCTTCTGGGATTTGCGACTTTGGGCACAACATTTGGGGGCTCATCTGGGATCCCAGAGACCCCCACGACCCCCGACCCAGAGAGCCCTGTGCCGGCTGGTGAGTGCACTGTTACCTGTCTGTGTCTCACTGTTTTTGTTGACAAACAAGCCTGTATAAGCCTGTAGGAGCTCCAATCTATATCAGGGTCAGCATTGACTTAGGTAGATGCGCTGGCAGGTCGATGGACCAGGGGCCTTGGGAGACGTCCCTTGCCCCCGTCTGAAGGATGAGGTCCTCATCTGTGAGGAAAGTAGGCTGCCGCTGCAGTCCAACAGGCCCTCAACTTACTTTCAGTTTTGCCTCCGGGGCCACGGCAGATTCTTCTCTGTAGGCGCCTGTTTGTTGTTTGTCGTGTTTGTCTTAAGCCTTGTTGACAGAAGAAATGAGACAGACTCAGACGACCCCCTTCTCTCTCATGACAGACCATTTTTCTCAGATGTTAGGGAGAGAGTTCACAGTTTGAGCACGGATGTCAGGGAAAATTTTGTGTTTTCTGCACCTCGGAGTGGCCGTCCTTTAACGTTCGCTGGCTGCTGGAGGGAACATTTAATCCAACCACTCTTTTACAGGTTAAAGATATCAGGGGAAGAGCTAACAACCTCAGTGTGGAAGTCCAGAAGGGTCGGTGGCAGACTTTTTGTTCTAGTGAGTAGCCAGTTTTCAATGTTGGATGGCTGCCAGAGGGAACCTTATCTATGTCTCAGTCTGTATGTTTGTGTGTCTAAGTATGTAAATGAAAATATCTTTCAACCTCTGGATGGTATTAATGAAATTGATTTAAAGACAAGCGCTTGTGAAAATTGGGCATTCTAAAACTTCCAGAAAATCTGATAAAAAATGTTAAGCATTAATGCTAATTTGGGTTTGGCTGAGGCGTGCATGTCCTTATAGTTATCAGCTGCCAAAGTTTACTTAAAGTCATTTAAGTTGATGTTACCTGTTCAACATTTCAAGAAGATGCTTAAAGAAAAGCTTGACTTTGTCTAATGTTTAGTAAAAGTTTTCTAAGTAATCTAGCATGGTTGCTAAAAATAAGTAAACAAGTATAGCAAATAAACATCTTAAAAATAATACTGTATTAATGTATAACAGTGTATATATATGCAAACAGCCTGAGAATTTTTGTGGTAACCAAAATTTTTAAAGTTTGCTAAGTTATATAGACATATTTTGTGCCTAATGAGAAATTGTGTTGTAAAGCACATTTCCAAAAATGATAATATATGTTCATAGATGTATCAATCTGAAGAATGCTAGTGCAACAGTTTACAGTGGCCTTTTTTTCAGTGTTCACTGAAAGTTAAAGTATCAAATGATTTTAAGTTCTAATGAAAACTACTTAAATAAGGAAAACATTTCTCTATGCTAAAAGATGTATGTTTTAATAAGAGAAAGTATAAAGAATGAAAACTCGTCTGCATGCTAAAGAATGTGTTTTTTGATAAAAGAAATAACTTTGTTCTAAAGTACAGCTATTTATTTAAAGGGGGACAGAGACAGAGAGAGAGAGCAGTGTGGTGCAGCAGCGTGGTGCCTTTTGTTGTGGTGGATCCGCTCAACCTGTTGCTTTGGGGGAGGGTCAGAATGTTTAGAGATAAGGTGGGATAAACCCAGGCAAGCCCAGGCATAATTCTCACCAGCTTATGTGCTTGGGACCATGGGGCAAATGAAGAATAAATTACTATATTCTTACAGATATAGTCGTGCTATGTGAAATTAAAGCAAGTGAGTCTTGATATCAAGTGCACAGCAAAATTAGAATTTTGTTTCCAGTTAAAAATATTAAACAAAGTTTTCTTTAACTGTTAGTCTGCTCTTAATGTTGAAAGATTGCAAAAGGTTCTCTAATTGTTTTATCAAAGCAGTTTCTCATGCTTAAAGTCTCAGTGAGTTGCCAGAATATTTTTAAAAAATGAAATCTTAATATTAAAAAGACTAAAAGCTAAAGTTTGTTAACTGTGTAACCTTTATTTGCCTTTGAAATATTTTGTTATCATTCTGGTTAAATAGATAAGTATCGCTTCATAGCAACCTATACTCCTATTTAAGCAAGTGCCAAAAAAAAATGCAAAAAGGTGCTTTTACCTCTAGTTAACTCTGATATTTTCCATAGGGCCCCTGGAACATGTCAGAGGAATTTTATCTCATTGGAGAAAGTATTTGACTAATTTGGCTTATTTATCTTATATATATATATATTTACCAGGAAAGCACTGTCAAAGAGAATGATGCTAAACTTTGTTACTGAATGTTTTGTGTTACAGAAATATCCAAATTTTCTTATATCAACTCTTACAGTAAGTTCTCATCAAGTCTTTAACCATTGTCATTTGTAAGTCTTTTGTCATTTATAGTCACTGTTTTATTATTCCTAAACTAGTAAAGAACTAGATTTCAGCAGAACAGGTATTAGTTACATAAGATTACATAAACCAAAGAAAATGATTTTGTGTCTTTTTGTTTCATGTTGCTGATAAAGTGTTTTAAGCTTGTTCTCTTAAGCTGACAACAGTTTAGTAAATGACTATCTTTATAAGCAGAACTGAACCATTTATCTTTCTCTCTACCTGATCCCTCCAGAATTTAAAAACTTTCAGTGACTATTTTTATATTCCATGGCAGTATGTTTATTTGCACAAGTTCAATAAGAATCTGCTTTCCTTGTAAAAAGACTAATTAAAAACACTGGTTATACTACCAAGGCTTTGACTGGAATGTCATACCTGAGAGACATGTGCATAAACTCAGATATGAACAACTTTAAGGAACTAAGATTGACTTTATAAAGCCAACAAAGCCCCTTAGAAGAACTGGCCTGGTACCTTGCTTACAGAGTTCCCAGCAGCCTTACCAGGTGAGTAAGGAAGGTCACTTCCTGGCAGGTGCAGGAACCTCAAGAGAGGAATTCACCCAAATCTACAGGTACTGAAGGCACAAGCTGATGGCAAGTCTGGCTTGGCTTTCTGGCCTCAAGAAACCCTTAAAAATTCAATCTGAAATTCCTTACAAAAAGTTCCAGCAAAGCATATTTAAAAGAGCCTGTGTAATCAATTGCTCTTCTTGCTGCACTTACGCAAATAATCAAGCCAGCTGTTAATTATTTTCTTAACCTGGCTACTTCTAATAAAAATGAGGGTGATTTTAGAGAAAAGTATTGTTTCAATAATGCAGCCTTATCCATACTAAATCCTAATACTAGTCATTGGGACATAAACTAGATCCAGAATTCCAGCTTCTTCAAAGTGTCTAGCTTTTAGTTTTCTCCTGTCATTGCAATTAAAATTTTACTATTTCTAGTTCTCATATTCAACCATGCGCTCTTAATCTCATCAAATTTGTCCTTCCAGAATGGAAAATCCAACTCCAGATGTTGCTACATAACCTAATAACACAATTTGTTTTATCTTGGCTAGAAGCCACAAAACTGCAAATAGTAATAGAAATGAAACTCAGAATAGAAGCGCCAACCTTCTGAGGCCCTCTCAACTGACCAGTGATGGAGACCTAGCTGCGCCCTTTACTGTGTAAAGGAATGCAAGAAACACCCTAGAGCGAGAGCCACCCAGTTTCCATACCCTAAGGGGGACGAAACTCGTGACAAGACGTTAAGGAATGCTCCTGCAAAGGTCAGGCAAGCGGCGGGTTCCTGTTTCAACTTTATTGGTTAAAGTATGGGATGTGTTTCAAATTCATTGGTTGTGGTAATGTGTGGGCTTTGGTGCAATGGCTGTGGAAATCCTATATAATCTATACCTAAAGTTGCTTGGGGGTCGACAGCTCGGACTCGACCTGCGTGTCAGGGGAGGTGCTGTCGGCTCCAGCTAGCTGGCTGAATAAAGACTTTGCTTGGATTTACATCTCCGTGTCCGTGTGGTTTGTTCTCTGGGGAAACCCCGGAGTCCTGGACCCTAACAACTGTGCCCCCTTCTCAGCATGAAGCAGCCAGAGCCGTCATCGCCCCTTTTCCCTAGCAGCAGCTAGTCTCTCTGTGGAGGGGAGAAAGAGACAGGGACCATAGGCTTAGACAGAATAAAGTGAGAGCCTCTGGAGAAAGCAAGGCAGGGTATTTGCAATCAGAGCAACGTAACTACATGCTGGAAACCCCACTCCTACTAAAACTATGTTGAACATTAAGCTCTAGAATCATTCTTCAGTGAGATCAGTTAATGTTCCCCAGATAAAGAAGAGTAGCACATGTTTTATTATGCTAATCATTTGTAATCGTGTATAAGATTCACTTTAGCATACTAAAAGGTCCAGGCCTATGTGCTGTCTTTCCTTCTTCTGATCTAAGTAATTTTGCAAGCTGAGCAACTGACTTAGCATGCAGACCCAGCTGTAGATGGCATAGTAAAAGGCAGGATTCTTTAGCAAATATAGCCTTAGAGGCTGGGCACGCAGTCTTTTAATGTGCGCCTGGACCAAGGCGCCAGTGTCCCAGAGAGAAATCAAGGCAGGAGATTATCTTTAATCAGGGACCCCTTGGCATCCTACTCCTTTTACTAACCCTTAGGCCCTGTATCATCAACAGGCTGGTCCAGATGTCAGAGACCACATGGGGGCCATCCAACTGATAGTCCTCCATGCTCAATACAAGCCCCTAGTAATCTTGTTACTCCTGCTTACCTGATAACTTATTAAAGATAGAATACAGTCAAGCTAATAGTGCTAAGACAACAGTATCAGCCTTTACCTCCTTACAACTGCAAAATCTTATTAGACCCATGATTGGGTCCCTTAGGATCCAGAGAAAGGGGGGAATGAAAGGGCAAGCTCCCAGATCCCATTTCAGCCAATCGGAGCTTAGTCTCTCTCCAGTCAGCAAGAAGTACACCCACCACCCCTAGACCCTGCCAACTGACCAAAGCCACGACTCATCACCCCCCCAACTACCCCCAGGCCCAGCCAATCAGCCAGAGCCAAGGCCATCACCCCCCCAAACCACCCTGGAAACCCATAAAACCTTTGTTCTGGGGAAAACGTGCCCTCTTTCTCTGGCATCTTGCCACTGCGTTGGTGTAGATGAGAGATTGAGCTCGAGCTAGCTCGAATAAAGGCTCTTTGCTTTTGCATTGGTGTTGGCTCCTTGGTGGTCTTCTGGGATTCGTGACTTTGGGCACAACAGTTTCCCCATGCCTTCTGGGGAGTCCACCAGGAGTCCCAAGGTGTTCCCATTGAGAGAGATCCCACTAGAACAAGGGGAAATTTGTTAATGCTTCCCTCATGGGTACTAAGGTGAGAAATTTTAAGCATTGCTATAAGATTTTCTTGGCCTAGTGGACCCACTAGATCAATTCCTGGGGCCTAATATATATACTTAGGTTGAACTGATGTCCATCATGAATATCCTATTCTCTGGTAGTGAGGGCGGGTGATCAGGAGAGCTGCTGTGTCCATTTGGGAAGAAAAACACCCACCGGGCCATGGTATCCAGTCAGGGGAACAAAAGTTCCCAAATGTAGATCCTAGATGGGGTAATAATAATCTAGGGGATAGAATTAAAAGGCAGGATCTTCGAGGGCTAATTATAAAGGGAATTAGGGAATTGGCCCCAAGATCTCAAAATGTTTCTAAGGTGTTTGAAGTCCAATGGGAAAAGGAAGAAACCCCAACTGCATTTTCATAGAGACTCAGGGACCAGACGAGAAAGTATTCAGGACTTCACCCAGAAGCTCAGGTAGCACAAGGTCTTTTAAAAGTCAATTTTGTAACCAAAAGTTGGCCAGATATTGCTAAGAAATTACAGAATTTAGATGGATGGAATGAGAAACCTATAGAAGAATTACTAAGAGAAGCTCAAAAGTGTTTGTTAGAAGAGAGGCTAGAAGCTTGTATTTCAAATTGTTAGAGGGAGAGCCAGACCCTCTCCAATAGACCCCAGGGGAACTGCAAATTCTAGAGAAATTGAAAGCAATCCTTAGTCACCACCCCAGTCCTGGCACTCCCATCATTAGAGAAGCCGTTTCACTAGTTTGTTACTGTTGAACAAGGTTCTCTGTAGGGTTTTGACCCAAGCCTGGGGAGGGAAGAAACAACCAGTTGCCTTTATGTCTAAACTATTAGACTCTGTCTCTTGAGGATGGACTGAATACATTCAGGCCATCGCAGCCATGGCCTTACTGATAGAAGAGAGCAGGAAATTAACTCGGAGGAACCCTCATAGTCAGTACTCCTCACCAGGTTTGGGTCATGCTTGCTTAATCAGTGGGCTAGGCACTGACTAATAGGTTCTCAAATTTTAAAATATGAAGCAAGTTTACTTGAAAAAGATGGCATATGTCCTGGCCATGTCTTTTAACTTATCTTAAGCTGAAAGGACTCCTCACCCAGACTCCCCTGCTTGAGTTCTTTGTTCACCACTTCCAGCCTAGAGACCTGGTATTAGTAAAATCCTGGAAAGAAGATCGACTGCAGCCCAGCTGGGAAGGCCCCTACCAAGTGCACCTGATCACTTGAGACGCAGTGAGGACAGCTGAAAAGAGTTGGACTCATTACACTAGAGTAAAGAAACTGACTGGGGGATCTGGGGACAAAACAGAATTGGCAGGTGTCCCATGTGGCGAACCAACCCTTAAGGCTGAAACTAAAAAGAACCTAAAAATGTTAATTTTTATCGTTGTAACTCTGTATTTCACAGGCAAGTCGCAGGAAGCCCTAGAATGGGAAAGAACTCCTGGTTATCCTGTCAAACTGGTAATATTACTAAAACACCAAGCCCCAAACCATTAGGTTTGATGCTTGTCAGGTTCTCTCTTGTGGTGACCTAAATGACCAAAGACAGCTTTCTGGAGATAATAAGTATCTCTGTCCTGAATGGACAAATCTTAATAGAATAAAAAAAGGCAAGTAGGCCCCCATGTCCAAGGTGGAGCAGTGTTTGGTGGACTACCCAGTTTCAAAGGTAGACAGCCCCTCATGCAGTAGGAAAATATTTAAAAAGAAAGCTCTACTTAGATAAAAGAATTCCTCCTAACAATTGCCAACATAGACAATGTAAACCCTTTTTATTAACTATACATAAACCTCAAGACGGACTCAGTGCAGATGTCATTAGAGTAGATCCTGTGGGAAAGCTTGGTCTTAATTTAATTAAAGGCAAGACTTCACCCATAGTGGCCACCCCCAATCCTGAGAGAAATATTGAGCCAGAGCTTCTCCAAAATGACCCTAGACTAATTACTGTAACAGTGATAAAAGACCTAAAACAGACTCTTGAAATAGAGACAAGTTATGGAGACACCAATGCCTGGGTAGAGTAGGTTAAATTTTCAGTACTCGCTTTAAATAAAAGCGATTGTTATGCTTGTGCTGCTGGGTGTCCACAGGCGCAGGTGGTCCCATTCCCTCTGCTGGGACACAGACCCCACTGAAATGAACTGCATGTTGGCCCTGTACCAGGACAAGGACGCTTGGGGAAATGAGACTTGAAAGGGCTTGTCTTTACTCTTTCATGCACTAAAGAAGTCAGACCCAAGGGCAATCCCCTCTTTTTCTATAAAGAAGATGAATCACTCCTCATGCCTCTATAGGCAAGGGGAAAGTTTCAGAACTCCTGTGGAGAACTACTGACTTGTACCCATGTCCCAAATGTCTCTAAAGAGGGCAACTTCTCGAAATTATGCATCCCCTGAGTGGATGTTTGGTGGTACTGTAGAAAGGAGAACCTGCGTTACTTATTGACACCCACCTGGACTGGGACTTGTGCTTTAGTCCAATTGGCCATTCCATTTACCCTGGCATTTCTCTCCAAACCCAATGAAAAAAATTTTTTTCATAGAAGTTGTAGATCATTACAAAGCACCAATTTAGCTAATGAATTAGCTGAGAACTGGCACCAGTGACCCTTTTGTAGACTAGTTGGAAAGATGGTTTGGAAAATAGGTATAGTTACCTCTGTTTTAACATCCCTTGTTATAGTTGCGGGAATTTTAACTGCTGTAGGATGCTGTATCATCCCTTGTGTGAGAGGCTTGACTCAAAAGCTTATAAAGGCAGCCATAAACAAGCAAATACCTATGACATACACCCAAAATAATCTTATTAGAAGAAAATTTGAACTATGAGGAAGAAAGTAAAAAGCTGTTAGAGAAATTTCAGAAAAGACCAAGTGTAAATTAAAATACATTACTGGGAATAAAATAAAAAATTCTTAAAAAGAGGGGAGAACTGTTCGGAAAGAGTATAAAACCTAAATGTGATTTATTCCCACTAAGATGCTTAAACATTTTAACAGTAAGGTATTAACAAAGGGCCACGTAGTGGAAGCTGCTCAGGCTGAGAGTGGGGGTGGGGGAATTGATAAGGGCCTGGCTATACCTGTTTCAGTTTTTTTTAACCTACCAATAAGAATAAGACATGTAAAGGAAAGATATAACGGGCTTAGACGTCCAGGGAAGACTGTGAATCCTGTAGTACTCAGCCAATGAGGAACCAGGGGAGGGACTTGTAAGAATAGAAATAGGTTAAATGTAAGAATAGAAATAAGTTAGCATAAGAGTAGCCATCTAAGGGCATAAAAGCCATTTCCTGAGTGTGTGTGAACTGGAACTGGGTAAGGCTGAGAAAAACAAGATAATCATGAACACCGGAATAAGGCAGCGGTGACCCTTGGTCAGCTAACCTTGGTCAGTTAATCCTACATACCAAACTTATCGTGCAGAACCTCCCTGACAATTGAAGAATAGTCTTATCTTGCTCTTGCCTAACCCCAGGATGTATGTCTTGCAAGAATAATGTATAGCTGTGGAAAATTACTATGAGTTAAGCGCTTTGAAAATGCTATATAAACCCTTGGCTCTGAGTGCTCGGGGTCCTTGTTGAAACCCGCTGTGTCGGGCAGACACTTGGACCCCAGCTAGCTGGAATAACAATAAACCTCTTGCTTGTTGCATCGATCTGCCGTGGCCTTCATCTCCTCACTGGGGGTGAAGCGCAAACCAGAATAAGGCCATTGGGTCTTACAGACTCGCACACTAAGAGATAATTATTGGCGCCAAACTCCCCAAGTGTGCCTGCCCACGAGACACCCGATCTTGCAAGACCATCATTAAAGCCTTGCTCCACTGTTCTCTTTGTCTCCATGTCTACTTATTGAATTTAGACCAGTGAGTGTGCTTCTCACATCTAACTATCTTGAGGCATGACGCATGGCCATTGTAAGGAAGGTCTTAGGACTCTGTGCTGGCAGAAACTTCTTCAGTGATGAGTGGAAGCAGAGATGAGCAGCTCGAAATGGGGTGAGTAAGAGGTCCCATCAGGGTGGAGGAGTAGGAACCTGTAGGAGATTTGGTGGGAGGGAAATAAGCTGAGACAAACGGCTTAAGGTGGGAGTTGTGTATCAAATGGGGAAGACCCTGGAGTTTAAATGCAGTTGGCGTGGAAAGGATTACTGTGTATGGTCCTTTGCCATTTTGGAGTTAGGGATGGTGTCTTTGTTGTTTGGAATGGGCAGGGTTTGGAGAAGTATTTTCCTGTCTATGGTAATGGTCTTGTAGTGCGGGGAGAGCTGAACTCCCAGGTATGTGACCTAATGGCAGACAGCTGAACTTTGGAGGCTGAAACTCGATAGCCGTGTTCTGAAAGTTTAAAAGGAGAATAATACCCTGTTGAGAGGTTTGTAGGGAGGGACTGCACAGGAGGAGATCATATACATATTGAAGGAGGGTGGAGTTCGAGAGAGTAAGGGATTTGAGGTCTTGTGTTAGAGCCTGTCCAAAAAGGTGGGGACTATCTCTAAAGCCTTGGGGAAGGACTTGTTAAGCATTCTCTGAATATTAAAAATTAACTTAACATAAGGAATTTTCTGCCTTGATTTTTCTCTGGAATATCAGTGTCTTGGTCTGGGAGAATATCAAAAGGCTGCCTGTTCAGCTCCCAAGGTGGGCTGAGGTACTGTCTATTTGCTAAAGATTCCTGCCTTTTACTATGCCATCTACTAGCATAATAAAACGTGCTACTCTTTATCTGGGGAACATTAACCGATCTCACTGAAGAATGATTCTACAGCTTAATGTTCAACATAGTTTTAGTAGGGGGTGTTCCTTGCATGTAGTTTTACATTGCTCTGACTGCAAATACCCTGCCTTGCTTTCTCCAGAGGCTCTCACTTTATTCTGTCTAAGCCTATGGTCCCTGTCTCATTCTCCCCTCTACAGATAGATACTCTAGCTGCTGATAGGGAAAGGGGGCAAAGACCGCTCTGGCTGCCTCATGCTGAGAGGGGGTGCAGTAAAGGGTGCAGCTGGGTCTCCATCACTGGTCAGTTGAGAGGGCCTCAGAAGGTTGGCGCTTCTATTCTGGACTTCATTTCTATTATTATTTGCTGTTTTGTGGCTTTTAGGCAAGATAGAACAAATTGTTATTAGGTTGCTACTTCTGGAGTTGGGTTTTCCATTCTGGAAGGACAAACTTGGTGAGATTAAGAATGCATGGCTGAATATGAGAACTAGAAATATGAAGAGTCTGATTGAGAATCATAGCCAGGTATCATGGGGAAACTAGAATTCTGGATTGAGTTTACATCTCAATGACTAGTATTAGGATTTAGTATAGATAAGACTGCATTATTGAAATAATACTTTTCTCTAAAATCACCCTCATTTTTATTAGAAGTAGCCAGATTAAGAAAATAATTAACAGTTGGCTTGATTATTTGCATAAGTGCAGCAAGAAGAGTAATTGATTACATGGGATTTTTAAAATGTGCTTTGCTGGAACTTTTTGTAAGGAATTTCAGATTAAACTTTTAAGGGCTTCTTGAGGCCAGAAAGCTAAGCCAGACTTGCCATCAGCTTGTGCCTGCAGTACCTGTATATTTGGGTGAATTCCTCTCTTCTTGAGGTTCCCAAGATATTCCTGAGGTTCCTGCACTTGCCAGGAAGTGACCTTCCTTACTCACCTGGTAAGGCTGCTGGGAACTCTGTAAGCAAGGTACCAGGCCAGTTCTTCTAAGGGGCTTTGTTGGCTTTATAAAGTCAATCTTAGTTCCTTAAAACTGTCTATTCATATCTGAGTTTACACACGTGTCTCTCAGGTATAATGTTCCAGTCAAAGCTTTGGTAATATAACCAGTGTTTTTAATTGGTCCTCTTACAAGGAAAGCAGATTCTTATTGAACTTGTGCAAATAAACATACTGCCATGAAATATAAAAACAGTCACTGAGAGTTTTTAAATTCTGGAGGGATCAGGTAGAGAGAAAGATAAAGTTTCAATTCTGCTTACAAAGACAGTCATTTACTGAACTGTTGTCAGCTTAAGAGAAAAAGCTTAAAACACTTTATCAACAACATTTGAAACAAAAAGCCACCAAATCATCTTCCTTAGCTTACTTAATCCTATGTAACTAATACCTGTTCTGCTGAAGTCTAGTTTTTACTAGTTTAGGAGTAATGAAACAGTGAGTATAGATGACAAAAGACTTACAAATGACAATGGTTAAAGATCTGATGAGAGCTTACTCTAAGAGAGTTGACATAAGGATATTTGGATATTTCTGTAACACAAAACATTCAGTAACAAAGTTTAGCATCATTCCCTGGGACAGTGCCTTCTAGGTAATTAAGCAGGTAAATAAGCTAAATTAGCCAAATATTTTCCTCAATGAGAAAAAATTCCTCTGATATGTTCCAGGGGCCCTCTGGAAAATATCAGAGTGAACTAGAGGTAAAAAGCACCTTTTTGAATTTGATTTTGGGAAGCTGTTATAAGTTTTAAGGCACTTGCTTAGTTACTCACATTAGACAAAGCTACACTTCACTTTAAGCTTTTTTCTTTGAAAGATTTAACAGATACCATCAACTTAAATGACTTTAGGTAAACTTAGGCAGCTGATAACCATAAGGGCATGTCTATTCAGTTCAATTTAAATTAGCATTAATGCTTAATATCTTCTATCAGAATTTTCTGGAAATTTTAGAATGCCCAATTTTTACAAGTGCTTGTCTTTAAATCAATTTTTATTAATACTATCCGGAGGTGGAAAAATATTTTTCATTTACACACTTTGACACAAACATACAGACTGAGATGTAATGACACAGTGAGAGGACAGACAGAGAGCCTCTGGTGGTGCACTGTTTAGGTGTTTTATAGGCAGTTGAGGATATTTAGGAATGTGAAAAAAGCTTAGGGGTGAGGACTTTAAGGCAAGTAGTAGGTGTTTAGTATTGCAGGGGAGACAGAGAGAGAGCTTGGTTCAGAGGTAGGAGAAAGCCTGGTTATATGTGAACTCTTTCTATTTGCCCGTACGCTCACAGAAGTTGTATAAGTCACAGATAATTTTAAGATCTAAAGAGCCATTTAGACTGATTGTCCAAGGGATATTGTGGCCAGATCTCATTACAGTAGCGAACAGGTTTGAGGTCTGGAGTGAGGTGGAGGGGCTTTAGATTATTGAGCAAGCACCCTAGTGGTAAATCTGTGGTAAAGGAGGGGCCATATCCCATGGTGAGAACGACACCATTCAGAAGTCGCTGAGGCATCCCAGAGAGATTGAGAAGGTCACGGAGAAGACCAGGCACAGTTAGGGGGTCATCACCACCTCTAACTGCGGGGTCGAGGCAAAAAAGCTGAGGAGGCTCAGTACTTGGTAGCAGGAGTTTACAAGTAGAGTAGATACGTAGATAAAGGGAGACTGGGACTCAGTGGATGAGTATTCTCACCATGGGGAGGCAGAGAAGGGTCGACTATGGGGATCAACCATGACACTGAAAGTCGTGGTTGGGGGTGCCCCTGTCCCAGAGGAGCCCTTGGGGGTGCTGGACACTCAACGGTCACTTCTCAGGTTCCAAAGAGACATTTAAGTCGACCATGAAGGGGAGACTCACCAAATCGAAGGCCGGTATTGGGCAAGAAGACAAACAACTGGGGCAATGGATGGTGAGCCCGTGGAGGAGGATCAGGCAGTGAGGCTTCCCAGAGCAGCTCAGGTTCCTGGAGGAAGAGCAAAGCCAATGGGAGAGCCTCATCTGAAGTCACCGCACCAATGAAAGGGTATCTCGCCATGACCCTCCTTTCCCAGAATGACTCAGGAGACACAAGCCCATGCAAGAGATTTTATTATCTGAAAGAGAAAGTGGCTGCCCCCAGAGGGGGGTGGGGAGAGAGAGAGGGAGCAGCAGAGAGAGCAGAGAGAGGGAGAGAGAGCAGGTAGAGCAGGGGGACAGAGAGACAGAGTCAAAGAGAGAGAGGGGGCAGCAGCTGGTGCCTTTTATAGTGGTGGATCCACTTGGCCTGTTGCTTTGGGGGAGGGTCGGGATGTTTAGAAATAAGGCGGGGTAAGTCCAGGCAAGCGCAGGCATAATTCTCACTGGCTTACGTGCTTGGGACCATGGGGTAAATGGAGGATAAATTACTATATTCTTATAATTGGGAAGGCAAGAATATCTTGATTGTTAAACCGAGAAGTATATAGTAGCAATAGATATAGCCAGGAGAAAGGGCTCTTGGCAGATAATATGTATATATATATTTTAATGGGCATGGGGGTTCACACCTTTTTTGAGATTTTACAGGATGTGGACTGACAGTGGTTTTCAGTTCCCCTGCTACTAGCAGAAGGCTTTCCTTGGAAAATTGAGCAGAACACTAATTTAGAAAGCAGGGAGAAAATAAAGCCTCCGTGCTGGACATGGAGGCAGGCCAACAGAGTCTGCTCTGCCGCCTGGCTGCTCCCTGCCGCACCTGCTCCCTGTCTGCCCAGGAGTGTCCCAGCCTGCAGCGGCTTGGAAAGCACAAGTCTCCTCACTCTTGTGTCTGTCTAGTTCACTGCACTTAGCTTCGTTTTTCCCACTGACACCTTTGAGAGTCTGTTAAAGCTTGGGGCCCTACTCCTAGAAAAATGCATTTCCACTTAAAATTTTGCACACAGTTTCAGGACATTTATGGACAACCACCCCCACCAGGCATATAAAATAGATCCCCTAGGTCCAAACCCTTTTAAAAGTCAGACTTTTCACCCTAGTCTTTTTCACCACCACCATCCCCCACAAAAAAAGCTAACAAAGAAGAGTATGATAATATCATCCACCTATTCATTTAAAATTAGTTTTGGAGTGAAAATGTTGGAAACCTGGATTCTAGCTGTAAGTCAGCAGTTAGCTGGGCTGCTCCAGTAACACGGTCCAGCCGCGCCGAGTCGAGCAGGTCCTGAAGTGCGGAAGGGGGGGCAATGAAAACAAAGAAAGACAGAAAGAACTGGGAGAGCTGACGCTCCTGCGCGTCGCCAGCAAAGCTTTATTAGAGTCCAGAGTATTTATACAGCAAAGAAGGCACACTATTCCAGGAAATAGCATTATCCAATAGACAATCAAGCACAGTATTGACGTCATGGTAGCCAGGCAAAGGGAGGCACAGCAGGGCTCCTTCAGTTGCTCATGGAATGCCTAAACAGGATGTTCTTTGTTCTCCATTCCTGCCACATCAGCAAGTGGGGGAAGGGGTGTCAGCCCGCTCCCCACACTCCAGCAAGACTTCTTTGGGCCTCAGTTCTGTCTCTGCAAAGATGGAATTTGATGGTCTTATTTTTTAGCTCTCTTCCAGCTCTAGAGTTCGGTAATTGTGTGACTCAAATTGAGGTAAATACATGCAATCAGTAGACCTCTCTATGACTGAGTACCAGTTTCTGTTATGTTGAACTTGGGTCATTATGTCCCCCTCTTTTCTGTTTTGATCCAACTGTCCCTACATCCTTATTCTCTTCCTCACATTGTCATCATCTCTATCCCCATCCAAAAAGAAAGTTCATTTCTCTCCTTCCATTTCTTTGACTCATTAAAAGTGGTTAACTACTGCCTTGAGTTAAGCCATCTCTAAATAAGTTCGGGTTAGAGGACAACAGGCAGGCGTCAGTGAATGGGGCGCTGATGTAGATGGGTTATGGAGACAATAAGTGGGGTACCTGGGTGAAGGAAGTAGGAGCACGACTTGAGGGAGAAGGGGGGCAGGGCTAGGACATGGTGTACACTAATTTTCAATGTAGGGCTCCTTGAAATTAACCCTATCATTTCTATTCTGAGAAAAAACAATTCCTTGGTTTGGGGCAAACATTTCTCTAAGCTGTAGACCCCAGTCATGATAATGATTCTGCTAAAATTACAATATTTGAGCATCAGTTTTGCAACAGGCACAGTAATAGATGCTTTGTGGATTTTATCTCATTTAATCACTATTACCATCCTTTGAGTGCCGCTAGTTCTGTTCTTTACAGGAGGAAACCGATGCTCAGGAGTCTGAGTCGAAGTCAGAGCAAGAATCCAAGCCCAGACCCTTCCCCCCAAGCTGGTACATGCCCGCTGTGCTGCCAGTTAATCAGTAGTGAAGCAGTCAGAGTTTTTACAAAGTGCTGCAAAATCATGTCTGCATAGTCAGTCTGCCTGCAGGTGCGTTTATTACTATGCTGCTCCTCATTTTCTGCAGGTAAATGCAATTTATGAGGCATTTGTAGATTAAGTGGCATACCTAGAATAAAGGATAACCATTGACATGTTTCTCAGGATAAAAAAAAGATTGTTGTTTTGTTTTTTCGGTTTTGATTTAATTCACCCCTCTGCCTGACGAATTGGAGGAACCCAGTGCATATGTTGAATGGATGGCTACACAGATACATGCATGAATGGAAAACAGGTCATTCTCCAGAGTTTAAATGAACTGATTTTGCAATAGTGAATCCAGAAAGCAAAACTGCAGCATTCCACACCAGTATGGCTTTATTGTCTACATTCCAGAAAGAAAATATAAAACTTTGCACATAACTATTTAAAGCCCCTGATAGGTTTTTTATGTTCCATTTCCTAAGTCCCTTTGTGCAGTTACAAGTAAAGTATTACAGCATTTTCATAGGAAAAAGGATGGATTGATTTTACATCATAATAATTGCATCTACTCTGTGACAAAGCCTTGATGTTTTCTAAAAAGCCATTTTCCAACTTAATAGCTCAAGGAAAAAGATTGTTCCTAGGGGAACTAGGACAACTTTATAACTTATTCACTGTACAACTGCCCTTCGGTTCTAAAATGAAAAAAAATAAGGGTGAATTTGGAAGGGAAAAGCATGGAATAACTAAGTTCGAAGGTCATTAATGACACTAAGAGGAGTAAAAATGATAAAGTAGACACAGAAAATCATATTCTGTGAAAAATGAGATAGGTTTGTTCTAAGCAAAAAGAAAGTAAGGGGGAAAAGCGATGGAGGAAAGATCTGGGGGGGGGGGAGGGAGTAAGGACCACACCAAGTGAGTAACTCGGGGGGGAGGGAGTAAGGACCACACCAAGTGAGTAACTCGGAGTTGGAGCCAATGGGTGCATTCTAGCCTTTACCAGAACGTCAGAGCAAATGTTTTTAAAAAATGGAAGTCAGTAAAAGCACACAGTTAGGAGCAAAGTTTGGTTTCCTGGAGACAGTTTTGTGTCTTCCCCAGGAAGAGAGTCCAGGCAGGGAGCCCGTGAAGCCGAGCGCCTGATGCAGCATGAAGTGGAGAAAGCTGTGGGCCCAGGAAGCTGGTGGGGCCTTTCTGGCCAGTGACAGCACAAAGCTTTCAGTGAGGTGGGTTTCAGCGCCCACTGATGACATTTTCTGGCATTACAAAATTCTCAGTGTGAATTTAATGTCCCCCTTCCTGCTACCACAGATCCGTTTTCTACCTTCTTCATTCATTATTTAGAAGGTAGCAGCACTAGTGAAATGTGCATAACTCACATTGTTTGTGCAAGGTCTGACTGTTGAGTTTACATAGAAGTCTCAACAGAAATAAAATGCTGTCCCACCTGTGAGCCATTTGCAATGTCTGAAAGGTTACTGTGGGAAATGCCATGACTTTTAGTCTCAGTGCTGTATGTTGCCTAGTTCAGACTCCTGATAAGTGTGCTAATTTATGATGATAGATTTTATTTTCATGTCATTGGAAGTAGAGCACAACAGTGACAACCAGTGGTCGCCTCAAATGTTCGAGCTCCTTTTAGTCAATGTAAAAGCAGTATTCTCGCAATGGAGCATTTTGCTCTGTCCCCAAATACTGCATTTTGAAGCCTCATTCTGGTCCTGTTATCATGTAGGAAGATGATTAGTAAGTACAGATTGAACCAGTGATCAAGTCTGGCATTGAGGAGAAGAAAATGAAAAGATCGTGGCACAAACCCATTCAAGTCCACTCTGGGCATTTTTGCCAAATGTTCTTGCTGTGACCTACTTCTGCAGATAAGAAAAATGATTTTGCCATCCTTCTATGATGTTATGGCAATAGTGAACTGCTCCCAAGCATCTTGGTGTAGGTGGCCTTGCGAGGATAAACATTAATTATTTTCAGATTATGTCTATATTTGTCTTCTAAGAATGCATCACCACTCTCTAAATATAGGTGATTTTCTGAGATTGTATCTTACAAGTTAAACAGTCTAGGATGACACAAAATATGCATGGAGAGCAGGTGCTTGAAATATTGGTGAGCGGTGGTCATTGTTAAGATCCGAACTCTACCTCGGTGCTCAGAATAACACTGAACAATCTTCACATCGTCAGTGTCACCACCTGCTTAATTCCCACATTTTAAATCACTTGATGATGGAGGTCATCTTTAAGTTTGTGTTTCCAGCATGAAAACTGGTATCATCCGATTCTAATTCTTGGCATCTTACAATGTTACCCCAACAAATAACTTTTGTGAGAAGCAGGGTCATCATGAAATCCTCAGGACCCCATTCTGCAATAGCTGTTGCTTCACAGACCCAGGAAGAACAGTGAGGTCTCTGGCTTTTGATCTCAACTTTGAGGCCTGTGAGGCAATGCTGGGCAAAGCTTTAAGCCAAGTGTCCTAGGCACCATCATTTTCTGGCCAAGGTGCTTTGCCCAGCAACATGGAAATAGTAGAGGACCAGGGTTGAAAATAGCAAAGTTCCAATCTTTTTTAGCTCCATCCTATAAAATATTTCCTTTGACACTCCTATGGAAGAGTACTAAACTTGGGTTCTAGTTGCATGATTCACTAACTAAATAATTTATTCACTCCAACCAATAAATACTTATTGAAACCCCCCCATGTGCAAGACCTTGAAGGATATACAGACATTTGGATAAGACATTACCATTCCACATGTAAGTCTGGTTTTTTCTGTTTGTTTTGGGAGCAGGGGATGGCTAAGGATGGTTTTTTTTTATTGGAAAAACTAAAACACCAGATGTCAGAGGAGGCGTGAGGTCCCCCTTTGTGTCTTGTGAGCATGAGCAAGTGCTGGACATATCAGTGGAGCTTTGTCACATGTAATGCTTGGGAATTAATCACTTGGTGCTTTGTCCCTTGAATCCCATTCTAAAAAGCAGCTCTCAGGAATCAGTTCAAGTGTTTAATTGGTGGTGAATATACAATTGGAATGTTTGAATATGTTGAGGATGGTAACCGAAGCATAAGGTTGCCTTTCTTGTCCAACTGCCTACCACTTCTAAAACTCAGTGCCATTTTACACAGTAAAGTTGGTAGGTAGGGGAAGGATTGTATCCAATTTCATTCCCCTACTGTGGAGCAGACATGCCCAGAGGAATGACTGCACAGTGTGAGGTTGTCAGGTTTCCTAAAGAATTTAGCTAATAGGCTTCATTGTTCACAGCCCTCAAATCCTGGACAATCAACATGAAGGTTAGAGACTAGTGAAGAGTGTCAGGCTTCCAAGAGTGAGTGAATGGGGAAGTTTTTGTGGGCACTACTTCTAACTTGGGAGACTGGTTGGCCCCACTGAAAAGTTGAAGCAGCTACTCCCACTTAAAGGGAAAGAAAGCAGACATGAATGCTTGTGTTAAAAGTCAGTTAATTTAAATTTAAGGGAAAAGTTGGAGACCTTGAAGGATGTACAGACATTTGGATAAGGCATTACCATTCCACATGCAAGTCTGTTTTTGTTTGTTTGGGAAGCAGGGAAAACAAGCGCTTGAAATATTGGTGAGCCGTGGTCACCGTTAAGATCCAAACTCTACCTCGGTGCTCAGAATAACACTGGACAATCTTCACATTGTCAGTGTCACCACCTGCCTAATTCCCACATTTTAAATCACTTGATGATTGAGGTAATCTTTAAGTTGTTTTCAACATGAAAATTGTTATCATCCAATTCTAATTCTTGGCATCTTACAATGTTATCCCAGCAAATAATTTTTGTAGGAGAGAAGGCCAGAATATTGATGGAGCTGTGCAGCATCTTTTCCAGAGGCATTTCTCTTGAATGGCTTAGTTGTACAGGTAATGGGAAAGGCTAATCAGGGCTGCCTCCAGGCTTAGCAGAGAATGTGTTCTGGGTACCACTGTAAGCATTAGGGATGGCCAGAAAGTCACTGGCAGGAAGGCTAATATTATACAGTTCAGATTCCCCCAAGGGAAAAAATGTTCATGAAATTCAACTTTAGCAGCTTGAGTCATGAGATACTTGTTTTCTGCACATGTCAGAGTTAGTAGTGCCTGTACTATAAACTAGTTCACAGCATTGCATTTTCAGATAACCATTTTTCTTTCCATGTAATAATACCTTTTTACTGTGTACCAGAAGTTTTCCCTGAAATTCAGAGAGAACAGTAGGAATCAGTTGCCAGCTTGTTACTGGGTTCTGTGGGACAAAGGGAAGACCCTTTGGAAGTCCTCACCAGGCCGCCTAGCTGCTGCAGACTCTGTGATTGGTTGAGCCTGGAAGGGCGTGGAGTCCCAGGGCTGGGTGAGCAAGCACTGAGCCTTACTGGGAGGCCTGGGCTTACTCACCTTCAGCCTGTGCCAGGTTCTGCTCCACTCCCACCCTGCTTAATACCCCCAGGACTGTGCACTGTCTGTGTCAAGATTTCCCTGAGGCCAAAAGTTAATTCCTTCAGAAAGTTTGGAGTAGTCCAGGTGTGAGTTATGCAAGTGGAAGAAGGGGAGCCAGGAAGGGTGTTTGGAAGAAGAATCATTGAGATGATTTCCCACACCCCATCCATCTTTCCCCTAATATTTTTTTGAGATTTTGTCAAGTTTTCATTGAAGTATAATGCATATATAGGAAAGCATATAAATTTTCATCAGTAAATTATTAAGAAGTGGGTCCACCTATTTAACCAGCTTGTAGATCAGGAAATAAATGTAGTGTGCACTCCATTCTCCAAAGGTCTGCCTCCACCCTGACTTCTGTCATTGTTGTTGATTTTTGCCTATTCTTAAATATCCTGGAAGTGGAATTGTACAGGATGTAACCTTTTGGGCCTTTCAACATTACAACTGCATGTAGCAGTAGTTCTTTTGTTCTCATTGCTGTATAGTATATCCATTTATGAATATATCTCACTTTATCCATTCTTCTATGGATGGGCATTTGGACTGTTTCTGGTTTGGAGCTATTGCAAGTAGTACTGCTGTGAACAGCCCTCTATGATCTTTCGGTGCCCGTGTGTTCTCACTTTTGGTGGATATTTACCTAGGAGGAGAATCATGGATGTTCAGCTTTAGAAGATACTGCCAAATAGTTTTCCAAAGTATTTGTACTAACTTAAACCCCCACCAGGGGTATATGAATTCTGGTTCCTCCAGATCCTCAACAGCATTGGGCATGTTCTGTCTACTTCATTTAACTAGTCTGGTAAGTGTGGTGATAACTCATTGTGGTTTTAATTTGGTTACTCTCCTAATTGATGAAGTTAAGCACCTTTGCAAGGCCTGTGGGCCTCCTTTTTTTGTGAAGTATCTGCTCAAGTCTTACTCCCATTTTAAAAATCAGGTTTCCTGTCTTTTTCTTACTGATTTGTAGTTCTTTATGCATTTTGTTTTGCCCTTAATGATTTTCTGCCTGCCAGATCTAGCCATCTATGATAGAGGGTGTTGAAGTTTCCAATGCTGATAGTGAATTCATCTCTCTCTCTCCTTGCATTTCTTAGTTTTTGCCTCATGTAGCTGGATGCTCTGTTACCAGGCACATGCACATTAAGGATTGTTAGGTTTTCTTGGAGAATTATCCACTTTATCTAATGCCTACCATATTTGTTAGTTTTGTATTTGTTGCCTTTTTTCTTTGATCTTGTTTTTGTCTTACACTCTTTCTGTCTTTTGTAGTTTTAACTGAGTATTTTATAGGATGCTATTTTCCCTCCTTAGCATAGCAATTATGCCTTTTTTCCTACCTTTTTCAGTGGTTGACCTTGAATTTTCAATATGCACTTACAAGTAAACCCAAGTCCACTTTCAAATTAACACTATACCACTTCACGAGTGTTGAGTACTTTATAATAAAAAAAATCCTAATTCCCCCCTCCTGTCCTTTGTATCATAGCTATCATTTGTTTCACTTATGTATGAGCATTATAAGTATGTATGTGTATATATATGCATATATTAAAAACCATACATAACCAAATGCATTGTTGCTATTATTACTTTGGCCAAACTGGAATCTATTAGACCAGTTAAGAAAAAGAAAAGTTTTTATTTTACCTTACTCCTTTTTCAGTGTTCTTCCTTCCTTTATGCAGATTTGAGTTTCTCACCTGTATCATTTTCCTTCTCTCTAAAGAACTTCTTTTGATGTTTCTTGCAAGGCAGGTCTACTGGCAACATTTTCCTCAATTCTTGTCTGAAAACATCTTTATTTCTACTTCACTTTTGAAGGATTATTTTGCAGGGTAAAGAATCATAGGTTGGTTGATTTTTTCTCTTGATACTAAATGTTTCACTTCATTCTCTCTTCTTGCTTGCATGGTTTCTGGAAAGATGTTGAATCTAATTCTTATCTTTGTTCCTCTACAGGTAGGTTGTATTTTTTCTCTGACTTCTTTCAGAGGAAATCTTTTCTTTATCTTTGATTTTCTGTAGTTTGAAAATGATACACCTAGGTGTAAGTGGTGGGGTTTTTTGTGATTTTCTTGGCATTCATCCTGCTTCATATTTTCTGAGCTTTCTGTATCTGTGGTTTGCTGTCTGACATTAATTTGGGGGGAAATTCTCAGTAATTATTGTTTGAAATATTTCTTCTGTTGCTTTCCCTCTTTTTCCTCTTTCTGATATTCCCATGACACCTATGTTACATCTTTTATATTTGTCCCACAGTACTTGACATTCTGTTTTATTTATTTCTATCAATGTTCTCTTTGCTTTTCGGTTTTTAATGATTCTATTGACCCATCCTCCTCTAGCTCAGATATTCTTTCCTTAGCTGGGTCTAGTCTACTCAAAGTCCATCAAAGGCATTCTTCATTTCTGGTACAGTTCTTTCATCCATAGCATTTTATTCTGGTTCTTTCTTAGGAATCTCATGTATCTGCTTACGTTATACATCCATCTACTTTATCCATTTGAGTCTTAGCATATGAATCATAGTCATTTTGAATTCTCAGTCATAATGTTTCCAACATTCCTGCCATGTCTGGTCTGATGCCTGCTCTGGCTCTTCAAATTGTGTTTTTGACTTTTGGTATGCCTTGAAATTTTTTCTTAATAGCCAGGCATGATGTACTGGACAAAAGGAACTACTGTAATAAGGCCTTTAGCAATGTAGTGGTGAAGTATGGTGGGAGGGGAAGTATCTATTGTCCTATCATGAGGTCTCAGTTGTTCAGTGAGCCTGTTTCTCTGTGAACTTTACAAGTGTTTTTCAGTTTTTCCCCCATCTTGGGGTAAGGCAGGTGGGCTAGAGTGTGCTGCAGATGGGTATTTCCCTTCCCCCTGCTTGCTTAGGCTTGGATATTACCCCAGCAGGCAAGGCTCTGGTTAGTGACCCTGAGGGAAGACCTTGTTAAGAAAAACAGAGAGCTCCAACATTTACTGTGAGAACCAGGTAGAGCTCCTACAAGTAAACCTCACAGAAGCATGGGAGCACTACGATGGAATTCCTGGGGTTGTTCACTCCCAGACCCGTCGTGCTGAGCTTCCAGCAGGTCATCAAGCACCAGTTCAGGTCTCCCCGCCCTGGCTCAGGCCCTAAGCAGTTTCTGCTCCAGTAAGTGTGGCTCTCTGTATCCTCCTGTCCCTCCCATCCTGGAGCGATGCTTTGCCCTGTGTCCTCTCTCTTATTGACCCAAGAACTGCTGTGGACACTAGTCTGTTCAGCTTTTTACTTGTTAGTATACTGTGGCAATTTCCAAGTTCCTTACATGTAGAACCACAAACTGCAAATTCCCCCAATATTTTTTAGTTCAGTAAACATTAATTGGGTGCAGTTTGGGTATCAAATGCATTTATCAAGCAGGTGAACTCATAGGATTGAAATATGATTTTTCCTACAGTCTTCTTCACCTACACACTGGAGTGAGAAGGGAGGGCCTAGTTCTCTTCCTTTCTTCCTTTTGTAAATAATTAACATTCAGTAAAGTATGCAGATCTTAATTGTTCACTTTGATGAATTTTCGCATATATATATATATACATATATATATATATAATGTAGGTTTCCCAGTCTTGGCCCTACTGACACTTGGACTGGGTAATTCTCTGCTGCAGGAATCTGTCCTGTTCATCCCTCCCCCAGTGGCATCCCCCTAGTCATGACAATCAGAAGCTGTCTCCGGGTTTTGTCAAATGTCCCCCAAGGATCAAAATCATCCTTGGCTGAGACCCACTGATAAACAGCCATGTAACTACCATCCGAGAAGATATATCCATTCCTCCAGAAGGATCCCTTTGGGACCTTTGTTAATCCTCCTCCCTCAAACCACTGTCACTGATTTCTGTCATTATAGGTTCCTTTTGGCTATATAGTTGACCCTGAACAATGTGGGCCTGAACTGCACAAGTCCTCTTCTGTGCAGCTTTTTTACAATAAGCATTAGAAAATTCTTTGGAGATTGCAACAATTAAAAAAAAATGTTTCCTTTTCTCTAGCTTACTTCATGGCAAGAATACAGTATATAATACAAATTAACATACAAATTATATGTTAATCAGTTGTGTATGTTTCAGTAAGGTTTCTAGTCAATAGTAGGATGTTAGTAGTTAAGTTTTTGGGGAATCAAAAAGTTATGCATGGATTTTCAACTGTGGAGGTGTCAGGACCCAACCCCCATGTTGTTCAAGGATTAACTGTATTTGGACTTTGCATAAATCGAATCATTCAGTGTGTACATTTTTTGTCCAGTTTCTTTCACTTAACATAATATTTTTATAATTTATACATGATATTGCATTTATCAGTGATTTATTCTTTTTTATTACAGAGTAGTGTTCCATTTTATGAATATGCCACAATTTGTTAATACATTCTGTGTTGATGGACACTTAGGTTGTTCCAGCTTGGGGCTATTTTGAATAAGGCTGCCGTAAATATTCTGGTAAGGTCTTTTTGTGGATATATTTTCATTTCTTTCAGTAAATATCTAGGAACGGAATTTCTGGGTTGTAGGGTACATGTATATTTAATTTCTAATAAACCTCCAAACACTTCTGCAAAGTGGTTGTGCCATTTTACACAACCAGCAACGAGGTATGAGAGGTGCACTTGTGCCATATCATCAACAATGACAGTTGGTGTTGTCAATCTTTTTAGTTCTAGCTATTCTGATGAGTATCTAATTAATATTGTCCTTTGCAGTCGCCTGATGACCTAGGATATTG
This sequence comes from Manis pentadactyla, assembly GCF_030020395.1. Lineage (NCBI taxonomy): Eukaryota > Metazoa > Chordata > Mammalia > Pholidota > Manidae > Manis > Manis pentadactyla. Next base: position 80,413,977 of record NC_080030.1, on the reverse strand, counting down.
ATCACCTGTTCAGGTGCTTTTTGCTTATTTTTCTTCTATTTTGAATAACCTAAGTCTTCTTATGGTTGATTTGTAGGAGTCCCCATACCCCCTTTCCTATCCCCCCAAAATTTTAAAGAAACCTACCACTGAGAAACCTCAGGGACTGAAAAACCTTTTGTCATCTGAATAAATTTGGCCTAAATTATAAAATCTGTGAAACGTACCCTTCTGTTTTTGTTTTCTTTTCTGTTTTCAAACTTACTGTGAGGTTAGAGAGTATTTTCCTTCAGTGAGGTCAGAAATACTCCTGGTTAGTCAGAGACATATACAAACTACTTTTGTTTTCTCTTTGGGGATGTGTCCAGTTCCCGCAGCCCCCACACAGCGGCTGGTCCTACCTCATCCTTCTGCCACTTGGCAAACAAATTAACAGCAGGGACCTGTCCCCACACAGGCAGCGAGTGAGTCACCTTCATAATTCCATATCCAAGGGAGTTCTTGGTGAGTTGTTTTCTGGAAGCATTTTTCTTTTACTCAAACAGCAATGTCTTTACCCAGTCAAAAAAATTGTTTTCTATCAACAAAGATTCCTTTTTCCAACAGAACGTAGCCATTTCCTTTCACTTGCAGTGGAAAGGGGTCTCCGGGGTTTTCCTCTTAGTTTCTGTCCAACAAAATGATTTGTTGCTAAGATGGTATTTTCCTAGCCTTTCCTCTTGAGCTAACCAGACAAAAAGAGTCCTCTCTGAATCTGAGTAATTCAGGATCTGGCTTCTGAAGGGACACGAGGGCCCTGGAAGCAGGGTGCTTTCTCGCTGCACTTTGAAAAGGGAGGTGGTGGCCCCCGGAAGGGGCGTGGCTTGTGTGTGTGTGCGCATGGAGTGACATGTCCAGGTTGTGTCGTGATTTCTAAATACCGTTTCCCCCTAAAGGAACCAGGTCTTTGGGAAAATGGCTGATTCCATATCTAGGATAAGAAACATGTAAGATGAGGCAGAGTCCTGTCCTAACTAAAGGCAAAAAACAAATGAACAAACAAAAACCGCTGCAAACTCCTAGGATCACAGCAGGGCTTAGACTCCAAGTTGAAGAAGTTTCCAGTGACAAAGATGGGACATCTTGAGCATCAATAAACATAATGACTGCATTAGATTAAAGCATGCCAAATATATTATAAATCCATGAGTTTATAATGACACTAAAAACACAAACAAAAAGAGTCACCATATTCCAGTCTGCAGAAAACCTGACAGGGCAAAAGATCTGACTTCTTCAAAACATAAAAAGCAAAGGTGAAAAAAGGAGAGAAGAGGATCCCCTTTCTGAGCCCACTTATTTCTCACAGCCTAGAAAGATGAAGAACTCAAAGAAATTTTTTACCCCCAATCAGTAAAAAACAGAAAACATTTCCCAAAAATGTTTATAAGCCTTATCTTTAAGTATGCCAAATGGAATAATTCTGAGAGCACAGCAGACTTAATGGAATTCTTGTTTATACTCATAGCATGTTGGCAATTTAATTGTGCTAAAGACACCTAAAATGATACATGAGTTTCAAAAATTTCTCTACCCCAAAACATAGTGTATTTTTTCTCATGGCCTTATAACTTGGACAAGTTGTGGTATTTACTCTCATCTCATCAAAATTTATCTTTCTGTCTCCTCTCAAAACGCCTCTAATCCTGAGGAAATTATTTTTCATCTTGCTATAAAGAACCCTAGATATGTAATGTTACTTTTGCAGCTTAACAGCCATGAATTTCAGGCATGTCAGGCGAGGGCTTTTGACTAAACTTTCTTGGACCCCCGTGTGGGAAGCGTTTGCTTGTTTGGGGCTGGTTTCAAGCACTGCAGAGCCTGGTGCAGCCCTAGACCAACCCGGGGAGGGGGAAGCCCCTGTCCACAGATGACGAGACTAAGGCATGAAGGCTGGGCCATCCGACCATGTGGCCTCTGGAAAATGCATATGTTCTTTCTCCCTCAGCTGTCCCCTTCAGCCACATTTTCTCTTATAGCTGTCTATATATTTTGCCAGCTTTGACTTGCATTGAAGTATGCAAATTATTCAGTTACAGTAACTCATAGAACTTGCATTTCTGTGGAAAGAAGGCAAGACCCAGGTCTCATTGTGAGTTGGAAGCTAGCATTTTATGACAGTGAGCTGATTTTAAAGTATTTCCTAACAAAAGAGTTGAGCTTTGGTCATTTCCAAATACTTGATGCTTCAATAGCCAGAAAAGTCCATTTCAAATTGTAATACACTAATAATTGAGTGGTTATGGCCTTATTTTTATCTATCCATTCATTCCCACTGTTTTACAGAGTGTCTTGATGAATAATCAATCAGATTCTTCTTTCTGGTTAATGTTGAGTATATTTGGTAAGGGCCTAATTATTGTAAATTCAGTCAAATAATTTCATGTAGTAAAAACCCATTGTGTATTCAGTGATCTCAGATTCAGAGCTGAATTTCTAAAGGAGTAGATTACGTCAGTAACCAAGGATGTGCTGGTTGACCTCTAGGAGTGCTACCTGTTACACCCCTTTTGGAGACCCCCGACATAAAGTTATAAGAGGCCTCTGGGCTCCAAGTAATTTTTCATGGAGTAGGTGATATTTTACATGAAGCCATCTCCATTCTTATATTTGCAACATTATAGGTTTGCAGTGTTTTCTTCAGATGCCATGTCTGCAATTTTAGTACCTGTCACTGGTAGATGTTATTGTTACTTAGGTAGTGTAAACAAAATAAAGCCTTATTTAATTAAGCCTTGGATATTTTATATATACAATCAGCCATTTGTGCTTCCTCCTTTAAAAATAATTAAACAAAAATTCGTTCATGAACAGCAGAGAAAAAGATGCATCTGTAGCAATACCTAAAATACATAAAACATGTAGGTATTGTAATAATAAAAATAATAATAACAACAAGTTTTTCCACTTATTGAGGGCCCCGTCTGTTCCAAGTTTGCCAAGCCATTTATGTCCCTTATCATACTGAGCCCTCAACCGTAGACGGGCAGACCCAGAAGCAGCTGAGGCTCTGAGTTGTCGGTCGGCTCATAGGTGTTGAGGGGATTCAGTCTCAGCTTCCCTTCAGTTCGGAGCCCCATCTCTACTTTCCCACAGCCTCTGATGTGTGCCTTCTCATGCTAATCTGTTTTTACTTCTCTCTGTTTAATAGGCTCTGTCTCCAACTTATCAGTCCTCCCATATCAAGGAGAGTCCCCTTTCTGGTACCAACCTGATTCTCCTAGCTCCTCCTGGAGCTTAGATGTTGGGTGTAAAACTTTCCACTTTGAACCTTGATTACTACATGCCTTTCTCTAGTCCCATAAGCCATTCTTGGAGAAGCTCCATGAGCAGATGTGCATAAAAGAGCCCCCCTTTGTTTTCCGCATGGCTTAAAGTAAAAAGGCTGAAGCTCCTGGTTAAAACACCACATTGCATTGTCTTCTGTCAGTGCATTTACTTTTATTTCATTTTGTAGTTCTAAAATCCTCATGTCCATTCTCTCCCCCTCCTTTAAAATGATTTAGAGTTTTATGATCCCTGTTTATTTCCAACAACTCCAATTAACAGTCTTAAGAAATACATGGTGTTTATTTAAAAATGGATATATTTGCATGTTTTCCTTTTTAAAGATATGCACATTTAAAAATATCGTATTTTCAAAGTCAATCCTAAGTAGTAAATGGTTAAAGAAAATAAGAAATGATCCCTTTCTTGCCTGTCCTTAACTGTTATTTGATTATTCGAAGTTGTAGCGGCATCTTTTACTGAGCTGACTAAACTATGCCAGCATAACTCTATAACTCATCCTCCTCTAACTTAGAGACAAAAATTCCTTCCTGAGATTTCATGCTCATTTCTCATCTATCTGTAGGCTCTCCTTGCATGCCAGAAGCTTTCTCATCTCTTCTTTGAAGAATAATTCTCTTCAAAGAATTTTCTCTTTACAAGAAGGGCTTTAATTTGAATTTGCCCTTCTTTCTCTTCCTTACTTCTAATCCAAAAGAAGCAGTCTACTTTCTTCTTAAAAAACAGAGTGACTGCATCATTCCAACTGCTGCTAAATCTGACTTAAAATTGGAAATTATGGATTCTTCCTTCAACTACAGTTACTATAGCAATTATCTCTTAAAAAAATTACACAGAAGGAGATTTTAGAATGGCATGAATACTAAGCTCAGAAATGAAGACTGATTGCAAAACCCAGCCCTGTGAGCAAAAGTTGCTTAACTTCTCTGAACTTTAGTTCCTCATTTATAATTGGGAGACAATTAAATTAGATATTTAATTCAAGTAGATTTGTAAGTATTTTTAGATGAGACCATGCCTTGCACTTAATTTCTTCACTGCATGAAAATCATATTAGCATTTACTAAAAAGCTTATACAAACTATTAACCTGTTGGCAGGTAAGAAAAAGGATGTGAGTTCACAATTAACCAATTCATAAGAAAAACAAGTATTAAACATTTAGAAGAATGTTCAAACTCATAACAATTAAATAAATTCAAAAGGCACTGAGATGTCATTTTCCTTTTATTAGCACTAATTAAAAAAAACAATGCTGGTGGCATTGCCAATTGGTACAACTCATTGAAAAAAGTATGCATCAATTTATAGTAATATTCATCCTTCTCAATTTAGCAATCCCATTTCTGGGATTATATCTTAAGGGAATAATGGAAGAAAATCTATAAATATGATCATAATTATTTCATTATTGCTTATGATGTTACCAAACCTGAGAACAATTTAGGTTTGTAATGGATTAAGTTATGATGGACTATTTTGCAGCTATTAAAATAAGAATAAAAACTTCCTGGGCAGCATGTAAAAGTGTTTGTGGTATTAAAAATATGCACATATGATAATCAGCCTGAAAAAAATACATCTTAAACTATATGGAAATAGACCTCCATGATAATTACGTTAGGGCATTATAGCATATGTTGCCTTTTGCTTTTTCCCTGTTTCCCCAAATCTTTTGTAAGGCAATGTTCTTTTAAAATCAAAATTAGGCTTTTAGTCTGATGTGTTCAGTCTGAAAAAAAATTTTTATTTGAGTGCCTATTATGCATCTGGAAAATTTGCTATAGCATTTTTGGTCTTTAAAAATGCCAGAATCTTTCCTCATTGTTTACTCCAGGGCAATAAAAAAGCAAAAAAGTGTGTTTAGTGGGATATTTAAAATAAGTCCTTCATATATAACCTAAGATTTAAGGTGATACTGTGTGTAACCCAAGTGTTTAGTGCTACGCTGTCAGCACAACGCGTTTAAAATACAATGGTGTTCTGTCTCACTATAACCATCTGCTTAAAGACTCGTGCCAAACTCAACTTACTGGCTTACTCAGGTCACTTCATGGAGGAGAACAGGCTCTCAGTGATGATGCATTGACCAGAGCATCAACGTGAACAAGTCTGAATAATGCATCTCAAAGTTACATGTAGAGGTAACCAGATTGAAGTAAGCTAGTCAAGATCATTTGCCAAGTATTGTAGCATTATTTTTAGTTGAATTTTTTATTGAAATAGATGTCATTCACTTGTGGTTGTAAGAAATAATCTAATGTACGTTTTGCCCCGTTTCCCACAGTGGTAACGCTTTACAGAGCATCCTACCACAGGCAGGGCCGGCCCAGCTCCGCTCACCATACTCAGCCTTCCCCAGTCTTCGCGCATGTGTGCTCACATGTATGGCGCTCCCACTTTATCGCCTGTGTCTGACTGTCCACCACCACACTCACAATGCTGCAGAGGTCCATCAACACAAGGGTCCCTCCTGTTGCTCTTTTATAATCACAGCCCCCCTCCCTCCCATCCCAACCCCAGCAACCACTTGTACTCTGTAAAATTTTGTTATTTCAAGAATGTAATATAAACAGAATTCTGTAGTATATATATTTTGAAATTGGTTTTTAAAAACTCAGCACAATTCCCTGGACATTCTTCCAAATTGTTGCATGTATCAGGACTTCACTGCTTGGTATTGCTGTTATTCCAAAGTGTAAATGTACCAGTTTGTCTGACCATCTGGGCTGATTCCAGTTTATGATGGTGATGTAATGCTGCTGTAAACATTCATGTTCAGGTTTTTGTGTGAACATAAAGTTTTGTTTCTCTGGAATAAATGTCAGAAACTAAAATTTCTGTGTCTTATAGTAATTACATGTTCAGTTTTCAAAGAAACTACTAAATATTGTTTTCTGAAATGTCTGTACCATTTTATAATGCCCCCACCGATGTACAGGAGATTTTGTTTCTTTGCCAGATTTTGTTTCTAGTGCTGTCATGGTAGCCTTTACTTTGAAGTCAAATTTGGGACCGTTTTTGGTTCCAAAATTGGCCAAGACCACTTTAAAGGGCCCCTCCTCCATCCTTTCCCTAAAAAGTGTAGTAGATCACCCTGTGCTATTCTTGCTACTTGACAGAATTTTGCCCTCCTGCCCCTGAATAGTTCTGGCACCAGGACCACTCACTATAGCATCTCACTGCTGTCTGAGTGATGTGCTCATGGTACCTTTCTACTGTGAACTAGTGGGGTTCACAGCCACATCCTCACAAGCTAGTTAGTCCCTCCTCCATCATCGACACTGGGTCAGAAAACACTTTATCTGGCAGGTATCTCCCTTGGTTACATCTCTGTTAGAAGAATTAATATTTACAGCTAAAACAGGAATTTAAAAATAATAACTGAAATAAATATGTTTAAGTGCTAGGAAACTTTCTTTTGCTATGAAAAACTATTTTGTTCCCCTTCTGGGATTTCTCATTGTACTGATATTCCAAGTTTATTGTCTTCTTCAACACCCGTGCTTCTGAATGTGAAAAAATCTAGGTAAGAGTGAGCATGGCTTCTTTGAAATATTATTTATTACAATGGTTTTGCTGACAAATATTTCAGTTAAATGGTACTGTAGGAAAACACTCCCTCACTTCTGAAGAAAATGCAATAACTATTTCTGAACAACTTGTTTGGCCAGAGGCATGTTGCCAGCGGAGGCAGCTCAGCGGAAACTGTCGAAACACCACCCTCCTCCCGAGCTGCAGTGCGGCCACGGTGCCCCTGGGCCAAGTCCCCTCTGTAGGTGGTCCATGGGAATGAGAAATTAAAATGATGTTTGACTTATGAGTGATAGTGTCTTTATTGTAGTAGCACTGAGTATAGAATTATTTCATTTAACAAATGTTTTGTGCTTGAGGCAATCATGTATTTTTATATAACACCTAGAGACTGTTGCCATATGAACATTCGCTTCCATGGGTTTGCTATCATTCGCCGTTACTGGATTTGCTTAGTGTAACTGGGAGCTTCTGTGGTGGCATCAGAATTGCTTATTCACTGGTGTTACAATAAATAGCAGCATCCAGTGCCAAGAATACTTCCCACCATCCACTTAATCTGAAAGAAGTGATGAGAGGCTTCTGTCTGGAACTCACTTGCTTTATTGAATAGGATCAAGGCCCAGTAAGTGTTTCATTGGTCCGTATGCTCAGCCCCCTCTAGAGATGAAGAAATATCAATCTTGTTTTGCTTCTCCTATCTTTGATCTTACGTTCCTTCTTTCCTGTTTGCTAGTAATTCATTTAGCAAGCCAGTGTCTTTCAGTGGGAAAGTGTTTGCCACTCTGTGCTATGCCAGGTTTTACTGCCTCTCCTTGCCAAGGCAATATTCATAATTAGAGTAATAATTACCTCTTTCAGAGTACTGCCTCAGAAGTCTTCCTTTCATAACCCAAAAATAGGCTGTTTTCTTCCAGCGGGCATTTGGCATCCATCTTACACTTACCCCACCTTACTGGAATCATCTCACTACTTGACTGTCCCCCTCTCATGTCAGCACCGCGAGGGAATGCCTTCTTGGTGTGGTCTGTGCCTGGGACAGTTGCTGGCACACAAACAGTCCTTGTGATTGAATGAACTGAATGAATGAAGCCAGCCAGCCAGCCAGCTAGCCGAGAGAGAAGAATATCTATTTATCCGATTCAAAAAGTTGAATCTAGGTATCATCTGTGTGGGCCTGGTCAGTGCTGAATTACTAAACTACTAAAAATCACTTAACCATGGTGTTATTTAAGACATCAAATATATTTGATAAGTGCTTGAAAAAGTTACTCTTATTATTTTTATATTTGCATTTGTATTGTATATTTTATTTTTATAAATGAAGTTTGAGCTTAATAACTGGCTTTTACAATATAAAGTATAAATTCTCTTTTCCCTGCCATAAAACCATTGTTTCAAGACATAACTTTGAACATTAGCCATAGCAAGACAAAAATACATATTGAAGGCATAATTTTATATATTTACTTTTTTAAGTTTACAGTACCCTTTAAAAGGAACTTTTGTGTATGGCTATGCTTATTCTAAAGAGCCTTTTCTAAAGCTCTCAATTATTATGCAACTAACATTTTCCAATACTTTACAGTTTTATCTGTCTTGTTTGGCACATCCCAAAGCATTGATGTCGCCTTTTCTTTTTAAAGCTAATTCTGTGTTTTGCAGCCTGCCTTGACAGCACAACTTTTTATTGACTGAAATTCCAAATCTATGTTGAGGAATAGAATTTAAAAATAAAAATTTGTTAACTAAGATTGAAGAAAAATTTTAAGTGTTTAACATAGTGCACAAACGTATTGGAGCATAGTAAATCTAACATTTGGCCAGCTATTACATCAGCCTGGCCCAGTTTATTGTGATTTCCAAAGATTGTCTTTAGATGATGACTCAAAGCAGACACATTATTTTTAGACATTGTAACTCCCTCTCCCCCTTTCCATTCCCAAGTGACAGAATTCAGGTGACAGGACACAGAGAGCCACAGACCTTAGGGCCCCTGTGAAAGAGCCATCTTCCCTTGTTTTTCATAATCACTTATATTTTTGTAAGTATGTGTTCCAGAAATGTAACCATGGAGCCTGAAGATGTAACTGTATTCATATACTCTGAAAAGCTTTAAGACTTTTACTTCAAAGAATAAAACTAAAAAGATTACATATGGAGATTTTTCTCAGTATATGAAACAAAATAAAATTATCCTCTCAAAATAAGTGGCAGTTTAGGGAAAGCAATGTTTCCTGTCATGGATAAAAGCTAGGGAACACAAAATCAGCATCTGAAATATGTTAACTCACAGTGTTTCAAATAAAAAGAAGCAAAAATGCATTGTACACTCACTACCTATTCCCAAGGATGATTGCAGTTTCTTATTATTAAGTCCTACAAAATACAGAATGTACTTGGCAGGTAAAACTATAAAAACTACAGATGAAGAAAATACATTATTATCTCAAATATTAATGTTTTTCCTTTTTGATGGGAGGTTTAAATTAATTTACAGATATCCTTTTTTCTTTCTGAATGCACTATTTTGCATTATTTAATCAGCTTGTAGTGTTCTCCATCTTGAGTTCATATTCACAGGCATGCAAAAGAAAACAAATTTTTGGTATTTGAGGCAGTAATGAAGAGTAAAAGTCCCTAAACTCTGCATTATATCTGATTCATCTGTAAACTTACAGTGGGAAAAGCATGGCTTGGGAGTCAGATTTCTTCCTAAACCCATCTTTATCACTTAATTCTCTGTATCCTGAGCAAGTCACTTAAATTTTCCTGAGCTTCTGGTTTTTGTAAAACAAAGTTTCAAGTGCCTGCTTTATCTAAGTCACAGGATGTGCTGAGGATGAAAGGAGTCAAAAAAGGCTTACTATGCTATAAAGTGTTTCACAGGTTTTGGGGAGGTCCTGTTAAATAATCCCATTTTGCAGATGAGGAAAGGCTAAGGGGCTAACAAGGTTATTGAAGGTCACACAGCTGGTAAATGAGAGATTTAGTTCTAAGATGCAATGTCTATAATTTCAGCATTTTTCACATTTTGGAACTGATAATTCTTTCTTATGGGGCTGTCCTGTCCATGACAAGATGTTTAGCAATATCCCTGCCCTCCACTCCATAGATGCCAGTAGCATCCCCCAACTTGTGACAACCAAAAATAACTCCATATGCTGCCAAATGTTGCCTGGTGGTGAAATCGCCCCAGGTTGGACACCATTGGTCTTTATTATTCCAAAGCTAAAGTTATTAACCACTTCTTTGGTGACATTTACCAGTATTGTCATTATTCTGAATGGTTCCTGTTGGAAAACTCCATAGCATAGAAATTTTCAGAATTAAAAAAGAGCTATGTGGTGTTGAACCATTGTCTTACTGTTTTCTGAATATTAGCAGTCACATTTTCTTCTTAGAAGATCCCTGCAAACTGGTCTTACAGAAGCAGAATATCCCTTAACAGGGTCACTATCTGGAGGTCAGACTCCGTGACCTTCCCCTGTAATTCTGTGATCATTCCCTAACAGGACCTGCTGTTCTCTCAGGCTGGTATCTTCATGGGCTCCTAATACCTCTTATCAGCTTAGAGGCAAGGGAGAAAAATGCATGTACTTTCAAAACCATTATCTCATTTAATCTTCCCAATAAGCCCTGGAGGTTAGTACCACATTTCCCTGTTCATATTTTGGTTAGGAGCCTTGCCCTTTCTTCTTAGCCTGCTCTTTCAGCTTTGGTGTTCTAACTGCAGAACTGGATGTAGAAAGCCAGCAGGAAGTTGACCAGGAAACACAGCAGGTGCCTGCTCCCCGGCACTGCATGAAGAGCAGCACCTTCTGAATCACTCCACACAAAGCAGGTGCTTTCTGCCCTGAGTGACTCTTCGTTTTTCACTTTTTTTAAACAGGATCCTTAAATACCCGCCTCCTCTGACTGCATTTGGGGACTTAAGAACCAACTGTCCAAGAGCAGAAGGATTTTACTTCTGTTGTTCACTCCTTCCCCTCCCTCCAAAAAGAGCCAAGAATGAGCTTCCCCACCCTCCACCCTTACCCAGCTTCATCTCTGATCTACATCCCACTCTTGTCCTGTATTGGCACAGTTTGCAATTCATCACCTCTGAACTAAAATTTTCTGACCATTTACAATTGACTCAATTATGTTTGTTTCTCTGCAACTAAAACTATTGGGAACTTAGATGCATTTGATGTGAGCCTCATTCAATAGTCTAAATAAAAATATTTTGTATGTAGACCTGTATGAAATTAAAATTTTTTAAACACAGTGTGTTTTTTTTTTTGGTGTTTTTTGAGAGGGCATCTCATATTTACTGATCAAATGGTTGTTAACAACAATAAAATTCTGTATAGGAGACTCAATGCACAATCATTAATCAACCCCAAGCCTAATTCTCAACAGTCTCCAATCTGCTGAAGAATAACGAACAAGTTCTTACATGGTGAACAAGTTCTTACATAGAGAATAAGTTCTTACATGGTGAACAGTGCAAGGGCAGTTATATCACAGAAACTTTCAGTTTTGATCACGCATCATGAACTATAAACAATCAAGTCAGATATGATTTGTTTGATTTTTATACTTGATTTACATATGAATCCCACATTTCTCCCTTATTATTATTATTATTTTTTTTAAATAAAATGCTGAAGTGGTAGGTAGATGTAAGATAAAAGTAGAAAACATAATTTAGTGCTGTAAGAGGGCAAATGTAGATGATCAGGTCTGTGCCAATAGACTAAGTATTACTCCAAGCTAGACAAGGGCAACAAAACATCCACGGATGCAGAAGATTTCTCTCAGAACAGGGGTGCTGAGGTTCTAAGCCTCACCTCTGTTAATCCCCAATTTCTCACCTGATGGCCCCCCTGCGACTGTGCCTGTCTTAAGTGGTTTCTCCCTTGAGGAATCTTACCCATCTCTGGCTAACCAGCCATCTTCTGGGGCCATACAGGGAAATGTAAAGTTGGTAAGTGACGGAGAAGCAATATTCTTTGAAAAGGTTAGCTTTTTACTTCTTTGCAGATTTATGCCCTGTGGCTTCTATGCCCAGCATTTGTCTTGAGGTAACTTTACCACTTGGAAGAATTATGATACTCAGTAATTTTCAATATGAGGCACGAATTCTACTAAAGGGCTGTGATTAGGAAGGAAGAAGAAAAGCTTTAGAAGTAACAGACAGAAGAAAACATGGGAAGATTGGTTATTTCTCTGACATATCTTCTTGTAGAGTAACATAAGCATGTATAGGTTTTAACAAACTAATTAAATTGCATACAATCATTAACATAATAGGAATACAGCTACATAACAAAAGCAGACCTACAATTACCAGCCATATCCAGTGAAACCAAGAAAACCAGTTAGGTACCCTAGGCATTTGTGAAAACTTACCAATGATATGATGGATAATGTCTAACTGAATTTGAATAGTTTGAGAAAAATCAGACAAATTAAAACAACAAAATCCTGGGAACTGTTCACATCCCATATGTTCTTTTAACTGTAGATAGTCTATAGTCGCACGATTTTGGAGAACTGCAACTTGCACTTCTCCTAATTCTTGGTTGAGTTCCAACAGTATAGATCCAGTCAAATTTGTTGTTTTACTGTATGCACAGGCCAGCTTAGATATCTCCTTCTTCATTCCAATGGCACATCCAGGAACCAGTGGAATGAATGCAGCTACAACTGCAGTAGCGCCAGGATCTTTGTTGAAGTTTTTTGATGATCATTTTCTGGAGTGACTCTTCCAGAGGATATTGGTGTTGGAAGTTCTTCTTCATATCGTATCATGATTCGTTTTCTGGGTAGCCAAATTAAGCTTTGATCCTCTGTATAAACACAAACACACCCTTTGCCCACACTTCGATATGACCTTTATACCATTGTGAAGAACCTATTGGAGATCACCACACAGGAACTGCTTTTTTTTTTTTTAAGAGAAAGGAATATTACCAGAAAAATGTACTTCCATAGCTGATCATCCAACACCCTTTAAAAGATCAAATTTAAGGATATGTAAAGCATGCATTTATCGTTGATTTGAAGTTAATTTCATCCTATCAGGGAGTAATCCCCATCCCTATTTTTTTATAATCATTAATCTACAATAACATGAAGAACATTATGTTTACAAGGCTCTCCACTACAGCAAGTCCCCCCCCAAAAACCCCATTATAGTTACTGTCCATCAGAATAGCAAAATGTAGAATCACTAATTGTTTTCTGTGTTGCACAGTCCTCCCCTTTCCCCCACACCCCACATTATATGTGCTAATCACAACACCCCCTTTCTTCTTCCCCACCCTTATCCCTTCTTACCCTCCCATTCTCCCCAGACTCTTTCCCTTTGGTAACTGTTAGTCCCTTCTTGAGTTCTGTGATTCTGCTGCTGTCTTGTTCCTTCAGTTTTTCCATTGTTCTTATACTCGACAGATGAGTGAAATCATTTGGTATTTGTCTTTCTCAGCTTGGCTTATTTCACTGAGCATAATACCCTCTAGCTCCATGTTGTTGCAAATGGTAGGATTTGTTTTCTTCTTATGGCTGAGTAATATTCCATTATGTATACGTACCACATCTTCTTTATCCATTCATCTACTGATGGACACTTAGTTTGCTTCCATTTCTTGGCTATTGTAAATAGTGCTGTGATAAGCATAGGGGTGCATCTGTCTTTTTCAAACTGGACTGCTGCATTCTTAGGGTAAATTTCTAGAAGTGGAATTCCTGGGTCAAATGGTAGGTCTATTTTGAGCAGTTTGAGGAACCTGCACACTGCTTTCCACAATGGTTGAACTAATTTACATTTCACCAGCAGTGTAGGAGGGTTCCCCTTTCTCCACAACCTCACCAACATTTGTTGTTGTTTGTCTTTTGTATGGTAGCCATACTTACTGGTGTGAGGTGATATCTCATTGTGGTTTTAATTTGCATTTCTCTGATAACTAGCTATGTGGAGCATCTTTTCATGTGTCTGTTGGCCATCTGAATTTCTTCTTTGGAGAACTGTCTGTTCAGCTCTGCCCATTTTTAATTGGATTATTTGCTTTTTGTTTGTTGAGGTGCGTGAGCTCTTTATATTCTTTGGATGTCAAGCCTTTATCGGATCTCTCATTTATGAATATATTCACCCATACTGTAGGGTAACTTTTTGTTCTATTGATGGTGTCCTTTGCTCTACAGAAGCCTTTTAGTTTGATGTAGTCCCACTTGTTCATTTTTGCTTTTGTTCCCTTGCACAGGGAGATATGTTCATGAAGAAGTCACTCATGTTTATATCCATGAGAATTTTGCCTATGTTTTTTTCTAAGAGTTTTATGGTTTCATGACTTACATTCAGGTCTTTGATCCATTTCAAATTTACTTTTGTGTATGGGGTTAGACAGTGATCTAGTTTCATTCTCTTACATGTAGCTGTCCAGTTTTGCAAGCACCATCTGTGGAAGAGACTGTCATTTCGCCATTGTATGTCCATGGCTCCTTTATCAAATATTAATTGACCATATATGTTTGGGTTAATGTCTGCAGTCTCTAATCTGTTCCACTGGTTTGTGGCTCTGTTCTTGTGCTAGTACCAAATTGTCTTGATTACTATGGCTTTGTGGTAGAGCTTGAAGTTGGGGAGTGAGATCCCCCACCACTTTATTCTTCTTTCTCAGGATTGCTTTGGCTATTTGGGGTCTTCGGTGTTTCCATATGAATTTTTGAACTCTTTGTTCCAGTTCACTGAAGAATGTTGCTGGTAATTTGATAGGGATTGCATGAAATTTGTATATTGCTTTGAGCAGGATGGCCATTTTGACGATATTAATTCTTCCTAGCCAAGACCATGGGATGAGTTTCCCTTTGTTAGTGCCCCCATTAATTTATCTTAAGGGTGTCTTGTAGTTTTCAGGGTATAGGTCTTTCAATTCTTTGGTTAGGTTTATTCCTAGGTATCTTATTCTGTTTGATGCAATTGTGAATGGAGTTGTTTTCCTGATTTCTCTTTCTATTGGTTCATTTTAAGTGTATAGGAAAGCCACAGATTTCTGTGTGTTAATTTTGTATCCTGCAACTTTGCTGTATTCTGATATCAGTTCTAGTAGTTTTAGAGTGATGTCTTTAGGGTATTTTATGTACAATATCATGTCATCTGCAAATAGTGACAGTTTGACTTCTTCTTTACCAGTCTGGATTCCTTGTATTTCTTTGTTTTGTCTAATTTCCATGGCTAAGACCTCCAGAACTATGTTAAATAACAGTGGGGAGAGTGGGCATCCCTGTCTTATTCCCGATCTCAGAGGAAAAGCTTTCAGCTTCTCGCTGTTAAGTATGATGTTAGCTGTGGGTTTATCATAAGTTGCCTTTATTATGTTGAGGTACTTGCCCTCTGCAAATTTTGTTGAGAATTTTTATCATGAATGGATGTTGAATTTTGTCGAATGCTTTTTCAGCATCTGTGGAGATGATCGTGTGGTTTTTGTCCTTCTTTTTGTTGATGTGGTGAATGATGTTGATGGATTTTTGAATGTTGTACCATCCTTTCATCGCTGGGATGAATCCCACTAGGTCGAGGTGTATGATCCTTTTGATATATTTTTGAATTCGGTTTCCTAATATTTTGTTGAGTATTTTTGCATCTACATTCATCAGGGATATTGGACTGTTATTTTCTTTTTTGGTGGGGTCTTTGCCTGGTTTTGTTATTAGTGTGGTTTTGGCTTCATAGAATGAGTTTGGGAGTATTCCCTCCTCTTCTATTTTTGGAAAACTTTAGGGAGAATGGGTATTATGTCTTCTCTGTATGTCTGATAAAATTCTGAGGTAAATCCATCTGGCCCGGGGCTTTTGTTCTTGGGTAGTTTTTTGATTACCATTTCAGTTTCTTTGTTAGTAATTGGTTTGTTTAACTTTTGTGTTTCTTCCTTGGTCAGACTTGGAAGGTTGTATTTTTCTAGGAAGTTGTCCATTTATTCTAGGTTTTCCAGCTTGTTGCATACAGGTTTTCATAGTAGTCTTTAATAATTCTTTGTATTTCTTTGGACACTGTCATGATTTTTTCTTTCTCATTTCTGATTCTGTTGATGTGAGTTGATTCTCTTTTTCTCTTAGTAAGTTTGGCTAGAGGCTTATCGATTTAGTTTATATTCCCAAAGAACCAATTCTTGGTTTCAGTGATTTTTTTCTATTCTTTTATTCTTCTCAATTTTGTTTATTTCTGCTCTGATTTTTATTATGCCCCTCCTTCTGCTGACTTTAGGCCTCATTTGTTCTTCTTATTCCAGTTTCAATAATTGTGATGTTAGAGTATTCATTTGGGATTGTTCTTCCTTCTTTAAGTGTGCCTGGATTGCTATATACTTTCCTCTTAAGACTGCTTTCACTGCGTCCCACAGAAGTGGGGGCTTTGTGTTTTTGTTGTCATTTGTTTCCATATATTCCTTGATCTCTATTTTAATTTGTTCGTTGATCCATTGATTATTTAGGAGCATGTTGTAAAGTCTACATGTGTTTGTGAGCCTTTCTGTTTTCTTTGTAGAATTTATTTCTAGTTTTATACCTTTGTGGTCTGAAAAGTTGGTTGGTAGAATTTCAATATTTTGGAATTTACTGAGGCTCTTTTTGTGGGCTAGTATGTGGTCTATTCTGGAGAATGTTCCATGTCCACTTGAGAATAATGTGTATCTTGTTGCTTTTGGATGTAGAGTTCTATAGATGTCTACTAGGTCCGTTTGTTCTAGTGTGTTGTTCAGTGCCTCCATGTCCTTACTTATTTTCTGTCCAATGGATCTATCCTTCGGTGAGTGGCATGTTGAAGTCTCCTAAAATGAATGCATTGCCTTCTGTTTCCCCCTTTATTTCTGTTAGTATTTGTTTCACATATGCTGGTGCTCCTGTGTTGGGTACATATATATTTAGAATGGTTATATCCTCTTGTTGGACTGAGCCCTTTATCATTACATAATGTTCTTCTTTATCTCTTTTTACTTTGTTTTGAAGTCTATTTTGTCCGATACTAGTACTGCAAACGCTGCTTCCTTCTCGCTGTTGTTTTCATGAAATATGTTTTTCCATCCCTTGACTTTTAGTCTGTACATGTCTTTGGGTTTGAGGTGAGTTTCTTGTAAGCAGTATATAGATGGGTCTTGCTTTTTTATCCATTCTATTACTCTGTGTCTTTTGATTGGTGCATTCAGTCCATTTACATTTAGGGTGACTATTGAAAGATATGTACCTATTGCCATTGCAGGCTTTAGATTCATGGTTACCAAAGAGTCAAGGTTAGCTTCTTTAGTATCTTACTACCTAACTTAGGTTGCTTATTGAGCTGTTACGTACACTGTCTGCAGATTCTTTTCTTCTCTCCCTTCTTATTCCTCCTCCTCCATTCTTTATATGTTGGTTGTTTTAATCTGTGCTCTTTTGTTTCCTTTATCTGCTTTTAGTGGGTAGTTGCTTTATTTAGTATTTGATTGGTCTGCTTTCTTTGCTGTGGTTTTATTTTCTCTGATGACATCTGTTTAGTCTTAGGAGTGCTCCCATCTAGAATATTCCCTCCAGAATACCCTGTAGAGGTGGTTTATGGGAAGCAAATTCCCTCAACTTTTGCTTGTCTGGGAATTGTTTAATCTGTCCTTCATATTTAAATGATAATCGTGCTGGATACAGTATTCTTGGTTCAAGGCCCTTCTGTTTCATTGCATTAAATATATCATGCCATTCTCTTCTGGCCTGTAAGGTTTGTGTTTAGAAGTCTGATGATAGCCTGATGGGTTTTCCTTTATAGGTGACCTTTTTCTTCTCTCTAGCTGCCTTTAAACCTCTGTCTTTGTCCTTGATCTTTGCCATTTTAATTATTATGTGTCTTGTTTTTGTCCTCCTTGGGTCCTTTCTGTTGGGAGTTTTGTGTATTTCCGTGGTCTGATCAATTATTTCCTCCCCCAGTTTGGAGAAGTTTTCAGTAATTATTTCTTCAAAGACACTTTCTATCCCTTTTTCTCTCTCTTCTTCTTCTGGTTCCCCTATAATGTGGATATTATTCCTTTTGGATTGGTCACACAGTTCTCTTAATATTGTTTCATTTGTGGAGATCCTTTTATCTCTCTTTTTGTCATCTTCTATGCGTTCCTGTTATCTGATTTCTATTCCATCAATGGCCTCTTGCATCTTATCCATTCTGCTAATAAATCCTTCCAGAGTTTGTTTCACTTCTGTAATCTCCCTCCGGACGTCATCCCTTAGCTCTTCTATATTTCTCTGCATCTCCATCAGCCTGTTTATGATTTTTATTTTGAAATCTTTTTCAGGAAGACTGGTTAGGTCTGTCTCCTCAGGTGTTGTCTCTGTGTACTTTGCCTCAAATTCTGCCTTTCCTTGGTGATGGAGATAGTTTGCAGAGCTGGCATGTGTGACAGCTGGGAGAACGTCCCTTCTTGTTGGTTTGTGGCCTTCCTCTCCTGGGAGAACAGTGACCTCTAGTGGCTTGTGCTGGGCATCTGCACGCTGATGCGGCTTCTCATTCTTGCCTGGCCACTATGGAGTTTATCTCTGCTGTTGCTGTGTGTGTAGCCTGCCTCGGGCTTCTGCTCCAATATGGCAGAGCCACATTGGAGAGGCAACAGCCATGAGAAGCCTCTGAGCTGCCCTGCTATCCACAGGTTTAGGCTGCCTGGAGTTCCCCGGGATTCCCTGCTGCTGGGCTAAATGAACCGGGATGCTTCCATCCGGCGGTGGCGTCCCTGTCCTTTTAGACTTCCAAAAAGCACTCACTTTTGTTTGTCCCTCGGGGGCCGGCTGTGGGGACCTGCTCACAGGTCTTACTGTCCTGTTTCCCTAGTTTTCAGCACCCCACGCATGCACTGTCTCTGCGGTCCGGTGCGTATGGCTAGGGCTGGATATTTTGCAGTCTTGGGCTCCCTTCCCCTCCCTGCTCCAACTTCTCTCCTCCCACCCAGATCTGGCATGTGGGGCACTCGTGTCCCTTCGGGCCGCAGCTTGTATCTTACCCCCTTCACGTGGCACTGGGTTCTCGCAGGTGTGGATGTCGTCTGGCTGTTGTCCTGTGTGTTCTGGTCTGTCTTTTAGGAAGAGTTGTCTTTTTTCTTTTTTTCTTTTTCTAAGGAAGAGTTGTCTTTGTTGTGTTTTCAAAAATATATGTGGTTTTGGGAGGATATTTCCGCTGCTCTACTCATGCCGCTGAAAGGGTATCTCACCGTGACCCTCCTTACCCAGAATGACTCAGGAGACATGGGCCCACGCAAGAGACTTTATTATCTGAAAGAGAGAGTGCCTGCCCCAGATGGGGGTGGAGAGAGAGGGGGGGATCTGAGCAGCAGAGAGAGCAGTGGGACAGAGAGAGCAGAGAGAGAGAGAGAGGGAGAGCGCAGGAAGAGCAGGGAGACAGAGAGACAGAGACAAAGAAAGAGAGCAGCAAAGTGAGTGAGAGATTGCAGCAGCGTGGTGCCTTTTATTGTGGCGGATCCACTCGGCCTGTTGCTTTGGGGGAGGGTCGGGATGTTTAGAGATAAGGCGGGGTAAACCCAGTCAAGCTCCAGGCAAGCCCAGGCATAGTTCTCACTGGCTTATGTGCTTTGGACCATGGGGCTAATGGAGGATAAATTACTATATTCTTATATTCCTCCCTTTTCTGTTTTGTAAGTGGTAGAGGATTTGGGAAGGGGTGAAGGTTAGTCTTCAGTAACTGCTTCCTGCTGATTAGGGGCGATAAAGTTCTTTTGTATTGATGGGGGGTGGTCCTCAGATGAGCCTTTGGTCTGCAGTGGTGATGGCATTTTCCAGGTTCAATAAGGATCATCATCTTTGGAGAGGGGTTGGTAATTCTGTAATATAAGCTGGTTAAAGTTTTGGTTATAAATTTTTTGCATTTGGGCCAATTGCTATGTTTACATAGGGTGGCTGAATTAATAGCATTTTTGGGGACATATGTGTAGGCAGCAAAGCAACCTGTAGGGCAAAGGGAATCGCTGATGGTGCAATCTTTTGGACAGTCTGAAGGAAAAGAAAGGGCTGGTGTTGGGAAGATAGGTCTCATGAGAGAATAAGTGTTGAGACCAGGGTTAATAATCCTGAAGCATGATGCATGGCGGTTGTAAGGGAGGTCTTAGGACTCCATCTGGCAGAAACTTCTTCAGTGATGATTGGAAGTGGAGATGAGCAGCCTGAAATGTGGAGAGTGAGAGGTCCCATCAGGGTGGAGGAGTAGGAACCTGTGGGAGATTTGGTGGGAGGGGAATAAAGGGAGACAAACGACTTATGGTGGGAGTTGTGTATCTAGAGGGGAAGACCCTGGAGTTTAACTGCAGTTGGTATGGAAAGGATTACTGTGTATGGTCCTTGCCATTTGGGAGTTAGGGATGGTGTTTCTTGGTGTTTGGAATGGGCATGGTTTGGAGAAGGATTTTCCTGTCTATGGTAATGGCCTTGCAGCGCGGGGAGTGCTGAACTCCCAGGTATGTGACCTGAGCGGCAGACAGGTGAACTTTGCAGGGTGAAACTCGATAGCTGTGTTCTGAGAGAAAGTTTCAAAGGAAAATAGTATCCTGTTGAGAGGTTTGTAGGGAGGGACTGCACAGGAGATCATCTACATATTGAAGGAGGGTGGAGCTTGAGAGAGTAAGGAATTTGAGGTCCTGTGTTAGAGCCTGTCCAAAAAGGTGGGGACTATCCCTAAAGCCTTGGGGAAGGACTTGTTAAGTGTTCTCTGAATATTAAAAATTAACATAAAAAATTTCCTGCCTTGATTTTTCTCTGGGATACTGGCGTCTTGGTCTGGGAGCATATCTAAAAGGTTGCCTGCTCAGCTCCCAAGGTGGGCTGAGGTATTGTCTATTTGCTAAAGAATCCTGCCTTTTACTATGTCATCTGCAGCTGGGTCTGCATGCTAAGTTAGTTGCTCAGTTTGCAAAATTACCTTGTCAGATCTGAAGGAGGAAAGACAGCACATAGGCTTGGGCCTTTTAGTATGCTAAAGTTAATCTTATACACAATTACAAATGATTAGCATAATAAAACATGTGCTACTCTTCTTTATCTGGGAACATTAACTGATCTCACTGAAGAATGATTCTAGAGCTTAATGTTCAAAATAGTTTTAGTAGGGGGGTTTCCTAGCATGTAGTTTTACATTGCTCTGACTGCAAATATCCTGCCTTGCTTTTTTCAGAGGCTCTCACCTTATTTTAAGCCTATGATCCCTGTTTCATTCCCCCTCTACAGATGGAGACTCTAGCTGCTGTTAGTCAAAAGGGGTGATGACCGCTCTGGCTGTTTCATGCTGAGAAGGGGCGCAGTAAAGGGTGCAGCTAGGTCTCCATCACTGGTCAGTTGAGAGGGCCTCAGAAGGTTGGCACTTCTATTCTAGGTTTTATTTCAATTACTATTTGCAGTTTTGTGGCTTTTAGGCAAGAGAGAACAAATTGTTAGGTTAAGTAGCAACTTCTGGAGTTGGAATTTCCATTCTGGAAAGACAATCTTGACGAGATTAAGAATGCATGGCTGAATATGAGAACTAGAAATATGAAGAGTCTAATTGAGAATCGTAGCCAGGTTACATGGGGAAACTAGAATTCAGGTTCAAGTTTACATCTCAATGACTAGTATTAGGATTTACTATAGATAAGACTGCATTATTGAAACAATACTTTTCTCTAAAATCACTCTCATTTTTTTAGAAGTAACCAGGTTAAGAAAATAAGTAACGCTTGGCTTGATTATTTACATAAGTGCAGCAAGAAGAGCAATTGATTACATAGGCTCCTTTAAATGTGCTTTGCTGGAACTTTTTGTAAGGAATTTCAGATTGAACTTTTAAGTGCTTCTTGAGGCCAGAAAGCCAAGCCAGACTTGCCATCAGGTTGTGCCTGCAGTACCTGTAAGATTTGAGTGAGTTCCTCTCTTCTTGAGGTTCTCAAGACATTCCTGAGGTTCCTGCACCTGTCAGGAAGTGACCTTCCTTACTCACCTGGTAAGGCTGCTGGGAAATCTGTAAGCAAGGTACCAGGCCAGTTCTTCTAAGGGGCTTTGTTGGCTTTATAAAGTCAATCTTAGTTCCTTAAAGCTGTCTGTTCATATCTGAGTTTACACACATGTCTCTCAGGTATGACGTTCTAGTCAAAGCCTTGGTAATATAACCAGTGTTTTTAATTGGTCCTCTTACAAGGAAAGCAGATTGTTATTGAACTTATGCAAATAAACATACTGCAATGAAATATAAAAATTGTCACTGAGAGTTTTTAAATTCTGGAGGGATCAGGTAGAGAGAAAGATAAAGTTTCAATTCTGCTTATAAAGGCAGTCATTTACTGAACTGTTGTCAGCTTAAGAGAAAAAGCTTAAAACACTTTATCAACAACATTTGAAACAAAAAGCCACCAAATCATCTTCCTTAGCTTACTTAATCCTATGTAACTAATACCTGTTCTGCTGAAGTCTAATTTTTACTAGTTTAGGAGTAATGAAACAGTGAGTATAGATGACAAAAGACTTACAAATGACAATGGTTAAAGATCTGATGAGAGCTTACTGTAAGACAGTTGTCATAGGGAAATTTGGATATTTCTGAAACACAAAACATTTAGTAACAAAGTATCATCATTCTCTGTGATACTGCCTTCCAGGTAATTAAGCAGGTAATTATATATCAGATAAATAAGTCAAATTAGCCAAATACTTTCTCCAATGAGAAAAAATTGCTCTGACATATTCCAGGGGCCCTCTGGAAAATATCAGAGTGAATTAGAGGTAAAAAGCACCTTTTTGAATTTGATTTTGGGAAGCTGTTATAAGTTTTAAGGCACTTGCTTAAATAGTTACATTAGACAAAGCTACACTTCACTTTAAGCATTTTTCTTTGAAAGATTTAACAGATACCATCAACTTAAATGACTTTAGGTAAACTTAGGCAGCTGATAACCACAAGGACATGTCTATTCAGTTCAACTTAAATTAGCATTAACGCTTAATATCTTCTATTAGAATTTTCTGGAAATTTTAGAATGTCCAATTTTTACAAGCGCTTGTCCCTAAATCAATTTTTATTAGTACCATCCGGAGGTAGAAAAATATACTTCATTTACACACTTAGACACAAACATACAGATTGAGACGTAATGATACAGTGAGAGAACAAAGCTCCTGGCGTGAGCCAGGAGGGGACAAGAGAGCCTGTGGTGGTGCATTGTCTAGGAGTTTTATAGGCAGTTGAGAATATTTGGGAATGTGAAAAAAGCTTAGGAGTGTGACCTTTAAGGCAGGTAGTAGGTGTTTAGGATTGCAGGGGAGACAGAGAGCTTGGTTCGGAGGTAGGAGAAAGCCTGGATATATGGGATCTCTTTCCATTTGCCCGTACGCTCACAGAAGTTGTATAAGTTGTGGAAAATTTTAGGATCTAAAGAGCCATTGGGGGACCATTTAGACTGATTGTCTGCAGAATACTGTGGCCAGATCTCATTACAGTAGTGAATGAGCTTAAAAGGTTTGAGGTCTGGAGTGAGGTGGCAGGGCTTTAGATCATTGAGTAAGCACCCTAGCAGTGAATCTGCGGGAATGTAGGGGCCAGATCCCATGGTGAGAACGAGATCGTTCAGAAGTCACTGAGGCATCCCTGAGCAATTGATAAGGTCGCAGAGAAGACCAGGCACAGTTAGGGGATCGTCACCACCTCCAACTGTGGGGTTGAGGTGAAAACGCCAGGGAGGCTTGGTACCTGGTACCAGGAGTTTTTGAGTCGAGTAGAAATATAGATAAAGGGAGACCGGGCCTCAGTGGATGAGTATTCTCACCATGGGGAGGCAGAGAAGGGTCAACTTTGGGGATCAACCATGACCCTGAAAGTCGTGGTTGGGGGTGCCCCTGTTCCAGAGGAGCCCTTGAGGGTGCTGGACACTCAACGGTCACTTCCCAGGTTCCAAAGAGACATTTAAGTCGACCATGAAGGGGAGACTCACCAAATCGAAGGCCGGTGTTGGGCAAGAGGACGAACAACTGGGGCAATGGACAGTGAGCCCGTGGAGGAGGTTTGGGCAGTGAGGGTTCCCAGAGCAGCTCAGGTTCCCAGAGGAAGAGCAATGTCAATGGGAGGGCCTCATCCGAAGTCACCGCACCAATGAAAGAGTATCTCGCCACAACTGTAAGAATGAGAATAAGTTAGCATAAGAGTAGCCATCTTAAGGGCCTAGAAGCAGTTTTCTGAAGTTGTGACTTAAAAGAAAAAAACTGGAACTGGGTAAGGCCTTGGAAAACAAGTTAATCATGAACACCGGGATGGGGGCAGCTGTGGCCTTCAGTCAGCTAACCTTGGTCGGTTAATCCTACATACCAAGCTTATTATGCAGAACCTCCCTAACAATTGAGGAGTGGTCTTATCTTGCTCTTGCTTAACCCCAGGATGTATGTCTTGCAAAGATAATGTGCAGCTGTGGAAAATTACTAAGAGTTAAGTGTTTTGAAAATGCTATATAAACCCTTGGTTTTGAGTGCTCGGGGTCCTTGTTGAAACCCGCTGTACGGGTCAGACACTTGGACCCCAGCTAGCTGGAATAACAATAAACCTCTTGCTTGTTGCATCGATCTGCCGTGGCCTTCGTCTCCTCACTGGGGGTGAAGCGCAGACTGGAATAAGGCCATTGGGTCTTACATTTGGGGGCTCGTCCAGGATCGCGTGCCCCCCCGGAGGAACGACAAGCCAAGGATCGGAGGCTTGCCCTGGCCAGGTATTACTGTGTTTGTGTCCGTGTGTCTCTTGTCAAACCTGTAAGAACGTTCTGTGTTTAATCAGAAAGTGCCTTACCAGCTGGTGAGCGCACCCAGTGTTTTTGTTCGCGAACAAGCCTGAAACCTGTATAAAGCCTGTGGGAGCGCCAATCTATGTCTGGGTTGGCATAGAGTTAGGCGGACGTGCTGGCAGGTCGCCGACCAGGGGTCTTGGGAGACGTCCCTTGCCCCCGTCTGGAGGACGAGGTCCTCATCTGTGAGGAAAGTCGGCTGCCGCTGCAGTCCGACAGGCTCTCAACTTAACTTTCAGGTTTGTCTCTGCGGCCGTGGCAGATTCTTCTCTGTAGGCGCCTGGTTGTTGTTTGTCGTGTTTGTCTTAGTCTTTTTCACAGAATAAATGGGACAGACGCAGACGACCCCCTTGTCTCTCATGACAGACCATTTTTCTCAGACGTTAGAGAGAGAGCTCACAATTTGAGCACGGACATCAGGAAGAGAAAATTTCGTGTTTTCTGCACCTCAAGTGGCCATCCTTTAACGTTGGCTGGCTGCCGGAGGGAACCTTATCATTATGTCTCAGTCTGTATATTTGTGTGTCTAAGTGTGTAAATGAAAATATCTTTCTACCTCCGGATGGTATTAATGAAATTGATTTAAAGACAAGCACTTGTGAAAATTGGGCATTCTAAAACTTCCAGAAAATCTGATGGAAAATGTTAAGCATTAATGCTAATTTGAGTTTGCCTGAGGCAGGCATGTCCTTGTGGTTATCAGCTGCCAAAGTTTACTTAAAGTCATTTAAGTTGATGTTACCTGTTAAACATTTCAAGAAGATGCTTGAAGAAAAGCTTGACTTTGTCTAATGTTTAGTAAAAGTTTTCTAAGTAATCTGGCATAGTTGCTAAAAATAAGTAAACAAGTGTAGCAAATAAACATCTTAATAATAATACTGTATTAATGTATAACAGTGTGTATGTATGCAAACAGCTTGAGAATTTTTGTGGTAACCAAAATTTTTAAAGTTTGCTAAGTTATATAGACATATTTTGTGCCTAATGAGAAATTGTGTTGTAAAGCACATTTCCAAAAATGATAATATATATTCATAGATGAAGAATGCTAGTGTAACCGTTTACGGTGGCCTGTTTTTCAGTGTTCACTGAAAGTTAAAGTATCAAATGATTTTAAGTTCTAATGAAAACTACTTAAATAAGGAAAACATTTCTCTGTGCTAAAAGATGTATGTTTTAATAAGAGAAGGTATAAAGAATGGAAACTCGTCTGCATGCTAAAGAATGTGTTTTTTGATAAAAGAAAGTGGCTTTGTTCTAAAGTGCAGCTGTTTGTTAGAGAGGGACGGAGAGACAGAGACAAAGAGAGAGCAGTGTGGTGCAGCAGCGTGGTGCCTTTTGTTGTAGCGGATCCGCTCAGCCTGTTGCTTTGGAGGAGGGTCAAGATGTTTAGAGATAAGGCGGGACAAACCCAGGCAAGCCCAGGCATAATTCTCACCCGTTTATGTGCTTGAGACCATGGGGCAAATGAAGAATAAATTACTATATTCTTACAGATATAGTCATGCTATGTGAAATTAAAGCAAGTGAGTCTTGATATCAAGTGCACAGCAAAATTAGAATTTTGTTTCCAGTTAAAAAGAAAAACAAAAAACAGGTTTCTTTAACTGTTAGTCTGCTCTTAATGTTGAAAGATTGCAAAGGGTTCTCTAATTGTTTTTTCAAAGCAGTTTCTCATGCTTAAAGTCTCAGTGAGTTGCCAGAATATTTTTTTAAAAAATGAAATCTTAATATTAAAAAGACTAAAAGCTAAAGTTTGTTAACAACTGTGTAATCTTTATTTGCCTTTGAAATATTTTGTTGTTGAAAATGATTGCATGGCATGAGAAATTGAATTATTTATTCCTTATATTTTTACTAGTAGAAAAATCTCTCTAACCAACAAATGATTAAAGTTGTTACTGATTATTTGTTTTCTTAATTTATCCTCCTAAGCAGAATAGTAACAAAGCTTTTTTTTTAGCTGATTAAATGCACTTAGTTAACAAACCAAAATTTATTCTTAAAAATTAAACTGTGTAGAATCTGGACAAGATTATGTTTCTCCCAGAAAAACAGGTTTCACTGTAAAGGTTTAGATGGACAAACGTGTGACCACTTTTGAGAAAGGTTGTAATAGATTTTTTTGAGAACCACCAGGTCTTCTTGTTTAATTTATATGCTGTGGATATGTTTGTATGTTTTAAAAAACATGGAGGACTCTCCATATTTTTTAATGCAAATGATCTTATAAGCTGCTATGCAAATTCTATTAAAAGCTCTATCTACTATTAAAGAATAAAACGTTCTTGAAGCTTTCAGGGAAGACCTGTAGACTTAAGCACTTTCTCTGCTTTTTTGTATCTGGTCTTGGACACTTATGCTGAGTTATGTTCTTATTATTTTCACTGTTTGTAAGCTATTGATTGTATATAATCTTTAAACCATCCAAATATCCAGCATATATTTCCATGTCACCACAACCCACTATTGACGCCATGAATGAAATGGCTGGTTAGAAAGCCAAAGGTCATCATTTCTCAGTCCCTAAATGAAGAGGTAAAATGCCTGATCTCTTTCATCTCAAAGCATATTTCTAGTCAAATCTGAATATCTGTGTGAAGGAAAGAGACATTTAAATTTGAGATTCTGCTTAAACTTTTAAGTTGAATTTGACTATAGCCATATTCATTCTTTGTATGTATCTCTAACAGGTCTTTTGTATGCCTAGTGATATTATACTCTGCCTTGAGTTTAGACAGTTCTTTCAGCTAAATGTGCATTCTTATTGTAGCTTTTTTCCCCTCCTGAAGATGAAAGCAGAAGAATCTACCATCTGCTACCATTCTCTCAAGAATGCTTGGTAACCTAGATTATTTTGACTTTATATATATTGTCTTTAAAAACTGACAGCAGCAGTCTCCCCTGCTGCCCCACCTTTTTAAGATATCTCGTTTACTGTGCTGGGTATATAGACAATAAATGTGTAATGATAGACAGTTCTAAAAGAATTAAATGCAAAGAAGTGCTTTTACCTCTAGTTAACTCTGATATTTTCCAGAGGGCCCCTAGAACATGTCAGAAGAATTTTTTCTCATTAGAGAAAGTATTTGACTAATTTGGCTTATTTATCTGATATATATATATATATATATATATATATATATATATATATATATATATATATTTACCAGGAAAGCACTGTCAAAGAGAATAATGCTAAACTTTGTTACTGAATGTTTTGTATTACAGAAATATCAGAATTTCCTTATGTCAACTGTCTTACAGTGGGCTCTCATCGGATCTTTGACCATTGTCATTTGTAAGTTTTTTGTCATTTATAGTCACTGTTTTGTTGTTCCTGGACTGGTAAAGAACTGGATTTTAGCAGAACAGGTATTAGTTACATAAGATTACATAAACTAAAGAAAATGGCTTTGTGTCTTTTTGTTTCGAATGTTGCTGATAGAGTGTTTTGAGCTTGTTCTCTTAAGCTGACAACAGTTTGGTAGATGGCTGTCTTTATAAGCAGAACTGAGACATCCTTCTCTACCTGATCCCTACAGAGTTTAAAAACTTTCAGTGACTGTTTTTGTATTCCATGGCAGTATGTTTATTTGCATGAGTTTAGTAAGAATCTGCTTTCCTTGTGAGAAGACTAATTAAGAACACTGGTTATACTGCCAGGGCTTTGGCTGGAATGTCATACTTGAGAGATATGTGCATGGACTCAGATGTGAACAACTTTAAGGAACTAAGATTGACTTTATAGGGCCAACAAAGCCCCTTGGAAGAACTAGCCTGGTACCTTGCTTGCAGAGTTCCCAGCAGCCTTACCAGGTGAGTAAAGAAGGTCGCTTCCTGGCAGGTGCAGAGACCTCGAGAAGAGAGGAATTCATCCAAATCTACAGGTACTGCAGGCAAAGCCTGATGGCAGGTCTGGCTTGGCTCTGGCCTCAAGAGGCCTTTAAAAGTTCAATCTGAGGTTCCTTGCAAAAAGTTCCAGCAAAGCATATTTAAAAGAGCCTGTGTAATCAATTGCTCTTCTTGCTGCACTTGTGCAAATAATCAAGCCAGCTGTTAATTATTTTCTTAACCTGGTTACTTCTAATAAAAATGAAAGTGATTTTAAAGTATTGTTTCAATAACGCAGCCTCCTTCCAGAATAGAAAATCCAACTCCAGATGTTGTTACATAACCTAATAACACAATTTGTTTTATCTTGCCTAGAAGCCACAAAACTGCAAAGAGTAATAGAAACAAAACCCAGAATAGAAGCGCTAGCCTTCTGAGGCCCTCTCAACTGACCAGTGATAGAGACCTAGCTGCACCCTTTACTGCGCCCCCTTCTCAGCACGAAGCAGCCAGAGCGGTCATCACCCCTTTTCCCTAGCAGCAGCTAGAGTCTCTACCTGTAGAGGAGAGAATGAGACAGGGACCATAGGCTTAGACAGAATAAAGTGAGAGCCTCTGGAAGAGGCGGGGCGGGATATTTGCAATCAGAGCAATGTAACTACATGCTGGAACTCCCCCCTACTGGAACTATGTTGAACATGGAACTCTAGAATCATTCTTCAGTGAGATCAGTTAATGATCCCCAGATAGAGAGGAGTAGCACATGTTTTGTTATGCTAGTCATTTGTAATCGTGTATGAGATTCGCTTTGGCATACTGGAGGGCCCGGGCCTGTGTGCTGTCTTTCCTCCTTCAGATCTGACTAGGTAATTTTGCAAGCTGAGCAATTGACTTAGCACGCAGACCCAGCTGTAGACGGCATAGTAAAAAGCAAGATTCTTTAGCAAATAGACAATATCTCAGCCCACCTTATAGGCTGGGCATGCAATATTTTGATGTGCACCCGAACCAAGGCGCCAGTGTCCCAGAGAAAAATCAAGGAAAGAAATTATCTTTAATATTCAAAGACCCCTTCCCCGTTACCCAGACTGACAACCGCGATTTATATAATAAGTTAAAAGCTCTCCAGGCAGTCGAAAGGGAAGTGTAGACCCAACTAAAAGCAGTCTATGAGCCCGGCACTTCAGGAGCAGCCCACCCGTTCCAAGTTAAAGACTTTGTGTTTGTAAAGTGACACCAAACGCAGACCCTTGAGCCACGGTAGAAAAGACCCTACTTAGTGTTACTGACCACCCCAACAGCAGTCAAAGTTGACAGGATTGCCGCCTGGATCCACGCATCTCATGTGAAACCCGTTGTCTCAGCCGAGACAGCTGACGACCATCTCACGTGGAGAGCCCAACCTACTGAGAATCCTCTCCAGCTTAAAAATCACCAGAAGACCCCTAAAGTGACCAAGTGCGCGTCCAGAGACACCAACGCCGTTTAGCTGACCCACGCACCATTCTCAAAAACTCTATTCCAAGATAACCACGTCAGCTGGACAAAGACAACCCTCAAAAGCTAAGACTGTGCCGTTCATATTGTGCCTTTCCCCTATTGCACTACTAAACAGATGACCTCTAATTTCATGATTGAAATAGTTACAAGAAGAAGAGGGGAATGTAAGAATGAGAATAAGTTAGCATAAGAGTAGCCATCTTAAGGGCCTAGAAGCAGTTTTCTGAAGTTGTGACTTAAAAGAAAAAAAACTGGAACTGGGTAAGGCCTTGGAAAACAAGTTAATCATGAACACCGGGATGGGGGCAGCTGTGGCCTTCGGTCAGCTAACCTTGGTCGGTTAATCCTACATACCAAGCTTATCGTGCAGAACCTCCCTAACAATTGAGGAGTGGTCTTATCTTGCTCTTGCTTAACCCCAGGATGTATGTCTTGCAAAGATAATGTGCAGCTGTGGAAAATTACTAAGAGTTAAGTGTTTTGAAAATGCTATATAAACCCTTGGTTTTGAGTGCTCGGGGTCCTTGTTGAAACCCGCTGTACGGGTCAGACACTTGGACCCCAGCTAGCTGGAATAACAATAAACCTCTTGCTTGTTGCATCGATCTGCCGTGGCCTTCGTCTCCTCACTGGGGGGAAAGCACAGACTGGAATAAGGCTGTTGGGTCTTACACAACCCTCCTTTCCCAGAATGACTCAGGAGACACGAGCCCATGCAAGAGATTTTATTATCTCAAAGAGAAAGTGGCTGCCCCAGACAGGGTTGGGGGGGGAGAGAGAGGGAGCAGCAGAGAGGGAAGCAGGACAGACAGAGACAAAGAGAGGGCAGCGAGAGAGAGACAGAGACACAGAGAGAGCGAGCAGTAGAGTGAGAGAGACAGAGAGAGGCAGAGAGACAGAGAGAGAGGGCAGCAGCGTGGTGCATTTTATTGTGGTGGATCCTCTTGGCCTGTTGCTTTGGGGGAGGGTCAGGATGTTTAGAGATAAGGTGGGGTAAGCCCAGTCAAGCCCCAGGCAAGCGCAGGCATAATTCTCACTGGCTTATGTGCTTGAGACCATGGGGCTAATGGAGGATAAATTACTATATTCTTACAGCCGCCATCTTGGCTCCCTCTCTACACACAGTGTTTTAAGAGTAATTGCTGCTGACAAGCACAGTTGACTGTGATTAAGATCATTGGCGTGACCTGAGGAGAGGCTTGTGTGATCACTGATAGTGAGGAGGAATTGGAATTGCTCAGCAATCTTCAGGAATAAGAACTCTGCACATGGAAGGTTCAAACACTAGTTCAAACCAATAGGAAAGAGGTCTAGATTACAGCAATACAACTTCAGTGCCAATTAAAACTGTTTTTTTTTCTTTAAAGTGCATGTGAATCATTTTAATTGCTACATGGTTCATTACAAAAGGACCAATCGGCTTCTGCTGTAAAATGTCAATGTCAGACCCGAATAAGGATCATTTCTTTTTAGGTCAGCATGCATCCTTATTGACCAGATTCACCTGATTTCTGATTTGAAGTGTGTTCAGCCATTTCATCATGCTGTATAAACAAAGCATCTTGGGTTTTTCATTCTCTTCCAGGTGGCCTTTTTGAAGGTGTGACTGTTGAAGCTGAGGCATTCCTCTCCTGGGCAGACAGCTCTGCAGCACGGAGCACAGCACAGGCCAGCAGTGGGCCCTGTGGGCAACAACTAGAGGCAAGAGCCGGAGCTGCAGAATGGGATGGTTGAATTCAAGTTTTGAGTTTTCCTGTTTGCATATTTTTCCCTAAGAGTTAACTTAAAATATTTGAAGAACCACATCTGGGAAGAAAGTTGTGTAGTAGCAGGCCAAGATAAGTATAGAAGTTAGATAACGTAGTTACAGTTAATATAGTTAAGAAGTTAGTTGCTAAGTCTGTTTCCCACAGAGAGAAATATTCACATTTGTGCTGTGTCAGCACCACCGGGAAGGATATTAGCTGGTGGAGACCCATCTGTCCTATGTGGAATGCAGTGAGGGACTTACCTGATGAAACTAAATGCTCACTGCTGATAGTCCAAGGAAATAAACATACAAATAACTTCTCAGGTTCATTTAAAACAAATTTAAAAAAAAGAAGTACAGACTTTTGTATTCCTTATTCAAAAATGCTCAATAAGTGTTTGTTAAATGAGTGATTATCAAATTAAAAGTTTTTGCATCTATGCAAACCTGCACGTGTCCCTTTTGGTCTGCATTTTCTTTACCAAATACTGCTACAAATCAGTAAATATGTCTCACTGGCATCCTGTTACAGTTATCTTAATCCCTGTGTATGAGAGCAGAAGGTGGAGAAACCATTGAATGAGAATGATAAAGCTAGAGGGAATCCTGTGGAGCACCGACAAGCTCCTCCAGCTCCTCGTTTGCCAGAGGTTTGGGACTGGCCTGTGAGCACACAGCTCCAAGCCCAGCTGGGGAGGCTGAGAGGCTGATCCTTCTGTCTTGCTCTGCATAAGAATGCCAGTGTGAATTTGCACCTATACTTGCTGCTTTGAAAGCCTATTGACGTTATCCTGGCCTACTGATCACCTAATACCTCTTCCGTCAAAGAAACCCAAGTTTTGTGACCCCTAATTTCCTAACACTCAATGCAGGTGTCAGTTGGCATTGTGATTGATGATCTTTTCATGGTTTCTTCTTCCTGGTAGTGTAACCAAAACACGTGTCCTACCAGCAAAGCAGTGGCGTAGCACTCTAGCTCTGTAACTGGTGACTGACATGGAAATAAAACCCAGTGTTTGATGCTGCAGAGTCCTTTCATTAAGCACAGTTTGAAACACTGAACTTCTTAGTGATATGACCAAGACTCACAGTCATAGAGAATTAGCAAGGCTTCTCTTAAGCTGCTCAGCTCCCAAACACCATGCTCACTTGTCATGCTTTAGATTGCTGTGTGTTAGCTTTGAGTAGGATTTCTCAACCTCAGCACCATTTTCATTTTGGGTTGGATAAGTGTTGTAGGAGACTGTCCTGTGCTATAGGGAGGAAAAATCTTTTTCCATCTTCCCTTCTAGGTTCAATGGCAGGGGCTTACAAATCAAATGGAGAAAAAAGACAAATTAACAAGAGAATATATAGTTTAATTACATACATCCACACAGGAGTTTCAGAAAGAAATGAGAACTCAAGGAGGTGGTCAGATGATTGAGATTTATATACCATCTTAGGCTAATGAAAGAAAGGGAGTTTGGGCTTCTGGGCAGGGAGAAGAATTATGAGAAAGGAGGGAAGGAAATGCATAGTAAATTAAGTGTTGTCTGGTTATGCAAAGAAGAGTTTCTCAGATGGCAAGAATAGTCTCCTGGAACTGTAAAGAAGTGCAAAGAGCAGCAAAAGTCAGGAAAAAGAACTAATAAAACCTAGCTAAACCCTAGAGCAAGAGCCACCCAGTTTTCGTAGAAACTGCCCGAAGCTAACACGCCTGCCCTAAGTTAGATAACCTGAGGTGGGCAGTAGCCTCGGGACGTAACCCATGATAAGTCATGTAGACACGCTTGTGTGAGCTAGAGATTACGGGAAGCGGTTAGGTAACCGGGGCTTCTCGTTTCAACTCCTGTGGTTAAAATATAGAATACATAGAATGTGTTTTAAAATTATTGGTTGTAGAAATGCGCGGGCTTCGGTGCAACGGCTGTGAAAACCCTATATAATCCATACCTAAAGTTGCCTAGGGGTCGGCAGCTCGGACTCGGCCTGCGTGTCAGGGGAGATGCTGTCGGCCCCAGCTAGCTGGCTGAATAAAGACTTTGCTTGGATTTACATCTCCGTGTCCATGTGGTTTGCTTTCTGGGGAAACCCCGGAGTCCTGGACCCTAACAGAACAGCTCTCTCCCTACTACAGAGACATCTTCACAAATGGAAAAGTCCTTATAAATGTAAATTTCCTTCACAAAACAGGAAATTTATACTTTATTTTTAGGTAGTTAAGGGGTGGTAAAGAGCTTTTCCTGACTCTGCTGGTTCTCAATTGTCTTTAGCTCCAAACAATCCTCATGCCAAAAGGGCATATTTTGGGGTGACAGATTCTGGTTCAGTGCAGCATAGTGGAGGTGATGCCGGGGTTCTTGTTTACAGAGCCGAAGAATGAGCTTCACAAACAGTCAAGGTAGGAGAGCAAGGTACAGGCTTTTATTTAGAGATAAAGTGAAAGGACAGAGCTCCCGGCTCACGCCAGGAGGGGATAAGAGAGTCCGTAGTGGTGTGTTGTCTAGGGGGTTTTATAGGCAGTCGAGAATTTTTCGAGAACATGAAAAAACTTAGGGGTGGGGACTTGTTAAGTGGTCCCTGAATATTAAAAATTAACATAAGGAATTTCCCACCTTCATTTCTCTCTGGGACACCGGCGCCTTGGTCTGGGAGCATATCAAAAGGCTGCCTGCCCAGCCCCCAAGGTGGGCTGAGGTATTGCTAAAGAATCCTGCCTCTTGAACTTCCTGAGTGTTAAAATGCAATCTTATCTTTAAGATGGAATTCTTCCAGCCTTTTACCAAGCCATCTTCAGCTGGGTCTGCATGCTAAGTTAGTTGCTCAGTTTGCAAAATCACCTTGTCAGATCTGAAGGAGGAAAGACAGCACATAGGCCTGGGCCTCTTAGTATGCTAAAGTGAATCTTACACATGGTTACAAATGATTTGCATAATAAAACGTGCTACTCTTCTTTATCTGGGGAACATTAACTGATTTCACTGAAGAATGATTCTAGAGTTTAATGTTTAACATAGAGTTTTAGCAGGGGGATTTCCTTGCATTGCTCTGACTGCAAATATCCTGCCCTGCCCCCTCCTGAGACCTTCACTCTATTCTGACTACATCTATGGTCCCTGTCTCAGAGGGTGCTTAACAGCATCCCTGGCCTCTACCCACCAGCGGCCAGTAGTCTCCTCCCCAAGTTGTGACAACTAAAATGTCTACAGACATTTCCCTGTTGTCCAAAATCAACCCCAGTAGAGAATCACTGCTACAGAGGATATAAGCCTGAGAAACAAGCTTTGGCGACTGCGTGTAGTTGTGTATTGCCAGTTCTCTCCCCCACTCTGTCAGGCACTACTAGTTTGCCCTTCTATAGACAATGGCAAAGCAAGACAAGAGGGTCACTAGAGCAGTTTGCCTCAGTGGTTGGAGGGTCTGCAGGAAGCCTTTGGGTGACGGAGTCCCAGTAGAGATATAATGATGCACGTCTCAACAATAACTCTGCATAAGGCAAGAAAAACATGATACGGTGTTTGAAAATGATTTAAGGAAAGAAATAGGAAAATAAAAAAGGCAAGCAGAAACCCTAGAAATAGTAATCCACATGACAGTCAAAATACGTATAACAGGTACTATTTATTTTTACCTGTACTCTGGGCCTTGTTCTATGTACTTTCATGTATTATCTATCTTAATCCTCCAAAAAGCCTGAGGGAACTCTTACTATTATATTTATATATAAGGATCCTGATGAGCCACACAGGTTAGGTGAGTATTTCAGTCACAGCATAAAACACAGAGCTGGGTTTTGAGCCCATATATGCTCACTCCAAAGCCCAGGCACTTAATCACTCCATGGAAGCTCTTGGATACTAGTGATGGGATTAACACAGTCATAAAACAAACAGACAAAGTCGGCATGGATCAGAAGCATAGGACCAGAAGCATATAGTAAAACACCAAATATCCAGGCCATTTTTTGTATCTCTCAGAACTGCTATAAATAAGTGGGTTCTGTGAGCTCATTCTCATGTGTTATAATTAGAGTAGATGGATCCTGTTGAAATCTTTTATTGGCCACCCAGTTTGGCAAACCAATCTCAAAGTTTATTAATTTAACGGATATGTATTGTGCACCTATGACATGCCAGGCATAGTTGTGGACACTGTGTGCCCATAAGGTCAATAAAACAAAGTCCATGCCCCCATGGAGCTTAGATTCTCAGGAAAGCAAGCAGACAAAAAAGAAATACTATATCTTGTCATAAAATACTATATTATAAAGATAATTTGTGGAAGTAATAAGTACCTCAAGACAAGGAAAGCTGGGTAAAGGGAGACGGCAGAGAGGCTCGCTGTTTCAGTTAGGGGAGTCCAAGTTATGCTTCAAGTGTCTATGACTTTGATGCCACATGGGTCAAAACATTTCAACTTCATTGAAAGTGACTGTGGAAAAACATTATTAAATACCAACTAAATTGAGTAGAAACCACAATCTTACATCATTTTGCCAAAAGTAGCTTGATGAAGCGAGTATACACCAATATTAGCAAAGCTTGTTTGATTCAATTGATCACAAAAAATCTTGCAAGTAGCAAACCCTCAAGTGTGATGAGCCTTGTGCTAACCACTGGGTCATTAGACCCAGTCAGGAGCCCCTGCAGTGAGAGGTGCCTACAAGGTTACACAGTTTTGCAAGACAGATAAAGACAACGTAGCTGTCCCTGGAATATTTGTTCTTGTTCTTAATGTATAACAAAGATTAAGTGGATCCCACTAACTGCTTATCTGAGAGATCTACACATTCTTAAATCACGAGCACTCAGAGTGACTTCATATCACCATTTCTCTTTGTTCGCCTCTTGAAATGCTTCACGCTTTCTTATCTGCTGAACCAGAGCTCATCATCATTCCTTAGCCTGGGGAAAAGGTGGGAAGGTGTTTCACAGAAACAAATTATTTTAAGAAGTTCCTTAGTTTTTTTTTTTTTTTTTTTGGTAGATAATTATTTTTTATTGAAGGGAAGCTGACAAACAGTATTACATTAATTTCAGGGGTACAACACAGTGATTCAACATTTATATACATGATAATTCTAGGTACCAGCTATCACCATACCAAGCTGTTACAATATTTTGACTATATTCCTTATGCTACACATTACATCCCGGTTACTTATTTATTTTACAATTGGAAGTGTGCACTTTTTTTTTTTTTGTGAGGGCATCTCTCATATTTATGATCAAATGGTTGTTAACAAAAATAAAATTCTGTATAGGGGAGTCAGTGCTCAATGCACAATCATTAATTCACCCCAAGTCTAATTTTCATCAGTCTCCCATCTTCTGAAGCATAACGAACAAGTTCTTACATGGAGAACAAATTCTTACATAGTGAATAAGTTACATGGTGAACAGTACAAGAACACTCATCACAGAAACTTTCGGTTTTGCTCATGCATTATGAACTATAAACAGTTCAAATATGAATACTCATTTGATTTTATATTTGATTTATATGTGGATACCACATTTCTCTCTATATTATTATTATTTTTAATAAAATGCTGAAGTGGTAGGTAGATACAAGATGAAGGTAGAAAACATAGTTTAGTGTTGTAAGAGAGCAAATGTAGATGATCAGGTGTGTGCCTGTAGACTATGTGTTAATCCAAGATAGACAAGGGCAATAAAACATCCACGGATGCATAAGATTTCTCTCGGAACAGGGGGGGTGAGGTTCTAAGCCTCACCTCTGTTGATCCACAATTTCTCACCTGATGGACCCCTGCGACTGTGCCCGTCTTAGTTTGTTCCTCCCTTGAGGAATCTTACCCGTCTCTGGCTACCCAGTCAACTTCCGAGGCCATACAGGGAAATGTAAAGTTGGTAAGTGAGAGAGAAGCCTTATTGTTTGAAATGGTTAGCTTTTTACTTCTTTGCATATTTATGCCCTGTGGCTTCTATGCCCAGCATTTGTCTTGAGGTATCTTTACCACTTGGAAGAATTATGATCCTCAGTAAATTTGATATGAGGCATGAATTCTATTTAAGGGTTGTAATTAGGAAGGAAGAAGAAAAGCTATAGAAGTAGCAGGCGGAAGAAAACATGGGAAGATTGATTATTTCTTTGACATATCTTCCTGTAGAGTAACTTCAGCATGTATAGGTTTTAAACTACTAATTAAATTGCGTACACACATTAACATAAAAGGAGTATAGTTACATAACCAAAGCATACCTGTAATTACCAGCCATCTCCAGTGAAACCAAGAAATCCAGTTAGGCATTTTAGGCAATTGTGAAAACTTATCTATGATACGGTGGATATTGTCCAACTGAACTTGAACAGTCTGAGAGAAATCAGACAAATTAAAACAAACCATTCCTGGGGACTGTTCACAACCCATATGTTCTTTTAACAGTAAATAGTCTGTAGTTGTAAGATTTTGGAGCGCTACAATGTGCACTTCACCTAATTCTTTGTTGAGTTCCAACAGTATAGATACAGTCAAATTTGTTGTTTTACTGTATGCACAGGCCAGCTTAGATATCTAGTTCTTCATTCCCATGGCAAGTCCAGGAATTGGTGGGATGAGTGCATCTACACCTGTAGCAGGGTGTGGATCCTTGTTGGGGTTTTTTGATGATCATCTTCTGGCATGAGACTTCCAGAGAGTGCTGATGTTGGAAGTTCTTTTTTATATCGTATCTTAGTTCATTTTCAGGGTAGCCAAATTAGGCTTTGTTCCTCTGTATAAACACAAACAGACCCTTTGCCTACACTTTTATATGCCCTTTATACCCTTGTGTAGAACTCATTGGAGGTCACCACACAGGAACTGCCTTTTTTTTTTTTTTGGTATCATTAATCTACACTTACATGACGAATATTATGTTTACTAGGCTCTCCCCTATACCAGGTCACCCCTATAAACACCTTTACAATCACTGTCCATCAGCATAGCAAAACATTGTAGAATCACTACTTGCCTTTTCTGTGTTGTACAGCCCTCCCCTTTCTCCCACCCCCCCATGTATACTAATCTTAATATCCATCTTCTTCTTCCCCCCCTTTTCCCTCCCTACCCAGCCATCCTCCCCAGTCCCTTTCCCTTTGGTACCTGTTAGTCCATTCTTGAGTTCTGTGATTCTGCTGCTGTTTTGTTCCTTCAGTTTTTCCTTTGTTCTTATATTCCACAGATGAGTGAAATCATTTGGTTTTTATCTTTCTCCGCTTGGCTTGTTTCACTGAGCATAATGCTCTCCAGCTCCATCCATGTTGCTGCAAATGGTAGGATTTGCCCTTTTCTTATGGCTGAGTAGTATTCCATTGTGTATATGTACCACCTCTTCTTTATCCATTCATCTATCGATGGACATTTAGGTTGCTTCCAATTCTTGGTTATTGTAAATAGTGCTGCGATAAACATAGGGGTGCATTTGTCTTTCTCAAACTTGATTGCTGCATTCTTAGGGTAAATTCCTTGGTGTGCAATTCCTGGGTCAAATGGTAAGTCTGTTTTGAGCATTTTGATGTACCTCCATACTGCTTTCCACAATGGTTGGACTAATTTACATTCCCACCAGCAGTGTAGGAGGGTTCCCCTTTCTCCACAGCCTCGCCAACATTTGTTGTTCTTTGTCTTTTGGATGGCAGCCATCCTTACTGGTGTGAGGTGATACCTCATTGTAGTTTTAATTTGCATTTCTCTGATAATTAGCAATGTGGAGCATCTTTTCATGTGTCTGTTGGCCATCTGTATTTCTTTTTTGGAGAACTGTCTGTTCAGTTCCTCTGCCCATTTTTTAATTGGGTTATTTGTTTTTTGTTTGTTGAGGCATGTGAGCTCTTTATATATTCTTGACGTCAAGCCTTTATCGGATGTGTCATTTTCAAATATATTCTCCCATACTGTGGGGTTCCTTTTTGTTCTATTGATGGTGTCTTTTTCTGTACAGAAGCTTTTCAGCTTAATATAGTCCCACTTGTTCATTTATGCTGTTGTTTTCCTTGCCCGGGGAGATATGTTCAAGAAGAGGTCACTCATGTTTATGTCTAAGAGGTTTCTGCCTATGTTTTCTTCCAAGAGTTTAATGGTTTCATGACTTACATTCAGGTCTTTGATCCATTTTGAGTTTACTTTTGTATATGGGGTTAGACAATGGTCCAGTTTCATTCTCCTACATGTAGCTGTCCAGTTTTGCCAGCACCATCTGTTCAAGAGACTGTCATTTCGCCATTGTATGTCCATGGCTCCTTTTTCAAATATTAATTGACATATATGTCTGGGTTAATATCTGGATTCTCGAGTCTGTTCCATTGGTCTGTGACTCTGTTCTTGTGCCAGTACCAAATTGTCTTGATTACTATGGCTTTATAGTAGAGCTTGAAGTTGGGGAGTGAGATCCCCCCTACTTTATTCTTATTTCTCAGGATTGCTTTGGCTATTCGGGGTCTTTGGAGTTTCCATATGAATTTTTGAATTATTTGTTCCAGTTCCTTGAAGAATGTTGCTGGTAGTTTCATAGGGATTGCATCAAATCTGTATATTGCTTTGGGCAGGATGGCC
Organism: Manis pentadactyla; assembly: GCF_030020395.1. Taxonomy (NCBI): domain Eukaryota; kingdom Metazoa; phylum Chordata; class Mammalia; order Pholidota; family Manidae; genus Manis; species Manis pentadactyla. The sequence continues at coordinate 80,373,723 of NC_080030.1, read as the reverse complement.
ATTTTGACGATATTAATTGTTCCTAGCCACGAGCATGGGATGAGTTTCCATCTGTTAGTGTCCCCTTTAATTTCTCTTAAGAGCGACTTGTAGTTTTCAGAGTATAAGTCTTTCAGTTCTTTGGTTAGGTTTATTCCTAGGTATTTTATTTTTTTTGATGCAATTGTGAATGGAGTTGTTTTCCTGATTTCTCTTTCTGTTGGTTCATTGTTAGTGTATAGGAAAGCCACAGATTTGTGTGTGTTGATTTTGTATCCTGCAACTTTGCTATATTCTGATATCAGTCCTGGTAGTTTTGGGGTGGAGTCTTTAGGGTTTTTTATGTACAGTATCATGTCATCTGCAAATAGTGACAGTTTAACTTCTTCTTTACCAATCTGGCTTCCTTGTATTTCTTTGTTTTGTCTGATTGCCGGGGCTAGGACCTCCAGTACTATGGTAAATAACAGTGGAGAGTGGTCATCCCTGTCTAGTTCCCAATCTCAGAGGAAATGCTTTCAGCTTCTCGCTGTTCAATATAATGTTGGCTGTGGGTTTATCATAGATGGCCTTTATTATGTTGAGGTACTTGCCCTCTATTCCCATTTTGCTGAGAGTTTTTATCATGAATGGATGTTGAACTTTGTCAAATGCTTTTTCAGCATCTATGGAGATGATCATGTGGTTTTTGTCTTTCTTTTTGTTGATGTGGTGGATGATGTTGATGGACTTCCGAATGTTGTACCATCCTTGCATCCCTGGGATGAATCCCACTTGGTCATGGTGTATGATCCTTTCAATGTATTTTTGAATTCAGTTTGCTAATGTTTTGTTGAGTATTTTTGCATGTACGTTCATCAGGGATATTGGTCTGTAGTTTTCTTTTTTGGTGGTGTCTTTGCCTGGTTTTGGTATTAGGGTTATGTTAGCTTCATGGAATGAGTTTGGGAGTATCCCCTCCTCCTCTATTTTTTGGAAAACTTTAAGGAGAATGGGTATTTTGTCTTCCCTGTGTGTCTGATAAAATTCCGAGGTAAATCCATCTGGCCCGGGGGTTTTGTTCTTTGGTGGTTTTTTGATTACCGCTTCAATTTCGTTGCTGGTAATTGGTCTGTTTAGATTTTCTGTTTCTTTCTGGGTCAGTCTTGGAAGGTTGTATTTTTCTAGGAAGATGTCCATTTCTCCTAGGTTTCCCAGCTTGTTAGCATATAGGTTTTCATAGTATTCTCTAATAATTCTTGCCTTTTTATCCATTCTATTACTCTGTGTCTTTTGATTGGTGCATTCAGTCCGTTAACATTTAGGGTGACTATTGAAAGATATGTACTTGTTGCCATTGCAGGCTTTAAATTCATGGTTACCAAAGGTTCAAGGTTAGCCTCTTTAGTATCTTACTGCCTAACTTAGCTCGCCTATTGAGCTGTTATATACACTGTCTGGAGATTCTTTTCTTCTCTCCCTTCTTATTCCTCCTCCTCCATTCTTCCTATGTTGGGTGTTTTGTTCTGTGCTCTTTCTAGGAGTGCTCCCATCTACAGCAGTCCCTGTAAGATGTCCTGTAGAGGTGGTTTGTGGGAAGCAAATTCCCTCAGCTTTTGTTTGACTGGGAATTGTTTAATCCCACCATCATATTTAAATGATAGTCATGCTGGATACAGTATCCTTGGTTCAAGGCCCTTCTGTTTCATTGCATTAAATATATCATGCCATTCTCTTCTGGCCTGTAGGGTTTCTGTGGAGAAGTCTGATGTTAGCCTGATGGGTTTTCCTTTATAGGTGACCTTTTTCTCTCTAGCTGCCTTTAAAACTCTTTTCTTGTCCTTGATCTTTGCCATTTTAATTATTATGTGTCTTGGTGTTGTCCTCCTTGGATCCTTTCTGTTGGGGGTTCTGTGTATTTCTGTTGTCTGTTCGATTATTTCCTTCCCCAGTTTTGGGAAGTTTTCAGCAATTATTTCTTCCAAGATTCTTACCATCCCTTTTCCTCTCTCTTCTTCTTCTGGTACCCCTATAATACGGATATTGTTCCTTTTGGATTGGTCACACCGTTCTCTTAATATTATTTCATTCCTGGAGATCCTTTTATCTCTCTCTATGTCAGCTTCTATGCGTTCCTGTTCTCTGGTTTCAATTCCATCAATGGCCTCTTGAATCCTATCCATTCTGCTTATAAACCCTTCCAGAGTTTGTTTCATTTCTGTAATCTCCTTTCTGGCATCTGTGATCTCCCTCCGGTCTTCATCCCATATCTCTTGCATATTTCTCTGCATCTCTGTCAGCATGTTTATGATTTTTATTTTGAATTCTTTGTCAGGAAGACTGGTTAGGTCTGTCTCCTTCTCTGGTTTTGTCTCTTTTTTTTTTTTGTCTGCCTGTAGTTTTGCCTTTTCATGGTGATAGGAGTAGTTTGCAGAGCTGGAACTAGTGACGGCTGGAAGAGCTTCCCTTCTTGTTGGTTTGTGGCCCTCCTCTCCTGGGAGAACAGCGACCTCTAGTGGCTTGTGCTGGGTAGCTGCGTGCAGACAGGGCTTCTGCTTCCTGCCCGGCTGCTGTGGAGTTTATCTCCGCTGTTGCTGTGGGCGTGGCCTGGCTCAGGCTGCTGCTCCAAAGTGGTGGAGTCGCGTTGGAGGGGGAGCGGCAGGGAGGTTATTTATCTCCATTAGGTGCCTCCCTGCTCCCTGCAGCCCAGGGGATTAGGGTGCCCAGAGATCCTCGGATTCCCTACCTCTGGATTAAGTGTCCCGCCCTGCCCCTTTAAGACTTCCAAAAAGCACCTGCCAAAACAAAACATCGACCACAAAAGTAACAATAATAATAACAATTTTAAAAATTAAAAAAATTAAAAAAAAAATGGCCACCGTGCCAGCCTCCAATACCCGCTCGCTGGTCTTGCTGCCCTGTTTCCCTAGTATTGGGTTCCCTGTCCCTTTTTAGACTTCCATAAAGCACTCGCCTGAACAAAACAGCAAAAAGAAAAAAAAAAATGGCCACTCGCTTTTCTTATGTCCTCCGGCACCAGGCCTCAGGTACCTGTTCACCGGTCTTGCTGCCCTGTTACCCTAGTATCCAGGGCCCTGCGCACGCACTGTGTCTGCGCTCTGGTCTGGATGGCTGGGGCTGGGTGTTCAGTAGTCCTGAGCTCCGTCTCCCTCCCGCTCTGCCTACTCTTCTCCCGCCTGGAGCTGAGGTAAGGGCGCTCGGGTCCCGCCATGCAGGGCTTGTATCTTACCCCCTTAACGAGGCTGTGGATTCTCGCAGGTGTGCATGTGGTCTGGATGTTGTCCTGTGTCCTCTGGTCTTTATTCTAGGAAGAGTTGTCTTTGTTATATTTTCATTGATATATGTGGTTTTGGGAGGAGATTTCCGCTGCTCTACTCATGCCGCCATCTTGGCTCCCTCTAATTCATGTTTATAAACACAACTGTTTACTTGAGTTAAGCAGTTTGACTGAATTAATTTTAATCAAAATGTCAGAATAGGCTTTTGTGAATCCAACTTAATCAAATACTGACTGAATGGTTTTTCAACAAAACCAAATGCTATCATATGTGTGTGTGTATATATAAATGTAACGTTTGTATATATAACTATGTGTGCATGAATATACTTGATTAACAAAATAACACTAGATTAAGAGTCAATAAACATGGATTCGATTTTACTACTTTCTAGAGAAGTCAGCCTTGGTGATTTGCTCCTCTTCTTTGAGTCTATTTCCTCATAAACCCAGTGGCCTAGGTCAGGGGTTCTCACTGGGAGTGACTTTGCCTTCTGGGGTCATTTTGGAAATTGGGCTACTTTTGGTTGTCATAACATTTGGGGGGATGCTTCTGGCTTTTGGGGAGTACAAGTGAATTTAAATGTTCCATGACAGAACTCTTCCAAAAAAGAATTGTTCCATATCCTGGATAACTTTTGGATGTTTTATCAGATAATTGTTTAGGTGAAACATCTGTTTATAATTGTCTGAGCTTGAATCTATTTTATACATAACAATGTGTGTTTTTGCAGATTTAGCACATGTGGGATTTTCAGATTTATAACTGCTGTGTAAGTTGAGGGAAGAGTGCGCATAGTCTTGTTAGCACTTTCCCAACAATGCAGCTGTGCCTGTCGCTGAGCCCCCCACCTGCATGAGTCACTGAGACCCCCCACCTGCATGAGTCTGCACTGGTGGCTCCCAACTCATAATGCAAAACACAGACAACTCCACTAAGCCTCCCAGGGTACTCCTGAACTGGGCATTTACATATTGAAGTGCAGGTTCTTATTATAAATCACTTTCCTTTTTTTGTTGGAAAATCACTTTTTGAGTGATTTTACTTCATTTTCCTAAATTTTTTGCTTCATTTCTTCAGTATTACAGTTAGTGCATTATAATTTTTTAAAAAATTAATTTTATATGTAGGTTATATCTGTGGGCTTCATTTCTGTGTGGTGTCATAATTTGCCTGTCAAACTGCTAGCAGTACACACACACACAATCACAAAATAGAAAGTGACTTGGAAGCTCTGTTTTTCATGAAAAGATATTCCATGTGAAGAATATGCCAACATAAAGAATTCTATAAACTTCTTCATTCAGTGAATTAGCCTGGTTTGGGTTTTGTGCAGTGAGAACCTGTGAGTGTGTTTCTAAGCCATCCTGCCTTTTGTGTCTTCATAACCATAAATTTTCTGCTGGCCTCTGCACGATGCACTGGGAACCAGGAGGAGACAGGAAGGAAAGAACTTCTGTTAGTATGAGGTTGTACTAGCCCAGGTGAGGTTAGCAAGTGGGAAACAGCAACTGAGCCAGACGAGAGGGAAGAAGGAGGGACTGGCAGGAGGAGGAGGACTGGGAGGCAGGAGGGGACCTCACTCCAGGGGCTCTTGCCTGTTTGCAGGGTGCCTGTAATGGCACTGTCATCTGATGCCAATGGCCCCAAGGAGGGCCACCCAGGAAGAAGGAGGTGACAACTCGGTTTTTAGACCACTGGGATTTGAAGGGCAGATGCTATACTCCTGCAGAGATGTCCAGCAAGCTGTTAGAAGAAGAGGCTGAGTGCTTGATGATGGCCTGTCACTCCATCGCCCTCTTCTTCGAGAAGAGCCCTCTCCTCTGTCCCAACTGAAAAGTTAGAGAGCACTGTAGTTAAGAGCTCTTGCTCTGGACCTGACTGCCCTACAGAGGAATTTCAGCTCTGCTACCCTCTAGCTGTGACCTCGGGTGAGTCAACAGATTTCTCTAAGCCTCAGTTTCCTCATCTATAAAATGGTAATAACAGAAGTGTCTTCTATTTAATGTTGTTTTGACAAATAAAGGAGTTAGTACCAGGCATATAATAAGTGCCTGAAAATGTGACCTGTTACTAAACGAGGTAACTTACCATTCCCCAAACATACCCTGAACTTTCCTACCTCCAGTCATTTTGTCCTGCTGCTGTTCTCAGTTTAGGATACCTTCCAGTCCTGACCCCACCCCATCCACTGATGGAATTCATTACTGTGGTTCACCTTACTCCGGACTTATGACCTTGAAATCCTACTTTCTCTTGACTTGAGGAGCAGGATTGGAATTTGGAATTACCATGAGATTGGAAATGTTTGCACTCTCATTGGGATATAGGCTTTATCGAGTATGAAGAGGAGAAAACTGAGTGCTTGGGAAGCCCTAACCAAGCTGCTGATGTCTAATGTTCTCTATCCTTTTTCATGGACTGAATGCTTTTTCCTTGGCATTTCTATTTTGGATTCCTCCTTGGCAGCATTTTCCCAGGTGACAAGTGCTGCCAGTCAAGTTCTTTCCTGCTACCTTCCACCCACGCTTTGTTTTGGCAAATGTAACTGTCAGATTGGAGGGAGGAAAGTAAGAACAGTGCAAGCGGAACAAAGACAGCATCAAATAGCTCTGTGCCATATAAGGAAGGAATGAATGGACAGCTCTTCCTGGATTCCAGTCCTGTGACATGCCGACAAACCCCGGATGTAGACCCCCTCCATCCGGAAGGAAGAGACCTCTGGCTGTCCATCACCCGACCCTGAGCCAATAAAAGTTCCCCATATACCCCTGGCTTGGCCCACTTCCCCCTCCCTTCCCTGTGCTTATAAAAACTCCCTGCCTATCTGGTTGAGCGCTACTTCTCCAGCCTGTGTCTGTGCAGACTGGTGAACTTTGCCCGGGATTGTGCTCAAATAAACTGCCTGGCCTTTTGTTGCCCCTCATCGCCTGCTCATTTTGGCTAGAATTTATCCTATGGTAACCTGCCTGGGAACTGCAGAAATGCTACTTTGTACAGCCCTGATGCCAAATTGGAAGAGATACCTTTTTCTGGGAAATTAAGATAAGAGTTCAGAAGGGCCATTCACTTCAAAGGATGATCTTAACAATATTTTTTTCAGTTAACTGAATGCCTTTTTTTGGATTTCTACTTATTACACTACCTTTCTTTTGTTTTATAACAGTTTCTGGAGCAATATAATGAAAATAGCCTTTGCTTTTTTCAGCTGCAAAGAGAGAACTATAAATTATTCCTTACCCTACTTGCCTTTCAGCACATACAAAAGCCAGTGCTTACTCTGCCCCAATAAATCAAAACTTCAAAAAGGGCAAGGCAGCTCATCAGAGAACACAGCTTCTTCTAACTAGACAATGAAATCCTGTGTCTGTCATCTCTGGAATTAATAAGAGAGAAAGTGCCACTTTACACAAAGTTTCCAAACCAGGTCAGGAAAGAGTCCAGACACAGAATGGATGTGTAAACCTTGTCATTATTTTTATCTAAAATTCTCTAATCCAATAAAGATAGGATTTTCTTCTGTATTTTATAGCCGTAGGTAATTGCCTTCAATGCATTTCCAATAGGACCATAAACAATCATTTTAGTTTTGAAGAATGTATTTTCCAAAAAAGAAATAAGTATTCTTGAGCTGGAACTGATAAAGAAAATATTTCTGAGAGGAAGTGATAAATTGGACATAAATCTTGAAGGATGTAGAAACTTTTAACAGCTATATAGAGGCATAAACACTTTGTAAGTGTTTTGTAAAAATGGATTGACTCAAATCAATCCTGCCCTATTGAGCCACCTTCCCTGGTTTTCCAATATTAACATCCCTAATTGAGTAATTAATGAAGCAAACATTTATTGCATTCATTGTCTACATCAGACGTCATGCTGAGCCTGAGTTAAGAAGATGAGCACATAAAGCACTGGGCCTTCCTTCAAGGAGCTATCACTCTCGAAAAGTTCAACTATTGCTTAATTGTATTACTCATAATAAAACACATGAATCATTATAAATTGATCCTGAAGTTGAGTTGGAAGCTCAGTATGAAAGTTTTGCATCACCGCAATTTTCTCTGTGAAATAAAACCAAATGTCCTAAAATACAAAGAAGACCACTTTTCCAGGACAGAATATAGTTGCAAAAATCAACCTGATCCAATAAACTTTAACCATAATCACAGCCATAAACTTAGTAATTCTATATAATTGCTTGAAAACTGAAAAATAAAAAAAATGGTTTATGTTTATGTTATAGCAATTCTGTAAAGGTAGAATAGTAAAAAAAAAGTAGTGTATATGTGTATGTAAAATATATGTGTTTGTCATCCCAGCTTGAACCCAGACAATGCTAACATCTGGGATTTCTGGCCTTAGTTCCTATGAGGGCCTAAGAAACTTCCTGGGAGAAACGAATTTCTAAAGAAGAGAGAATCCTGTACATGGGCTTGGTTCAAAATGTTATTTTAGTGTATGGTACCCAAAATCTGTCTTAAAGTCCAGCCACTGGGCTGAGATGGGGATTTCAAATTTTAAAAATGGATAAAGCAGTTTTCCTGAAAACTCTATAATTACAGCCCCTGGGCTGCAGGGAAACTGCTCTGGGACCCATGCCAGCAGGCAGCACAAATGCAGAGACCACCGTTCTCCCTCCTTCCGCACCCTGTACAGCTGGGCTGGGCTTGTTGAAGTTTCTAAGACTGCCTCCCTTTACTCCTTCGGCAGCACCCAGGACAAGGAGGCACCACACCTCAACCCAGACAGCCCCGCCGTGGTGCCACCGATGGGAGATCCCCAGCATCAGATGGTGCTGGGTTTAATAAAAAGAGGAAGAAAATGGCAGATGCCATGAGGTAGATGGAAGACGGAGGTGACACACACAAGCCCCCCCACCCCAGCTACCCCTAGACATGTGTGATAGGAATATTTTGCAGGGCATTGCAGAACTTTCAACAGTAGGTGGGGATAAGAACCAGAGAAATATGGTTCAGTCCTGCCCATCTGACCATATATGTCCATGTCCCTGCGCATGGACTGTACAAACACAGGTCACTCAGACAGTAGATCGCAATTCATCTCTAGCATATGTTGAATTACACTCTAAGAAAAAAAGTGCCCACTTATCTGAAATTTGGTAACATATTCAACAACTTCTTCCCCATCTGTGTCATTTCTGTGTGAGTACCCATATATTACACTGCTGTGACCCCCAGCATAATGCTGAACATAAGTGAGGGGGGAAAACACACAAGAAAATTGAGACTGTCAGGGAATAGTTTGCTCACCATGAAGACTGTCTACTTCTGAGAACCAGTGACACTGAATAATGAGAAAGTCTTCCTGGTAATTTGGAAATTATGTAGAAGGGAAATGGAACTTCAGTCCAGAGGGCTACCTGGAGGATGCTTGGGTCAGAAAACTTCTGGGTTGGATTCCTCTTCTTATTTAAGGATTTTGCAAAAGCTTTTCTGCTTACAAGAGAAGACTCTGGAAAAGAATTCATTTCAAAAGTTCTGTGTGAAATTCTTGACATGGGTTGTCCTGTACTGTGTTAGAGCAAAGATGACTACAGATGGGAAAGTATGTACTCTATTGTTCTTCAAAAATTTAAAGGCAGAACAGGAAAAACCATGGGCAAAGTCGTTTGGTCCAGACATCCTGTGACTGTGTTCTGAGACTGGCAAGCCTCTTCTTGTTTTGCTGCAGTAGGTCTTCCTTCTCTCTTCTCAGCCTGCTTTGTGCTCTGCTGCCTGACTGATTTTTCTAAGGCATCATCTTCACCACGTCATTCCCCTGCTTAAAGTCTCAGGAAAAAAACTTCATAGGCGATGGCCTGGAGGAGTGGCAGAGAGCAGCAAATTTATAGAATAACAACTGTAGCTGAAATGTATTGTGTGCTGTGCACCAGGCACCGTTCTAAACACTGTGCATGCAGTAACCCACATGATATGTAAAAACCCATATGAGATAGATGCTATTTTTTATCCCATTTTAAAGATGAGGTTAAGGGACTAGCTAGCCCATGAGTACACAGGTGATGCTTCAACCCGGCAGTCTGTCTCTAGGATGCTCTCACTCGTAGCCACTGCATTCAAGTCGTAGAGCTCAAGAGGCCCTCAGGAAGGCAAAAGAAAAATGCATTTCCTGTTCATGTGGTGCTCTGTCCCTGAAAAATTAAGACAGAGAACTCTGGTTTCATGATGGTGTTCAGTGCCTTTCACAGTCTAAGAACTGTCTTGTCATCCGTTGTTCTGTCTCAGTCCCTCGAATCTAGCCAAATGTTCTTACTGTTTCAAATACTGTTCTTCCTGAACATCTCTGTTGTTTTCTTTCCAAGTCTTAGCTCACTGAAGGCCCACGACAGATCCCGCCTTATCCTAACAAGGCAGTCTTCCCCAACCGTACCCCCAGGAGGGGCTTCTGTGGACCCCTGCATACACTGGGGTCCATACCTGTGGTTTGGTAATCACCATCCAGGGTTTCTGTAGGGTTCTCTTCTTAAGTGTTTTTCCTTACCTCCATTCTTAATTTTAATTTCATCAAGAAGTACTTCTAATGACAGTACACATTTCAGAAACATTTTGTTAACCGTGTGAGGAATATAATCATGGGATGTTCCACAGTAGTGACCTTTATTAAGAGGCTATCCCCGGGTTCATAGACTAAAGCAGAGAATAAAACACAAGTATTGAAATGGGCTCTTCTAAAATTGCCTTGAACAATTATCACAAGGTTGAAAAGATACACAGGAAATGCATTTTATTGATCAAGTTCCCTTGGTTTCCTCTAGTGATTTCTAACACATACATTTCTAATTTACTGGTGCTTTCTTTTAAAAATTAGAAAAGTGTATTCAACTTGCTTTTCTCTTCAATAAATTAATTTCTGTCTGTGCTGGATGAGAAAGTAACTGAGCTATTTTTCTTGAAGGTTTTCTTTTTTGTTTACATATTTTTTTAATTGAAGTATCATTGGTATACAATCTTATATTAGTTTCAAGTGTACCCATATTGTTAATTCCTTGCCTCACTAGTATAGCTTCTGTCAACAAAGGAAGATGTTAAAGAATCACTGGTTATATTCTCCATGCTGTACTATCCCTGTGACCAACCTACATTATGATTGAGAATTTTTGTGCAATTTTTAATTCTTGACATCAACACTTCTCAGATTTTATTGAATATGGAATTTTAATTCCTTTGCTACCTTATGTACTTTTATTTCAAGAATTCTCTTTTAACATTTGGACTAAATTTTATGTTGATCACATAAACAATAAACAGTGCCCTTTGTTAAGTTTATTATTCAAAATATTTGCAGGTGTGGGAAGAGCTGTAACATTATTTTTTGGAAAGTGTAAGTGGATGGTTTATTTTTAAGTTCAATATGCACAATTACGGAACATAAAACTAATGATGTCTAATTTTGATACTGTCACCATCCTATAAGGAGTAAGTTTTGAATGAAGGGTCCACACAGGTACCAAGTGTTACGTCTTGATTCTGTGAGGAAGTGTGGCAGGAGCAAGGCTGACACTTGCAGTTCATTTTCCTAGAAATGGTATTGCCTGGGCAGAGGCGGGGAGGTGGGCTGGGGGATTTCATTTCCTGTTCCCAAGCACTGGTTCCTTAGACTCAGTGAAGAAATAGAGATTGCCTTAGTTTATGAGCACTTATAAAATGTTGTTTCTACAATTCCTTTTCTAGCTTAAGTCTGCAGAAAGCCTGCCATGACCTCCTCAGGCCTGGAAGGGTTCTGGATAAAGGGTAAACAAGTCCTATTTTTCTTGCATTTAGAAAAGGTTCAGCCAGAAACTCCAAATGCGTAATCTACTGCTGCAACTATTTTAAATTAATTGCCTATTATGGTGTCCCTGATTTGGGTCTGGTAGATATTCTGAAATTTGCAATCAATACACTAATAAAGTGTTTATAAACAAATTATGGCAATGAAAATCATTCTTTGCTCCAAAAAGTATAATGAAATGAGGGGAAAGTTGAAATTCATGAAATGTTAGAAGTATTGAAAGATTTATAATCAGGCCATATATAGCATGGAAAAAAGATGAACAATGGAAGTGGAGTCTTGTCAGCAGCAGCTCCCATTTTGACCAGAGAGGCTGTGCAAGATCCCTGGAGGGTTGGGGCAGACCTGCCCTCTGCTCATCGGGCCTTGGAGCCAAAGGGCTGAAGAATAAATGTGGGGCACTTAAAATAGGTTTCTTAATTCATCCATAACAGGATTGAGAACAATTGCAATTCTATTCTTGAATGAAAATGGAGCCATATTTTAAAAAGAATAGAACAGGTTGGGTGCTTTCTAAAATGGTTTGAGCAAGTATTTATCTGCCATTTTTCTTAAAACTAAGGAACTTGAGGATGGGGCAAAAACGGCAGCGTGAGTAGAGCAGCGGAAATCTCCTCCCAAAACCACATATATCTATGAAAATATGACAAAGACAACTCTTCTTAGAATAAAGACCAGAGGACACAGGACAACATCCAGACCACATCCACACCTGCAAGAACCCACTGTCTCATAAAGGGGGTAAGATACAAGCCCCGGCAGGGCGGGACCCGAGCACACCTCCCCCCAGCTACCGGCGGGAGAAGAGAAGGCAGAGCGCTAGGGAGACGGAGCCCAGGACTGCTGAACACCCAGCACCCGCCATCCAGACCAAAGCGCAGACACAGTGCGTGCGCGGGGCCCTGGACACAAGGGAAACAGGGCAGCAAGAATGGTGAGAGGGTACCAGAGGCCTGGCACCAGAAGACATAAGAAAAGTGAACAGCCATTTTCTTTTTAATCTGTTTTCTTTTGGCGAGCGCATTTTGGAAGTCTTAAAGGGACAGGGAACCCAATACCAGGGAAACAGGGCAGCAAGACCAGCGAGCGGGTATTGGAGGCTGGCACTGGAGAATAAAGAGAAACGAGTGGCCATTTTTTATTTTTATTTTTAATTTTTTTAATTTTTAAAATTGTTATTATTATTGTTACTTTTGTGGTCGATGTTTTGTTTTGGCAGGTGCTTTTTGGAAGTCTTAAAGGGGCAGGGCGGGACACTTAATCCAGAGGTAGGGAATCCGGGGATCTCTGGGCACCCTAATCCCCTGGGCTGCAGGGAGCAGGGAGGCACCTTATGGAGATAAATAACCTCCCTGCCGCTCCCCCTCCAACGCGACTCCACCACTTTGGAGCAGCAGCCTGAGCCAGGCCACGCCCACAGCAACAGCGGAGATAAACTCCACAGCAGCCGGGCAGGAAGCAGAAGCCCTGTCTGCACGCAGCTACCCAGCACAAGCCACTAGAGGTCGCTGTTCTCCCAGGAGAGGAGGGCCACAAACCAACAAGAAGGGAAGCTCTTCCAGCCGTCACTAGTTCCAGCTCTGCAAACTACTCCTATCACCATGAAAAGGCAAAACTACAGGCAGACAAAAAAAAAAAAGAGACAAAACCAGAGAAGGAGACAGACCTAACCAGTCTTCCTGACAAAGAATTCAAAATAAAAATCATAAACATGCTGACAGAGATGCAGAGAAATATGCAAGAGATATGGGATGAAGACCGGAGGGAGATCACAGATGCCAGAAAGGAGATTACAGAAATGAAACAAACTCTGGAAGGGTTTATAAGCAGAATGGATAGGATTCAAGAGGCCATTGATGGAATTGAAACCAGAGAACAGGAACGCATAGAAGCTGACATAGAGAGAGATAAAAGGATCTCCAGGAATGAAATAATATTAAGAGAACGGTGTGACCAATCCAAAAGGAACAATATCCGTATTATAGGGGTACCAGAAGAAGAAGAGAGAGGAAAAGGGATGGTAAGAATCTTGGAAGAAATAATTGCTGAAAACTTCCCAAAACTGGGGAAGGAAATAATCGAACAGACAACAGAAATACACAGAACCCCCAACAGAAAGGATCCAAGGAGGACAACACCAAGACACATAATAATTAAAATGGCAAAGATCAAGGACAAGAAAAGAGTTTTAAAGGCAGCTAGAGAGAAAAAGGTCACCTATAAAGGAAAACCCATCAGGCTAACATCAGACTTCTCCACAGAAACCCTACAGGCCAGAAGAGAATGGCATGATATATTTAATGCAATGAAACAGAAGGGCCTTGAACCAAGGATACTGTATCCAGCATGACTATCATTTAAATATGATGGTGGGATTAAACAATTCCCAGTCAAACAAAAGCTGAGGGAATTTGCTTCCCACAAACCACCTCTACAGGACATCTTACAGGGACTGCTGTAGATGGGAGCACTCCTAGAAAGAGCACAGAACAAAACACCCAACATAGGAAGAATGGAGGAGGAGGAATAAGAAGGGAGAGAAGAAAAGAATCTCCAGACAGTGTATATAACAGCTCAATAGGCGAGCTAAGTTAGGCAGTAAGATACTAAAGAGGCTAACCTTGAACCTTTGGTAACCATGAATTTAAAGCCTGCAATGGCAACAAGTACATATCTTTCAATAGTCACCCTAAATGTTAACGGACTGAATGCACCAATCAAAAGACACAGAGTAATAGAATGGATAAAAAGGCAAGAATTATTAGAGAATACTATGAAAACCTATATGCTAACAAGCTGGGAAACCTAGGAGAAATGGACATCTTCCTAGAAAAATACAACCTTCCAAGACTGACCCAGAAAGAAACAGAAAATCTAAACAGACCAATTACCAGCAACGAAATTGAAGCGGTAATCAAAAAACCACCAAAGAACAAAACCCCCGGGCCAGATGGATTTACCTCGGAATTTTATCAGACACACAGGGAAGACAAAATACCCATTCTCCTTAAAGTTTTCCAAAAAATAGAGGAGGAGGGGATACTCCCAAACTCATTCCATGAAGCTAACATAACCCTAATACCAAAACCAGGCAAAGACACCACCAAAAAAGAAAACTACAGACCAATATCCCTGATGAACGTACATGCAAAAATACTCAACAAAACATTAGCAAACTGAATTCAAAAATACATTGAAAGGATCATACACCATGACCAAGTGGGATTCATCCCAGGGATGCAAGGATGGTACAACATTCGGAAGTCCATCAACATCATCCACCACATCAACAAAAAGAAAGACAAAAACCACATGATCATCTCCATAGATGCTGAAAAAGCATTTGACAAAGTTCAACATCCATTCATGATAAAAACTCTCAGCAAAATGGGAATAGAGGGCAAGTACCTCAACATAATAAAGGCCATCTATGATAAACCCACAGCCAACATTATATTGAACAGCGAGAAGCTGAAAGCATTTCCTCTGAGATTGGGAACTAGACAGGGATGACCACTCTCCACTGTTATTTACCATAGTACTGGAGGTCCTAGCCCCGGCAATCAGACAAAACAAAGAAATACAAGGAAGCCAGATTGGTAAAGAAGAAGTTAAACTGTCACTATTTGCAGATGACATGATACTGTACATAAAAAACCCTAAAGACTCCACCCCAAAACTACCAGGACTGATATCAGAATATAGCAAAGTTGCAGGATACAAAATCAACACACACAAATCTGTGGCTTTCCTATACACTAACAATGAACCAACAGAAAGAGAAATCAGGAAAACAACTCCATTCACAATTGCATCAAAAAAAATAAAATACCTAGGAATAAACCTAACCAAAGAACTGAAAGACTTATACTCTGAAAACTACAAGTCGCTCTTAAGAGAAATTAAAGGGGACACTAACAGATGGAAACTCATCCCATGCTCGTGGCTAGGAACAATTAATATCGTCAAAATGGCCATCCTGCCCAAAGCAATATACAGATTTGATGCAATCCCTATGAAACTACCAGCAACATTCTTCAAGGAACTGGAACAAATAATTCAAAAATTCATATGGAAACTCCAAAGACCCCGAATAGCCAAAGCAATCCTGAGAAATAAGAATAAAGTAGGGGGGATCTCACTCCCCAACTTCAAGCTCTACTATAAAGCCATAGTAATCAAGACAATTTGGTACTGGCACAAGAACAGAGTCACAGACCATTGGAACAGACTCGAGAATCCAGATATTAACCCAGACATATATGTCAATTAATATTTGAAAAAGGAGCCATGGACATACAATGGCGAAATGACAGTCTCTTGAACAGATGGTGCTGGCAAAACTGGACAGCTACATGTAGGAGAATGAAACTGGACCATTGTCTAACCCCATATACAAAAGTAAACTCAAAATGGATCAAAGACCTGAATGTAAGTCATGAAACCATTAAACTCTTGGAAGAAAACATAGGCAGAAACCTCTTAGACATAAACGTGAGTGACCTCTTCTTGAACATATCTCCCCGGGCAAGGAAAACAACAGCAAAAATGAACAAGTGGGACTATATTAAGCTGAAAAGCTTCTGTACAGAAAAAGACACCATCAATAGAACAAAAAGGAACCCCACAGTATGGGAGAATATATTTGAAAATGACACATCCGATAAAGGCTTGACGTCAAGAATATATAAAGAGCTCACATGCCTCAACAAACAAAAAACAAATAACCCAATTAAAAAATGGGCAGAGGAACTGAACAGACAGTTCTCCAAAAAAGAAATACAGATGGCCAACAGACACATGAAAAGATGCTCCACATTGCTAATTATCAGAGAAATGCAAATTAAAACTACAATGAGGTATCACCTCACACCAGTAAGGATGGCTGCCATCCAAAAGACAAAGAACAACAAATGTTGGCGAGGCTGTGGAGAAAGGGGAACCCTCCTACACTGCTGGTGGGAATGTAAATTAGTCCAACCATTGTGGAAAGCAGTATGGAGGTACATCAAAATGCTCAAAACAGACTTACCATTTGACCCAGGAATTGCACACCAAGGAATTTACCCTAAGAATGCAGCAATCAAGTTTGAGAAAGACAAATGCACCCCTATGTTTATCGCAGCACTATTTACAATAACCAAGAATTGGAAGCAACCTAAATGTCCATCGATAGATGAATGGATAAAGAAGAGGTGGTACATATACACAATGGAATACTACTCAGCCATAAGAAAAGGGCAAATCCTACCATTTGCAGCAACATGGATGGAGCTGGAGAGCATTATGCTCAGTGAAACAAGCCAAGCGGAGAAAGATAAAAACCAAATGATTTCACTCATCTGTGGAATATAAGAACAAAGGAAAAACTGAAGGAACAAAACAGCAGCAGAATCACAGAACTCAAGAATGGACTAACAGGTACCAAAGGGAAAGGGACTGGGGAGGATGGCTGGGTAGGGAGGGAAAAGGGGGGGAAGAAGAAGATGGATATTAAGATTAGTATACATGGGGGGGTGGGAGAAAGGGGAGGGCTGTACAACACAGAAAAGGCAAGTAGTGATTCTACAATGTTTTGCTATGCTGATGGACAGTGATTGTAAAGGTGTTTATAGGGGTGACCTGGTATAGGGGAGAGCCTAGTAAACATAATATTCGTCATGTAAGTGTAGATTAATGATACCAAAAAAAAAAAAGGCAGTTCCTGTGTGGTGACCTCCAATGAGTTCTACACAAGGGTATAAAGGGCATATAAAAGTGTAGGCAAAGGGTCTGTTTGTGTTTATACAGAGGAACAAAGCCTAATTTGGCTACCCTGAAAATGAACTAAGATACGATATAAAAAAGAACTTCCAACATCAGCACTCTCTGGAAGTCTCATGCCAGAAGATGATCATCAAAAAACCCCAACAAGGATCCACACCCTGCTACAGGTGTAGATGCACTCATCCCACCAATTCCTGGACTTGCCATGGGAATGAAGAACTAGATATCTAAGCTGGCCTGTGCATACAGTAAAACAACAAATTTGACTGTATCTATACTGTTGGAACTCAACAAAGAATTAGGTGAAGTGCACATTGTAGCGCTCCAAAATCTTACAACTACAGACTATTTACTGTTAAAAGAACATATGGGTTGTGAACAGTCCCCAGGAATGGTTTGTTTTAATTTGTCTGATTTCTCTCAGACTGTTCAAGTTCAGTTGGACAATATCCACCGTATCATAGATAAGTTTTCACAATTGCCTAAAATGCCTAACTGGATTTCTTGGTTTCACTGGAGATGGCTGGTAATTACAGGTATGCTTTGGTTATGTAACTATACTCCTTTTATGTTAATGTGTGTACGCAATTTAATTAGTAGTTTAAAACCTATACATGCTGAAGTTACTCTACAGGAAGATATGTCAAAGAAATAATCAATCTTCCCATGTTTTCTTCCGCCTGCTACTTCTATAGCTTTTCTTCTTCCTTCCTAATTACAACCCTTAAATAGAATTCATGCCTCATATCAAATTTACTGAGGATCATAATTCTTCCAAGTGGTAAAGATACCTCAAGACAAATGCTGGGCATAGAAGCCACAGGGCATAAATATGCAAAGAAGTAAAAAGCTAACCATTTCAAACAATAAGGCTTCTCTCTCACTTACCAACTTTACATTTCCCTGTATGGCCTCGGAAGTTGACTGGGTAGCCAGAGACGGGTAAGATTCCTCAAGGGAGGAACAAACTAAGACGGGCACAGTCGCAGGGGTCCATCAGGTGAGAAATTGTGGATCAACAGAGGTGAGGCTTAGAACCTCACCCCCCCTGTTCCGAGAGAAATCTTATGCATCCGTGGATGTTTTATTGCCCTTGTCTATCTTGGATTAACACATAGTCTACAGGCACACACCTGATCATCTACATTTGCTCTCTTACAACACTAAACTATGTTTTCTACCTTCATCTTGTATCTACCTACCACTTCAGCATTTTATTAAAAATAATAATAATATAGAGAGAAATGTGGTATCCACATATAAATCAAATATAAAATCAAATGAGTATTCATATTTGAACTGACTGTTTATAGTTCATAATGCATGAGCAAAACCGAAAGTTTCTGTGATGAGTGTTCTTGTACTGTTCACCATGTAACTTATTCACTATGTAAGAATTTGTTCTCCATGTAAGAACTTGTTCGTTATGCTTCAGAAGATGGGAGACTGATGAAAATTAGACTTGGGGTGAATTAATGATTGTGCATTGAGCACTGACTCCCCTATACAGAATTTTATTGTTATTAACAACCATTTAATCAACAAATATGAGAGATACCCTAAAAAAAAAAACAAAAAACAAAAAAAAAAAACATGAATTAAAGGCAGGAAAATGCTGCACTTCCTAGTTATTCCATTTCTAATCGTATGGCTTACTAGGTGATGAGACTACCTTTCCACTTAAAGTAACAACTTTCCACTGAAAACAACTTTTCAGGAAATCCCCAAGACCATCCTTTCTTCTGACACCAACTGCAAGTTTGAGGCTCCCCAAATGCCTAGTTCAGGAGTATCCTGGAATACTGCCAGGTTCGATAATTTGCTAGAAGTACTCACAGAATTCACTGAAAGCTGTTAAATTCATTGTTACAGTTTATTACAGCAAAAGGATATGGATTGAAATCCACCAAGGGCAGAGACACATGAAACAGAATCCAGGGGAGTTCCACGTGTGAAGCTGAGTCATGGGTACAGTTAATTTCTCCCAGAGTCATATGAGACAATATGCACAGAGTATTGCCAAAAGGAAAGCTTCCTTGAGCCTTATTATCCAGAGCTTCTATTGGAGCTCAGTCACTTAGACCTAATTGACAGCATGCAAAGCCTATCCCTCCAAAGCTGATACAAGTCAACTCAGAGTCCCCACCTTGAATCACATCGTTGGACTACTGGTGTGACCCAAGGCCCTTAAGGAAACCAAGACACTCTTACCAGGCAGTATCGTCCCAGGGTTAGAGATCACCTCACCAGAGTCAAGAGCAAAGGCCAGACATCTCTTTGAGTAAAGTTAATTTTTCACTATGTAACAATCTAAAATGCCTCAAAATATTTAAAAGACATCTTTTTAAGAGCTTCAAAGAACTGACAAGAAAACAGAATTATTAAGCTAAAATTAAGTGAAGATGGGACCCCAGGGAGCTAAGCAAATCCCTGAAGCCAATCCTGCCTGGAGGACAATTTCAGGTCCTGGTGGGTTGTCCAGCTGGCCTCAAACTGTGCAAAACAAGACAAAGCCCAAGATGTTAAATCTAACAGTAGACCCTTCTGCTTAATGTTGGGACCTCAAAGTGAAAGGTAAACCAGAAATATTCATCTCATGTCCTCTGAGAATGCAAAGATTTTAACTTGACACCAAGCAGCGATGGAAAGCGAGAAACCTGAGATGTAGCAAGTTGATCCCAACACTTATCTGCAGCCCCAACTCCAAGATATGCAATCCAGTAAAACTCGGGCTGTGAATTCTGTTTAAAGTGCCCTTATGCTTGGCATAGCTACATCCCAGTCCTCTCCTGGAAGAATGCACCTGCACTCTAGGCCTCAAAGAATCCTCACAAACAATTTTCTGAAGCAACGAGCATCTTATAGTAAAAGATATCTAACCACATAAGGAAATAAGACACAAGAGTAAGAACCAACAGAATGAGAGACAATAGAATCAAACCCCTCAATACTTCAGATGTTGAAAGTATCAGAGGTGATAAAACGACTCTGCTTCCTTATGTTTAAAGAAATTTAAAACCCTAAGAACTACAAAAGATATTTGGAAAGCTTAGAAAAATGAATCTGTATCTCAGAATGGTCCAAGATTTGATCCTCTTCACATAATCTGCACACATGGACAATATTGATCTTCTGGAAATGTTTACAGAGTTGTGGATGAAGTAAACTGGCAATAGTCAAAAATATGTTCCAACTGCTGACTGTTCAAAAAAACAATGGAAATTTTATGATTTATATTACCTAGTGCTATTTTAAAAAGACATGTACATACAGCTATTTTTCACTTAATCTGCTTCACTTTAAAAATAACATAAATTGAGTCTAGCATTTATTAGCTATTTGACCTTGGGAAAACTATTTAATATCTTCAAGTTTAAGTTTTTGGTACAATGAGGACAATAATGACAAGGACTCAGTTTTTAGTAAAATGAAGGTGAGAATAATATTGACTTACAGGAGTATTGTGAGGATTAAATGAGACAATGCATGTAAGGTGCTTAGCATATCTGCCATGTAGCAATTGATCAATACATGCTGACTTGTTTTTGAAAAGGAAAATGTAGTATTTAAAAGAAGATATATCTGGGGCAGCTATTCCTTTGAAAAAAGTCTACAATATGGCATTCCTATAAACAGTGGTATACAGTGATTAAAACATTCCTTTACTCCTGAATAGACTTGTCTGCCACAGAGCAGGGAGGAGACTATTGTTTACAAGTTTTCACCTCATCAGGTGGTTATGTTCTTTCAGTTCCATTTCCTTCTCGCTTTTCATGTTTCCTTGCTCTTTGATTCCCATATCTTTCTACTCAGTGAATATTGAAAAGAGCTGGACACACCCTCAACAAAATAACACTTCCAACATGTAAAACTATTTTATTACCTTTTCTCTGTCGTTCAGATTGAATAAATCAACTCATATAAACTTTTTACTTGGTCAGTTTTAGAAAGCTGTAATCGTCAGTGTCTTGCCAATGGGTTTCAGCCCCAGGCGAGTTCACTATGGATTCAATGTGACCAAAGAAATGACAGTAGACCGTTCTTGGGGTGAAAGGGTTATACCCAACTTCATTCCCACCGTGGCAGGTCAGTCACTAGAATCCCATTCACTCAGAGCAAGTCGGCCTGCATGCAGCAAGCCTGTCCCTGCCTCCCGGCCTCTCTAGCTCCACAGGCATCTCAGTCTCTGTTGTGGGCGCTGCCACTGCTCCAGTCTCATCTCCACTCTCTTGTGGCCTTGCATCCATGCCACCGTGTCGCCCAGACCACTGGGTGGAGCTCTTTATCTAGAGTCAATAGCAATGTATTGCCCACACGTATGTAACGAGCTAGCCGACCAGGGCCAGGTGAGAATCCTGGCCACAGATTTATCCACAATCAGTATTTAGAACCCATGGATATTTTATCTTTTTGCACTTAAGTGTGGAGCCCAAGGAAGATATTTCCTTGATGCTGATTCATTTAGAAGATGGATTTCCTGCTCCTGCTTGTTTCCTAGTGTAGTCTCATGGTTGTTTTTATTTTTTTCAGGGGTTAGCAACTGAAAGAATTTGGCCTGCAGGCTAAGTCCACCCACTACCTGTTTTTGTAAATAAAGTTTTGTTAGAACACAGCCACTTCATTCATTTAAGTAATGTCTATGGCTGCGTTCTTGCTATAGCTGGAGAACTGAGTGTTTGTGACAAAGACCTTGTGAACCATAAAAGCCTATTTACTATCAAGCCCTTTGTAGAAGTTTGCTGATCCTCTGCATTGAAATGTTATCATGCTGCTAATGCATACCTACCTGAATGCCTTCTGTGGAGAAAATGGAATTTGCTATGGCCAGGATCCTCACCCTAAATTACTCAATGGTGTAATTGGCCTACTGCTAGGCTACTGCTTCCACACCCATAGGCAATGAGCTATTATTGACTGACTCACTATATAAAGAGCTCCACCCAGTGTGCTTGGCTGAGGCAGAAACAGAGGAGGATTACAGACCTGCAGACTGCCGGATGCGGACGTGATTCTAGTATTCGACCTACCACCGTGAGAATAAAGCCATATAAACCCTTTTACCCAAGAACATTCTGTTATCATTTCCCAGTCTCACTGAATCCATGGTGAACCTGCCAGGGACTGAATCCCTCAGACAACACACCTTCTCTCCCACATCATCTCTTTTTCACTATGCTCAAGCCACACTAGTCTTCCTTTAGTTTCTGGAACACACCAAGAACTTTCCTACCCAGGGAATTACCACAGGGTATTCACTGTCCTGGAATAGTCTTCACTGTCTAGAACAGTCTCTTCCCCAAAGCTGACTGCTTCTCATATTTTCTCTTCCCCAGAAAAGCTTCCCTAATCACTCTACCTAAATAATGTCTTCTCTCACACACCAGTTTGTTCTTTTTCCTATTACTCTGCTCTTTTCCTTTAAAACACTTATCACAATTGGAATTCCTTGTTTATTTACTTGTTAAGGCCTCTCTCCCTTCTTGTCTGTGATCTCCATGAGAGAGGGACAATGTCTGGTTTGCTCACTACTCTAACCCCAGAACCTAGTGAATAATAGGTGCTCCACAATGAATTGCTGAATAAATGAATAAATATATGGCAAATTTGCATGTATATTGACCTTCCTTTTATTTTGCAATCTGGATTTTCTTTTTCAAGTAGTATTTTGCTCAGGTAATGTTTGTTATTTTTGCTCTTCTTTGCTCCAAATTATCAAGGTCATGCTGTATTAAAATTTTTCTTTCTCCTTTGGGGTAATTTCTATCCTAGCTTGATGCCATCTGCAAACTTAATGAATGCTATTTGTATTTATGGGGTTAGGAACAGAATGAAGAAGACAGGTTTCACTGACGACTCTGCTGCCGTTGTCATTTCAACAATAGGAACACTGAGTCTTCACACAGAAAGAATACCTTATTCCTGAATGAGATGCTGGAAATATTAGAATTTTAATGAATACCTTGTAAATTGCATAATGTTTATTTTTGGAATATTTGTATGTTGATGTCAGTGTACATTTTGATTTCTAGAAAATCCTTCCCATAAGTTAAAATTGGTTACACTTACAAAGAATTCTCTAATTATGAAAATTTTCCTTTAAAAACTGCTTGCAGTAAACGCCTCTTCAGTATAAAATCAGATGCAGCAGAGTAAATAAAAATGTTATGTAATGTACCAATTATGGCTCTAATTAAACTGCGTTTCTGTTTTGGAGTGATGTCTCCACTAAGGAGAAAGCTTTGCTGTTGCCAGCACCACTGTACATGTCCCCTCACCTACCACTCCATCAGGCCAGCCTCTGGGTAAAACCCAACAGCTGTTTAGCAATTCAAAAACCAGTACCGAAGGGGACAGAGCTTAGAGCATGTAGGTAGGGCCTGTAGTTCTCAGAGTATAGTTCCTAGACGAGCAGCAGCAGCATCACTGGGAACTTGGTACAAATGAAAATTTATGGAACCTGCCTCTGAACTACTGAACCAGGAACTAGGGAGGGTGGGGCAGCGAAGGCCACAGTCTGTGTTTTCACACGCCATACAAGAAAATCTGATGCAAGCATATTACAGACATAAGCAGACAAAAGTTACCCCCAAGTAAACCCAAGGGTAAACACAGCTTGGGTAGAAAGCTTGTGTTTTAACATTTAAGTTCAGTGCAGATGTTTCTCAGCTATATGCTAAAGAGGGAGGCTTTCCAGTCAGATCCATTCTCTCCTTGATACCTGCTGTTAGTCTTAAAATTTTTACCAGCAAAAACAGGTTTATCTGGGAACAGCAGAGAATTACAATTGAAGACACGGCAAGGTAGGCAAACCATTGGCAAGTCGGCAGAACAAAGGAAAGGGCCATGCTTTTACAGAGACAGGGCCCAGTTGGGAGGGCTGCTCTAAGCAAAAAGTCTATTAGAAGAAACTGGCTGACTCATGTATTGTGGCTTCCCACTGGCTGAGTGACGACAGTCTTTCCTTGGCTGGGCTGTAGTGGGGATTGGGGAGGCCAAAACCTTCCTTCCTTCTGCTGGGGAGTAAAGTAGCTAAAACAGTATATCCTGGGTCTCTTCTGGTGGAGTCTGAGATTTAGCAGTGGTGGGTTTGAGAGCGGACCCTGCAGATCAAATTCTTGAAGTGAGTCTCAAAAAGTCAGGGAGTTTCTTCTCTTCTAGGGAGATCTCCTGCAGGTATGTTTCACATCCCTTCTCCTGACTCGGATGTGAGTGGTAACTGGGTAAGAGGTACATGAGTGAGACCTTTCTTCTCTGCAGCCTGCATTACACACTTCCTTGCCAGAACTGTGACTGGGATCCCCCCCTTTTTCCCATTAAAATTGACCTTGGGCTTCCCTCCTTAGCATTCTCCACCTTGACTTTTTAACCTCATGGTCTGAAATGGAAGTGAGATTTTGAAATTCAGAACAGTGGTTCTCAAACTTCGGTAGGCATCAGAATGACCTGCAGGCTTATTAAAACAATGATTACTGATGTCCCCTCATCAAGTTTCTAATTCTGTAGGTCTGGAGTAGGGCTCAGATTTTGCACTTGTAACAAGTTCCCAGGTGCATCATGCCACTGGTCTGGGGACCACATTTTGAGAACCACTGGTCTAAAAGAGCAAAAAAATCAGTTTAGTTCATCAAACAGCATGTGAGTGTTTAGAACAAATTTGAGTGTTTATTAGTTACTCATCCACAACTCCAGAGGGAAAATGTATTCCCAGCATGGGGCAAATAAACTTTTGAAGCCAAAAACAGTCAAAGGGAGAAATAAAGTGGAAGAAACCCATTTATTGCTTGCAAGCAATCATCTACTCCTGCTCATCTGTGTCTCTCATGACCCAGATGCAAAAGTGAGACAGGGACTGTGGGTGTAGTCAGAGTAGGGTGAGGGCCTCTGGAAAAAGCAAGGCAGGAGATTCACAGACAAAGCAATGTAGCAATGTAAAGTCCCTATCGAAACTCTGTGTTCAGCATTATGCAAAGTCAAGGTCATGCTAATTCTCTAGGGTAAAGATACAAGACTAGGAATATAGACATCTTCGGTGAGAACAGTTAAAGGTCAAAAGGCCAGGAGCAACTTGGCCTGGAACATTTGAGTGTTTCACAATCGCATCTCAGCATAACCCGTGACTGCACTGTAAACAGCTCTAGCAAACAGACAACAACCCAGCTCACCTTGAGGGCAGGGCAGGTGGTACACGTCCACACCCTAAACCCTCAGTTCCCAAAAATCCTCAACTGCCTATAAATCCCCTAGACAACGCATCACCCCAGGCTCTCTTGTCCCCTCCTGGTGTGAACCAGGAACTCTGTCCTCTCACTGTATCTCTCAATAAAAGCCTCTGCCCTGGCTCTCCTACCTTGGGTGTTTGCTAAGTTCATTCTTTGACTCCACAAACAAGAACCCTGGCATCAAAAGGACCCCACCAAACCTTTCCAGCCCAGGTGTGGCCATGCTCCCCACCCACCTTGTGATCACCTATTGATATGGAGCTACTATTTCTCTCCACCCCTTGGAAACACCTATTGATATGGAGATGCACTAAGGCCAGGCAAGAGATTCTGGAAATATTGCAATTTTACCCACATCATCCAAAACTATTCCTAACAGGACTTAAAAAACATTTTTTTCAGCTTCATGAGTCAATATGGGGGAGGAGATAGGGATGTGCTGAAACACCAGCATCAGATACAGAAAGTCCGTTGTGCACATCTCTTTCCAACTGTGTGATCAGTGACATCATCTTGGTGGCTTGAAATGCTCCATGGTAGCAGAATTTATGCCATGGAAACCAGACAAACAGTACAAATCAGGGCTCCTCTCAAAATCCCCATGCTCAAAGTCAATTGTTAAATGTTTACCAGCCTACCACTGGGAAGAGCCATAAGTAATGAGCATACATGATAAGATTTGACATTTCCTTGTAGGAGAATGGATGGGAATTGGAGGAGCTTTAGGAAATGAAATTAGTCAATATACTTGTCTTCCAAAGAAATGTGAAAGGAAATGGTGAGGTTAAAAGGTTAGTTAGCAGCTTCTCAGAAATGTTGAATAGCTAGTGAGATAACAGTACAGTAGACTATTTTAGTGATGGGCTTTATAATCTGACACACCTGGGACAGATTCTGGCTCTCTCACTTATTGGATGTGTGATCTTGGGAAGGGCACCTTGGGGAAAGGAAATCCTGGGGCAAAATACCTCTAAAAACCAAAATCAATCAAAAGGTGAAATAGAGTTTAAAATCCATTTATTGCTCACAAACTGCAGTCCCAGGCCATCTCTCTTTCCTGCTCCAGCAGAAGCAAAACTGGCCTGCCCCTCACCTCTCAGGTACAGATAAGCCCTCCATTGCCCAGGTAATCATCCATTAATATGGAGATGAACTTCTCCATCCCTACGGAATGATGCAAATGCAGTAAAGCCATACTTCTTTCCACCTCTGAATGCCTGTTGATATGCAGATGTACTGATAAGCCAGGCTAGATATTCTGGAAATGTTACAATTTTACCCACAGCATCTGACCTTCCCAAATTTTTATTTCCTCATTTGTACAATAAAAATATGTTTATGATTTAATGATTTATAAGAAATATACATTTGGTTATTCAGATGACCAAAATATATTTCTCAGGTTTATTTGGTCTTCACCCACAGTTCCTGAAATGCTGCAGAGCCATAAAGGTGAAAAGGGTGTCATGCTATTGACGAAGGTGACTTCTGGGCCCTATCCAGGGCAGGGCTGGTTGTCTGAGGGCCAACCACATGATTAAAGGACTGGAACAGTCAGGGTCTGCCTGCCACACCATGGGGTGGGGAGGTGGCCTGGAGGTTGAATCAGCCAAAGACCAAGGACTTTGTCAGTCATGACTGTGCAGTAAGGCCTCCATGATGACCCGGGAGGATAGCCCCTTGGCTCTCTCTCAGAAAGCATCCACGCTTGGGGAGAACTGCACACGTTTAAGGCAGGCCACAGGCTCCACGAGGACAGAGACTCGCTTGTTTGGGACTTCTCCCTGTGTATCTCCTCATCCGGCTGTTAATTCATACCCATCATCTCCTTTAGCGAACTGGTAAACCTGAGTGTCTCCCTGAGCCCTGTGAGCCACTTTACAAGTTAATTGAGCCTAAGGAGGAGGTCCACTGGAGCTCTGATCTGTAGCTGGCTGGTCAGGAGCACTTGTGAGTGGCATCAGAATGGTGGGCTTGGGGGCAATCTTTTAGGACTGAACTCCAAACCTGTGGAATCTGATGCTATCTCTGGGTAGACAGTGTCAGAATCAAGTTAAATCCTCAGACACCATGCTGGTGTCAGAAAATTGCCTGGCATTATGTGTGGGGAACCCACCCACCCCAGTGTTGGAATTGGTCTAGAGAACCTTCTTCAAGAGTGGTGTTATGAGACTCACATGAAAGAAGTAATTTAAAACCTAGCACAGTGCAAACCACATAGTGAATTATTATTTTCCCTTAGGAATTATTAATTGTTATTATTATTATTAAGTCTGGAGGTAGCCAAAATTCTGTAAACAAATATTTGCTGAGCACCTTTTATTTGCATCCAGCACTCTGCCAGAGTTATCATTAGTAAGTCAAAAATAGCAAAAATTAAAGTAGATGGGAGAAGTTTGGATAAAGTTGTGTAAACTCATGGAGCTCCCAAAGTAATGATGCCATTGCATTTTCTAACTAGACTTCAAGAAGGGAGAATTGAAAGGTGTTTATTTAAGTATATATCTAATATTTTGGAGCATAAATATTTACAAAAAAGGAAGTAGACCAAAAGACTTAGCAGGATCATGAGTGAAAAAGAACTGTGGCTATGGAATATAACATGAAATGATTGCTGTCTCTGATCTTGCCTTAGCAATAACTGAAATAATTTCTCATGCACTAGAATACTTTCCCAAGAATACCTAGAGGATAAAAAGTCTTGTTGGAACATGAGAAAATGTTAGCATATGATTTAAAAATATGAAAGGCAAAAGTCTCATCTCTATTCAAGAGAGTATAGAATTGTGTTATATAACAATAAGAAGTATTAATTGGCACACAAAATTAAAGCAGTATTTAAGTTACAATTTTGTAACAAGGGGACAATTATCTGGTTTTCCATTCTTGGTGCCAGAGTATTGATGGAAGTATTTATGTGTCTCTTGCTGAAGACAGTTAGAGGGGTTCCTTAACATACCATTTTATGAAGATGTAAAAATCATTCAGAGTGTCTGGTGTACCTTCTGTAAAGACAGAGACATATTTTATCATACATTTTAAAAAACTTAAGTCTATACATTGACAGTATATACTTTTGAGTGGGGTTCTGACACCAGTATCATGTGTTTTCATGGAATGCTGGATAACCGTCCTTACTTACCCAGGCCTCCAAGAGGAGAGCTGTGCTCTGGATCGCGCCTCTCCTTGTGCTGTCCAGATCCTCCCTGTGTCCTATTACTATTCCCTGTCTCACTTGATTGTGGACCAAAAGTGTAGGCTTTTTGTTAAAACCACCTGGATTCTGTCACATATATACTGTGTGATGGGGCCAATTTACTTAATCTCACTAAACCTCAGTTTCCTCTTCTGTGAACCTGCTAAAATGATTACTTGCTTTCATAGGGTTGCTGTGAAAATTAAGATAATGCTGTAAAGTACTTTGCATTCTGCCCAACACATGGAAAACACTCAATAAACAGTGGTGGGATTTGTTTTTACTCTCCTTTCAGGACTCTTATTATTGGTTACAAATTGCCTGGTCAATGAGTATGCAAATGAGAACTGCTCACTTTAAGTGCAGTCTTTATAGAGGTTTCCTTCACCAAGTTCTGCAAACTGCTAACTGCCTCCCTTACTGGAAAACTGTAATTTGAAAAATTGCCTTTTGCTGTTAGACCCTATGGAAGCTCTCTCTCTAACCTGGGTATCCTTCTTTAGCTGGGTACTAGAGCGAGTCTTGGGTCTTTCTTATTGATATAGGGTTTTTTTCTTGCTAAGGAATGTTTTTTCCTTGACGTTTGAGATAAAAATGGATGTCCACTACATAGACTCTAAGACTTCCTGATCATAGCATTAAATGAGGGGAGAAATAAATAAAAACATTTAAAATTTTAAATGTTTATTCTCAGCTGCAGAAGCATTTATGGCAATGAGGGGTGGGGTAACTGGAGGTGATGAAATTTAAGTCAAAATAGCAAAAATTAAAGTAGATGGGAGAAGTTTGGATAAAGTCAAGGACATGCAAGGAACGAGAAGTTCAGATAGTAAAGACCCCGTCCCCAGGGGTGGAGAAGAGAAGGCAGTGATTTAGCGAGAGGAAGGGGAGGTGAGGATGGCACCAGGAGCGGCTCAAGGATGAGGAAGTGCAGGACAAGGGCACTGAGCTGAGACTGGTGCAGGGGCCTGTGGGGACCGAGCTGTGAGCTGTAGATGTCAGAAGGCTTGGCTGAGTCACAGACGGGATGGGGGCTGTGAGGGTGATGATCTTGTACACTGTGTATACACTTTCTCTTTTGCATCTCCCCCCCACTGTCTGGAGGGCGTTCTTTGCCTTGGGTGGGGGGGCGGCAGATGAAGTTTGTTTTAGTAGGAATACAAGGCTGGTGTGCCTGTGGAGGGTGGTGTGCTGAGGTGGTGGTGAGGGCCCAGTGAAAGTGGGGGAGGAGCAAGATGAAAAGAAAAGAGAAAAGCAAAAGTATTGTTTTAAATTAGCTCCTGGAATCTAAAGTAGGTTTTTCCAAGAAGATACAACTCTTAAAAGAGAGACTTTTTGAGACAAGGAAATTTTTGGATTCTTTCATTTACCATTAATGTATGAAGGCCCAGTGGACTAGCCCACAGAGGTGCATTTGATTGAAATCCCCGCAGACGGGAAGACAGGCCTGAGTTCCAGCGAGAACCTGGGTCCTCATGTGAACTGGAGTCGATAAATTCCTGCCTGGTCCAGGGGAGGGGCACAGGGGCTATTGGTTATGGCCACGAGATGCCACTGGGGTAGAACGAACTGGCCCCGAGGATGAAGACACCCAAGGACAGTTTGGGCTAGGCATTGGGTGGACTATTATAAACATGCCTCTGAGATTGTACAGGCTGGGTTAAAACAGCCTAGGCCACAAGTGCCCCAGGCCCCGTAACCACCATAAAACTTGTGAGCTGGCCACACAAACCTTTAGCGGCTTTCTAAGTGGCATGTAAAAGAGTGGTGAATGGCTGAGACGGAAGAGCAAAACTCTTTACAGTGATATTGTTTTGAAGACCAAAGGTAATTTTGAGTTGATGGGTACTAGTTTAACTAAAATCAATTGTCTAGATTTTCACAAAAATTGTGCTTCAAAGATAAATATCTGAAAATACAGAGAGCATGGGATGTGAGATCCAGCTGGTATGGTGGAAAAAATAGGAATTAATTTAGGAGAAACTCCAGGATACATCATAAAAGTAAGGCATACATTTTATCTATAACACGCAAAGGCCTTGACTATTCAAAAGTATTTTTCTCTTTCAACCAGGCAAAGATACAGTAAGCATATCACCAGAATATACCCGTGCGTGAGAGCCATCAGCACCCTATACCCCTAAGCGGCCTTGCGTAATGAGAACATTGCTTAGGGGTGAAATACAAGTGATGGGGGAGAGATGAGAAGCGAGGCCACCTGTGGAACATTTACTGTGGACGCTTCCTTGAAAATGTTAACAGTGAACCTGAAGGTGATGAGAGTGGAAGAAGTACAGGGAAAAGCAATCTGAAGATGGAACAAGTCACAACGTGTGCCAACACCCTCAGTGGTCAAAGCCAAAGAAGGGCTGACACCTAATAACCAGCCTGCTCAAACCATTTGCTACTGAAAAATGAGCCTCAGTGAAGGAGAGATTGATGCTCACAGTGGGTCTAACAGGGCTCTCCCTTCAGGGGCACCACACTCCCTTCTGGAGCTTTGATTGGTCCACGTGCTGGATAACCAAACAATGGAAAGAAGAGGAGAAAAAACTAACTACAGATCTGCACCAGCCTTGTTTGTGAACCACTTGACTCCCTGGGCAGAGATGAGCACTAGGCTGCTGCTGGTATTTGCAGGGCTGTAGGAATTCAATAATCGTTAGCCATTTTCTGTTCACTGGACTGGATGCAAAACAGATTCAAGAAAGGGCTAGCTGCCCACCCAAGCTTAGACTCTGGGGAGTTAACAGTGATCTGGGCAGTATTTTTCCATGAGAGCAGCTGGAGGTTTTTCATTGTTTTTATGTTTTAGTTTTTGGCTGAATAAATTACAAGGCTCATATTTGTAGTGAAGGTGGGATTTGGTGGATCCCCAAGTGTGACAGGTGTTTATTTTGTGTTAAGCTAGGATAATTTGTTATATGAAGTGGCCCTGGAGTATGAAAATGGACTTGATTCAACTTTTAAAGCAAATATATGCAATTTGAAGTAATTAGCAGTTAGGACAATAACATCTGGTACTTTTGCAGGCATATTTCCAGAAAATTTATAGTCTTCAGCTCTGTGACATTTATTGAAGTCTGTTAGCCTGATTGCAAGTAGTGGCCCCCTCTCACTCTGCTGATTGAAAAAACAGAGAGAAAGAGGGTAAATTATCTGCTCTGGACCAGTGATGTTAGTGGCATGGTTAGGATTAGAATACAGGGAAGCTGAACTGGTCCCAGGGATCTGGTCTTTGAGGCATAGCAGAAGCTACATTGCAAATGCCAACCCCGATTTGCCATGACTGATACCTGGAGAAATCTGTGACTTTAAGATATGATGTTGCTTTCATAAACAATATTTACCAGGTTATTTATTCATGGGTTATAGGTAATTCATGGGTTATAATTGTGAATGAAACCATTGGAGCTGATCATGTTGTGATGATTAACTTTACATTAATACATGAGATAACCAAATAAATATGAGCAAATTTTGTCAATAGAAGAGGATACCAAAGCTGAACAGACAGCACAGACAGCTTCTGGAAACTAGAGGATCTGCCAGTCATCTACTGTAGGCTTTGTCATAGATTAGGGAAGCCTGAGCACACCGGGAAGAGCATAAAATAAAGCTGCCTGTAAAGTCAGTTAATTTCTCATTTGCAACAGAAATAACTGATTATTATGAGCTAGAAGACTTGAGAGAGAAGCTTGCATGTGGATAATCTGCACACTCAAATGCTTCACTGTGCATACGTTACACTGAAAGCGTTTGCTTCTCTCATCCACCTATGGAGGAAACCTGCATACATTATCAACTCAATGGTAATTTCATTGTCCTGTAACACATTAAGATATTTATTGGCAAAACACCCCACAGGGTGTTTTGTTAGAGAAATGAAGGCCATCTGTGTCGTGGTATCTGGGCAGCACTTTTTCCTTCTTTGTTCTACAGAGTGGATTGCTTTGTACCTTCTCACTTTCAGTGAAAAAGCACTCTGTAAACGGTGGACCCAAATGCTCTGATGAAGTTGTAACTGATGAAGGCACTGAGGCGAAGACGCTGCAGTGAAAAATGGGGCATGTCAAAGAGAAATGATTCATCATCATAAATTGCGGAAAAGCTGGTATGAAGCAGAGTGTGTATTGCAGGCTGTCAGTTGCCCACTTCCAGGTTTGTCCACAGCCTGAGGGAACTACATCTTGTCAGAAATGTTAGAGGATGCTAATCTGTCAACACGTGTTCCATGTCAAATTGTATCAGAGGGTTCAGTCTCCTTTTGGACTTCAACACTTGCCTGCTAGCTCTATCATATCCCCTTTGGTCAAATGAACTTTCATTTAAAAACTGTCAGGCTTTTTTGTATGTGTCTTTTCTCATAGAATTGGGAATGTGGCCTGATTCTTAAAAGCCACATGTACTATTTACTTCTTTTTACAGTGAGCTGATCTTTGATATAAAATTCCAGTCTCCTTCCAGAAAACACAAAATCCAGCACACCCCATCCCTTCTGTGCTCCTTTAACAAGTCCTTCCTGCCTGTATCAATGATTTTTCCTTCAGTTGTGAAAGCACAGCTTTACTTTTTCCTGTTATGGATTCTTTTTTTTATGTGAAAAAAATTTAATGTTTGGAAAGGGGTACCCTCACCAGTTTTATTTTTCAATTATTTCATTACCTATGATGCTGAATATTTATGTGGATTTATTAGCCATATACTTTCTCAATGCAAATTGTGCCAGTTCTTTTGGTTTTGTATAGTGGAGTTGGAACTTTTTTTAAATTGACGTATCATTTGTATACAATCTTTTATTTGTTTCAGATATCTGGGGTGGATTCTTTACAAGTGCTACTCTCCTGCCTGGAGTGCCATTTTTTCCTTCCTTTCAATGCATGTTCTCTTTCTCTTTCTCAGAAAATTAAATCCTTCTTTAAAGATTCATCATCTCACAGAGCTTTGCAATTTCTTTCTACCAAGCTTTCTTTCCAGACTATATTTACATGAAAAAAGCAGCATATTCCCTTATGACAAAATATATTCCACACCTGGAAATTATGAATGAACATTTTTTAAGCCTCCCCTTTAAATGCATGGATGAGTTCACAAAACACAGTATCTAGGGAGCAAGTGAATAAAAAGCCATATTTGACACTGTAGCAGCTACTGCTCTGTGTGTGTGTGTGTGTGTGTCTGCATGCATACACACATACACCCACACACCTGCATGTAGGAGCACGGGTGCCAATAGCCAAGATAACCTAGAGATTTAGTTAGTAACACCCTGGAGGGATGGATGACAGGTATTGGGGACTGTAAGAATCAGAATTGGACCCATGTATAAAGCGGTACTCTTCAAGGGCAAATTCATCCATAAAAGTGAACTAGAGAGGAGGAGCCAGATGGCGGCATGAGTAGGACAGCAGAAATCTACTCCCAAAAACATATATATTTTTGAAAATACAACAAATACAACTATTCCTAAAAGAGAGACCAGAAGATACAGCACAACAGCCAGACTACATTTACACCTGCGAGAACCCAGTGCCTCGCAAAGGGGGTAAGATACAAGCTGCAGCCTGGCGGGACCCAAGCTCCCCTTACCCCAGCTCCTGGCAGGAGGAGAGGAGTTGGAGCAGGGAGAGAGAGGGAGCCCAGGACTGCTAAACACCCAGCCCTAGCCATCCGCACCAGAGTGTAGACACAGTGCGTGGGGTGCTGGATACGAGGGAAATGGGACAGTAAAACCTGCGAGTGGTTCCCCACAGATGGTGCCCCTGGGACAAAAGAAAAGCGAGTGTTTTTTGAAACTCTTCATAGGACAGGAGCCTCACAGCTGGACAGAAGCATCCTGACACACTCAGCCCAGCAGCTGGGAATCCCGGAGAACTCCAGGCTCCATAACCGATTGGCGGTAGTGCAGCTCTGAGGCCCCTCACAGCGATAAACAGCCTCCCGCCTGTTCCCCCTCTGGCGCAGCCCTGCCATAGCAGAGTAGCAGCCTGAGGCTGGCCATGCCCACAGCAACCGTGGAGCTCCACAATGGCTGGGCAAGAATCAGAGACCCCATCTGCACACAGCTGCACAGCACAAGCCACTAGGGGTCACCATTATCCGAGGAAAGGAAGGCCAGGAGCAAGTGGAAAGGGTCATGGTTCTCCCAGCTGACACACAGGCATGTGTGTCACGAAAAGGCAGAAGAATTTGAATCAGACCAGACTAACCCAGACATCCTCCCCTGAGAGGGAATCTGAGGAGGAAGATAGACCAATCTTCCTGAAAAAGAATTCAAAATAAAGGTCATAACCATACTGATGGACTTGCAGAGAAATATGAAAGAGCTAAGGAGGGAGAATACAGAAATAAAACAATCTCTGGAAGGACTTAAAAGAAGAATGGATGAGATGCATGAGGCTGTTAAAGGGATAGAAATCAGAGAATAGGAACGCAGAGAAGCTGATGTAGAGAGAGATAAAAGGATCTCCAGGAATGAAAGAATATTAAGAGAACTGTGTGACCAAACCAAATGGAACAATATCCGCATTATAGGGGTACTAGAAGAAGGAGAGAAAAAGGGATAGAAAGTGTCTTTGAAGAAATAATTGCTGAAAACATCCCCAAAATGGGGGAGGAAAAAGCCTCTAAGACCACGGAAACACACAGAACTCCTAACACAAGGGACCCAAGGAGGACAAATCCAAGACACATGACAATTAAAATGGCAAATATCAAGGACAAGGACAGATTATTAAAGGCAACCAGAGAGAGAAAAAAGGTCGTCTACAAAGGAAAACCCATCAGGCTATCATCAGACTTCTCAACAGAAACCTTAAAGGCCAGAAGAGAATGGCATGATATATTTAATGCAATGAAACAGTAGGGCCTTGAACCAAGGATACTGTATCCAGCACAATTATCATTTTAAAATGAAGGAGGGATTAAACAATTCCCAGATGAGCAAAAGTTGAGGGAATTTGCCTCCCACAAACAACCTCTACAGGGTATTTTAGAGGGACTGCTCTAGATGGAAGCACTCCTAAGGCTAAACAGAAGCCACCAGAGAAAATAAAATCATAGCAAAGAAAGCAGAACAATCAAATACTAACTAAAGGCAAAAAAATAAAATCAACTACCCACAAAAATAGTCAAAGGAAACACAAAAGAGCACGCACACACACATACACACACACACACACACACACACACAAAACACCTGACATACAAAGAGAAGGAGAAAGAGGAATAAGAAGGGAAAGAAATAAAGAATAATCAGACTGTATTTATAATAGCTCAATAAGTGAGGTAAGTTAGACAGTAAGATAATAAAGAAGCTAACCTTGAACCTTTGGTAACCACGAATCTAAAGCCTGAAATGGCAATAAGTACATATCTTTCAATAATCACCCTAAATGTAAATGGAATGAATGCACCAACCAAAAGACACAGAGTAATAGAATGGATAAAAAAGAAAGACCCATCTATATGCTGCTTACAAGAGACTCACCTCAAATCCAAAGACATGTACAGATTAAAAGTCAAGGGATGGAAAAAGATATTTCATGCAAACAATAGGGAGAAAAAAGCAGGTGTTGTAATACTAGTATCAGACAAAATAGACTTCAAAACAAAGAAAGTAACAAGAGATAAAGAAGGAGATTACATAATGATAAAGGGCTCAGTCCAACAAGAGGATATAACCATTATAAATATATATGCACCCAACACAGAGCACCAGCATGTGTGAAACAAATACTAACAGAATTAAAGGAGAAAATAGAATGCAATGCATTCATTTTGGGAGAATTCAACACACCACTCACTCCAAGGGACAGATCCACCAGACAGAATATAAGTAAGGACACAGAGGGACTGAACAACACACTAGAACAGATGGACCTAACAGACATCTACAGAACTCTACACCCAAAAGCAGCAGGATACACATTCTTCTCAAGTGCACATGGAACATTCTCCAGAATAGACCACATACTAGGCCACAAAAAGAGCCTCAGTAAATTCAAAAATATTGGAATTCTACCAACCAACTTTTCAGACCACAAAGGTACAAAACTAGAAATAAATTGTACAAAGAAAGCAAAAAGGCTCACAAACACATGGAGGCTTAACAACATGCTCCTAAACAATCAATGGATCAATGACCAAATCAAAATAGAGATTAAGCAATATATGGAAACAAATGACAGCAACAACACAAAGCCCCAACTTCTGTGGGATGCAGAGAAAGCAGTTTTAAGAAGAAAGTATATAGCAATCCAAGCATATTTAAAGAAGGAAGGACAATCCCAAATGAATAGTGTAAGGACACAATTATCAAAATTAGAAAAAGAAGAACAAATGAGGCCTAAAGTCAGCAGAAGGAGGGACATAATAAAGATCAGAGAAGAAATAAGTAAAATTGAGAAGAATAAAACAATAGAAAAAATCAATGAAAACAAGAACTGGTTCTTTAAGAAAATA
The DNA here is from genome assembly GCF_030020395.1 of Manis pentadactyla. NCBI lineage: Eukaryota > Metazoa > Chordata > Mammalia > Pholidota > Manidae > Manis > Manis pentadactyla. The sequence goes on along the minus strand of NC_080030.1, from coordinate 80,337,028 downwards.
AACAAAATAAAAAAGCTCCTAGCCAGACTTATACTAAGAAAAGGAGAATCTACACACATCAACAGAATCAGAAATGAGAAAGGAAAAATCACAACGAACCCCACAGAAATACAAAGAATTATTAGAGAATACTAAAAAAACTATATGCTAATAAGCTGGAAAACCTAGAAGAAATGGACAACTTCCTAGGAAAGTACAACCTTCCATGACTGAGCAAGGAAGAAACAGAAAATTTAAACAGACCTATTACCAGCAAAGAAATTGAATCAAAAATCAAAAAACTACCCAAGACCAAACTCCCGGGCCAGATGGATTTACCACAAAGTTTTATCAGATATGCAGAGAAGACATAATATCAATTATCCTTAAAGTTTTCCAAAAAATAGAAGATGGAATACTTCCAGACTCATTCTATGAAGCCAACATCACCCTAATACCAAAACCAGGCAAAGACCCCACAAAAAAGAAAATTACAGACCAATATCCCTGATGAACATAAGATGCAAAAATACTCAACAAAATATTAGCAAACCGAATTCAAAAATACATCAAAAGGATCATACAGCATGATCAAGTGGGATTTATCTCAGGGATGCAAGGATGGTACAACATTTGAAAATCCATCAACATCATCCACCACATCAACAAAAAGAAGGACAAAAATCACATGATCATCTCCATAGATGCTGAAAAAGCATTTAACAAAATTCAACATCCATCATGACAAAAACTCTAGGCAAAATGGGTATAGAGGGCAAGTACCTCAACATAATAAAGGCCATATACGAAAAACCCACAGCCAACATCTAACTGAACAGGGAGAATCTGAAAGCACTTCCTCTAAGATCAGTAACAAGACAGGGATGCCCACTCTCCCCACTGTTATTCAACATATTACTGGAGGTCCTAGCCACGGCAATTAGACAAAACAAAGAAATACAAGGATTCCAGATCAGTAAAGAAGAAGTCAAACTGTCACTATTTGCAGATGACATGATATTGTACGTAAAAAACCCTATAGACTCCACTCCAAAACTGCTAGAACTGATATTGGAATACAGCAAAGTTGCAGGATACAAAATTACTACACAGAAATCTGTTGCTTTCCTATACACTAACAATAAACCAATAGAAAGAGAAATCAGGAAAACAATTCCATTCACAATAGCTTCAAAAAGAATAAAATACCTAGGAATAAACCTAACCAAGGAAGTGAAAGACCTATACTCTGAGAACTACAAGACATTCTTAAGAGAAATTAAAGAGGACACCAAGAAATGAATCTCATCCCATGCTCCTGGCTCGGAAGAATTAATATCATCAAAATGGCCATCCTGTCCAAAGCAATATACAGATTTGATGCAATCCCTATCAAATTACCTACAGCATTCTTCAACAAACTGGAACAAATAGTTCTAAAATTCATATGGAACCACCGAAGACCACAAAGAGCCAAAGCAATCCTGAGAAGGTAGAATAACATGGGAGGGATCTCGCTCCCAACTTCAAGCTCTACTACAAAGCAGCAGCAATCAAGACAATTTGGTACTGGCACAGGAACAGAGTCACAGACCAGTGGAACAGAATAGAGTCTCCAGACATTAACCCAAACATATATGGTCAATTAATATTTGATAAAGGAGCCATGGACATACAATGGGGGAAATGACAGCCTCTTCAACAGCTGGTGTTGGCAAAACTGGACAGCTATGTGTAAGAGAATGAAACTGGATCATTGTGTAACCCCATACACAAAAGTAAATTTGAAATGGATCAAAGACCTGAATATAAGCCATGAAACCATAAAACTCTTAGAGAAAAACATAGGCAAAAGTCTCTTGGACATAAACAAGAGTGACTTCTTCATGAATATATCTTCCCGTGCAAGGGAAACAAAAGCAAAAATGAAAAAGTGGGACTATATCAAGCTGAAAAGCTTCTGCACAGCAAAGGACACCATCAGTAGAACAAAAAGATATCCTACAGTGTGGGAGAATATATTCATAAATGACAGATCTGATAAAGGGATGACATCCAAAATATATAAAGAGCTCACACACCTCAACAAACAAAAAGTCAACAGTCCAATCAAAAAATGGGCAGAGGAACTGACAGACAGTTCTCCAAAGATGAAATTCAGATGGCCAAGAGACACATGAAAAGATACTCCACATCGCTAATCATCAGAGAAATGCAAATTAAAACCATAATGAAATATCACCTCACACCAGTATGGATGGCCACCATTGTAAAGGCAAACAGCAACAAATGTTGGTGATGTTGTGGAGAAAGGGGAACCCTCCTATGCTGCTGGTGGGAATGCAAATTCATTCAAGCATTGTGGAAAACAGTATGGAGGTTCCTCAAAAAGCTCAAAATAGAAATACCATTTGACCCAGGAGTCCCACTTCCAGGAATTTACCCTAAGAATGTAGCAGCCCAATTTGAAAAAGACAGATGCACCCCTATGTTTATCACAGCACTATTTACAATAGCCAGGAAATGGAAGCAACCTAAGTCTCCATCAGTAGATGAATGGATAAAGATGTGGTACATATACACTATGGAATATTATTCAGCCACAAGAAGAAAACAAGTCCTACCATTTGCAACAACATGGATAGAGCTAGAGGGTATTATGGTCAGTGAAATAAGCCAGACGCAGAAATACAAGTACCAAATGACTTCACTCATAGGTGGAGTATAAGAACAAAGAAAAAACTGAAGGAATAAAACAGCAGCAGAGTCACAGAAACCAATAATGGACTAACAGTTACCAAAGGGAAAGGGACTGGTGAGGATGCATGGGAAGGGAGGGATAAGTGGGGGGAAGAAAGGGGCCATTAAGATTAGCATGTATATTGTGGGGGGGGCACGGGGAGGGCTGTGCAACACAGAGAAGACAAGTAGTGACTCTACAGCATCTTACTATGCTGATGGACAGTAACTCTAATGGTGTTTGTTGGGGGGACTTGGTGAAGGGGGGAGTCTAGTAAACATTATGCTCCTCATGTAACTATAGATTAATGATACCAAAATAAAAAAAATAAAAAATAAAATTAAGATCCAGCAAGTTTTTGATACAGATAATGAAAATTATAATAATCCTCAAGGGAGAGGAGGTTCCTAGTAACAAAAATTATAACAATTCTCAAGCCAGAGGAAGTTCCCAATCCACAAGGCTTTAGGGGTGATAAGACACATGTTTTAATGCCACTGACATAGGCATATCTTGTCCATCAGGTAGGATGCATGGAAGAGAGTGGCCCTGTAATAGGACTGCAGCAGGAAGGGGGTACCTTCCATGTCTGGTATACCATACTTTTACTCCTTTCCTTTTGGGGGTTACTGAAGTATCTATATATAGTGCTACTGGAAGTGCATGCACTGGCGATAATTATAAAACAAAGCACAATAGTGTTGTAACTGTGAAAAGTATGTCTTTTTTTGGTTATTTTAGGTAGAAACATTTATGGAGAACAGAAATCCTGACATGTTATCCTTGTTTTATTTTACCAAAAATGCCTTGTGTTGGTGTATCAAGTAAGAAGAGTCCAACAAGCTTAGTGACATTGGTATTGCCAAGTGATGTTGCCATATAGAAAAAAGCTAAAACTCTTAGGACACATCAGTATAGTTAGAAATTCAATAATAAGGGATACATACATTATACTTTCCCAAGGGCTTTCTTTTTTTTTTATCATAGAATTATGACACCTGATAAATGGCTGTAGGGCAAGCGTACCAGATGAGTCCTCCCGGTGTTTACAGCGTCTGTTAAGCTGCTGCAATACAAAAAATAAATGAATGTATCTTTCCCACTCCAGATTGTCTCTGCTCATAAAGAGAAACTGTTCTCTTCCTTTCCCAACAATGATTGGCTTAGATCATTACAACAGGTCAGTGATGTGGTTGCTTAAGGAGTTTATGGAAACGGAACAAGGAAGCTGGAACCCCGCTCACGGATTTCCCCTGCGCTGATCTCACACCAGCCAGTGCTGAAGAAGCGCTGTTTATGTGTCCTACAGGTTCTAATTGTATCAGAATTGCCCTTCTGGTTCTTTCGATTAAAAAAATGCCACCCTGACATATTACTATCTACTAGAGCCTGGCTGATCCAAGAAGTGATACATGGATCAGCAGTACTGCATCTACTGAAGCTTTTTAGAAATGCCGACTCTTGAGCCCCACCTTAAACCTACTGAATCAAAACCTGCATTTTAACAACATCCCCAAGTGATGTGTATGCTTATTCATATTGGAGAAGCACTGTTATACATCAAATGACTTCAACTATGACTGCGCTTCAAAGTCACCTAGGGAGCTTCAAAAACTCCTGATGCTTGGGACATACAACAGAGCTATCAAGTCAGAATCCCTGAGGACAGGGTGCTGCCCAAGAAGAGTCAGCGCACCTCAAGCTCTGCCAGGGTCCCTCTTTTCTACTGCATCTATTTTCATAGATGTACCTTTCGATTTATCAAGGAAGTCACTAGGAAAAATACTCTCTTCATAAGCAACTTTTAAAAAACACCTTCATTGCAGTATAATTGATATTGAAAAACACCACATATTTAATGAGTACAAATTGATGAGTTTGGAAATATGCATATCCTCACAAAACCATTACACACTCAAGTTAATAGATATATCCATGACCTCCCAAGGTTCCCTTGTGTCCCTTTGTTTGGTTTCTTGTGGTAGGAACAGGTTTTTTTTTTTCTTTTTGTGGTGGGAAAATAAGATTGACTCCCTTAACAAATGTTTAAATGCATAATGCAGTATTGTTAACTATCAACATTGTTTTATAGGAGACCTCTAGAACTTATGCAGCTGGCATAACTGAAACTTCTTTCCCATTGAACAACTTCTGATTTTTGTCCCCTCCCCCAGACCCTGGCAACCAGTCTATTCTCTGCTTCTATTATTTTGACTATTTTAGATACCTTATATAAGTGGAATCATGCAATATTTGTCCTTCTGTGATTGGCTTATTCCACTTAGCATAATATTGTCAAAAATCCAGAAATAGCAAAATTACAGCATTCAAATCAATAAATAGTAGTTATTGAGAGTTTATGGAGCATGTAAGAGCAGTTCATGAACAGGACGCTTTCAGATTCAAAGACTGATATGAAGCCCAGGGACATGACATTACAAGAAGGTTTATAAAGTGAAAATGAGGAAGTTGGTTAACTTTTATGATGAATATTTATTACAATGGGGGTTTCCAGAGGCAGAGGGTGGGTTAAAAGTGATTATCTTCACCATTTTTCAGAAGATAATTCATTTATTTATTTAATGATTATCAGAAGCACTTACAAGCAGCAACTCAAGTTTTGC